>NC_072487.1:75376789-75976789 GCF_027574615.1 Eptesicus fuscus
GGGGACACCAGACGGCTCCGTGCGTGGGGGACACCAGACGGCTCCGTGCGTGGGGGACACCAGACGGCTCAGTGCGTGGGGGACACCAGACGGCTCAGTGCGTGGGGGATACCAGATGGCTCTGTGCGTGGGGGACACCAGACAGCTCAGTGTGTGGGGGATACCAGATGGCTCAGTGCGTGGGGGACACCAGACGGCTCCGTGCGTGGGGGACACCAGACAGCTCGGTGCAGAGAGCTCTGGTGGTAAAAGAGCAAGAGGAGGAAAGAAGGGAGGGAAAGGAAGAAGGAAGGAAAGAAAAATATGTAAGTGTTTAAACGCCCACCCAAAGGGAAATAAATTAAGCAACGGTGGCGATCACACAGGGGAATACTATGTAACAGTGAACAGTGAGTGGATGAGCCCTACACACACACACACACACACACACACACACACACACACACACACGCACGATGCCATTATGTGTTTTAAACGATATGAAACTGCACCGTGGATTGTTTCTGGACGCACTGTTGTCACCGTGGTAACAGCTGACCTTTGTGGAGTCCTATTCTGTTCCAGGCGCGGGGCCGTGAATTAGGTCATTCGTTGTCTGGACAAGTCTGTGTGGGATATGAACACTGCTGCTGTCTCTTGTCCAAAAGGAGGCAACTGAGGCACCGAGAGGTTAGGTGACTGCCCGACCCCACAGAGCGAGCCCTGGCAGGACAGGGTGGCCCGGTCCAGTGCCGGGAATCTCGAGACCACCACCCAACGGACCATGTACAGTGTCCTCGGAGGACTTGTCCCAAGTGCCGGCTGGGTGCCCCGGACACGCCGGAGGAGGGGGTGGCCGGACGGGGCTATTGCCTCGCTTACGGATGGGGAGACGGGCCCAGCAGGGCAAAGCTAGCAGCCCAAGGCCGTCCAGAGAGTGAGCGGCAGCGGCAGCGGCCTGTTGGACAAGCGCACGCCCAGCACTTTGCTTGCAGCTGCCTGGGGGGTGGGGGTGACTGTCACCCCCATTTTGCAGGGGAGAAAACTGGGAAGTGGGAGTGGGGACCAGAAATGCCGGGCTCTAGAGCCCAGCTGTAGCCTGGTGAGCACAGGCTGGGGCGTCGGCCCGTGGCGTCCCCACCCCCTTGCTGGCCACTTGCATTCGGGGCCAGCCGGGGCCAGTGGCCACAGCTGCCCTCTCTGTTCATGGGGGCAGGGGCCTCGAGGAGCCAGCACATATGGGTGGTGACATCATGTCTGCAGGGGCCCCTGGGGTCCAGCCCAGCTGCACGAGCCTGGCTGGGGGTCCCGGATCCCTGTGGGATGGGACTAGGCGGCTTCAGCAAGGGGGGCGGGATGGGGGAGGGCAGAGACGGGGCCTCAGTTTCCTCCTAAGAGCCCAGCACAGCGCCGGGCAGTAGAACCCTGCGGGGCACCCGGCACTTCGACACAGAGGCCTCCGGGCCAGCAGATTCTCCCCCAAAGCGTGGGAAGGGCCTCCAAATGCAGCCCCATCCCCCCACCCCTCGCCCCCACTCGGGGAAGGGTCGAGGGATGGCATGTGTGTGTGTGTGTGTGTGTGTGTGAGAGGAGGGGGAGTCAGCGGGGGTCCAGCAGCGAGCCGGTGCCGGGCCCGGGGTCGAGCCAACGCAGGGTCGGTTCCCCAGCCGCAGTCCCTCTTAGCTGCCCATTTTACAGATGAGGAAATGGAGGCTCCAAGAGGTAAAGGGCCTTTCTTCATCCAGCTAGGAAAGGTTCAGAGTTTGCACTTGAACCCAAGCTGGCAGGCTCCTAATTCCGTGCTCGGTTTCACCGGGTGGGTGAGACCTGGCCTTGGCTGGCGGCTCAGGGAAGTGGAGGTGGGCGGGGGAGCAGGGAAGGTGGGCGCTAGGACGCTTTCCTCCGCAGGCTTCCTGGGGCGGGGGCTGGTATGAGTTGGGTCTGGAGGCCCGAGGTCGGCTGGGGTCTCACCGGTGCCCTCACTCCTGCAGGCATCGCCTTCTCCCGTCGGGCTCCCTGCGTCTGGCCCAGGCCCAGGTCGGGGACAGCGGTCTGTACCAGTGCAGAGCCAGTAACCCCGCAGGGTCTGCTGCGCGGCACTACGTCCTCGGGGTGCAAGGTAGGCCCGGGCTGGTGGCTCCGGTCATGCCCATTGTCTGCCCTGACTGTCTCAGGCCTGCTCAGTGCCCCCCCCCAGCTCCATGTGCCAGCTCTGTCACCTCCTCAGGCATCCTCCAGACTCCCCATCACCCCTACTTCCTGCCCGTCTCAAGCCACGTCTCCTTCCACCCCCTCTCCTGTACCCTTCACCCCCTCTCCTGTATCCTTCACCCCCTCTCCTGTACCCTTCACCCCCTCTCCTGTATCCTTCACCCCCTCTCCTGTACCCTTCACCCCCTCTCCTGTACCCTTGGTTGCTGAGCACCGGGGGCAGGGCCCAGCAGTGGGGACTTGGGGAGGGACCCACAGAGGGTTCTGGTCCCAGCCCATTGGGGGGCCTGGGTCCCCTTCACAGAAATCAGCAGTGGAGTCACTCCACCAAAGAGGCCAGGAGCTTGTCATCTCCAAGAGCCCCCAGGAATCAGGGGGGTCAGCCAACCAAAGCCCTCGGGCCGCGCCCGGGCCATGCCCAGCCGGCCTGTGTGCATCTGGCCACGAGCGGAGAAGGGTGTCTCCATTTGGAAACGCGTGGGGGAAGGACGCTGTTCTGTGACGTGTGGACACCATGTGAAAGTCCAGTGTCAGTCCATAGATACACGTGTTATGGGTGCACAGCCTGCAGTTCCTTTACTTCTGGTCTGCGGCTGCTCTTGGCGCCGTCACGGCGGAGCTGAGTAGTTGAGACAGACCATCTGGTCTGCAAAGCCTAAAGTATTGACTGGCCCTCAGCAGAAAAAGCCGACCCCTGACCTAAGCGAACTGCCCATTTTACAGGTGGTCAGGCTGAGGCTCAGAGAGAAGGGCCGAGGTTTTCCAGCCCATGAGAGAGGCACGCAGCAGGGGGCAGGGTGATGAGCAGGGCGATGAGCAGGGCTGGGTTGAATTCTGACTCTGCCACCCCCTAGCTGTGTGACCGAAAGCCGGCCGCGTGGCCTCTCTGAGCCTTAGTTTTCCCTTCTGTAAAATGCTTGTCCCGTGGATGTCAGAGGGGTACCGATGACATCAGGCGCTCAGCAGAGTGGAAGCTGTAATTGTTTTCAGCAAGTGTGGGGCGGCGTGGACGGGCACGTGCCCCGGTGCCCCGGGCCCAGGGCTGATCTGTGCCCAGCGGCCAGGTTCCCATGGAACGGCCCTTTCTCGGGCTCTCCCTCCAAAGCTGGGAACGCAGTGGGTGTCCCTGACCTCCCCCCAAGGGCCCAGAACACAGGCCCAGGCTCCGCTCAGCACCCGGAGCAGGGCCCGTGGAGTCCAAGTGTTTTCCTGGTCCAAACCCCCAGGAGGCTGCTGGGCTCCTGGTCACACAGACCCGGGGCTGGGACCGCTCCCGCTGAGGGTGTGGGTGACTGCAGGCGCGAGTGGCTTTCCTGCCCCTGGGAAGGCCCACGGGAGAGGGAGGGTGGGGTTGCCCCTGAAAACACTCCTGGGAAGGAGGGGAGCCCCTGCAGCCCCTGAGCTCAGGGCAGGAGGGATGGAGATGAGCGATGGGAGTGACCCGCCAGGCCAGGCCGGGACGAGCCGCTGTTCCGATCCCGGGCAGCTGTGCTGAGGGGCACGGAGGCTCCGGCCCAGCCGTGCAGGGTCCTGTGGCTGCGAGGACAGAGCTGGGGTGTGAACCTTCCCCTTTGTGTGTGCTGCCTCCCAACCTTGCCGTCCACCAGAGTCAGTCCCTCTGCCCCGGCCTCAGTTTCCCCATCCTGCACTACTATGCAGGGTGTCCCCCAAAAAGGTATACACACTTTGAATGATTATTCATTCCAGTGGGTTAGATCTGAAAACAAAGAGGCATCAGTTGAGCTCTCTGCTGCTAAGTGTGTATACATTCTGGGGGGGCACCCCGAATTTCCCAGCTGTTGGTTTTCGAATGATGTTGGCTGCACTTGGGTCTGGGGTGGGGCTGAGGGAGGGGTGGGGGTCGGGGGAGTGAGGAGCGGGGATCGTTGAAGCGGGGGTGGGGAGGGTAGAAGGGGTTGGGGGAGTCCTCTCCATGGATCTGGCCTCTGTGACTCCCCCCCCAGGGCCCCTGCCTTGAACCCCTCCCCATGTCCCTGTCAGTCCCCCCTCAGGTGCAGCCAGGCCCGCGGGTCCTGAAGGTCCTGGCGGGTGAAGCTGTGGACCTGAACTGTGTGGCTGAGGGCACCCCGGAGCCCAGGCTGAACTGGTCCAAGGATGGGGAGGCCCTGCGGGGCGGGGGGCCCGAGGGCTCCGTCCATTTTGCAGCCATCCGACCTTCTGACGCCGGCACGTACCGCTGCGAGGCCGCCAACAGCGCCGGGGTGGACGCCTGGGAGCTGGAGCTCAGGGTGCTGGGTGAGTCCCTGAACCCCACATCTCCCCACTCCCCACCTTCCCAACCGCAGCCTGGCCTTCCGAGGTGCTTGCCTGCTCCCCTGGGCTCAGGGCCTGCTTGGCCCCTCCTTCCTCCCTCCCCAGGCCCGAGGCGCTGTAGAGCCGTTGTCAGCCCTGTGGGAACTCTGTCCGCTGGGGAAGTGCTTGACGAGCAGGGCCTGGGCCCCAGTCCAGCCCCCTCCACTTACCAGCTGGACAGCTGTAGGCCAGTCATTTGCACTCGCTGACCCTCAGTTTTCTCACCTGTAAAATGGGTTTGATAACATGTGAGGGGTCAGCGAGGGACTGTGTGCAGCGCACCTGGTGCGTGGAAAGATCTGGGCGGGCGGCGCTCCATTCCCTCTGCTGTGGATTTAAAACAAACCCGGAAAGCGCAGCCGGAGGGGAAGCCCAGCCTCTCCAGCCCTCGGGGCCCTGCGTGGCCCTGGTGGCTTCTCCGTGGGCCCCCTGTGGGGGGCCAGCCAGCACCACGGCCCTGACTCACTCCCCCTGAGGCTGAGGGCTGCCGCACAGGGCTCGCACCCCCTTATGTCCGGCCAGGGCTCTGGAGGGGGGCGCCCTCCCCAATGGCCCTGGACCAAGCTTTGGGCCAGGGGAGTGAGTGTGGCCACATCACCTCCCACCAGAGCCGCCGCACTGGGGAGCCGACGAGACCCACGGGCTGCTGGAGAGAGTGGCAGGAGAGAACGCCAGCCTGCCGTGCCCGGCCAGAGGTGAGGCTGGGGCAGGTGGGCCTGCTGGGCGGGGCTTCCCTCCCGCTCCAGTGCCCTGGGTCACACCCTGTGGGCAGTGCCAGGGGTGATGGTGGGCATGGCATCCTCACTTCAAGCCGGGGCCATGCCGGGCACTTCATCCCCGCCACACCCGATAGGATGGGGTTGGCATTCGCTCGTTTTTATGAGGGGAGTCCAGGCCTAGAGGGGGGATGGTCACAGGCAAGGTCACCCAGCCAGAAGGTGCTCACGAGGTGGGTGTGGTGTGACCCCAGCCCCAGGGCCCCGTTAAGCCCCGGCCCCTCTGCACCCGGGATTGTAACAGCTGGGCCTGAGGAAGCCCTAGGTCCTGGTGGGTCGGGGCTCGGTGGCCCGCCTCTCCCCAGGCCCCAGACCTCCTCCCAGAGGATGGACTCACAGTCCTGAGCAAACCAGCCCCCCGAGGCCCCTCTGGGGTGGCAGCTGTGTGGGAGGTGACAGCTGTGTGGGAGGTGACGCCGCCTCTGTGGCCACCTGCCCGCGTTAACCATCCCGGCTGTGAGCTGGGGCAGTGGACACCTCCCTCCTGAGCCTCGGCTTCCTCGTCTGTAGAGTGGGGCCAGCCAGCCCCTCCACGCAGGGCTGCTGCTGGGAGGGCCCGGGAGGCAGCCTGAGTTTCAGGTCCCGGCACCGTGCCTGGCACAGAGAGGGGCCCAAGGGAAAGCGTGGAGTAAAGGAATGGGGGTGAAGGGAGGCCTTACCCTGCCGCGCGGGCAGATCCGCGCCCGCCGAGTTGCTTCTCTTGGCTGTGGGCCCTTCTGGGACCCGTGAGAGGACACACTGTGGGCCCTGTGCATGGATGGCGCTCTCAGGAAGGCTGGGGTCGGGGTGTCCCCGGGGCAAGTGGCAGCTTACTGAAGCCTGGCGGGAGCCGGGGCTGGTTCTGGTCTCAGCTCTGCTTCCTCGAACCACACGGGCCAGGGACGTCTCTGGACCAGGACTGAGGGGCAGGCCGGTGGGAGGCAGGCACCCGGTGGGCACGGTGGGGTCCTGTCTGCAGAGCTGCCCACCTGCAGGGACCCAGTGGCCCTGCCCTTGACCATGGCGCCACCTCGTGTCGGTCTCTGGTAATAGCAAGCAGCCGCTCTGTGCTCTCTGTAGGTGGGACCCGTGGGACCCGCCCTCCCAGCCCAGCTTCCTGTGCTTGGTGCCTCCCCACAGCCGGGGTCCTGGCCTCTGGGCTGGACCTCAGCCGCATCAGCACAGCGGAAGCCCCTCTGGTAAACACTGCTGGCCCTGGCCGGCACCGCCCCTCCGGCATCACCAGCCGCGTGACGGGGCTGGAGGGCTCAGAGGCTAAGGGAGCCCTGGTCCCGGCGGTGGGTGGCACCTTCGCGGCCTCCTTGGGTGGATGGGGATGCTGGCCCCTGTAAAGGGGGAGCGGGGAGGTGGGGGGCAGCTCCGAGTGCCCTGGCGTCCTCGCCCCGCAGTGCAGTAAGTGTTAGAGCTCTGGCAGGTTAGACTTTCTGTTTTATTTTTGCATTAAAGCTCCAGTTTGGGCACTTCCTCCCCACCCTCCCCTCCCCCCTCGAACCTCCCTGCCGCCAGCTGGGAGGGCTGCCTTTCTGTGCGCCCAGTGGATCCTCTAGCCTCCGTACGGCTGGAATAAAAAATAAAAATAAGTGTCTTAATTAATGGAGGGAAAGTTCCAGGGTTCAGAGCCCAGTGTCCCTCCAGGCAGCAGGGGGGAGGGGAGGGGGGGCTGTCAGAGAAGCTGAAGGTGCTGAGCGGGGTGTGGTGTGTGTGTGTGTGTGTGGTGTGTGGTGTATGGAGTGGCGTGTGTTGTGCTGCGTATGTTCGTGCACATGACCCCACGGTAGGGGAGCAGGCCCCGAGCCGTGGGACCCTCTGACAGGAAACCACAGAGACCCCACGAGGAAACAGACCCCGGGGTGGGGTTAGCCCGCCCGAAGGTGTGCAGGGGGCGCTGTGGCCCCCCTCTGCCTCACAGGCAGCAGGCAGGGTCTCTCGCGTTCAGGGGGAGCTGCCTATGCAGAGTGGAGGGGGGCAGGGGTGCTCCTGACAGGTGACACTGAGGGCGCCTGGAATGTGTCACAGCTTGATCCTGCCCCCCCCCGCCCACCCCCCCTCCGATGGCCCTTCCTCTAAGAGTGAGGGAGGCCGAGGGGGTGTGTCTGCCAGGGCGCCCCGCTGCCAGGCAGCTGGCAGGTGAAGTGCAGCTGTTGATGGTGATCAGTGTCAGCAGTGATGGCGAGCCCCGCTGACCAGTGGTGGCGGAGGAGGATTGGGGGGACCGAGGTGCCCAGGATGCTGACCTGTGAGTTTGGGGGAGCGGCCCCGATAGGCTCCCCCTCCTCCACAGCACCTACTGTGTGCCAGGCACCGGGCTGGCCGCTGGGGGAGCAGCAGGGAACAAAGCAAAGGCCCGGCCCATGTCGGGGAGACAGGCAATAGAGAAAAAACCTGAGCCAGTGGACCGACGTCCCTGAGGAAGTGGAGGTGATGGCAAAGCGGGAACCGCAGGGCAGGGCAGGGTGCGTTCCAGGCGAGGCGGGGCGCTGAGGGGGACCAGGGGCTCTCAGCCATGGAGACCGTGGCCTTGCAGCTTTGGGTGGGGAGGGTAGCGGCGTGTGGAGGGGGAGAGGCAGGCGTTCATGCCGCGATTCCCCGCCCCCCGCCAGGGACACCGACGCCGCAGGTCACGTGGCGGAAGGGCCCGTCCTCGGAGCCCCTGCGCGGCCGGCCGGGCCTGGCGCTGCTGGACGGAGGCGCCCTGTTCCTGGCCTCGGTCTCTCCCAGCGACGGCGGAGACTACGAGTGCCAGGCCACCAACGCGGCGGGCTCCGCGTCCCGGAGAGCCAAGCTGGTGGTCCTCGGTGAGCATGGCCCCCGCGCGGGGCGGCTGGCACCCACCTCCGCTGGGACAGAGCTCACCGCAGGTGCCTGGGGGTGGGGGGCGCTTGAGGGCGAGGGGAGAGCGGGAGAGCGGCAGGGGCACCCCTTCCCCCGAGAGACCCCCACACCGGAGTGTGAGGGGGCGAGCCCCGAGCTCCATCAGTGAATGGTCTAGTGGGTGACTTCACTTACGGCGAGCACCGCCGGCCGCCCCACTGAGACCCGCTAAAGGGGCCCGAGGCTCACCCCACCCCACCCAGGTGATAGGGGCCCTTGCCCTCCACGTGCCCATCCTGGAGGGGTGGGGGGCAGTTTTAATGGCTCCTCATGGGCCGCCTTCGGCCCCCCTGTGACCAGCACCCCAGCTCGCCCTGTGAGGACTTGCCTGGAAGTTGGTCACAAAGACACACCCAGGAGACTCCGTCTGGGGGCCCTCGCAGGTGACCATGACGATGGGTGGAGTGTAGAGCTGGATGGGTCGGGCCTCCGGCATCTTGCAAAGCTGAGTGTCCGAGAGGGGCGCCCCTGGCTGGGCACGGCCGGGGACCCCAGACTCTGGGGCTGCCGGTCAGGCAGCTGCGGCTCCGGGGAGGGAGGCTCCTCTACCTCTCCTTGTGCCCAGTGCCCCCCAGCATCCGGGAAGACGGACGCAGGGCCAACGTGTCAGGCATGGCCGGGCAGTCCCTGACGCTGGAGTGTGACGCCAGCGGCTTCCCAGCCCCTGAGATCGCGTGGTTCAAGGACGGGCAGCTGGTGGGTGTCCCCCGGGGCGGCCAGGTGAGGGTGGGGTTGTGCCAAGTCATGGCAGGGAGATGTGACAGGTTTCTGTAGGGATGCCCTGGGGCTCAGGGCAGGGGAGGACTGAGGTCTCACAGGGAAGCCTGGAGGGCTGCATGGTGGCGAGGGCACGGCACTCTTCTAGGAGTTAGAAGCCCCAGGTTCCCGTCACCAACCAGCTCCGTGGACCTGAGTTCCCTTATAGCTAATGACGGGGTACCAGACCCCGTCACCAGCTCCCTCTGACCTCTCTGCCCAGATCCCCGAGGGGGGCAGCCACCGCCTCCTGAGCGAGGCCCGGGCCCTCCACCTCCCCAGGATCCAGGCGGGCGATTCCGGCCTCTACTCCTGCCGGGCGGAGAACCAGGCGGGCACCGCGCAGCGGGACTTCGAGCTTCTCGTGCTCAGTGAGTGAGGCCGGAGCCCCACGGCGCCCAGTGTGTCTGGCCGCAGCCCCTCCCCTTTGAGGCGGGCGCGGGGTGGGGATGGGGAAGGGGACGCTGTGTGTGCTGAGAGCAGGGGCACAGAGGGGCCCACACCAGGCCCAGCTCCTCACAGCTCTCGGCGGACATTCGACAGTCACACGATTAGCCAAGCAGCCGCTGTTGTGTCACGTGAGGAGTGCAGGCTGTGCGGGGAGCACAGTGTGGGGCCCGGTCCAGCAGGGGCTTTGGGGCAGCCTCCCAGGCAGGATGTGGAAGGGAAGGGCGCACCAGGAGGGGGACCTGCCTGGCAAGGGCCTGCGGTGGGCAGGGCTGCAGGTTTGAGCCGTTGCACCCCCTTCCCTTCTTGTCCTCAGTCCCACCTTCTGTGCTTGGAGCTGGGGCTGCCCAGGAGGTGCTGGGCCTGGCTGGTGCCCAGGTGGAGCTGGAGTGCCGGACCTCGGGGGTCCCTACGCCCCAGGTGGAATGGACCAAGGACAGGCAGTGAGTGGCCTGCCTAGCGGACAGCCCGGGGGTGGTGCCCATGCCTGGGCCGGGTGTATAGGGGGCTCTGGGGAGGTTGAATTCTGGGGGGGCTTGACAGGCATCGCACATGCCACCAGGGCCCAGGGCACCTCCCACCCCAGCCTGGGTCACCCAGGTGAGACCCCACTCTCACCCAGAAGGGTTTTCTCATCATCACTCAGCCTTCCTTTTTTTTTTTTTTAAATTTTTTTTGGGGTGGGGGGGGGGGGGGGGAGGGATCCACATAACCTGAAATCACCCACCTAATGCCCACAGTTCAGTGGCATCTGGCACATCCACGGTGTTGCACAAGCATCACTCTGTCTAGTTCTAGAACATTCCGTCTCCCCAAGGAGACCCCACGCCCACTGGCAGCCACTCCCCCACCCGCTCTCTGTCTGCAGATGCACCTGCATTTCCTGCTCGTTCCACGCGGCTACCCCGCGGGGCCTTTGTGTCCGGCGCCTCCCACTTACACGGTCTGGGTTCACCACGGTGTGGCCGGGCTCAGCGCTGACTTCTCCAAGCGCACTGCCGATCGGACACGTTGTGTCTAATCGCCGGCGCCGGGCACTGGGACTGTTGGCACCTTCCGGCGACTGTGACTCTCTCAGCCTCTTTGCCGTCCAGGCGGCCGCCCCGGCTCGCGCCTCGACCTGAGTCGCACTGTCCTGACCTCCTTTCCAGGCCTGTCCTTCCCGGGGACCCGCACGTCCAGCTCCTGGAGGACGGCCAGCTGCTCCGAATCGCCAGCAGCCACCTGGGCGACGAGGGGCGGTACCAGTGCGTGGCCTTCAGCCCCGCCGGCCAGCAGGCCAAGGACTTCCAGCTCAGAATCCACTGTGAGCCCAGCCCCTGCCCGGCCCGCCCGGCCCCTCCCTGGGCTGCTGGCCAGGCCCCCCTCGGGCCCACTGCACAGAGGAAGGGCGAGAGCAGAACCGGGAGGCTGGGGGACGCGCCCCAGGCCGGTAAAGCTGGGGAGGAGGGGCCAGGGAATCTGGACCACCGTTCCCCAAACCCCATGGTCCCATCCCGCCTTGCAAGTTGTCCTGCACCTGATACCATTCGGGGTGATCGTTCCTTTAACTTTTTAAAAAATCAAGTCCCTTTACATGGAATGAATTTACTTAGAAAGACATTTCCTACCTCACCTGTGAGTGGAAACCAGGCCCATTGGCCTTCTGGGGAGGAAGCTATAAAACCCAACGCCTGGAAAGGAAGGCCCTGGAAGTGCTGGGGCGCCAGCTGCCTGCAGAGGGCGCTGAGCTGCCTGCTCTCCGTGGTGGAGGGCCTGGTAGGAAGTGCTAGAAGGTCCGGTGTGTAGTCTCTCACCGGAGCCTCTCCTTTGGGTGATCAGCTGGAAGGAGCTCTGGGCGCGGGGCCGGTCCACTGTGAGAGGCAGTGTTACTTCACCCTGGCCTGCGTCCTGCCCGTGGGAACCCCTGATGGCGTCCAGCCCCTCATTTTACAGATGGGGAGGCTGAGGCCCAGCGAGGGGAAGTGGCCTGCCTGGTCATACAGCCAGTTAGAGGCAGAGTGGGGTTCAGGACCCCAAGGGCGCCCCCCACCCCGCCTACTCCACCTCCTCCATCTCCTGCTTTCCATGTCAGCGTGTCCCGCACTGCCTCTCCTGTCTCCCCACTCTCCCTGTCCTGCAGCCGAAGCTGCGACGTGTGCGGTGCTTGGGACACGGGCACGTGCAAGCCACTTGGGGGTGCGGGCGGGGAGGGGGGTCACCAGCTGCCTCAGGGGCTCCCTGTGACGTCACACCCCCCCTCCTGTTGTCCTCAGCACCTCCCACCATCTGGGGCTCCAATGAGACAAGCGAGGTGACCGTCATAGAGGGCCACCCGGCTCGGCTCCTGTGTGAGGCCCGCGGCGTGCCTGCTCCTGACATCACCTGGTTTAAGGACGGGTCTCTGCTGCCCCCCAGCCCTGAGGCTGTCTACACCCGGGGCGGCCGGCAGCTGCAGCTGGGGCGGGCCCAGGGCTCGGATGCGGGCATCTACACCTGCCAGGCCAGCAACCCCGTGGGCGTCGCGGAGAAGGCCGCCAGGCTGGAGGTGTACGGTGAGTGGCCAGGGGACAGCCGCGAGCGGCGGTCAGCCGGGCGCGCGGAGGGAGGGACTCTGGGCTGCGAAGGCCTCCTGTCTCCGTAGGTCAGCGAGGGAGTGGCTAGAGAAGGGTCACCTCGGTCTACCTTCCCGCCTTCAGGCGAGGAAACTGAGGCCAGGATCAGAGGGCCTGTCTGGGGGCCCAGGCAGAGCCACATGGAGGACCCAGGTTTCCTCTCAAGGTTTAGGGCTTTTCACGAAACCACACGGGAACCCTCTACTAGTAATTAACTTCTCTGAGTGAACCACGGACTGAGCCAGACCCCAGGCCCTCGCAGCATCAGCTCCTCTGTCAGCCGTAGGGACCCGGCCCTCGTCTCTCCACCCACCCATGAGCACAGTGGACTCTGGGGCTGGGGATGTGATGGCCCCCAGTTCACACCTGGGGGTTGCACGGTTAACCCCCTTTGCACGGTTAACCTCGGCGATGGCCGCCTCGAGGGGCTTGGCACACAGGAGGGCTCAGTGGGGCAGGCTTCCTGCCGGAGCTGAGGCCCCGCAGAGAACTCGGGAAAGCTGTGTGGAGATGGGCGGGGTGAGGCCGGGCAGGGCCTGGTGAGGTTTGGAGGGTGGGGTGCAGGCCAGTGAGTCGTCCTGGCCCCTAATGAGGAGTCGGCTCAGGAGCTCTGGCCCCCAAAGATACAGACACTTGGGACCCCAAAGGAACGTTGGGCTGTGTGGGGTCTTTGAGGGTGAGCCAGATGCAGCCTGGGGACCCTCACTCTGGGATCTGAGCACCTCCTGGGAATTGACTGGGGAATGCGTGTGTGCGTTTTCCTAGGGGCTTGTGACCCAAACAAGGTTGAGAGGCACATCCTAGGCCATCGTCGCCCCGTGTCCCCTGCGAGGGCTCTGTGGGCTCAGCACCGCGGCGGCCTTCCCCAGGAGGAAGGGAGGAGCCCCGGCTTGGCGGCCTCCTTGGCCATCACGGCCGTCGGGGCTGGGCTCTGCCCCAGTCGTCCCGTCTGCTCCCGCAGGCCAGAGGGGGCACTTGTAGGAACAGTGGCTTTGACCTTAAGCCCGGGGAGCCCGTGGCTTTGAGTGCCGTGGATACCGAGCCCTACTGTGTGCCGTTCCCAGAGACACACAGACAAGCCATTGTTCTGCTTCTGATGAGCCCACAGGGGGAGCAGGGTCGGAGCAGATGCAAGCCGTGTCGGGAGGGGACCCACCAAGGGGCAGAGGAGGGAGGGATGCTTCCGGCCAGGGGCCTGGGGCAGGCTCCCCGCAGGAGCTGACTTCTGAGCAAAGGGTTGGGCCGGGAGGAGGCTTGTCCCGTGATGTGGGGTCTGCGGGGGCTGCACCAGGGCTGGTGGGGAACTCCGTCCCTGAGCAGCCCCTGCCTCTTCCCTAGTCCCGCCCACCATCGAGGGCGCCAGCGATGGGCCGCACCTAGTGAAGGCCGTGGCTGGGAGACCCCTGGGCCTGGAGTGCGTGGCCAGAGGCTACCCACCCCCCACCCTGTCCTGGTACCACGAGGGGCTGCCCCTGGCGGAGAGCAACGGGACGTGGCTGGAGGCGGGCGGCGGCCTGCTGAGCCTGGAGAGCCTGGGGGAGGCGTCCGGAGGCCTGTACAGCTGCGTGGCCAGCAGCCCCGCGGGGGAGGCCGTGCTGCAATACGCCGTGGACGTGCAGGGTGAGCCACCGGGCTGTGGGCCCCTCCTCCCACACCCACCACGTGCCAGTGCCCGCAGCCCGTCCTAGGAGCCGCCTCTGGTCAGTGGGATGGATGTTCACCTAGAAATCCCTGAGGCCCAATGCAGGGTTGTGGGCAGTGGTCCTGGGGACGGCTGGGGAGGGGCCGTCCCCTGCTTTCTTCCCCTGGACAGACATCTCGGGGGGCTGATTCGGGCTGGCCCGGTGGGGCTGGAGATGAGGCGGGGAGCAAGGCAGGCGGGACCCCTGAGCCCTGGGTCCGCTGGTGAGACAGACGTTGAACGAACAGGACAAGCCTCAGCGGTGGGGCCCTTTATGGGGGAACTGGAATGGTGGGGTGTGGCTTGGGCCTTGTTCCGGGGCACAGGGCACTTAGAGGGCTCTAGGCAGGGCTTTGCTCAGCGCTGACCACCCAGTGGGGCTCCCGCCTGCAGTGCCCCCACAGCTGCTGGTGGCTGAAGGCCTGGGCCAGGTCACCACCCTCGTGGGACAGCCCCTGGAGATTCCCTGCCAGGCCTCAGGCTCCCCGGCGCCCACTATCCAGTGCGTATGTGGCGGGGGTGGGTGGGTTGAAGGCCAGGGCTGGGGCTGGGGGTGTGGGCAGAGAGCGCATGCTTTGGAGGTGCGTGGGGTCAGGAGACACCCCCTTCCCAGAGGCATGGAAAAGGCCAGAGATGTGCGAGCAGGCGGAGATGCTGCGGGGCCTCCTGCCGGTCCTGCTGGCCCTCCTCCCCTGGCCTCAGGCTGTCGGGTCGCCCTTCCCACCCACCTTAGATGGCTGCAGAATGGCCGCCCGGCCGAGGAGCTGGCGGGGGTGCAGGTGGCCGCCCAGGGGACCACGCTGCACATCGACCACGTGGGGCCGGGCCACGCGGGCCTCTTCTCCTGCCAGGCCACCAACGAGGCCGGCACCGCAGGGGCCGAGGTGGAGCTGTCTGTGCACGGTGAGCCGCACGGGCAGCCGAGGCCGGTGGAGGGGAGCCTGGACCGAGGCCATCCGTGCCTCTGGCGGGCCTGGGGGACCTGGGAGGGGCCGGGGGCTGGTCTTCTCTAGACAGCACTCCTGGGCTGTGCTTCCCAGCTCCCCAGAGAGAAGAGGCATGAGAGGCTGGTCTGAGCTGTCCACCCCACTCGTCACCTGTCCAGTCCTCAGGCCTCACTTTTCTCCCCAGGCTTCCCTCTCTGTCCACTGACCACCACGAACTTCATTCAACTCTTTACATACGTCAGCTCTCTCACCTCCGTGCCTGAACATGCTGTTTCTGTTCCTGGAACATTCTCCTTCTTTGCCTCTCAGCACCTCTTTATTTTTCAGGTCTGTCCTAAAATACTCCTTCCTCCCAGAAGCCCTCCTTGATTTCACTGTGGTGCTAACCCACACTGCCCACCCTCTCTTGGCTGTCGCTCGCCACTCACTGTATTGGGAGTGCTTGTTTTGTTGTCCATCTCCCAGCCCAGCTCTGGGAGCTCTGAGAGGACAACACAGTGGCCACCATTCCTTGCTGTGTCCCTGTGCCTAGTACACTTCGGGCTCAGAGTAGATGCTCAATGATGAATGGATGGGTGGATGGATGGATGGATGGATGGATGGATGGATGGGTGGATGGGTGGGTGGGTGGATGGATGGGTGGGTGGGTGGATGGGTAGGTGGGTGGGTGGGTGGATGGGTGGGTGGGTGGATGGATGGGTGGGTGGATGGGTGGATGGATAGGTGGGTGGGTAGGTGGGTAGATGATGGATGGGTGGATGGGTGGATGGATGGATGGGTGGGTGGGTGGGTGGATGGGTGGATGGGTAGGTGGGTGGATGGATGGGTGGGTGGGTAGATAGTGGGTGGGTGGATGGGTGGGTGGGTGGATGGATGGGTGGGTGGGTGGATGGATGGATGGGTGGGTGGGTGGGTGGATGGGTAGGTGGGTGGATGGGTAGGTGGGTGGATGGATGGGTGGATGGGTGGATGGATGGGTGGGTAGATGGTGGGTGGGTGGAGGGGTGGATGGATGGGTGGGTGGGTGGGTAGGTGCGTGGATGGTGGGTGGGTGGATGGATGGGTGGGTAGATGGTGGGTGGGTGGAGGGGTGGATGGATGGGTGGATGGGTGGGTGGATGGGTGGGTGGGTGGGTAGGTGCGTGGATGGGTAGGTGGGTAGATGGTGGATGGGTGGATGGGAGAATTTTTAAAGGAAGGAAAGACCTGCCATGCTGGGTCCAGTCTGGCACTCTTCCCCAAAGCCAGGTGTCTAGGGGCTTGAGTGAGGGGAGGCTAGCGGGCAGCTCTGCAAGGCCACTCCTAATTCCCTGGCACGAAGGGGCTGCTGGGTACCTCTACGCCCTCCTGACCCTGACTGGGTCCTCCCCGCCTCTCCCCCTGCCCAGAGCTCCCATCGGTGGTCATCGTCGGCGGTGAGAACATCACAGCCCCCTTCCTGCAGCCTGTGACCCTCCGGTGTGCAGGGACTGGGGTGCCTACTCCAAGCCTCCGCTGGTGGAAGGATGGGGTGGCCCTGGCAGCCTCGGGGGGGAACCTGCAGGTACATTGCGGGGGCCCTAGGGCTAGCGGGGCACCTGGCATAGAAGGAGGAGCCACTTCCTAGGGGCCCTGGGAGCCTGGGGGCAGGACCCGCAAAGAACCCATTCCGCTGGGAATTCTCAGTGGACTGAAGGGGGGGGCACCTTTAACCTAGTCCACGTCCCAGAGCTTCAGCTGTCAGAGGGAGGAAGTGGGCAGAAGGGGGGGTCCCCAAGACCAGGGGGGTTCCCTGGCGTCTAAGTGTGTGGTTCAGAACTGCACCCAGAGCCAAACTCGTCCCCATGCCTCCCCTCTCCTGCTCCTGGGGTCAGCGCAGCCTGGCCACCGGTCATGTCCCAGCACCGTTCTGAGTGACTTCCGGTTCTGGACCCCGTGCCCCCACCCTCACCTCCCCATGACACACCTCTGCCCCCCCTGCCCCAGATTGAGAAGGTGGACCTGAGGGACGAAGGCGTCTACACCTGTGTCGCCACTAACTTGGCCGGCGAGAGCAGAAGGGATGCGGTGCTCAAGGTTTTGGGTGAGGACGCGGGTGACGGATGGTGGGGGATCCTTTGAGGGCCCTCGGGCTGCTGTGGGGGTCAGGGAGGGGGTGGGGTTTAAAATCTAGTCGTGTACTTGACTTTAGAAGTAGAAAGTCATCTGCTCACTCGGCCTGGGTGGCTCAGTGGTTGAGTGTCGGCCTATGAACCAGGAGGTCAGGGTTCATTCCCGGTCAGGGCACATGCCTGGGTTGCAGGCTTGATCTCCAGTGGAGGCCATGCGGGAGACAGCCAATAGATGATTCTCTCTCATCATTGATGTGTCTGTCTCTCCCTCTCGCTTCCTCTCCGAGATCAATACAAACACATTTTAAAAAAGAAAAAAGGAAGTCTGCTCTGTGGCCCCCACGGGTGGTTTTCTGAGGGATTTTACGGGACACCCTTGTCCGCAACCATATTTACCTTTGCTGCCTTACTTGTTTTGGGGGTTCCTTTACATCCTTGTACATGTGGGCAGGTCCTTGCACCTGCCACTTTCCATGGCTCTCTGGGTTCCGCCTTCCCACTGGGGTCGGCTGTTCCTGTGGGGGGTGCTGGGGCGGTCCTTGTGTAATTGCAATGAAGATTTATTCTTGTGCGTGGTTCAGGAGTGGGGTTCCTTGGTCAGAGGGCATGAGCCATTGGGGGGCTCTTGTCACCCAGGGCCTTTTAGGAAGGCTGGGGAGAGACGTCAGAATGGCTGAGATTTGAGCTACCCACCAAGCGAGGGCGCTCCCTGTCTCCCCTAGTGCCCCCCAACATTGAGCCGGTCCTGGCCAACAAGGCAGTGCTGGAAAATGCCTCAGTGACCTTGGAGTGCCTGGCTTCCGGCGTGCCCCCTCCAGGTAAGACCCCTCCTGGTGATGGAAGGCCACACCCCAGGCCCCACCTAGTGAGGCTGGCCGGTGCCAGGCACCGCTCTGGTTGTGGAGACAGGATGGCGTCAGCAGGCCCTTCTCCCTGTTCCTCGCACTTTCCTCTCTTCCTTCTCAACAGCTGTTCATCCAGTGCCCATCACACAGCACAGTCTGAAGGGCTGGCAGGACCCCCAGTATCTCTCTTCTCTCCCCCAGACATCTCCTGGTTCAAGGGCCGCCAGCCTGTCTCTGCTCGGGAGGGAGTCACGGTGTCAGCTGACGGGAGGGTTCTCCTCATTGAGAGAGCCCGGCTTTCGGATGCTGGGAGCTACCGCTGCGTGGCATCCAATGTGGCGGGTCGCACAGAGCTGCAGTATGGCCTGCGGGTCAATGGTGAGCTGCCCTGGGACTAAAGGGTCCTTGTGCAAAAATTATTTTCCATGTATTTGTCTACAGATCTACTCAGTATCCATCATTCACCATCCACCCATCTACTCCTCCATCCTCTCTTCCTTCCACCCATCATCCACCTATCCATTATCCATCTATGTTTCCTGCATCCATAATTCATCCATTCATCATCCATACATCTATTCATCCATCCTTTCTTCCATCCATCATCCATTCATTTTTCCCACTCATCATTCATCCATGTATCCATCCTGTCTTTCACCCATCATCCATCTACCCATCCATCATCCATTCATCTATCTATTGTTTAATCCATTCATTATCAATCCCTGGAAATACCCAACTGTCCACCCATTGATCCAATCATCCATCCAATTATCTGCCCATTCATCCACCCATCTAACAATCCATCTGTCCACCCACCCACCCATCCAGCCACTCAGCCACCCATTCCTCCATGTACCCATCTTCTCTGCAACCACATTGATTAAGGACACGCTCTGGGACCACAAACCTGGTGCTGCAGCCCTGAAAAGGCAGGCCCGTGCTTTCTGCTGGTGGAGGGCACAGTGGTAGGTCATTACCCAGAGCACGGCTTCCTGATGCTGTGACAGAGCTAGCAAAGGCGAGGTGCATACACCTGAGGGCCTGCAGCCGGGCTCTGACCTGGCCTGGGAGTCCGGGAGGCGTCTCGGAGAGCTGGATGCCGAAAGAGAGACCGCCTGCCAAGGCCTGCGGCTGCAGGGAGCAGGGGAGCTGAGGAAAGGCAAGGAGGCTGGGGGCCCGGAGCTCACAGAACCAGGGGAAGAGGGGCCGGGCTGGGGAGGTGGCCAGATGGACGTGGTGGGCTCCGGTCTTTGTCCTAAGAGCAGTGGGGAGCTGGGCAGGGGCCCTGGGCATCCTGGCTCGTGGCTCCCAGATACAACGGAGTCATCATCTGCCCCCGAGGGGCTGCCTGCAGGCGAGCGTTGGAGCTGATGCCTCTGAGCTGGAAAACAAAACCTGCCCGGGGTCCTCAGCCCTCATTACCCCACAGCGTCCCCGGGATACGCTGAGCAGGAGGCCCAAGTTCAGGTGCTGCTGCTGCCGCTTCCTGGCTGGCCACCTCGGGCCGGTGACTTGCCTCCCGGAGCCCTGGTTCTCCTCTGCAGAGGCCTCAGGGTGGCCTGGAGAGGATGAGATGAGCCCTGGCTGGTTTGCTCAGTGGATAGAGCGTCGACCTGTGGACGGAAAGGTCCCAGGTTTGATTCTGGTCAAGGGCACATGCCCAGGGTTGTGGGCTCGATGCCCAGTAGGGGGCATGCAGGAGGCAGCCAATCAACGATTCTCTCACATCATTGATGTTTCTATCTCTCCCTCTCCCTTCCTCTCTGACATCAATAAAAATATATTTTTTAAAAGATGAGGTGAGCAGCCTTGAGCACTGTGCAGGGGTGTCCGCCCATGTTCAGTGCCTGTCCCTGTGCTTTTGTGTGTGGCCTGGGAGGGGGTGCCCAGCCAGGTGCCCTCCCCGTTATGTCCCGAGTGGGGCTCAGCCTATGTTCTGTGTTACCCTCACCCTGCAGTGCCTCCGCGCATCACGCTGCCGCCCAGCCTGCCGGGCCCCGTGCTGCTCGGGGCCCCGGTCCGGCTGACCTGCAGCGCCACCGGCAGCCCCAGCCCCACCCTGCTGTGGCTGAAGGATGGAAACCCCGTGTCCACGGCAGGGAACTCCGGCCTCCAGGTCAGTGGGGCTGGGTGGCCCGCTACCTCCCTGCCGCCTCAGGAGGTGCTGGGAGCAGAGGCCAGGCCCTGGAGCTCCAAGGGGAGGGAGAAGCAGTGACCACCCAGGGTGGTGGGTGGGAGGGGGAAGGGACTGCTGAGTGGAGAGTCTCGAGCATCGTCTCCAGAAACAGGGTCCCCACAAGTGCGTGTGAGTTAGCATGCCCAGCAGCTGCAGGAAGTGAGTAAGAAGAAACAGGTGAAAGCAATTTTAATAGGCATTTAGGTTAACCCAGTATATCCAAAAAGCGTAATTCCATCATCATCAATATGGAAAGTGATTAGCGAGTCATTTTGCATCCTTCTTTTCGTACTAACTCTGAGACCCGCTGTGTATCCTACGCTCGCGGGCCGGCCCCATCCCAAGGGCTCACTAGCCACAGCGAAGCTATAGCGGGCCCTTTCGGAGGACCCATGTGATTGCCCGGCAGCCGGGCCGAGGTCTGGGGGTTCTGGGAATCTGGAGCAGGCTCCCCGGGTGAGCCGTGCAGCAGTGTCAGCTTGGGAAAGTGTGGAACTGGCCTTGGGGTGCATAACCTCACAGGGGCTTCCTTCTGGGGGCGCAGGTCTTTCCCGGGGGCCGCAGCCTCACGCTGGCCAGTGCCCGGGCCTCCGACTCGGGCACCTACTCCTGCGTGGCCGTGAGTGCCGTGGGCGAGGACCGCCGGGACGTCGCCCTGCACGTCCACGGTGAGTGTCAGGCCCCAGGGGCCGCGTCTCAAGAGCGTGGGGGGTGGTGTGTCTGGCCACGTTCAAAGGAAGGGTGGTGGGTGTGAGACACGCGGCCTGAGACCTAGCTGCCTTCACGTGGGGGTCAGTTGGAGTGTGAGCGCCCCTTTGTGGTCAGGTGGGCGGGTGGGTGGCCCCGCTCAGCCAGGTCATCCAAGTCCAGGGAAGAGGTAGAGGAGCACAAAGTGGCAGGAGGTGCACATGGCCCAGAGTCGGCAATCGGACGTGTTCACTCTCCTGGGTCGAATGGGGGTGACGGTGCATTGGGGCAAGGTGGTGTGGGGTGGTGGTTAGGGACCGGCTCTGGAGTGCATGGATCTGGGGTTCAAATCCTGCCTCCGCTACTTCCTAGCTCCGTGATCGCGGGCTAGTCACTTGGCTTCTCTGAGCCTCAGTTTGTTCATCTGTGAAATGGGTGAAGGTGGCACTCACTCACTTCCACACTCAGAGCATAGTGACAGTTGCTCTGGTTTTAAAATTTCCTCGTACGGGATCTTGTGGGGCCTCTGGAGGTGCACAAGGGAACTCTGGGGTGGGGGGGTATGGGCGGGGCTGGGGGGGAGGAGCCTTCCATTCCAGCTCCTCCCGTCGCTGGAGTCCGGATAATGGTTAGCAGGCGTTGTGTGCCGAAGGGCGCAGCGACCTGTGTCATTGCATTTAACCTCCGGTGGCGCCAGCCGGTGGCTACCCTCATCATCACACAGTGGCCAAGTGTCAGGTCCCAGGGCTCCAGCCAGGGCCTCTGACGCGGGACCCTGCCTTCCTCACCCTACGCTGCAGGGTTGTTCACGTCTCAGGAGAAAGGTGGCTGAGGTCCTGCTTTTAAAAACACATTTAAAAAATAAAAACATTGTAAATTTTAAAGAGTTTGAGATCATTGTAGATTCACGTGAGTTGCCGGAGATAACACAGAGAAATCCCGGGTCCCTTCCCCCCTGTCCCTCCGAGGTAACGTCTTGTCCTGAAGTGCCGTCCGTCGGGATGTTGCCGCTGTTACACCCACCGTCCCCCTCGGACTGGGGCCTTGGGCCTCCTTTTGAGGTCGTCGAGGGGGGAGGAGAGGGCCGCGGCTCCGGGCGTCGGCTCCATCCTGCTGCCCCCCCCCACCTGCTGAGGTAGCCCCCTCCGCCCCCCTCCCCAGTGCCACCCAGCATCCTCGGGGAAGAGCTGAACGTGTCCGTCGTGGCCAACGAGTCAGTGGCCCTGGAGTGCCAGAGCCACGCCGTGCCCCCGCCGGTGCTGAGCTGGCGGAAGGACGGCCGCCCCCTGGAGCCACGGCCCGGAGCCCGCCTCTCTGCAGACCAGGCCTTGCTGGAGGTGAGTGAGCCGAGCCCCGGGCAGGGCGGGCCCGTGGGTGCCCTGCGAGGCGCAGTTCAGCGGCGTGGGCCCTGCAGGCCCCTCCAGACCAACACCCAGGGCGCGTCCTCCCGACCCGTCGGAGCTGCTTCCAGCCCAACGGGGACTGAGCCTTCGGGCCCCTCCGCCCCCCACGAAGCCGGCAGCTCTCTTTCTACTTGTTTTTCACTCCGTGATCCAAAGCCTCCTCGCCTTTGGGCCTTTAAGCCCCTGTATCGGCATCTGGCCCAGCAAGGCAGGGGCGTGTGGGGTCGGGACTCGAGTTAGCCTGGATTTAAACTTTAGCTCCGCCTCCTCCGGCTGCGCCTCCCCCCTAGCGTCCTGACACACTGGCCTGGGCTCTCTCGCCGGCAGACACATTGGCGCCTCTCTTCTGGGAGGCTGGGAGGGTTCTCAGAGGCAGGCCATCCTGCCCCAGAGCACAGCTCATCCACGTCAGCTCGGGGAGGGGCGGTGCCTCTCCTGCTGCTGGGGAGAACCTTGCACTCCAGCCGGCTCCTCCTCCTCCCACCCCCCTACACCTTGTGATATGGTCATTCCCAACCCTGAGCACCTCCTCTGGTTTGCTCTGTCTGGAAAGCCTGCCTCTCCTTCCCTTCATTCCTCAGAGCCGCAGCCGTCGCCACCATGTCAGGCTCTGACACCTGAGGACAGGGGCCCCTCCGCCCCACCCTTCTTCACCCTCCACCTTCTCCTCTGGGCTGATCTGTCAGACGGGGCTGGGCTGCGGGTGTGGCTGGCAGGGCTGCCACTTAGGGAGCCCATTCCATGCGCCTGACCCACAGGAGGCCCCGCAGGCACCGGCTTCTGGAAACTTCAGGGTGCGGGCGGTGCCAGGGGCCAGGTGGGGAGGTTGGGGCACCGTCACGCAGTCCGTCCCGGGGCACCCCTCTCTGCTGCCCCCGCTGATGGCCCATGTCGCTGCCGGCCAGGTGGACAGGGCGGAGGTGCGCGATGCAGGCCGCTACACCTGTGAGGCGCTGAACCAGGCGGGCCGCTCGGAGAAGCACTACAACCTCAACGTCTGGGGTGAGGGTCTCCTGGGCTGGGCTGCGGTCCCTCCTGCCCCGCCCGGGGGGGTGGGGGAGCGGGCGGGGACTACTGCCTTGTCTGGGCCCCCGGGTGCAGCCCGCTCCCCTCCCAGCCCACCACCCCCTCACACCCTCTCTTCTCTCAGTCCCTCCAGTGTTCCCCTCGAGGGAGCCCCGCATCCTGACCGTGACCGAGGGACACCCCACCAGGCTGTCCTGCGAATGCCGGGGTGTCCCTTTCCCCAAGATCACCTGGAGGAAGGACGGTAGGGTTGCTGGCTGGGAAGGGGCAGCAGACTTGGGACCGAGCAGAATGGGACTGAGGACAATGTCATTTGGGACTGAGGACACTGTCATTTCTGTAACCAGGAACCCACCTCCCCCAAGGGCTGTAGGCCCACCCATCTCCATCTCCGCTAGGCTCTGGGGTGGGGGCACCCATCGAGGGCAGGGACAGCCTCCTCCTGCAGGAGTTGGCCACGATGGTGGGGGGACCAGGAACCGGGGGCTGTTTGTTGCTGCATCCAGGTCAGCCCGTGCCCGGGGAGGGGCCCGGCCTCGAGCCCGTGTCGGCGGTGGGGCGGCTGCTGTACCTGGGACCCGCCCAGCCGGCCCAGGAGGGAACGTACACCTGTGAGTGCAGCAACGTGGCCGGAAATAGCAGCCAGGACCAGCAGCTGGAGGTGCATGGTGAGCGGGGCTGGGGTGACCTGAGCCAGGCAGAAGGGGCCGGAAGGGTGGCAGGCAGGCACCTGGCAGGGGAGACCCCACCCCCAGGATCCAAGCCAAGACAGGGACGGCGATAATGAGAGCACTTCCCTGGCCTCTCAGATTCCGGGCATCTCCTTAACCCCCTCCCAGCCAGCTCCTGCGGCTCCGGGCCTGAGCCTGAGAGGGGCAGCGTGACCCCAAGAGCCCCCAGTGACCCCGAGGGGAAAACACAACTTGAAACAGAAACGGAAAGGAATGTAAAGTTTCTGTGAAGCTCCTGTGCGTAACGGAAGCCTACGTCTCCGGCTACGCGTCCTGCAGTGATGAGATGAAATATCTCAGCTTAGAAAATAAGACCAAGAGCCCTAGCCAGTTTGGCTCAGTGGATAGAGTGTTGGCCTGTGGACTAAAGGGTCCCGGGTTCGATTCCGGTCAAGGGCACATGCCTGGGTTGCGGGGTTGGGTCCCCAGTAGGGGGCGTGCAGGAGGCAGCCAATCAATGATTCCTTGTCATCCTTGATGCTTCTATCTCTCTCTCCCTCTCCTTTCCTCTCTGAAATCAATAAAAAAAAATATTTTTAAAAAAGAAAGAAAGAAAATAAGACCAAGAAAAGCATTTTGGAGAGAGTAACCCCGACCCCGGCAGGCCCCAGCGACTGTCTGAGCTCCGGGAAGGCCTGGTTTCTGAGGAAGGAAACCTCCCACAGATCTTCGGGGCTGTGCTGAGAGCTTGTTTTCCAAACAGCAGGCCCCTCCCCGGATCCCCAGGGTTAGACAGAGGCAGGAGTGGAGCGCCGTATGGCCCCTTTATAAGGATGGAAAATGGAGGCCCAGAGAGATGAGGTCACCTGACCAAGGTCACACGGCCAGGGAGCGGCCGTGGGGAACACAGGCCAGCCTGGGGCCTGATGTGAGTGCTTGCTGCCCGGCGGCCACAGCAACTTTCTCCCCACCCCAGTTCCCCCGCAGATCGCTGGCCCCCGCGAGCCCCCCACACAGGTCTCCGTGGTCCAGGACGAGGAGGCCACTCTGGAATGCCACGTCACGGGGAAACCCCCACCCAGGGTGACGTGGGAGCGGGACGGCCAGCCGGTGGGAGCCGAACCTGGCCTGCGGCTGCAGAACCAGGGGCAGAGCCTGCACGTGGAGCGGGCACAGGCTGCCCACGCGGGACGCTACAGCTGTGTGGCCGAGAACGTGGCTGGGAGGGCCGAGAGGAGGTTTGCGCTCTCCGTGCTGGGTGAGGACCGGGGCCTGCCGGGGGAGGGCGGGAAGGGGGCCCAGACTGGAGAAGGCAAGGCCAGTTCCATCTCCGGGCACAGCCCTCGGTCTGTGCCCGGGGGTCACGCTCATTCTCCCAAGAGGCAGGCCTCTGGTGAGATCTATGGGGAAGCCTTCAGCACTGCTCCCAAATCAGGACTGGCTTCAAATAGCCCTAATCTCCCCCCTCCCCTCTACACACACACATTTCCCTCCCTTACTGTCTACCCCCCTACTCTGTTCTGGGCACTGTGGAAATCAGCAACTCTCTTCTGCATGGCTGACATGTGATAGGGGAATTCAGGGGCCCGAACTCTGTCGTGGGAAGTCAGGGCAGCCTCCTGTAGGAGGTGGCCTTTCAGCTGAAATGTAAAAGCAGAATGGGAGCTAACCAGGTGCCAGGGTGAGGGGGGAAATGGGCCGAGCAGAGGGAACAGACCCCACAGAGGCCTGGAGGGGTAGCTAGAACAGCCTTGTGGTTTCAATCTTTCATTGAGCTCCTACTGGATGCCTCGGGGCAGAAGCGAAGAGTGGTGAGAGAGAAGATGGGAGAGATGGGCAGTGTGGCTGGGACCCCACTCACCCGCTCACCCCAGCCTGATAGAGCGGGCTTCCTTTGCGAGTGGATGCTCTAGACACCACAGAGCGCCACGTGGCTCTGACGTGTGGATCTGGGGGGCGCACCTGTGTTCACCTTTGCTCTCAGCGTTTGCCCAGCATCTCAGCACGTGTTCTTGTTGAATCCTCCTGGCATCCCTCCCGGGGGTTGGAGAAACTGAGGCCCAAGGTGTCTGCCTGACACCAAAGCCCAGCCCGTGGTCGCCACTCACCCCTTTCAGTGGGAGCAGCTCTTGAAGTCAGTCCTGATTTGGAAGTGACCTTGTCACTTCGGCTCTTCAGCCCCTCCTGAGTGGGGGTGGGGCTCCTGGGGGAGGGCCGTGCTGGGGGTCGAGGAAGGCGCGCACAGCCCCGTCTGCGTCCTGAATGAGGCCGTTTCTCTGTGTCCAGTGCCCCCAGAGCTCATCGGAGGCTCAGACCCGCTGACCAACGTCACGGCCGCCTTGCACAGCCCCCTGACGCTGCTCTGTGAAGCCACAGGCATCCCGCCCCCCGGGGTCCGCTGGTTCCGCGGGGAGGAGCCCATCAGCCCCAGGGAGGACACCTACCTCTTGGCCGGTAAGGTGCCCACCAGGGGAGTGTCCGGTGATCGGGCCTGGCCCTCCGCTTCTGCCTCTGCTCAGCACATGCCCGTGACTTCTGACCCTGAGCGGCCAGCCTGGGTGGGATAAACATTTTGGCGGTTGGTCCCCCAAGAGGGCATCCCAAAACACGGGTCAGGCGACGTGCTCCAGGAAACATGTTAGATTTGAATACATGTAGAAAGGCTTCCTGCTCTGCTCCCCTCCTAGAGACTCACAGGGACCATTTGTAGTCAAGGTTCTGATAAGTCCTGCAGCAAAAATTCTCATGGCGCTTCTAGAACGTCTCACAGAGCAGTGCAGGTGGGCGAATGGACATAGGGTCTAAGCACCTTCGCCTCTGAATAGTCGTCCTCCTCACAGAGTTGGTTTGTGATCGTTCTTGCTGACATACAAACGGGGAAACTGAGGCCCCGGAGGCAGTATCCCATCCAAAGCTTGTAAGGACTTCAGGGCCCCCTGAAGCCCACCCTCAGTGACCCGCAGGGATGCTCCGGTTGCTCCAAAGCTGGGGTGGCAGTAGGCTTCCCCTTGGGCACCTCCTCTGAGCACTCGGTGGGGCTGCCAGATGCATTGCGATGAGGTGGACTCAGGGACTGCATCAGGGCCCAGCAGGAAGGAGAGCGGTGATCCATTAGCGATGTCTGCCCTGGGCGTAGGAGCAGCTGTGATCACATGTCCCGTGCATGTGCCTCCCCTGGGCTGGTCTTGGGAGAAGGTGGCCTTTTCCAGGGTCCATCAGCGTAGCAGGGCGGTCTGACCTGGGCCAGGCCCATGGCTGTCCCTTTCGCCGTGGCCGGTCTCCAGAAGTGGGGGTAGCCAGGTGACAGATCCTTCTTCTTAAACGGGGCCTTAGGCTTACCCTGAGCATGTCTAATGTCCAGGGGGCTCCACCCATCTGTTCACCCTCCTGGGCCTCAGTTTTCCCACCTGAGGAATGGGACACTGGGGTAGGCAGACACATCTGATTGAGACGCCTGGCACGCTCCTCTTCCTGGTGCTCAGCCTGGGCTCGGCTCGGGACAGGAGGCTGCTCAGAGCCACACTCGGAGCCCACTCTCCTCCCTCCCCAGGGGGCTGGATGCTGAAGGTGACCCGGGCCCAGGAGCGAGACAGAGGCCTCTACTCGTGCCTGGCAAGCAACGAGGCTGGGGAGGTGCGGAGGAACTTCAGCGTGGAGGTCCTGGGTATGTCACAGCCCCGTGTTCGTCACCCACGAGTCCTTTTCCTCCGGCTGGGGAGCTTACGGGGGGCGAGTCCAGGACCAAGAGCTCTTGCTGTAGTAGGAGGTCCGCTCAGGAAGGAGGGAGAGGCCAAGGCTCGTTTCCTCATGAGCAGTCCCTACTCTGAGGCCATCATGGAACTTTCTAGAAGCAGCAGGGACTAATCCAGCGTGGAAAGGAGAAAGTATTTCTAACACCACCTTGCCCTGATCAGGGCCTTCTCCCAGGGCACTGGTACTCCCTCGGCCCTGTGGAAGCAGGCACAAGGGGATGGGGAAACCAAGGCACAAGAGCCTGAAGAGAGATGCTGTGGGCTTCCCTGCTCAGTGGTTCAGCCCGAGTGAGCCAGCCCCGGTCAGTGACCGGCTGTCTCCCTGCTCTCCCAGTTCCTCCCAGTATCGAGAACGAGGACCTGGAGGAGGTGGTCAAGGTCCCTGAGGGACAGACAGCCAACCTGACGTGCAATGCCACAGGTAAGGCCACACGGCCACATGGCGGGCTGGGGAAAGGTGAGAAGGCAGCTGTGAAAAGGGGGGATCTGGGGATCTTGCCTGCCTATCCCGGCCCTCTGCTCCGCATCCCAGCACTGACCGCACTGATCCATGGTGGCCTGTGACACCTGTGTACCCCAGCTGGACTCTGAGCTCCTTGAGGACCCCAGGTCTACCTTGTCACCGTGGTTCCCTCAGTGCCTTAGTTATGCTTATGAACTGGGATGGATGGAAGGAAAGAAGGAAGGAAGGAAGGAAGGAAGGAAGGAAGGAAGGAAGGAAGGAAGGAAGGAAGAAAGGATGGAAGGATGGAAGGAAGGAAGGAAGGAAGGAAGGAAGGAAGGAAGGAAGGAAGGAAGGAAGGGTGGGTGGATGGGTGGATGGATGGATGGATGGATAGGTGGGTGGGTGGGTGGATGGATGGATGGATGGATGGATGGATGGATGGGGAGGTGGATAGGTGGACAAATTGGTGGATGGATAGGTGTATGTATGCATGTAGGTATATATGTATGTTTAGATGGATGAATGGGTGGGTGGATGGTTGGGTGGATGGAAGGAATATCTTGTCTTTCTTCTGTCTGTACCCGCCATCTCTGTCCACTCCTCAGTTAGGAAAAGGCCCTGGTCCGTGGTGGCTGCTTCTGTGTCTTGCCCTGCTGCATGGGCCTCTGGACTGAGATGGAAAACCATGCCCCGCCCCCGCCCGGCCCCCTTCCTGGAGTGACCTCTGCTCAACCTGGTCCAATCCTGCTGAACTGTCTTACCTGCCTCTCTCCTCCCCACACAGGCCACCCACAGCCCAGAGTCACGTGGTTCAAAGACGGCCGGCCCCTGGCTGGTGGAGACACCCAGCAAATCTCTCCAGACGGAGCCCTTCTGCAGGTCCTCCAGGCCAACCTGTCCAGCGCCGGCCACTACTCCTGCATTGCAGCCAACGCCGCGGGGGAGAGGACCAAGCATGTGCAGCTGAGCGTCCTGGGTGAGCTGGGCATCTCCTGGCCACTCCCCGTGCTGGCAGGAGGCAGGACCAAGGTGACCTGGCAGGCAACTTCCCCAAAGCTCTCCATGTTCAACAACAAACAGCAGCGGCTCTAGAGGTTGAACCCTTATAGGCCAGGCAGATGCACAGGCCATCCTGGTGGAATCTTCACAGCAACCCCAGGAGGTGGGCGGCGCACCTATCCCCATGTCACTGATGGAGCTCTGTGGCTTAGAGAGAGGACAGGGCTCCCTCCAAGCCGTCCGCTCCCGTCTTCCATCCTTCATCCATTCATCCACCCACCCATCCATCCATCCACTCACCCACCCACCTATCCACCTATCCATCCATCCATCCATCCATCCATCCATCCATCCATCCATCCATCTATCCATCCATCCCAGTTCATAAGCATAACTAAGGCACTGAGGGAACCACGGTGACAAGGTAGACCTGGGGTCCTCAAGGAGCTCAGAGCCCAGCTGGGGTACACAGGTGTCCCGTCTTCATCGTCCGCTCCCGAGGGGGATGCAGCACCGTTTTGTTGGGCTGGAAAAATGGGGATTCGAAAATGAGAGGGGCACGGGCTGGTCTCGGAAAATCCATTTCTAAAAGTGCTGGTGGCCAATTGGATGGTCCCTGCAGGGCCCGGAAGAGGACATTTTAGGGTCAGTGACAGCAGAGAGCGTCTACTCAGCAGGGAACATCACCCCACCTCCCCACCCCCCGCCCCTCCACTCTGGGAGTGGCACAGATTGGAAACACAAACAGAACTGAGGAGACTCTGGTTAAATTACTAGATACCCTGGATGCTAAGAGGCTGTTGGGGAAATTGAGACAGAAATTGTCCAGCTTCCCCCGTGGGATTGCTCAGTGGTGGAGAGCTGGGGCTCTGGGTCACCCAGGCCTGAATTGAAGTCTGGCCGCACCGGCCTGGGCTCCGCTGAGCCTCCGTTTCCCACGTGTGCAATGCAACTAGCACAGCACGGCGGCTGAGGCTTTCCTGGGTCCTCGCGCCCAGGATCGGGCTCTCTGTTCACGAGCACCCCCCTGGCCTCCCATCACAGTGGCTCCCTCCATCCTGGGGGTGACCGAGGACAGTGCAGACGAGGAGGTGACCGTGACCATCAACAACCCCATTTCTCTGATCTGTGAGGCGCTGGCCTTCCCCTCCCCCACCATCACCTGGATGAAGGACGGGTCCCCATTTGAGGCCTCAAACAACATCCAGCTGCTCCCAGGTGATGCCCTCGGGCGGGGAGGAGCGAGGGGTCAGAGGACGGGGCTGGTGAACCCCAGCTCGTGCCTGAGGTGACCCTGGCCACTGCTCCGCAAGCAGGTACCCACGGGCTGCAGATCTTGAATGCCCAGAAGGAAGATGCAGGCCAGTACACCTGCGTGGTCACCAATGCGCTTGGGGAGGCCGTGAAGAACTACCACGTGGAAGTCCTCAGTGAGTTGGGACCCCGGGCGCTGGTGGGAGGCCGGAGGTGGCTCGGGAGCCCTGGGACCCTGGCGCCTGGGCCGTAGCTGACACCCCAGACGCCTTCATGGCTTGTGTGCTCTGGCAATCGCCAGGCCGCCGGGCCGGCTGGGTCATTCCCCATTTTAGGGCCCAGGACACTCGGAGCGGGGAATGGCGAGCTAGGACTTGGTCACGTGGATGCCCACACCCACTCCAGTCCTGGCTTCTTTCTGCTCTGATGCGGTCAGAGTCTCCACAACCTGAGACCTGGGGCCCCCAGAGGTCACCCCAGGAATTCCCCTACGTCCGACCTGCCCTGTCCCGTAACCATCGCTGATAAACAGTCTCGCCTTGAGGCAGGGTGGGGAACCTTTTTTTCTGCCGAGCGCCATTTGTTGGTTTTTGGTGGTGTTGGGTTTTTTCGGTGGTTGTGGGGTTTTTAAAATATATTTTTATTGATTTCAGAGAGGAAAGGAGAGGGAGAGAGATAGAAACATCAATGATGAGAGAATCATTGATTGGCTGCCTCCTGCATGCCTCCTACTGGGGATCAAGCCTGCAACCCGGGCATGTGCCCTTGACCAGAATCGAACCCAGGATCCTTCAGTCTGCAGGCTGATGCTCTATCCATTGAGCCAAACTGATTAGGGTTCCAAGGGCCATTTGGATATTTATAACATCATTTGCTTAATATAATTCACTTAATATAAATTTATGTTGCTATGAAGAAAGCTCCTAGATATTTTTTAATTTTAATAACTCTTTATTGTTGAAAGTATCACATGTCCTCTACTTCCCTCCATTGGCCCCCTGAAGCTCCTAGATTGATTGAATTTCCAGCCTGGCAGGAGGGCTCGGTCCCGGCTGCCTGTCCCCGTTCTCACCACCATCTGACACGTCTAGCCCCCAAATGGGCAGGGCCAGACCAAATGATTTCACGGCTCTTACACGGCTGGCCGGGCGTTCCCCACCCCTGCCCTAAGCAGACGGCCCCAGGAGTGGATCTGTCTCCAGGCCCCTGTTCCTCCCCTGCCCGGAGCCAGCCCCCCATTCCTGGGACCAGGGTGAGCCCCCTCCCCAGGCCGGCTCCTCAGACCCCCCTTGTGATTTGCAGTCCCCCCTTCCATCTCCAAAGACGACTCCATGGGGGAGGTCGGTGTGAAGGAAGTGAAGACCAAGGTCAACAGTACCCTGACCCTGGAGTGTGAGTGCTGGGCGGCGCCCCCGCCTGCCATCAGCTGGTACAAGGATGGACGGGTGAGCTGGGCCCCGGGGCAGCCTCAGGGTCTCTCCTCTGGGCCCCCCGGGCCCTGCTCGGAACCTTCCAGTAAAGACAGTCAGAGCACCTGGCCCCAGAGCTGGGCTGGGCCCCGCCTCGCCCTTTGCATGTTAATAGGGAACCCTACTCTTTTAAACGGGAACAGGTCCCATAAGCATTAAACTTTGTATTCACCCGTTTAATTCTCTCCGATTTTTGTCACACGGATTTGGTTTTACCAGGTTTTCAGGGTGTCATACCAATTTGATGTGTGTTTAAAACTTTGTTAGAATCTGGGTGCTTCCCCCCATTTGTGATCCCTGTTTCCCCCCTTACCTCCCCCCCAGCCCGTGACCCCCCACGAGCGGCTCCAAGTCCTGGGTGAAGGGCGGCTGCTCCAGATCCAGCCCACGCAGGTCTCAGATTCGGGGCGGTACCTGTGCGTGGCCACCAACGTGGCCGGCGAGGATGACCAGGACTTCAACGTGCTCATCCAGGGTGTGTGGGACCCGCGGGGCCTGGAGCGGGCGGGGACCGGGGGGCTGGGCAGCATGGCTGGGGGCGGAGTGTCTGCTTCCAGAATCGCTGGCAGGAGGGCTCTGTCCCGGCTGCCTGTCCCTGTCCCCTCCCCCCCCCCCCCCACCTTTTTAAAATATATATATATTTTTATTTCGGAGAGAAAGGGTGAGGAAAGAGAGATAGAAACATTAATGATGAGAGAGACTCATCCGTCAGCTGCCTCTTGCACATCCCCTACTGGGGACCAAGCCCACAACCCGGGCATGCGCCCTGACCGGGAATTGAACCATGACCTCCTGGGTCATAGGTCGACGCTCAGCCACTCCCTGCCTTTGTGATCTGGGAACATCACTGCCCCCTCGACCTTAGTTTTGCCTCTAACATGTGGGTGGTTGAGTGGGGTGGCCTTGAGGGGCCCCTCAGTTCTAAAAGCCCATGATTTTAGGCCGCTGGGCTCCAGTACACAGGCTGGCCAAAGCTCAGGCTCTGGCTTCCTCCCTTGAAAAATACCACCCTGTCAGGCGAGGTCTGGCGTCCATTAGGCATGAGCTGCGGTGGGCAGGAACCTTGTTCCAGTGCCCAGCGTAGCGATTGCTCAATAAACACTCGTTGCAAAAAAAAAAAACCCCAAAACAACAAAAAAACACTAGTTGAAGGGATGAGTGAATTTTAAAAACGCCTTGACCTATGGCTGTCATCAGCAAACTGCGGGTCGCGAGCCACATGCGGCTCTTTGGCCCCTGGAGTGTGGCTCTTCCACAAAATACCACTGCCTGGGCGAGTCTATTTTGAAGAAGTGGCGTTAGAAGAAGTTTAAGTTTAAAAAATGTGGCTCTCAAAAGAAATTTCAATCGCTGTCCTGTTGATATTTGGCTCTGCTGACTCATGAGTTTGCCGACCACGGACCTACGGGATTGGCTCAGTGCCGTGTCCCCTCCTGGGGGAGCTGGGACGGGGGAGGGGCGGGTTCTTTGAGCAGAGGTGCCGCTCCATCCCACGCTGTGTGTCGTAATGGCTTTGTCACCCCTCCCCAGTGCCCCCCATGTTCCAGAAGGTGGGTGATGCCAGTGCAACCTTCGAAATCCTGTCCCGGGAGGAGGAGGCCCGGGGTGGGGTGACGGAATACCGGGAGGTCGTGGAGAACAACCCCGCGTACCTGTACTGCGACACCAACGCGGTCCCGCCCCCGGAGCTCACCTGGTACCGGGAGGACCAGCCCCTCTCGGCCACAGACGGGGTGTCTGTCCTGCAAGGTAGGCCGGGGCTGCACGGAGAAGTCGGGGCATTTGCAGGCAGGGACGGGGGTCACACCCGCATCAGAGCTGGTCCCCTCAACTGCTGTTCTGCCAGTCCGCTGAGCGCCCCTGTGTGCTGCCTGCGGTGTGACCTCGGGCAGGGCCTGTGGCCATGCTGGCCCTGAGCCGCCTCCTGCAATCCGGCGCTGGGAGTTCCCTGGGCTTCGAGGGCTGCGATGCCCTGAAATAACCCCCCGAAGCCGGCGCCTTTCTTAGAGGGAGCGGCTGCTTTTTTTCTTTTTTTTTTTTAATTGATTTCAGAGAGGAAGAGAGAGGGAGAGATAGAAACATCGATGATGAGAAAGAATCACTGATCGGCTGCACGCCCCCTCCTGGGGATGGAGCCCACAACCCAGGCATGCGCCCTGACCGGGAATCGAACCGTGACCTCCTGGTTCATAGGTCGATGCTCAGCCCCTGAGCAGCACCAGCTGGGCAGGAGCCGCTTCTTTATTGACATTCGTGATCACCCCAGCAGGGCAAGAACCTCCCCCTGGGCTGAGGGCCGCCCCGGGGCCACACGCAGGCCCTCGTGACCTTGGCTTTCCTTTTACTGCTTTATGTATTTATTGAAGGTGATTTAGTTTTTTAAAAAACAACCCTTTTATTCAGAATAGTTTTTTTGTGGAGGACTTTGAATTAAAAGGCTCCAAACGCTGGCTTCCCTGGCGGCCGGCTGAGCCCCCTGGGGTAGAGCAGACCCGGGAGAGATTCCAGGCAGAGCCCTGTTGTGTCTCGGGGGGATTCGGTGGTCTCCCGGCTCAGGATTTGCCCCAGGCCCTGCCAGGCGAGGGCAGTGCGGGGGCTGCTGAGGGCGGGGCGAGGGCGGTGAGGTGGGGGCGGGGGCGGGGTGTGCGCTGAGCAGGGTCACCCCAGGGCTTGTACTTCGGCTCTTGCGAAAGAAGGCGGCCTCAGAGATCGGGAGAGGCAGCGCTTGCTGACAGCCGTTTGCTCCTGTCAGAACCCCGGGATTGGCCCCCTCGCCTCCTCTCGGACCTGGACACTGACCCCAGTCCTGGGTACACAGAGACCTCAGTCACATGCTGATCCCTGGCCACAGCCCCCGACCCCTCTGTCCGAGCCATAACCCTTCAACCCCACCATTGAACTCTGACCCTGGCCACTGACTCCCAATCCCGAGCACATTGATTCACCTCACACACAAAGGACCCTGACAGCGGCCCCTCCCTCCCTCCCTAATCGTGACCGCTGGCCCCTGGCTCTGCATGTAACGAGCCCCGAGTTCCAACCCTGGTCACACACCCCCGCCCCCCGCCCTCAGCCTGGGCCAGCGAGCCCCCGACTGAGAACGTGAGCACACAGTGACCCTCACTCGGCCCCTGCTAGCGACCAGCTGCAGGCCCCCAGAGATGCCAGGGTCTGGGCCTGGCAGGCCCTGGATCACAGAGGGCCTCAGATGACACCTGAGCAACATCCACCCCCACCCACCACAGCACGGAGCTGCCTCCTTGCCTCCCAAGAGCCTCTGCCCAGCTCTCTGCCCCTTCCCTCTGCCCTCATCAAGGAGCTGGGCTCAGCACTGCAGGGTGCGCTTGGGAAGCCTCAGTTTTTCCATCTGTGAGATGGGAGTGTTTACAGCACAGAGTCAGAGAGCAGGGAAGCGCGGCCAGGCCTGGCACATGGCAGCCTCCCTGACCTCTGCTTGGTGCCCTGGCCCCAAGAGCTGGGCGGGGCAGGCAGATGCTCTCCATTTCACAGATGGGGGGTTGGGGGCGTGATGTGTTCCAGGTCCCCTACGAGGAAGGAGCAAGTTTCCTTGCCTTTGCTCAGGCCTCTGTCCCCACCCCACCCCCGACCCCCCATCCCCGTCCCTGTCCCCGCAGGAGGCCGGGTCCTGCAGATCCCCCTGGTGCGCGGGGAGGATGCCGGGAGGTACTCGTGCAAGGCCTCCAACGAGGTGGGCGAGGACTGGCTGCACTACGAGCTGATGGTGCTGAGTGAGTGGCCGGCTTGGGGGTGGGAGGGGGGTGTCGTGTCTGCAGGCCCCGCAAGGCCCCCCGCCCCCAGGGGTCACGGTGGGGAGCATGGTCAGTCTGGCAGGGCTTGGAGGTTGATAATGTAGGGGTTGCGAGCCTGGGCTCTGAAACCAGACAGGACTGGGTTCAAACTCCAAATGAGCTGCCTCCTAGCTGTGTGACCTTGAGCAGTTCACAGCCCTCTCTGTGCCCCAGGTTCCTTAGCTGCACCAGGGCTCGGAGGGCTTGGTGAGCGGGGCACAAGGAGCCCCAGCCAGCGCCTGGCACCAAGCGCTGCTCTCACCTCCGTGCCTACCCCACCCCCAGGGGCCTTTCCCAGGGAGGCTGCCTGCTCCTCACCCTCCTCTCCCCCACCCAGCCCCACCTGTGATCCCGGGGGACACGGAGGAGCTGGTGGAGGAGGTGACCGTCAATGCCAGCAGCACTGTCAGCCTGCAGTGTCCAGCCCTGGGCAACCCCATGCCCACCATCTCGTGGCTCCAGAACGGGCTGCCCTTCTCCCCGAGCCCACGGCTGCAGGTCCTGGAGGACGGGCAAGTCTTGCAGGTCAGGGCGTCCCCCGACGTGGCGAAAGGCGGCAGCTGCCGAGGCTCAGTGCTGCTGGCCTGGGCCCAGGACTGCCGTTACCTGAGCCAAACGAGGTCCCTGCCCGAGAGCCTGGGGAGCTCCCGGGCTTTCATTCATCCCCCCAAGTGATGCGTGTCAACCACCACCATGTGCCTCGCAGGCAGGCAAGGCCGTGCGTAGCGCCTGGAAATCCTGCTCATGTCTGAAAAGGACACACGCCAATGTCACAGCTACAGCCAGCGTGGCCAGGGCCCTGGGCAGCACCCTTGGCCACCCAGTTTCTAACACAGCTGCCCGGGACCCCTGCAGCTCAACACAGCATAGGGCAGCCTCCTCGGGGCTGGGGGAGACCATCTCCTTTGCTATAGGGCCTCACCCAGCCCAGCCTCGCACTTCCCTCCTGAATGTCACAGCCCTAGTCGGACGTGGAGTGTGCGTGCCCATCAGTGGCGCCCCTACACACTGCTCCACGTCGACAAAGGTGGCCTTCTGCGGGGTTCCTCCTGGTGCCCGCCGTGCCTGGTATGGTGAGGGGTCCCTCCCAGTGGTTCCTGGGAAGGGGGACCACAGCCATCGGGCACCATCTCTCTGCACCACAGGTTTCCACGGCAGAGGTGGCCGACGCTGCCAGCTACATGTGTGTGGCCGAGAACCCGGCGGGCTCCGTGGAGAAGCTCTTCACACTTAGGGTGCACGGTGAGCTGAGCAGAGCAGGGGGCCCCCTCGGGCTCCCCAGCTGGGGAGGGGCTGGAGCTCGGGGCCCACTCCACCTGCTCTGGGGCAGGCACAGCACCGCGTCCCTCCCTGAGGGCACCACCTGGTGCTTCCTGGGTCCTAGGCCCCGAGGCTGCACCCAGAGGTTAGTCATCCTGGCCTGGCACCAGCCACATCCCAGTACAGAGAGCATTTGGGGGCCCCCGATCACCCAGGGCCATCCCCAGATGACTAAGCCTTTTGGAGGTGGTCAGGGAGCTGCTCTTCTGGCCTTCCAGCGCCATGATTAAGCACTGACTGTGTACCTGGCATGGGGCTGACTCCTTCCCGCAGAGCTCGGGGCTTAGCCCAACCCCACAGGTGCAGAGACAGAGAGGTCACCCAGTGGGGGGTCACCGCCCCGGAGCTGGCCCTCTTGACCTCCACATTCTTGTGACGCGTGCCGTTCAGTGGCTGTGCGCTCGGCCTCCAGAGGCGGGCAGCTGTGGCCTCGGGAACAGAGGGATGACAGCGCTGAGCACTCAAGGTCTAGGACTCAAACCTGAATTGATTCCTGGCTCTGCCACTGGCCAGCTGAGTGGCCGTGGGAAAGTGACTCTCCCTCTCTGGTCCCCACGCCCCGGGCTCCCATCTGGGGGTCGTGATGATGACCAGGGGCTGCTGCACACCGTTGCTCGGCAACGTGCCCAGCCGGAGCCGGGAGCCGCGAGGTCCTGTGCTTCGTCTGTAGCTCCCCGCTCCCCCGCCGGCGTGCATTCTCAGTGTCTTTCTTTATCCCGTGGCCCCGGGGACAGTCCCACCGCACATCACAGGCCTGGACTCCGAGCAGGTCACCGCCATCCTCAACAGCAGCGTGTCCCTCCCCTGTGACGTCCGTGCTCACCCGAGCCCCGAGGTCACGTGGTACAAGGACAGCCAGGCCCTCTCCCTGGGAGAAGACGTCTTCCTCCTGCCTGGTGGGTAAACTGAGGCTCGGGGTCCAGCTCTGTGGGGACCAGACTGGGAGTCTGGGGGGCAGCCCAGTTGCTGGTGCGAGGGGCTGACACCACCCCCCCCACCCCCCTCCACCACGGCAGGCACCCACACGCTGCAGCTGGCCCGGGCGCAGCCGGCAGACTCTGGGACGTACATGTGCGAGGCCCTCAATGCCGCCGGCCGAGACCAGAAGCTGGTGCAGCTCAGCGTGCTGGGTACGTCCTGTCTGTCCCCCACCTGCACCGTCCCCACTCCTTCAGTCAGCCCTCAGCCCACACCCCTCAGGCAGCACAGCCGGGAGAGGACCCCGGGGAGCCTGGGGTGCCGAGCCCCCCTGCAGCGACGGTGTCCGGCTGCAGACTTGGGGGGTTCAGGTCAGGGTCTGCAGACTGGATGTACTTGAGTCTGAAACTCAGCTGTGCACTTACTCGCTCAGTGACGGTGGCAAGTCATGCCCGCTCTCTGAGCCTCCACTCTCATCTGTAGGTGACAGTTGGTGTAAGGACTAACCGATGGGATGGGATGTGGGCGCTTAGCCCCGGGCCTGGCGCAGTGAGCTCTGACCTTGAGGGGAGGGCCCTGCCCACGCCTGACTGACCACGGGTTCTCGGCAGGGAGCCTGTCTCAGGGCTCCTGGTCTTCAGGATCCTCTCGGGGAAAAGCTGGCCCAAGATGTTCTGAGCGGGACTCACTGGAAGGTTCTTTCTAGTCCCGGGGCTGGTTCATTCATTTGTGTGTTCACCTACCATGTGATGGACACTGCCAGGCCTTGTGGCCTCACAGCTGGCAATGGGGCTTCTACATTGGTTTCCTGGAGGGACAGGGCTGTGGGGACCCCAGGGGCTCTAACACAGGGGGGCCCGCCCTGTGTGGGAAAGGGCCCAGGAGGCTGAGGCCCAGAGAGGGCAAGCAGCTTTTCCCAGGTCACCCAGCAGGTCGTTGGCATGCTGGCCTGGTTCTCTCCCTGACTCCCTGGGTCTGAGCCATCCCTGGGGTGGGGTCCACCGCGTGGCCCTTGTGGGCTTCCATAGACTGCGTACGGTGGCTGGGGCCGGGGAGGACACGGGGAAGGCGCGGCGCCTTACTCTGCTTGTCCCCTGGCCCAGTTCCCCCCACCTTCAGGCAGGCTCTCGGCGGCCCCCAGGATGGGTTCCTGGTGAGGGCAGGGGACAAGGCCGTTCTGAGCTGTGAGACAGACTCGCTCCCTGAGCCAGCCGTGACCTGGTACAAAGATGGGCAGCCCCTGGTCCTGGCACAGCGGACCCAGGCTCTGCAGGGTGGGCAGAAGCTGGCGATCCTGGACACCCAGGTGAGCGCCCCGGGGGGGATAGGCGGCCGTGGGCGGCCATACAGCGCCACCTCCTGGTCCCGGCGGGCGGCTGTGTGGCAGGACGTGGGGCTGCTGCCTCCTCAGCCTGCAAGACCCCAAACCGAGTTGATTGGCAGCCTCCGGGGCTGGAGAGTGGGAAGAGTGCAGGGCTCCACGCAGACTCACAGAATGACCTTGAGCGGGTCCCTTCGCCGCCGCCTGCCTCAGTTTCCACAGGGTCTGGAAGCTTTTTCCAGGCCCTTCACGTCCTCACTTCCTGGGAGTCGGTTCTGCCCACCCCGCTGGTGTGGATTAGACATTCACAGCGTCGGTTGGATGTTGGCTGCTCCTCTGGAAATACGTCCTGGGCTCCTCCCTCCTGCTCCGCCCCATCCCACAGCGAGGGGGGCCTTTTGGCCAGGCACGTCTGCACACAGCCCGGGAGGGGGTGGGGTCTGGAGCCCGTCTTCACCTTACAGGGGCCCTCTTGCTTCTTGAGGGTCGTGGGAAAGGTCAGAGGGTCAGGTCTCCCCTTGATTTCCCAAGCAGGACCAGCATGTGTGGGGAGTCCCTGCTCTGGCAGGTTCTGGGGCCTGGGTGTTTTGGGGCAGCGGTAGGAACCCAGCCCCATGCACACCGTCACCACGTGTGCTCTCTGTCCCAGGTGTCAGATAAAGGTGTGTACAGCTGTAAGGTCAGCAATGCGGCTGGAGAGGCCATGCGGGCGTTCGTCCTCACGGTCCAGGGTAAGCTGCGAGCGTTTTCATGGGATCCTTAGCAACACGCAGGCTGCGGAGGGTGGGAAGGGCGGTCGCTGGAAAGAGGTGGGGTTGCCCAGTGCTGAGGGAACAAGATCTGGAATAGAAAGGAGCAGGATCAGAATAGGACTTAACCGCTCTCATCTATAAACCCAGACACAAGTGTCTAGATTTGGGGTAGCTGGGTTCCGTGTGGAAATTTAGAGACCCAGGATCCTTCCATCTTGTTGCTCTCCTGTCCCCAGGGTGTTACCCCTGTCCGTGTGGTTGAAATGGGGACACGTTGCATCTTGTCCTAGCCCACAGGAAGCAGAAGAGAGCAGAAGTAGAATTGTTCCCTCTGCTTGCATTCCATTTGGTGAGAACTTAGGCAGCTGGCCACAGCAGGCTGCAAGGGAGGCTGGGAAATGTAGTGTCCACTTGAGCCACCATGTGCTCACTAAAATTGCTGTGCAAGATGGAGAAGACAGGTTGGGCAGGCACCAGCTATTGGCCGCAAATAGCAAAGCAATAGCGTCCCCACCAGGGGAGTAGTGGGAATACCGTTGTTATAAACTATTGATACCATGTCTGCTGCTCAAAGCTCACACCCCTTCACCTGATGGCTACCTTGATGAATGGTGGGCAGGGGGGATGGGACACGGGAGGGGGGAGGATGTCTGGTTCCTGAGGGCAATGGCATTTCATCCTCAGCACAGCCATCTCTGTTCCACTGGTGGTGGCTGCCTGGGGTAGGTGACTTCCTCCTGGCTGAGCAGGAGAGTGTAGGGATTGATTAGTGATGTCTGTCCTGGCATCAGCTAGAACTGCTGGTCCATGAGCCATGCACTTACCATCCTTGGGCTAAGTGGCCCCTCCTGGACTCGGCTCTGTAGATGTTTTGAAACAGCCAGCGGCGGGTTCTGCTCGTGAATAAAACAGCGCACGTCTCCATCAATGGCAAAGCCTAAAATACCAGCTCCCGGCCCCCGGAAGGGCTTTCTCCAACATCCCTCGTCTCTCCGGGAGGAAGGGAGGGAGGGCAGAGTCTTAAGATTCTGGGCATCTGGCCTTTCTCCTGCAGTGCCCCCAACGTTTGAGAACCCCAAGACGGAGTCAGTGAGCCAGGTGGCGGGGAGCCCCCTGGTCCTGACCTGTGATGTGACCGGGGTCCCTGCCCCCAGTGTCACCTGGCTGAAGGACAGAATGCCTGTTGGTGAGTGCATCGGATTCCTCTTATCTTTTCAGTGCTAAATATCCCTTTATTTAATGAAATGACAGTGAAAGCCGATGGAAACCCCATACCCATTACCCTTCACCCCCATTTCCCCTCAGACCGCCCCTTCCCCCGCCCCCCCCCCCCCCCCCCCCGCCCAGCTGTAGACGGCCACTACCTGCTTTCTGTCTGTGGATTTGCCTCTCCTGCACATTTCACACAAATGGAACCACACTGTGTGTGGCCTTTCATGACTGGCTTCCTCCACTCAGCATCATGTTTCTCAGGTTCATTCGTGTTGTAGTGTGGGTCCGTTCTTCCTTTTTTAGTGAAATTCACTTCTGGTTTCCATCCTTTTTCATGAATGACTATCGTGTGACATGTCCCATGTTCTCTATCCGTGCGGCCGATGGTGGACCCGGTTGTTTGTGCCTTTGGCTGTGATGACCCGTGTGCTGTGAGCGTTCACGGACGAGTGTGTGTGTGGCACGCACTTTCCTTCATCCGGTTTCCACCTGGGCGTGGGATTGCCCGGGCCCTGTTCTCTCTTACCTCCAGCGCTTGGCCAAGCTGCTTCCTCCCTGAAACACCCACCCCGTCTCCCCTGCCCACCTCCACTGTCACCTGGCTGGTTCTTACCTTCACGTCTCCGCTGAGACACCTCCTCCAGAAGACCTGCCTGATTGCTCCCGGCTCCACCCAGGATGGTGCCTGTGTCCCCGTCTCTCATGCACTGTGCACGCCTTGAGGACAGGGACTGTTTCGTGCACCTTCCATTCCCAAGCGCACCGTCGGACATGTAGTAGTTGCTCCATTTTGTGCTGAAGGGCTGGCTGCACAGATGACCTGGGGGAGGACGGATAGGGCTGGGCTGGCGCAGTTCGAGGAGGCTTCAGGGCAGAGGCGCAGCTGGGGAGAATGAGGGGGAGGCCTTTTAGGCGGGAGGTGGGCGTGCAGCCTGAGCTGGGGCCCAGGGAAGCCCCAAGCTGGCCTGCGTCAGGGTCAGTGAGCGGCTGGTTCACCTTGATCGGAAGCCTCGCTCAGTGGGAGGGGCAGGTGGAGCTGGAGGGAAGGTTAAGCGGGCGTGAGAGGTGACAGAAAGAGGACCAGTGCCTGGCAATGTGGCTCAGTGGTTGAGCATTGACCCATGACCAAGAGGTCATGGTTCAATTCCCGGTCAGGGCACATGCCCGGGTTGCAGGCTCAATCCCCAGTGTGGGGCGTGCAGGAGGCAGCCGATCAACGATTCTCTCTCATCACTGATGTTTCTCTCTCTCTCTCTCTCTCTCTCTCTCTCTCTCTCTCTCTCTCTCTTCCTCTCTGAAATCAATAAACACATATTTTAAAAAAAGAAGAGGACCAAGTCCCAGACGCTAGGAAGTGGGGCCCCGTGGGAAGAAAGGTCCCGGTGGGAGGCAGTAGGGAGGGGCTGTGAGGAACAGACCAGGGCCAGGCTGAGGGCGTCGTGAGGTGGATGGGAGGAGGCCCTGCCTCTGTCTGGGCCTCAGTTTCCCCATGAACAAGAAGCGGGAGTGGGGCAAGGATTCCTGGGGTCTTTCCAGCTTCGTGTGGGGGGTGGACACCTGCTCAGGAAGTCACATGACATTTGTGTCTGGGCCCAGAGGCGGCACCCGGGGTGGCGGGTCCGCGCAGGTGACAGCCCGGCCTGCCCGTCTGTCCCGCAGAGAGCAGCGTGGCGCACGGCGTGGTCTCCCGTGGGGGCCGCCTCCAGCTGAGTCGCCTGCAGCCGGCCCAGGCTGGCACCTACACGTGCGTGGCCGAGAACGCGCAGGCCGAGGCCCGCAAGGACTTCACGGTGGCTGTGCTGGGTATGTGTGCACCCTGCACCCTCCGCACGCCCTACCCCCACGGTGCCCCCGCCACGGCCCGGGCCTCACCGCAGCCCCTGCCGCAGCGGCCCCCCGGATCCGGAGCGCGGGCGCCACACAGGAGCACAGCGTCCTGGAGGGGCAGGAGGTGCGGCTGGACTGCGAAGCTGATGGGCAGCCGCCGCCCGAGGTGTCCTGGCTGAAGGACGGCCGCCCGCTGGGCCAGGGCGTGGGCCCCCGCCTCCGGTAAGGCCTGGCCTGTGCCCTCCCCGCCCCAGGCGGCAGGGCCGCCACCCCTCACACACCTGCTCCCGGCTCCCCCTCCCGGCGCAGGTTCTACCTGGACAGCGGCTCCCTGGTGCTGAAGGGCCTGATGGCCTCGGACTCGGGCGCCTACACCTGCGTGGCCCACAACACGGCGGGGGAGGACGCCCGGCTGCACACCGTGAACGTGCTGGGTGAGCGGCGAGCGGCGAGGGGCGGCGGGCGGCCCCGCTCCCCAGACTGCGGCAGCCTGGCCACCGGGGGGCCTCCCGGGCACTGGCCGGGGCATCTGGAGGGTGATGCGAGTGTAGGATTCGGGAGGGCCTGGTTCAAGCCTCAGCCATGCCCACGTGTGAGCCCGGGCACATGTGACCTCTCTGGGCCTCGGCCGAGTCCTCAGGCCAGCGGCACCACTGCAGCCAGGGGTCAGCGGGGAATGGGGGATAGAGGATGATGAGAAGGGAGCCACAGGGAGGGGGTGGGGTGAGACTGTGGCCCCCAGGCAATGGCCCTCATTCCTTCCCCGGGAGGATGGGGCAAAAGTCTAGGCATCTCCTCCTTGGGAGAAACCCCTGCCCTCCCCAGAGCCCCTCGGTAGACCCCCTCACTGCCCCTTTTTTCTCTCCCCACCCCCAGTGCCTCCCACCATTGAGCAGGGGACCGAGGGCGCAGGGCCCCTGGTGCGCAGGGCTGGGGAGCTGGTGACTCTGGCGTGCCCCGTCCGGGGCTCCCCGCCCATCCACATGAGCTGGCTCAAGGACGGCCTGCCCCTCCCGCTCTCCCAGCGCACCCACCTCCACGGCTCCGGCCGCATCCTCAGGTGAGGGAGCAGCTCCCGGCCCGCTGGCCCGTGGGTCGCAGGCCCGGCACCTTCCGGCAGCGTGGCCTCGCTCACCTCCACATGACAGGCCTTCGACGTGGGGGGCAGCGGCCCTTAGTGAGATCGTGAGAGTCGTTTTTCAGGGCGCGATGATCCAGGCAGCATCCCCAAGGGCGTTCTGTTAGGAGACAAAGGCGATGGGTATTTCTGAGAAAGGGAAGGGGCACGGTTAGGTCCATGGGAGGACGGCATCGCCATGGGCAGCAACGTAACAGGGATGTCAGCGCTAAACAGTGTTGTTCCAGCCCAGCCGTCATATAACTGTTTTCTTGTTATCTTTGCAAACAGTTCTGGGGACACAGTTGCCCCAGGCCCAGTCCAAAGTTACCTTGCCCTGTTCTAACATCCCCAAGATTTGAGACCTAAGACATGCAAGGCAGTTCCTCGGGCACAGCCGCTCCGCTCCGGCTCTGTTTTGAAGTGGCTCCATTTATATCATTGTTTACAGGCTTTAGAACACACCTGGATGGTTTTTAGAATAGAAATTATATAAACATACAGTTTTATGATGGGGAAAGTGAGAGGGCCCCGCCCCCGAATGAAACTCCAGAGGTGAAAGGGGCCTCTGCCCGGAGGCTCTCGCAGCCCAATGGGGGGAGGCACAGATCCAGGGGACGACCCAGCCTGGCCTGGCGTGGGGGAAATCAGGGAAGGCTTCCTGGAAGAAGGTGCATGAGCAAAGTCTTCATGCCTTCAGCAGTGCTTACAGATGCTTACTGTTCCAGGCATAGCTCTGGGCACTGAGATAGAGTCGTGAGCAAGATAAAACCCCTGCACCTGAGGTTTTGGAGGTGGAGGGAGGTGGAAAACAAACAGATATAAAAATGAAATCTCGTGAGGGATATGTGCCCTGAAAAGTAAAGGAAGGTAAGGGGATGGGAGGCAGGATGGAGGGTGCTGTTTTAGGGTGGTCAGTGAAAGGCGATCAGCGTGCCGCTTGAGCAGAGACCAAAGGGATGAGAAGGCAAGGTGAGTGGATTCCGTGGGGAAGAGCGTCCAGGCAGAGGGGACAGCGTGTGCCTGTGTATTCAAAGCACAGAGGGGAGGGGTGCGGGGAAGGGAGGACGGAGGACATAGGACCTTGCGGGTCCTCAGGAAGATGTGTCTCCCTGAGGAGAGGGAAGGCCGAGAGGCAGCGAGGCATCATGATGTGGCGTCCTTCTCTTGTTGTGGCAAAATGCACGTGATCTAAGACTCCCCCTCTCAGCCATTGTAAGTGTGTCGTTCAGTATACGGTGAGGTCAAGGGCAGAGCAGGGAGGGCGGTGGGGTCACGGCAGCCAGCGGTGTGACCCGTGCGGCCTGGGTCAGAGCCTGCGGTGAGGCGGGCAGAGGTGAGAGATGGGGAGGAGTTGACTTGATCCGAGGCCTCCACCGGGACCCGGAAGGCTGAGGGCCCTGTGTTCTGAGGTGGGTCCGCTGTGGAGGGACAGGTTGAGGGGAGAGACCCGAGTCCTGTTTGAACATGGCGGGTTTGAGAGGCTCTCCGGCGTCCGGGCAGAATGGTGACCAGGCGTTTGAGGAGATAGAGGTGTGGGGACTGTCAGCAGCAGGTGGTGTTGGGAGCCAGGACTGGCTGCGGCCCCGGAGCCAGTGTGGCCTGCACCCCCGGCCACCATGTGAGCAGCGGCTCAGGAGGAGTGGGTGAGGTGAAAGGGGGCTCGACAGAAAGCGGGGGACAGACAGTGGACGACTCTGGTGAGTCCTGAAGATGAGGAATTATCTAGAAGAGAGGGGGTGGAGGAGGCCCGGCTGGCGTGGCCTACTGGCTGAGCGTGGACCTGTGAACAAGGAGGTCATGGTTCGATTCCCGGTCAGGGCATGTGCCTGGGTTGTGGGCTCGATCCCCAGTTGTGGTGGGGGGGGGGTGCAGGAGGCAGTCGATCACTGATGCTCTCTCATCATTGATGTTTCTCTCTCTCTCCCCTCTCCCTTCCTCTCTGAAATCAATAAAATATATATATATATTTTTTTAATAAAGGAAGAAAGGGAGTGGGGGAGGCAGGCCGTCCTGGGAGGGCAGTGGGGCTCCGGATGGGGAACAGGCAGTGCGGTTGTGGAATGAGGTGGTGGAGGTCGCCCTGGGGCCGGGGCCCGGCCGGGGCGTCTGGGCCTCTCTTCTGGGGGCACAGGGAGCCAGAAAAGGCGTTGAAACAGAGGCTGGACCTGCTCAAGTTTGTGCCTCAGAGCCGCCCTTTTGACTGGCAAGCCTTGGGGAGACAGAGTGGGGAAGGGGGGGACCTTTGCACTGAGCCCCCCTCCCTGTCCTCTCTCCCCCTTTTCTCGAGGGGCTCAGGATTTCCCGGGTGCAGTTGGCAGATGCCGGCGTCTTCACCTGTGTGGCTGCGAGCCCCGCGGGCGTGGCCGACAGGAACTTCACCTTGCAGGTGCACGGTATGGAGCCGGGGCGTGCCGTGGTCTGGCCTTGGCCTTAGGGTGTAAGAACGAAGGCCTGGGTGAGCACACACGGCCACTCGGTCTGGTCTGTTCACCTCCCGAGTAGTCGCTGGACACCGTGGGGTGCCAGGAACTCGCCGGGCACTGGGGTACAGCAGTGAGCAGAGCAGGGCGGGACAGCGCTCTGTAAAGAGGTGACCACAATCCCGGGGGACTAGAGCTGCGAGGGGAAGGACAGGGCGCTGGGGGAGCACAGCGCGGGCACTTCACCCGGCCTCAGGCATTCCGGGAAGGCTGCCTGGAGGAGGTGAGGCCTGCGGCGAGGACTGGCGAGGAGGAGGGATTGTCCAGAGCAAAGGTCCAGGGGGAGGGCCAGCTGGCACGGGGTGAAATGACGCGCGCCCACCCTCTGCCCTGCACAGTGCCCCCTGTCCTGGAGCCGGCGGAGTTCCGGAATAATGTGGCGGTGGCCCGTGGCTCCCCGGTGGTCCTCCCCTGTGAAGCCCAGGGGAACCCCCTGCCCCTGGTGTCATGGATGAAGGACGGGGAGCCCCTGCTTCTCCAGAGTCTTGAACAGGGGCCCAGCCTGCAGCTGGAGACGGCGGGGGCTGGGGACTCGGGGACCTACTCCTGCGTGGCCGTGAGCGAGGCGGGGGAAGCGAGGAGGCATTTCCAGCTGACGGTGATGGGTGGGTCATCTGCCCCCCGCCCCCCCGCGCTAGCATCCCTGGGCCAGGGAGGGGCGGGGGGGATGGAGAAGGAGGAGAGGGAGGGGGTGCCCCGGGGCCTGGAGCAGGGCTTGGGGGGCAGGCAGCGGGGATGCTCCATTCTCCTGGGGCTGCCTCCTCAGTCCTGTCCCCAAACCGTGGAAAGCCGGGGCAGGAGCCACTGAAATCTGGGTGGGCGGGGAGTCCCACGTCTCAAGCGCACGATTTCTCGTGTTGCTGTGGATTAGAAACCGTGTGTCCATCGTGCCTTCTCGTCCACGCTGGTCCTTGTTAGTTTTAAAGCGGGAATCGTTGTCCCAGGCAGAGGGGCCATGGTGTCTCCTGTCCTAGGACCCTCCCGCACCGCCCCGCCTGCCTGTGTATGGCTCTGCCTGCTCTGTCCACTGTCAGCGCCTGGACGGTGGGGGAGGGGGATGCACCCCGGCTCCCACTTCTCCAACAAGGGCCCCACAGCTGACGCGGGTGTGGCGTTTCCTAGATCCCCCCCACATCGAGGACTCGGGCCAGCCTGCAGAGCTGTCGCTGACCCCCGGGGCCCCCTTGGAGCTTCGCTGTGATGCCCGGGGCACCCCCTTGCCCAACATCACCTGGCATAAGGACGGGCAGGCCCTGAGCAGCCAGGAGGACCGCAGAGGGACGGGGCAGAGGCTCCGGGTGGAGGCTGTGCAGGTGCTGCTATCTTGCCTGCTGTTGGGGGGGCGGGGAGGAGGGGGTCCCAGCAGCATCTGGCAAGGTTTGTTGGAGCTCCTCTGGATGGGGTAAGGGTGTGGAGATGACCCTCCTGAGCCCTCAGGAGCTCCCAGCCCCGTCAGAGCCAAGGCTGATGCAGAAACCATATAACCAGAGGAGGGCTGGTGCAGTCAGGGGGGACTTCTTGGAGGAGGCAGGCTTTGCCCTAGCCCGAAAGCAAGGGTGAGAGGGAGATAGAGAAGAAGCATCCCAGAGAGGGGGATGGGTTGGTTGGAAAGCGGGAGGGCAGGCTCAGCGGGGTCCTTAGTTGTAAAGGGAGGAGGCCAGGAGGTAGGCAGCCTGGGGCCCGGGGTGGCTGCTTACCCTGCCCCGTCCCCAGGTGGGCGATGATGGGCTGTACACTTGCCTGGCCCAAAACCCTGCCGGTGAAATCGAGAAGAGCTTCCGGGTCAGGGTTCAAGGTAGGGGTGTCAGGGGCGGGCAGGAGAGGGAGGCAGGGTGGGACCTGCAGGGGTGAGTCCATCCCTCATGCTCTCTCTCTGCCCTCAGCCCCCCCAAACGTTATTGGGCCCCGAGGCCCCCGCTCTGTGGTTGGCCTGGCCCCGGGGCAGCTGGTTCTGGAGTGCTCCGTGGAGGCGGATCCCGCCCCCGAGATTGAGTGGCACCGAGACGGCATCCTGCTGCAGGTGGGTGCCCACCTGGGGGGCCCAGGGACACCTCCTTCTGTCCCGCTCAGGCCCCAGACCCTGACCTGCCCGCATCCAGGTGCTGAGGGCCGCTCTGCGCCAGCACTTCGCACCCTGCCCTGCTGGTGTTCTCCACGCCATTATTGTGCCCACGTTATGGAGGGGACCCTGAGGCCAGGCTCGGATTTGCACGCAGGGCTTCTGATGCACTCCCGTGTTCTTCCCGTTATAGCTTTGAGCGACACTGAGTGGCTGTGTGCCCCGGGCTCACCCCTGAAACGGGGGGCTTACTGCTGGGCACCCACGGAGTGTAGACCTTCTGGTGGAAGTTCCCACTCTTGATATGAGCATAAGCCCCCCTGCACCCTCCCAGTGGGCAGAGCCTGTTTCCCAGGAGGGTCCTCCGCAGGGTGTCCAGCCAGGGCTACAGGCCAGCCCACAACAGGCCAAGGCCACTGCCCGCCCCCCTCCATTCCTTGGTCCTCTCTGGCTGGTGCCTGGGGGCATGCCCGGTCCAGCCCAGCGCTGACGAGGGTCTCTCCACCCCGGGGGGTCTGCAGGCAGACGCCCACACCCAGTTCCCAGAGCAGGGCAGGTTCCTCCAGCTGCAGGCCCTGAGCACGGCCGACAGCGGCAACTACAGCTGCACAGCCCGCAACGCCGCGGGCAGCACCAGCGTGGCCTTCCGCGTGGAGATCCACAGTGAGTGGGCCTGCCCCGCCCGCCCTGCCCACCCCCTCCGAGGCGCAGGCTCCCGGAACCCGCTCCCTCTGTGCCCCCCTCCAGCGGTGCCCACCATCCAGCCGGGACCACCAGCAGTGAACGCCTCCGTGAACCAGACAGCCCTGCTGCCCTGCCGGGCGGAGGGCGCCCCGCCACCCCTCATGAGCTGGCGGAAGGACGGGGCCCCCCTGGATCTTGGGAGCCCCAGGTGAGAGTTGGCAGGGGAAGGTCTCAGGTGCCACTTGGCAGGTTATAAACAGAAACCCACCTGCGCAGTTGGAGCAGGAGGTGGCTGTATGTATCATTAGGTCACGGGTGTGCTCAGAGCCCAAGGATGCACATGCCTGTTTGTTAAGAGCATCTCGAACCCCTGGTGGTTGTCTGTCTGTCTGTCTGGTTTGATCCTTTGGTGCTCATCTCTGTTTCTGTGGGGGGATGCTTCCCATCTCTCTCTCTCTCTCAATTTTTTCTGCACCTTCTTTCACAGAAATGGCTCCCCGTGGCCCCCAAGTTAGAGTCCTCAGTTCACACCACCTGCAGAGCCTAGAGAGCTGTCTGGGAGCCCCAGTTCCAAATTCCCAGGGCAGGGAATTCCATTGGCTCAGCCTGAGTGACGTGTTCCTCCTCAGTCCAATCAGCTGGGGCTGGGGGCGGGTTACACAGAACTGGCATGATCCTTTCGAAGGGGCCGTTCTTAGATCTAGAGGCCATTCTCAGGCAGTTGGGGGTGCAGAGCTGTGGCCCCGCTAACCTCAGCCTCATGGAGGCAGGACTCCGGAGTTAGCACCCTGGTTCTGGGAAAGCCAGGGCACGGGGTTGGGTCTCCATGGCAACCCCTCCCTCCGGTTCCAGATTGCATGTTCTGCCCGAGGGTTCCCTGAGGATCCAGCCAGTCCTTGCCCAGGACTCGGGCCACTACCTCTGCCTGGCGTCCAACTCTGCGGGCTCGGACCGGCAGGGCCGTGACCTCCGGGTCTTCGGTAGGTGCACAGAGGGAGGTGTGTTCCTTGCCTTCGGCATCCACCCCGTGATTGGACCGGGTCCTGCTTAGTGTCTGTGTCATCCCAGCATCAGGGGCCAACAGCAGTGTTTTTTACCACGAAGCTCATTAGTAAAATATGCTCAAAAGATGCATGTTTATTTTTATACATATGTTACATACACTCACTATTATGCTATTATATATATTTAATATTTTTATTGATTGCAGAGAGGAAGGGAAAGGGAGAGAGAGATAGAAATATCAGCGATGAGTGGGAATCATTGATCGGCTGCCTCTTGCATGCCCCACAGTGGGGATCGAGCCCGCAACCCAGGCATGTGCCCTTGACCAGGAATCGAACCATGATCTCCTGGTTCATAGGTCGATGCTGGACCACTGAGCCCCTGGGCTCTGCTATTATATTGAGCGAGTGATAAAACACACAAGATATAGAACAGGTGCGAGGATAAGACTCAGAATCGCTGAGCCGGGCGCTCTGGTCTGCTTTAACACTCCCCCCATCCCGTGGGTGGAGGCCGTGCTGGGCCCTGGCCTGGGCCAGGCTGATGGGGCTGTGAGAGCCAGAGGTCTCTTCCAGGACAGGTAGTTAGGGGTCGCCAGCCTCGGGGGTGAGCAAAGGCCCACCACCCAAACTTTGGGAGCCCGTGGGAGTTCCCCAAGGGGAGTTTCTCCCACCTCCTCTCCCCTGCTTCCTGGGGTGGGTCGAAATGGTGGGGGTCCCCGGGCCTCCCCCATCCCGCACACTGTCTCCTGACACTGCTCTCTCCCCAGAGCCTCCCGCCATCGCCCCCAGCCCCTCCAACCTGACCCTGACAGCCCACACCCCCGCCTCGCTGCCCTGCGAGGCCAGGGGCTCCCCCAAGCCCCTCGTGGCCTGGTGGAAGGACGGACAGAAGCTGGACTTCCGCCTGCAGCAGGGCGCCTACCGGTACGGAGCGTCCTTCTGGGGGTGCCTGAGCCGCTCGGGGTGGGAAGGGCATGCCCATCTCCGAGGGCGACCGGGTCAGGGATGTGCTCCGGGCTCAGCAAAGCCACCACCATCCTTGGAGGCGGGGGGGGGGGGGGGGGGGCGGGGCAGGGGAGACTTCGCACTGAGATGTCCAGCGGGGGGGCGGGGGGGCGGGGGGCGCATTTGGGACCCGGCCAAAAAGAACACGCACGACCTTTAAAGCCACGGCAGTCACGGCTTAGAAACATTCCCGGAAGCCCCACTTCATGCTGGGGAGCCGGACCCAGGGTCCCCGCTGGACCTGGGTCTCCCCGCTTCTCGAATGTGGCCGATGCTGGAGCGGTCACTGGGAGCGTGGGAGGGGCCAGCTCACCGGTTAACTGGCCAGGCGTTCTTGGTGCCCGGTGCCCGGTCACCGCGGAGGCCGCTGCTCAGCAGGTCTCAGGAGACACAGCGGGATGACCAGGAGTGCAGCTGCTCTTAGAGAAGGGGTCCCCAAGGGCAGGCAACGTGGAGGTTATAGAGAAACAAGGATGGAAACGGAAATGGCCCCCTGACTAGACCTTTGGAGGTGGAAACATTTGAGAGAAACTTCTGGAACCGGGGCTGGGGCCCAGAGACCGGAAAGGAAAATAGTATGAGACACTCTGCCCCCCCCCCCCCCTTTCCCCCTCAACCTTCCAGATTCACAGGGCAGAGAGGCCATGGCTGGCTGGTCTCAGGTCAGCCAGGCCTGTCCCTCAGCAGCCAGCCATCTGTCTGTCTGTCTGTCCCAGGCTCCTGCCCTCCAACGCCCTGCTCCTCGCAGCCCCCGGCCCCCAGGACGCAGCCCAGTTTGAGTGCGTGGTGAGCAATGAGGTGGGCGAGGCCCGCAGGCGGTACCAGGTGACCGTCCACGGTGAGTTGGGGCGGGGGCAGAGGACGAAGGCAGGAGGGTCCATCGACTTGAGCTGCTGCCTCTCGGCCCTCCTGTGCTGCACGGGCCACCTCCTCCAGGAGGCCCTCCCTGATCCCACCCCGCCCACACTGACATAACCCCAGCTCCAGCACAGCCCCTGGCACGTGCGAGCTCACAGGAGACACCTCTTCCGATCCAAAACGTTCTAACCCCAAAAGTTACCTTGTCATCACCTTGGTTAAAACCCCCCTCTCCACGGCCCACTGCCCATAGAATGCGAGGTGTCACCCTGGCCCACGAGGTCCCCTGTGGGCTGGCTGCACTGACTCCTCCCCAGGTTAAGCTCGCCCCAGGGCCTGCCTCATTCTGGGATCCAGTCGGCTGGGTAGCTTTCTGTTCCTCACCCCTGGGCCTTCACACATGCTGTTCCCTCTGCCGTGAACACTGTTCCCTTTGCCCTTCACCCACCTGCCACTCCAGGTCTCGGGTTAAATGCCACGCCCCCTGCTCTGAGCTGCCCCCAGCTCCCGGCTCCCTGAGGTGCCTGGCTGTTGTCTCTACAGAAAGCAGTTCCTAACCCTCCCCGTGCCTGTCAAAAAATGGGTCCTGAGTGAGCGAGCGTGACCCCTCTCTCTGCGGCCCCTCCCTCCGTGGCCCTTCGTCATCCATCTCGCCACGGGTCCCAGTCTCTGTTCATGGCTTCCCTCCACCTGGCCGGGCCGTGTGCTCCCCGGGACCGCGGCGGGGCCTCACGCCTGTGCTTGGGTTTCAGTGCCCCCTACCATCGCCGACGACCAGACGGACTTCACGGTGACCCGGATGGCCCCCGTGGTCCTCACGTGCCACAGCTCCGGCGTGCCGGCCCCCGTGGTGTCCTGGAGCAAGGCAGGCACCCCCCTGGGGGCCCGGGGGAGTGGCTATCGTGTCTCACCTTCGGGTAAGCCAGGGGGAACCGCAGGGAAGCTGCTGCTGAGGGGCCGCAGGGACCTGGGGAGAGAGGGCGATAGCAGCCCCTGGGGCTGCGTGCTGGAGCCTGGCTCTGCCATTCCCTGGCTGTGTGGCCTGAGAGAAACCCCTTGCCCTCTCTGGGCCTCAGTCTCCCATTCTACGCACTGGGGTGCTGCTGTCCTTCAGTGGCTCGATGATGGCAGTTGGCACATGAGTGCTGCTTCGTGGCAAAGCGACGTCACCAATAGCGATGAGCCAGCTTCATCTCCTTAGAGCGAGCATGTGAACAAAGGAGGCATGCGGCCCGCCGGCCGCGAGTTTGACATGCTTGCCTTAGAGCATCGTCCTTTATGCAGAAATTGTGCTTCTCTTAGCTTTTCTTTCTTCTATGAAATCAGGGTGATTGCAGGTGGTGACTTACAAAATGTCTATTTTTAAAAAGTTGGCAACTTTATGGGGGTTGAAATGAAGCAAAATTTGCTGGTTCGTTGGTGAAATCCTCAAGTCAGAACCACTGGCCAGGTCTGTGGGTTTCAAGCCTCAGGCAGCGGTCACGGGAAGCCGGCCTGTGGCACAGCCGCGGTGCCTGGGGCCCAGGGCCGGACGGAGCCAGGCATCCTCTTCCCCCGCTCACCCCGCAGGCTCTCGTGGGAGACGGTTAAGAAACCACTTCACGTAACTGCTCAGGGGCAGCCTGTGGTCTCGGGAGGGAGAGATGTTCTTTGAGAAGCCCAGGCTGAAGGAGGGAGGGCAGAGGAGGCGGCAATCCAGGGCACTTCCTGGAGGAGGCAAGTGCTGGGGCCTAGGGAGCTGTGGGTGGCCAGGGATTCCCGGCGGGCAGTGCAGGTCCTGGGACATCACAGCCAGAGGGTGTCTGATGCCGCATTGCACACATGGGGAAACTGAGGACCTGAGCGTGGAAGAGACTTGCCCACAGCTGTGCGCGGGCAGGAGCAGAGGCAGGCCGGGACCCAGGTGCCCACATGTCAGCGGCAGGGAGGCAGGCCGACTGGCCGGGACCAGAGACCCCGGGTCTGGGCGTGGCAGACGGGCTGCCTCCATCCCTGAGGACGTGTCTCCAGGGCCCTCACCTCCTCGTGTCCCCTCCACCGCCAGGCGCCCTGGAGATCGGCCAGGCCCTCCCCGTCCACGCCGGCCGCTACACCTGCTCGGCGCAGAACTCCGCCGGCGTGGCCCGCAAGCACGTGGTCCTGACCGTGCAAGGTAGGGTGCCCGGGCCTTCGGCTCAGACAGCTGTGGCCCTGGGGGAGGACAGCAGGTAAAGAGACAGGCAGCTGGGCCTGGGGGGGGGGGGGCGTGTTTGAGGTCCCAGGTCCGAGGCCCATGCCTGCCTGTGAGCTCATTCCTGGAGGGACTCTGGGAGGAAAGCAGACCACTCGGGTCTTCCGTGCCCACGTTTCCAGAACCTCCCGTCCTCTCTGGAGTCCTCTCTCTCCAGTGCTCAGGGCCCCTGGACGCAGGCCTGGGTGTGAAGGTCCCCAGCCCTGTTCCCTTACAGCCTCGCCCGTGGTGAAGCCGTTGCCCAGCGCGGTCCGGGCCCTGGTGGAGGAGGAGGTGCTGCTGCCCTGCACGGCCTGGGGCGTCCCCCGGCCCCGCATCACCTGGCAGAAGGAGGGGCTCAGCATCCCTGAGGGTGAGTCCGCGCTGAGCCCAGAGCCTTAGGGAGGAGGGCAGAATGGGCTTGGGGTCCTCCTCCTCACCGGGGGGGCCTCTGCAGACCTGCGGGAGATGCAGACAGCCCACCCCCTTCACCTCCTGCACCCAGAGCCCGAGACGGGGCCTGAGCGCTCGGGGGCTGGGCTAGAGGTCGGAGAGGGGACGCCTGGCTGGGCGCTGGGTCCAGCTCCCACACGCCCTCTGTCCCCGCATCACCCACCCCGTGGCCAGGGTGTCACCTGCTGCCTGACCTGACGGAACAGCCCGAGCCCCCTCCTGCCCTCCTCAGGGGTCCCTTGGCCCCAGCCCTCAGCCCCTGATTTCTTCTCACTCAATGCAGGAAGGGATACCCAGGTCCTGCCCGGCGGACAGCTGCGGATTACCCACGCCCGCCCCGAGGACGCCGGGAACTACTTTTGCATCGCCCAGAACAGCGCGGGCAGTGCCGTGGGCAGAACTCGGCTGGTGGTGCAAGGTGGGCCCGGGAGGGCCGCCGTGGACCCGGCCAGCTAGCGGCTTCGAGGCTCCCCAGGGCCCCTCGCTTCTCCCCTGGCTCTGAACCGGGGTGGGGGAACCCCTGCATCTCCCCCACCCCGGCACCGTCTGTGGGTCTAGAAGGAATTCGGAGAGATTGTTGCGCCCAGGTCTGACTTCAGATGGTAACTCGGGTCCTCTGACTCCCAGCCTCTCAGGGGACACTAATCTCGTCAGCCTCGAGCATTTCAGCTTCCCTGTGGCGTGCTCATTTCTGTCCCTTCGCCTGCACAAGCAGTTACACGTGTCCTCGCCTTGGTCTGACATGGTGGTCTCCAAAGATAAAGGAGACATCACTGGCCCCAAGTCCGCACGGCACCCAGGAATGTCCAGTGTGGGCCGGGCCTGCTTTAACCCAGGGCCAGCTCTGGGGGCGTCTTGGGGTCTGTCCCCGTGGGCGGCTCTGTACAGCTGGGCTCGGACTTTGGCTGGGAGCCCCGAGGGGCGCCTGGCTCCGGGCCTCCTCCCCAGCCGCCTTGGCCAGGGCGCTCCTCGTCCCTGCGCCTCGGAGCATCACTGCGGGTCACCAGAGGGCCAGGCACATGCCTGCCAGCCAGTGACCTGCCCCTGCCCCCGCGTAGCTCCTCCCCAGGGGAGGAAGACGCCGGGCAGAAGGGATCTGTGCCCACGTGCAGCCTGGCCAGGGAGGCCTCTGTCCGGAAGCTTTAGTCACGTGTGTGGATGGCGGTCACCCTCTCACAGCTCTTCCGAAAGCTCGAGTCCCCCAGTTGTCCAGACCACGGGCCATGGTCTGTGCCCAGAGAGTTGGTGGAAGCAGCAGATGGGGGTGAAGGAGGGGGCTGAGGGGTGTGCCAAGGGCCCGGGGGCAGGGGCAGCCCACCCTCCCCCAGCCCCAGTCCCCGAGTGGGCCTTCGTGTCCCCACAGTTCCTCCCGTGATCGAGACTGGCCTCCCCGACCTGGCCGCCACCGAAGGCTCCCACGCCCTCCTGCCCTGCGCCGCCCGGGGCAGCCCCGAGCCGGACATCACCTGGGAGAAGGACGGCCAGCCTGTGTCCGGAGCTGAGGGCAAGTTCAGCATCCAGCCATCCGGGCAGCTGCTGGTGAAGAACTCGGAGGTGAGACTGCGGCCCTGAGGGGAACCATGGCAACAAGGGGAGCGGGGAGCATCGGCTGCACCCCTGCTCGTCATGCTGAGCGCTGTGCAGTCTCGGCCCAGGATCCTGGGGAAATAGGTGTCATCGTCCCCGGGAGCAGATGAAGACACCGAGGCTCTGAGTGTCCCCATGTCACGCTGTTCCCAAGCAGAACCACGATTTGAACGTGGACCTCCTGGCGAGCTCTGGGGAGGGAGGGAGGGAGGGAGCCCGGATGGGGGCAGGGGTATGGCCCTGGCTCTGTGTCCCCAGCCTGCGCCTGGTTGTTCTCAGCCTCGGTTTGATGTGGACGGGAGGGGGGAACCCTGCCCCCTTCCCCATCGGCACTTGGCCCGATTCTGATTACAAAACGGGCTGCTCTCCAGATGTGCGGCTGCTCGGACACACCTGGGGGCGCTCAGGGCACCGCAGACCCTGCCCCACGGGAGGCGCCGGCCCTGCCGGGATGCACGGTGGGACGTCTCCTCTTGGAGAAGTCGCCAAAAGCAGGAGCTTCCTCGGGGACAGGGTTGGCGTGGATGCGCTGGCACCGGGCAGGTTCTGAGCACAGAGCTCGGCGCGTAGTAGGTGGTCGGTGAATGGAAACTGCTCTGCGGGCGTGGCCAGGGCTCGGATGAGGAAGCTGCGGAGCCGCAGGGGTGCGGCCGAGCCCTGGGCTAGCTGAGGGACCTCGGGCAGCTCGCCGCCTCTGGCTGGCTGTCCCCGGGGCACCTGCGGGGCCCAGGCTGGGGGCAGAGGCAGTTCTCGGCTGACCCCTCCCTTCGCCCACAGAGCCAGGACGCCGGTACCTACACCTGCACGGCCGAGAACCCGGTGGGCCGCGCCCGCCGCCGGGTGCACCTCACCATCCTGGCGCTGCCCGTCTTCACCACCCTGCCTGGCGACCGCAGCCTGCGCCCCGGGGACAGGCTGTGGCTCCGCTGTGCGGCCCGGGGCAGCCCTACCCCCCGCATTGGCTGGACCGTCAACGACCGGCCAGTCACAGGTCTGGGCCTGCAGCGGGGCCGGTGGACAGCACGGGACCCGGGGAGGCTGAGGAGGGCCGGCAGGGGGAGCCCCCGCTCGCAGGGAGGACGAGGGTGTTAGTCGGTGCCGTGGGTCCTGCGTCTCCAGACTTGGGCAGGGCGGTTGGGGCAAACCCGTGTTTGGCCATAGGTGACGGTCACACGTCAGGCCTGGCAAGAAGCCACCTGCAAAAGAGACTCAGCCCTGGGGACTCGGGCCAGGAGCCGGCCGGTGCTCCAGCCGGGGCTGCGGCGCCCACTGCGGGCCCTCGGCAAACCTTTCCCGAGGGCTCGGGCTCTGGCGCCCACCGGGGCCCAGGTGGTGTTTAGGGCCTGAAGGCTATGTAGTAGGTGCTCAGTAAATGTCTGCCGGATCGCTGAAATGCAGGAAGTCACTGCAAAATGACATTGCAGACCCTCCTAACCCAGGAGAAGGCTTTATTCCCCTCCCCCCGCGTCCCGGGTGGGAGCTTGGCGAGTGATCCAGCCTCTCTGAGCCCCGCTCCTTCCCCGTGAAGCGGAGATGGCAGGCATCCCCGAGGGCGACGCGTCCATGCAGAGGCCCACGGGAACAGCCACGCAGAGACCTGCCCCGACCGCTCGCCCAGCTCACAGTGTGGACCTGGAAATGAGAGAGCCAGCCCCTCACCCACATCCTCTAAGGCGGCCCCCCTGTGCTTCCCCCGGTCAGGCGCCCCCAGGGAGAAGGGCACCTGTTTTCTGTGTCTTGATTAGGCACCTGCTGGGTGCTCAGGCCGGAGTGCAGTAGCCCCCTGAGAGGTCTCTTTCTTTGCCACAGAGGGCGTGTCCGAACAGGACGGGGGCAGCACGCTGCAGAGGGTGGCGGTCAGCAGAGAGGACAGCGGGACCTACGTCTGCTGGGCTGAGAACAGAGTGGGCCGCGTGCAGGCCGTCAGCTTCGTCCACGTGAAGGGTGAGGCGCCAGCCCTTGGCTTTGCTCTCGAGACCGGCTGGGCTCCGTCTGACTGGGCTCCGTCTGACTGGCCTCCCGACCTCGGAACTAGTAATTCTCCACCCTGGCGGTACATTAGCATCCCTGGGACTTCATAAACTCGAGGACCCGGGTGCACCCTAATTCAGTAGCCCAGCCTCCCTGGGGCGGGGCCGCAGCAGAGGGATTTTTAATCCCCCGGACAGCCTGGCTGCGGGTGGGATGGAGATCTGACCAGTCAGCCTGCAGGATCCGACCGAGCAGCTGGACGGGGCCGTGCGGGAGGCAGGCCCGGGGGCCAGGGCACTCTGGCAGGAAAATGCATGAAGCTCGCCAGCCCGCCCGTGGTCCCCTGCTCAGCCAGGAGCGGCACAGGAACCTGTGCTGACCATGTGTCCATTTGCTCAACTTCAGGATGGGTAGGGTGGGGCTTGGTGGAGGGCAGTGAGCAGCCCCAGGCACCAGGACCCAGCGGCTGCTGTTGGTAGTCACCCTCAGGAAACCAGGAAGGGGAGGAACCGGTGCAGCCATTCAAGAGTGGTTTAAGGTTGGAGTGAGATGAGGACCAGGGACGTCGTGGTGTTGCTGTGGACAGCAGAGGTGTCCTCGTGACCACGTGGTCCTTGTTTTCCAAAGTCCCCAGCAGGCACTCTGCAGCTGGGGTATCTGTCCATGAGAGCGGCTATAGGACACTCGTTACAGTGCCTTCCATCCTGCACCTGTCCCAGACATCACTAATCAATCACTGTCTCAGACATCACTAATCAATCACCGCCCTGTTCCCACTCGGCTTCAGATCTTTCTCAGCAGTGTTCCTGGCAGCCACTGCCGGTCTGTTTCACGTGACCCATCACGTGGAGCTGTTTGCCGTCCCTGATGTGTTAACTGTAAACCCTCCTGGGGCCTGGGGACAGGTCTTTGGGGACGGGATGATGGGAGGCTGAACCCGAAGGGCACCTCCTTTCTGACCCCTTGTCTAATGTCACCTGGTGCAGAGGCTCCTGTGCTACAAGGGGAAGCCTTCTCCTACCTGGTGGAACCTGTGGGGGGCAGCGTCCGCCTGGACTGTGTGGTCCACGGAGACCCGGCGCCTGACATCCACTGGATCAAAGACGGCCTTCCGCTGCGGGGCAGCCGTCTCCGGCACCAGCTGCAGAATGGCTCGCTGACCATCCGCAGGACGGAGGCAAGGAGGGGCCTGGCGCGTTAGGCGGGGGCATCTGGGACAGGCGTGGCCTTTTCTGATTGCTCAGGAGGGTTCTTGAGGTTGGCACCACACCCTACAGTCTGCAAAGCACTGTCCTGCCCGTTACCCAGAGATTCTCCCCCGACTAACTAGCGTGACTCCAGTCCGTGACTTCACTTTCCTGTGCCTCAATGACCTGACCCACCCATTTGAGGGGGCTGATGATCACTTCTCCCTCAGAGCTTTACAGTCAGAGATCAGTGCGATGACCCACACCAGGCATTTAGGAGTGACTGGCTCCTTGGTAATGGCAGTAAAGGTTATTAATAACAACAACCCCATGGGGCAGGGTGGATGGGCTAAGAGTGCCCATTTTACAGAGGAAGATACTGAGGCTCAGAGAGGCCCACAACCAGGAGCATACCCCGGCTCTCCTGACTCCTACTTCATGCCGTTTTCAAAGCCTTGTGCCCTGGGCAGCCCCCTCACCTTCCCTTCTGTGTCCCAAGTCCCATGGTCATGCAGAAATCCACCGATTCACTCCTGTCAGGCTCATCTTAGGGGTCCTTGATCTTGCCCCTTTGGAAGCCTGTCCCTAGATAGTACTAATCATAGGACTGGCACTGACAGCGCAGTAGCAGTAACCGCAGCAGGAACAATGGCTACTATGACCTGAGGATGTACCACATACATACCAGGCACTGGATGACTATGATTTCATTTGATGCCACAACAGTCCTAGCTGTGTTCTCCCCATTTTAGAGATGAGGAAATTGAGGCCCCAGAAACATGATGATGTCTAGTAGTGGCTTCAGTATGGTTAACAATGGACCCGAGATCTCATCCCCTATCGGTCTGACCCCCAAGTCTACACTTTTAACTGTGTGCAGGCAGGTGTTGCAATAGTGCCCACTTGTGGATATTCTGAGAACAGCACCCTGGTAATGAATTCTAGGAGTCTGAGATCAGCTATGCCTCTCAATCTCTAGAGCGGGACAGTGTCAGACGCTGTTTCTGACTAATTAGATCAGGCAAAGACCCAAAGCATCCAGAGACCTCTGCCTGCAGACTGATTGGATTCAGTCTTAAGTAGCCCTCAGGCAGTTGTCCACAGGTGTGGTGAGAGGTTTTCCAACAGGGTGGGGCAATTGCTTCTGCCTGGAGGCTAATGGTTATTCTCAGTCTCTTAATGGTCCTCAGAAACTCCACACCGTGGGGCTAGGTGTGTTTCCAATAGGGCAGGTCAGTGGCCAGCAAACTCATTAGTCAACAGAGCCAAATATCAACAGTACAACGATTGAAATTTCTTTTGAGAGCCAAATTTTTTAAACTTAAACTTCTTCTAACGCCACTTCTTCAAAATAGACTCGCCCAGGCCATGGTATTTTGTGGAAGAGCCACACTCAAGGGGCCAAAGAGCCACATGTGGCTCTCGAGCCGTGGTTTGCCCACCACTGGGGTAGGTCAACTGTCTTCCCCCCAGGCAAAAACCTCCTGGGCAGCAATGGTCTGCCTGAGAAAGGTACACTCCCCAGCATGAGGGAACGACTCAGCACAGGAAACCGAGGTGTCTGCCTTCTGATCACTAACTTTAGGATGATTGTTTTGTAATTTAGTTGAAATTCCAGTTTGGTCCTGGGACCTTGTCTGTGTAGCATCCACTTACTCTGCGGCACATTAGTATGGGATTAGGTGCAATAGCACCCCCTTTGGACATTCAGAGAACAGCACTCTAGTAAGGGGGTGTTTCAATAGCGCCCTCTTGTGTGTATTCTGGTAACAGCACCCTCGTAATGAATTCTAGGCGTCTGAAAAGAAAACCCCATTGGGAGTCCTAGAGGGCTGTCACTCTGACTGTCGGTGCAAACAGGTCCAGGAAACGCCCTGAGAAGGCCTGGCGCTTGGATGCCTTTTTGCTCACTCGGTATTCCCACACTTGCTCGACCGTGGGCCTCTTTTTCCTAAAGGGACCCCTCGGCGCGCACCATGGAGTGATAATACCTCAACGTACACATTTGGGAGAGGCGCTCTAAATCTTCCTTTGCAGCACGCATCTCCCCAGCGAGTCCGTGGCCTCAGTCGTCCCCTCCCCACCCCATCCCCAGGTTCCAGGTATGAGAGGGCATGGATTCTCTTTGGATGCCTATTGACACGTGGCCACACAGGCCCCTCTGATGCGACATTGTGAGGAGTCTGTGCGCCCTTGGCTGGTTAGGCTCTAAGCTGCTTCCTGGTTAGATGGGCCTGGTTCCAGACCCCCCTTCTATGCCCCGCTGTCCCAAGCTGCTCCTCTCCCCCTCGTCCTCCTGAACACCATGTCCCCCTCCTGTGCCACCTGCAGATGGGCGACTCGGGGCGGTACCAGTGCCTGGCAGAGAATGAGATGGGCGCCGTGGAGAGAGTGGTGGTCCTCCTGCTGCAGAGTGAGTACCCGCCTCCCCGCTCCCCCCTGGGTGGGACGGTTTGAGTGGGCGTCCGGGGAAGGCTGTGCCAAGGCCGGGGCTTGTATGGCCCGGGCTCTCGGATACGAATGGAGGGCGAGAGGCAGGGCTGGGACTTGGAATTCCTTTAAAACGTTTATTCGGAAGACACATCGCAGTCCTGAGGAATGTCCCCCGGGGCGGAATGGGAGTCAGGGTCGGGGCTAATGAGCACCAGGGACCCACCGCCAAGCCCAGGGGGACCGTTGACTCAAAACTCAAAGCTGCACCAAGCTCACCGTGACAGCCCTTGGATTTGCCAGGCGGCGTGCAGTGCACAGAGCACAGGCTGAGCCTCAGAGTGACCTAACGTTCACAAAAGACATGGACCCACAAATTCAAGAAACGGAGAAAAACTCAGGTCTGCACCCACATGCATCACAGTCAAACTGGCGGAAAATTGAAGGCAACAAGGCTTCATGGTGGCATCTGCGTGGCTGTGGGGTGATTCCAAGTTCAGGCAATTTTGGGGGGGCGGTGATAAGGAGAGGCCTTGCAGAAGGGGTGACATTGAAGTTAAGATCCAAAGGATGAGAAGGAGGCATCCATGTGACAATCGGGGGGATGTTGTTCAAGCAAAAAGAACAGCACGTGCACAGGCATGAGCCAGGAATGAGCCAGACTTGCTGCAGCCCTCGTGGTTACGAGGACAGGCACGGAGCGATGATCCCCTGGAGCCCCGGAGTCACCCCGGGAAACACCTGGCCTGGGGCTCCCGGCCTCCAGCACGTGCAGTGAGGCACCCAGCCTGGGCCGTGGGTTACAGCGGCCACGGAGACGGACGCGCTGGGCAGCGGTTTCCCACGGCACGCGGACCAGTGTCCGCTTGCACCCGCGTGTGCGTTCCACGCCGCCTCCTCAGCACGGCCTTTCCCAGCGTCCGCACTGGCGGCGTCCCGCGGGCGGTGGCCGTACGTGGACAGGAGCGACCATCTCTCAGAGAGAACGCCGAGGGTGAAGCAGCGACTTGGTGAGAAGCACTCGCCGGGGATAGAGCCGAGTGCCCGTTCACGTGGCATCAGATAAAGGCAGCACCGGCAAGCGGCACCCCTTCATTGGAAACCACCCCAATGTCCCGCGATGGGGTGTGGCTAGGGGGCCACGATAGAGCCAGCCATGCAGCACCACGCGGCCCCCGAAGATGATATTTGCTGACATGAAAGGGGATCATGATCTCTACTAGAATGGAAGGGAGGGAGGGAGGGAGGACACTGGCCACATTCCTTTTTTTAAATATATTTTTATTGATTTCAGAGAGGAAGGGGGAAGGAGAGAGAGCTGTAAACATCAATGATGAGAGAGAATCATTGATTGGCTGCCACCTGCACACCCCACACTAGGGATCAAGCCCGCCACCCGGGCATGTGTCCTGACCGGGAATCGAACCGTGCTCCTGGCTCATAGGCTGACGCTCAGCCACCGAGCCGGGCCGGCACTATGGTCACATTCCCACAGGGAAACCGCGTCTAGAAGGCCATACGGGAAGGGCACTGGCCTGGGGGTCACCTGTGATTCTCTGCCTTCTGCCTCTGTGCTTTCTATTCTGTTGAGATGAGTGTATCGCTTGAATACCCGAACGGAATAGAATGTTCCTAAAAGCTGCCTGGGCCTCCCACAGGTGCCCCGGTGTTCCAGGTGGAGCCCCAGGACGTGACAGTGAGATCCGGGGACGACGTGGCCCTGCGGTGCCAGGCCGCTGGCGAGCCGGCGCCCACGGTGGAGTGGCTGCGTGCGGGGCAGCCCTTGCGGGCCGGCCGGCGGCTGCGGCCCCTGCCGGATGGGAGCCTGTGGCTGGAGCGAGTGGAGACGAGGGACGCGGGCACGTACGAGTGCGTCGCTCACAACCTCCTGGGCTCCGCCACCGCCCGAGCGTCCTTGGTTGTGAAAGGTGCGAGGCGTCCCTGCCCAGACCGTGGGCCGAGGCGGGATCTCCTGCGAAATGGGGATCTGTGTGTTGTTTGTGGGGGACCTGGCCCCCTGCCCTGCTAGCTCCCCAACTCTTCCCTTTGCGGAGGGTCACCAACATTGAATGAACCAGCTGGGAGGGCCTCGTGGGTCATGGTGTCTGCCCTTCCCTGTGCAGAGAACCGAGGGTCTGAGATGCTCCATGTTCTCAGCTCATGTTGGACCAGGGACTCGGGCTCTTCAGCTCACCTGGCACAGACCCAGGTCCTCTCTTTGGACACTTTGCAGCTCTGCCTGGCCGGGTGGGTGCCCAGGAGCCACTGGTGCTGCCAGCAGTACCACCCCTGCCAGTCGGCCTCCGCAGTCAGCATCCTCCTCCCTTGGGGCAGCCCACACTTTAAAGCGGAGAAGATGGCTATCCTGAGAAACCATAACATGCCCAGCCTGACGGATGGGAAGTCACTGAGTAATATTTCTGGGCTCCTGTTGTTTCTGTAAATACTCCCCATTTGTGGCTCTGTATCTACAGCCCTGTCCATGGCAGACATCACTAATCTATCGCTGCACACGATGCAGCTTCCTTCCCCACAGAACCCTGTTCCAGGCAGCAGCTCAGGACCACTTAGAACTGGGACTTGACACTTAGAAAAACCCAATATACCTTTTTAGGGGGACATAATGGTCTCCTTACGTTTTTATTTATTTATATTTTTTAAAGATATTTTTATTGATTTCAGAGAGGAAAGGGGAGAGAGAGAGAGAGAGAGAGAGAGAGAGAGAGGAAAAGAGAAATATCAATGATGAGAGAAAATCATTAATCGGCTGCCTCCTGCACGCCCCACATTGGGGATCGAGCCCAAAACCCGGGCAGGTGCCCTGACAGGGAATCGAACTGTGACCTTCTGGTTCATAGGTTGATGCCCAACCACTGAGCCACGCCGGCCGGGTCTCCTTACCTTTTTAATGGAAACAACTGCTTTTTACTTCATATATGTTCATTGTCGAAAGGCCTGGTAATTTAGAAAAATCTGTGAAGAAAAAGGAATAATCAGTCATCTCTCGTCATTCAATGACCAGAAATAGCTTTGGCCGTGGTTATCTGGGGTATATCTCTCTGCTCTCTTTTTCTCCAAATACAAAGAGAGAGGCTTTTCTTCTTACGACTGAGATCGCACCGACAGGCCGTGGTTCCTGGGTGTCAGACGGCACCCCATGGCAGTAAGCCCGGTCCACACCTTCTCCATGCTCCATGCCATTCCACAGCAGCGTTTCCCAACGTCATTGCTGTTGGCTTTGTGAAATAAGCCACAGGTTTGTTCCCAACGTCCCCCCAAAACCACACTGTGGTGCACACCCTGTGTCCTGGCCCGAATCTTCCTACAGGGTAAATGTCTTCAAGGGAAAAAGTAATTCTTCAGGCGGCATCGCCAGGTAAACGGTGTGCAAAGGCTTTGAGGCCCCCTCACTAGGGACTTATCTTCTCTCCCTCCTTTTCCAGGAGTCTTGGGGGGCCCATCCTGGCCTTGTGGGAAACAAGAGGCTGCTGAGTCACCCCATGTCTGAGAAAGTCGCCAGTGGCTTGTCATTCCTGTCCTCCAGTCCCCCCCCCCCTTTTTAAGCTCCCAGGTTGGGCCTGGCCTGGCTGCATGAGCCCAGGGGCCATGCTGTTGCTCTCTTATCCGCAGCTCCCACTTTCTGCCTCATCCCCTCATGACAAGGTCAAGGGCAGGTTCGTGGCCTTTTCCTGGCCCTGCCATGACCTCAGGGCAGCAGATACTGACCAGAGACATCCCTGCTGGGCAGCATCTCGTCAGACCCCAGCTCTGGGCTGCAGGAAACGGCGCCGCTTCCTGGACTCCAGAATTCACCAGCCCCGAATTTACCCAATTAGGAGCCTGGCGGTTCTGTTTGATGTTATGTTTTTGGACAGATGGTGGGCAATTTGTTGCTAATTTCCCCGGAGAGCTGGTGAGCGCCGAGGCAGGCTACCTTCTGCCTCTCTCCCCCTGGAATGCCATCTGCCGAACGAGGCAGCTGGCCGGAGGAAGCAGCCCGTGCCCACGCCATCCATCCGATTAGTGCGGAAGAGCGTCTGCTTGCAGTCAGCCTGGCGGCTCCTCCAAACCAGCCCCCCGCGTGTCCCCCCCCAATCCACCCGCCAGCCAGGTCCCCTGCAGGGCAGCTGGAGCTAGGGCCCCTGTTGGAATGGGGCACATTCCGGGGGTGGCATTCAGCACCTGGCTTGGTGCCCTGCCCCTCAGCCTGGCTCCTCCAGCATGCCAACAGGTTTGGGGCATGTCTGTGGTCCCACCCCCTCATTTGATAGACAAGCCAACTCAGGTGTGGCTTGGAGGCCGGACTAGCCCAAGTTTCCAGGCAGGTGATGGCGGAGCCAGAGTTAGAAGCTGGTACCATCACCCACTAGCTGGGTGCCCTTGGGCAAGTTACCTCACCTCTCTGAGCCTCAGGCTACTCCTTCGGGAAACAGGTGCAGTAGCTGCTTATACTGAGGGCACAGAGTGGATAATGTCACAGATGTTCTCCTCCTTCCTCCAGGGGAGCCCCAGGGGGGCCGGGGCAGCATGATCGGGGTGATCAATGGCCAGGAGTTTGGCGTGGCCACTCTCAACGCCAGTGTGCAGCAGGAGGCGCGCTCTGGGGTCACCACCTTCCGGAGCAGCATCGACCACATCCCTGCGAGTGTGGGTGAGTGGGGACCAGCCCACCCGTGCTGGAGCCAGGAGGAGGCAAAGCTGGGTTCCGAGGCTGCTCCAGGCCCGGTTCCCAGAGGAAGTCAGACACCTCTAAGAGCTGAGCCCAAGCCACCCAGAACCCCCAAATAAAACAAAGCGAGTGCATTTAAAGGCAGACAGAGACTAGCTGGCGTGACTCGGTTGGAGTGTTGTCCAGTGCACTAAAAGGTTGCCGGTTTGATTCCCGGTCAGGAGGCAACCAATCAATGTTTCTCACATCAATGTCTCTCTCTCTCTCTCTCTCTCTCTCTCTCTCTCTCTCTCTCTTTTCTCTGTTCCTCTCTCCCTCTCAGATGAGGAACATGTACATATCCTATATAATAAAAGGCTAATATGCAAATCTACCAAACGGTGGAATGACTGGTCACTATGATGTGCACTGACCACCAGGGGGCAGACGCTCAATGCAGGAGCTGCTCCCTGGTGGTCAATGCACTCCCACCGGGGCAGCACTGCTCAGCCAAAAGCCGGGCTCAGGGCCTGCGAGTGCAGCGGCAGTGGCAGGAGCCTCTCCCACCTCTGCGGCAGCGCTAAGGATGTCCGAGTGACGACCTAAGCCATCAGTCGGACATCCCCCAAGGGCTCCCGGACTGCAAGAGGACACAGGCCGGGCTGAGGGACTTTCTCCCACCAAGTGCACAAAATTCGTGCACCGCCCCCCCCTCTTTCTCTCTCTCTCTCTACACACACACACACACACACACACACACACACACACAGAGACCAAGAGCATGTGAAATAATCAGACAGGTGAATGCAGGCCAGCTCGTGAACTTCACCACTGACTGCTTAATGAAGTTTTCCCACTGTTAAAGCAAGAGCTGAGAGACAAGTGAAGGCTTCGCCAGTAACAGTTGTGAGATTCGGGCAGGAGGGGAGAGGAAGCGAGAGACGTGGAGAGTAAAATCAGCCAGAAGGTCCAGAGAACCAAGCAATACCCATTTGCAGACAGATTCATAACACAGTGTGCCCTACGCCTATGGAACGTTCTAGAGGGGTGTAGCAGCCCCTCACACCTCGCCCGTCGTGGGGGTCCAGAGCAGAGAGAGCACAGGGCTGGCAGGGTCTCTGCTGAAAGCGACTCCTCCAAGGCTGCTCTGGACCTCAGACCCGTGTGATCAGCGCGGGCGGGGACTTTGGCTGGGGGGTCGCTCGGAGCTGGCTGGCAGCAGAGAGAGAATAAAGTGAGGCCCTGCCCAGATGTGGCTGCCCCCCCCTCGCTGCCGGAGCCGTGGAGAAGCATCTGGCCCCGGCCAGGCGGGCCAAGCTGTGTCCAGTGGAAACAGGACACGGAGGTTGAGAAGGTGTGGCTTCCACGCACGGGGCCCAGCTGGCTCCCGGCCCCCATGGACATCAGTCTGCTGGCACCTCTTTTTTTAAATCTTCACCTGGGGATATTTTCCCATTGATGTTTAGAGAGGAAGAGAGAGGGAAAGACAGAGAAATATCGGTGTGAGAGAAACACATCGATTGGTTGCCTCCTGCCTGCGCCCCCACTGGGGCCCGGGCCAGGGAGGAGCCTGCAACCGAGGTACGTGCCCTTGACGGGAATCGAACCCGGGACCCTTTGGTCTGCAGGCCAGCGCTCTATCCACTGAGCCACACCAGCCAGGGTTAGCATCTCTCTTCTGAGAGCCCGCAAGTGAGCTGAGCAGCTCAACCGTCTGGACCCCAAGAGGGTGGCCTTTCCCCTGCCCTAGCCCAAGGCCCCAGAGGAGAGCGGAGCATCATGGGAAGGTCTGAACATCCAAGTCCTGGGAACTGTTTAGCTCTTCAGTCAGTGGTTTAGAACCACCCTTCCTCTCCCGGACTTTTCTGGAAGGTGCCTGCAAGGGGGTGCACTGGTTTCATTTTCAACTCGGTCCAGCACATCCATAGAGACGGTCTGTGCAGTCCCAGGCTCCGGGGTGACCTAGCAGCCCCAGTGTTGGTGGAACTGAGTAAAATGTCAGCAAGTTCCCTGCACTTCTTTGTATAAAAGCTCTGCTAATTTCACAACTCCTCCAAGAGGTAGCTACTGGCCTCTGCCACTTGGTTCTGATCCAGTCACTGGCCCAGGTCATCTTGGGGCTGAGCTCTCCTGGGGGTCCTGGGGAGTCACAGAGGGACCCTGAGCAGAAGCGTGGCTGCCCTCAGCATCTGGCCTCCCCGCCCCGCCCCGTCCAGGGCCTCTGATGCGGGTTCTCGTGGTCGCCATCGCCCCCCTCTACTGGGCACTGGCCGGAGAGCGTGGCGACGCCCTGAACGGCCACTCCCTGACGGGGGGCAGCTTCCGGCAGGAGTCGCACATGGAGTTTTCTACAGGTGAGTGGGGGCGCCCTCAGGTGGGCGGGGGGGCTGGGGCCGAGCCCAGGGCCTCGCTCCCGTGGTGACTCCGGGCTGGATGGGGCTGGGTTGCAGGGGAGCAGCTGACGATGACCCAGGTGGCCCGGGGCCTGGATCCCGACGGCCTCCTGCTCCTGGACGTGGCGGTCCACGGCATCCTCCCCGAGAGCCTGGCTGACGCAGAGCTCCAAGCGCAGGTGTGGGCGAGCCCGGGGTGCCCAGAGGGGCGCGTGAGAGTCAATGGGGTGTCCAGCCTGCGGCCATCCTGACACCCCGCAGGGGCTGGGGCGTGGCCTAGCCTTGGACTTGGGGGGCGGGGGGGGGGTGAGTAGGAAGATACTCGGGGCCCAGCCTCTCGGCCTCTGGAGGCTTTCTCCCCGTCCCATGAGCAAGAAGGCCTGAGACCTGCCTGAGGCTGCCCAGTGGTTGGAGGAAGCACTGTTTGGAAGTTGTAATTCCAGATGTTTCCCTCACCCCCTCCTCCTCCAGGACTTCCAGGAGCACTACGTGCAGACGGGGCCCGGCCGGCTCTTCGTGGGCTCCACGCAGCGCTTCCTGCAGGACCGCCGGCCCGTGTCCCTGCGCTGCAACCACAGCATCCAGTACGACGCGGCGCGGGGCCCGCAGCCCCAGCTGGTGCAGCACCTGCAGGCCTCGGCGGTCAGCGCGGCCTTCGACCCTGCGGCGGAGGCCCTGCGCTTCCAGCTCACCACAGCCCTGCACGCTGGTGAGGGCCCTGCCCTGTCCCCACCCCACGCACCTGGCTGAAGGCCCGGGCCACAGCCCACCCCTGCACCCCCTGACCAGAGACCAGAGACTCAGGACTGAAACAGCTCACGCCCTTGTTTCCATCCATCCATCCACACCCCAACAGGGGCACCGCTGTCCAGGCCACTCCTATCCAAACCCTCGGGCCCCAAGGTCAAGGTCCAAACCACCCCCATGCTGATGATGGTCAAGACTTGAGTCATCCCTACCTTCCTCCCAAGGTGCCTCCACCAGAGACCCCACCCAGGGGGCTGGGAGCCACTCTCCGAACCCCTGGCGGCCTGTGTGAACACGCCACCTATTCTCACTCCCTGGAGGCTAAAAATATGCCTGTTAGCATGGTTTAACCTTGAACATGGGGCAATGGTAAGAGCATAGCTTCGACGTCAGGCAGACCCCGGTTCCAACCCAGCCGCCCCACTCCTCGGCTGTGAGACCTGGGGGGCAGAGCCCGGCCCTCTCTGAGCCTCCGTGTGCCCATCTGTGAAATGGGCATGGCATCGCCTGCCTTGCAGGGTGCGGGAGTAGAGGTGCTGGCTCTGTAACACCCCCCCCCCCGCCGCCGGCACCCAGTGGCTGCTTGATCAAGGGTGCTGTCCCTCCGATGGCTAAGGCAGTCCGGTCTCCTCCGTCCCCAGAGCACAGTCTGTGCCCACCCTGCCTCGGGCCCGCTGCCCCGTCAGAGGCTCACTTACCCGGCAGAGGCCGGGCCCCTCGTCTGCACTGTCAGGACCGCAGCTTCGCCCGGGCCGTCTCCTGCTTTGCACTTACTAACGATTTCGGTGTCTGCCAGCCACGGTCGGGCCAGCCCGCGTGAGCCCCTCATGACATGCCCCACAGCCGAGGCCTGGGCTGGGTGCTGGCCTGACTCGGGACAGAGGCTGAGGGGCCCTCGGCCTGGCCCAGCTGGCGGGAGGGAAGGACGAGCGGGGGCCGCTCTGGCCCTGGCATCCGTGTCCTCAAGGCCTGTCCTCTTTGCCTTGCAGAAGAGAATGAAGGCTGCCCAGAGGGCTTGGAGCTGGACGCCCAGGGAGAGTTCTGCGTGGGTGAGCACCCTGTCCCTGCCCTGGCAGAGGGGAGGGAGGTCCCTCAGCCCGGGCTGGGCGAGCTGTCGGGCAGCTGTGGGGAGGGCCTGTGCGTGCAGCCCACCAGCTGTCCCACCGCAGACAGGGACGAGGGCTCCAGTGGGCCCAGCCCCTGCTCCCACTCCTGCCACAACGCCCCCGGCCGCCTCTCCTGCGCCTGCCCGGCTGGCCTCGCCCTGGCCGGGACGACAGGCACTGCAGAGGTGGGTGGCCCCGGCACACAGGCTCCCCTGGGACCTGGCCCGGGTGTGTGTGGGTGTGGGGGGGTCGTTCTAGGGTCACCCAGGGGATGGTCTGTTCCGGGGTCGCTGGATGCCAGCCTGGGTGTTCTGTGCCCTGTCCCCACTGGCACTTCCTGTGATGAGGGCCAGAGGTGGAGAGGCTCAAGTGCTGGGGGTGATGGGGATCCCAGAGACATACACGTGGCCCCCCTGGGCTCAGGGCGCTCGTGCCCGCTGAGCCTGACACGGCCTTGCCAGCTTCCCCTCACGTAGCAGCCGTTTCTAGTCCCCTGGGGTTGGAGGTGAGCTGACCCCTGCGCCCCCTGCTGGCTCTGCCTGTCCCCTCAGCCAAGTTACTAGACAACGAATCTGACCCTGGGACACTCTCCGGACACTGACCCCCAGATCTGTGTCCCTCCACTCCCACACTGGGACCTGGCATTGCGACATCTCGTTGGGTGCCCACGGGGCATTGTCCGAAACCTCCCATCAGAGGCAGCCCTCAGGTCCCGGAGGGGGCTCTGTTTGTGGGGGTGCCAAGGTGACAGACAGAGCTAACAGGCGGGGCAGGGCCTTCGTCCCTGGGGTTCCTGGGGCTGGGCACGAAGCCTGTGTGGGGAAGCCAGACCAGAGTTGGGGTTGGGGGGCCCGGGGGCACGTGTTCATGTGGCCCCTGTCCCTGTCCGCCCCCAGATGTGGACGAGTGTGCGTGGCCTACTGACCTTTGCCCAGAGGGACAGCGCTGCGTGAACCTGCTGGGGTCCTACCGCTGCCTCCCCGACTGTGGGCCTGGCTTCCGGGTGGCCGCTGACGGGGCTGATTGTGAAGGTGACAGGGGCACGGTGTGGGGTTGTCCAGGATTCAGCAGACGGGGCACTGTGTCACTGGGACGCTGGGCCTTCAGGGAAACGGTACCCTCTTGACAGGGGGCACAGCGAGGCCAGGGAGCTGGGTCCCGGGGGTCTGCGTTGGGCCTGGCCTGGCTGCTGGCACCTGGAGGATCTCTGACAAGGGTCTTCTTTCGGGGCCTCAGGCTTGCCATCTGTCCAGTGAAGGTCAGGGATGGCGGACACGTGCCATATCCGCTGCCGCTTCCCCTGCCTCCCCTGCTGGGTCCTGGCCCAGCCTAGAGACAGCCTCTGAGTCCTCAGCACAGCTTCTCCCGCAGCCCCTGGGAGTCACGGGCAGTTGGCCTGTGAGATGACGCCCAGGTGCCACGCGTGCGAGGGTGACCGCGAGGGTCCTCCCTGCCCATCATTCCGTGGTCTCGTGACCAGGGTCCTCCACGCGCCTCCAGCAGAGGCCGTCAGTGGAGGGACAGCGGGTGAACTCAGAAGAGGCAGCCGCTTGACCTCAGTGGCTCATGGGCCTTCAGCGCCCTGTTTATTGGGCTCCCTGCCCCGCCTTCCTCCTGCCCTCCCTCCCTTCTCCCACTACCATGTGCCAGGCCCCTCTGCCCTTCACATGCATGATCCCATTGTCTCACCATGGCCCATGAGAGGTCTTGTCCCCACCCCTCTTTTTTTTGTTTTAATATATTTTTATTGATTTCAGAGAGGAAGGGAGAGGGAGAGAGAGAGAGAAACGTCAATGATGAGAGTGAATCATTAATCAGCTGCCTTCTGCAGGCCCCACACTGGGGATCGAGCCTGCAACCTGGGCGTGTGCCCTGGCCGGGAATTGAACCGTGATCTCCTGGTTCATAGGTCGATGTTCGACCACTGAGCCACACTGCCCGGGCCCACACCTCTGGACAGCTGAGGGGACTGAGGCTCAGAGAGGGGGAGGATTACTTAAGGGCCAAGAGAGAGGGCGGCGCTCGGTCCACACCCAGACTGCCCCCAAAGCCCCTTTCCTCTCTCGGACCCCTAACCTCCTCACCCTCCAGAGCTGGTAGGAGCGGGAGGCCCTGACGTCGGAGAGGGGGCAGGATGAGGCCCAGCTGTGCAGGGGCGTGGTGTGCCCCTTGGGGGTGGGCTCCGGGCTCATCCCCGCCCCTGCCCGCACCCCTGCCTCCCCAGATGTGGACGAGTGCCTGGAGCAGTCTGACGAATGCCACTACAACCAGATCTGTGAGAACACCCCGGGCGGGCACCGCTGCAGCTGCCCCCGGGGGTTCCGGACCCAGGGCCCCGGCCTGCCCTGCCTGGGTATGGGACACCACGCCTCGTTGGGGCCCTTCGCGGCGCAGCCTGGCTCACAGGCAGGGAGTGTTCACCCCAAGAGCCAAGTTCCACGAATAACCCAATAGCCAGGCAGCCAGTGCTGTCGTGCACTCGCCATGTGCCCGGATCCCTGCCCGCCTGTCCCCCAGACCTCACCCCTGCCCTGCAAGGTCACCTTTCCGGGGAGCCCAAGGGGAGGAGGGTGGAGAGAAGTGGGCGGGTCTCCGAGAAGCTTAGGAAGAAGTAGGGGCCTCTCCAGGACCCTGAAGGGAGAGGCTGAAGGACAGTGGGACTCTGGGATTCAGCTCAGAGTTGGGGTGCCGGCGGGGTTGAGGCCTCTGAGCAGTGGAGGGGGGCGGGAGAGGAGGCAGCTGGCTTCTAGGCAAGGCCAGGCAGCTGTGCGAGCCCTGAGCCTCCCTTGGCCCTCTGCCCGGCCCCCTCCTCCTAGACATCAATGAGTGTCTGCGGCTGCCCAGGCCCTGTGCCTTCCAGTGCCACAACCTCCAGGGCGGCTACCGCTGTCTGTGCCCACCGGGCCACACCCTCCTCCCGGACGGCAAGGCCTGCACCCCGATGGAGCGGAGTGCACCGAACGTGACCACCGTCAGCCAGCTGGGCCCCTTGGTGCCCTGGCTGCGGCCCCGAGCCCTCCTCCCCGGTGGTGCCTACCACGCCTGGGTCTCCCTGAGGCCACGCCCCGGGACCCCGAGCAGCGTGGGCCGGGCCTGGTGCCCCCCTGGCTTCATCCGGCAGAACGGCGTCTGCATGGGTAAGACCACGCACCGGGGACGCACCCACGATGTTGTCTCGGGCTCCTAGGTTAGGGGTGCGGGCACCACGCCCCGTGTTCAGAAACCCAGGGCTCATGGGCAGGTCGGGGGGGTGCTCTCAGAGCCCTGGCCGTGCCCTTGAGCAAGGGGCTTCCAGAAGGGGTGGAGGATTTTCCAAACCATTTAAGCTCGGGACACGTGGCCCAGTGTCCCAGGAACCCACTTTGAGAAACACTCCTCTGGCTGCACGGAGGTGGCGCCGCAGGGAGGGAGGTTTGCAGAATGAAGGAGTGTGTTCCGGGTTGACATGAGGATGTGAACAGAGACCGGTGGGGACCCGGTCAGCCCGGCTGCAGAGGCGAAGGGCGGTGGCCTCGAGGGTGGACGTGCTTTGGCGCTCCTGCCTGGATGGCGGGCTCGGCTGGGGTGGTGCCCCCCCCGCCCAAGGCCTTGAGGCGGACAGGACAGAGCTCCCCACTCCCCGAGCCCGCCAAACCCCGGACCCTGCTAAGCCCTGATTCCAGAGTCAGTGGGGCAGGGCAGGGAGAAGGGGTGGGCCACCAGTCACGGCGGGCAAGCGAGTGGCCACGTGGGCACCTGTGACTCAGCGTGTATCTCTGCCTCCATCACCCCCACCACCACCACCACCAATGCCCCGGCCAGACCTGGATGAGTGCCAGGTGCGGAGCCTGTGCCAACATGCCTGCCGGAACACGGAGGGCAGCTACCGGTGCCTCTGCCCCGCCGGCTACCGCCTCCTCCCCAGTGGGAAGAACTGCCAGGGTGAGCTGCTGAGGCCTGTGGGCAGGGGCACCTCACGCCGCCCGCTCTCCAGCTCCTTCTCCACCACCTCCCCCATGTGATCTGAGGGAGGGCAGGGGGACAGGCTCGGTGGTGCCCACCGCCAGGCTGGGCCCCACACGCCACGCGGAGCTCAGATGGCAGGCTCTCCACACCCTGGGGGTCCGCCGCAGCTCAGCTGTGTGTCCCCGGGCAACTCACTGCCCCTCTCTGAGCCTCAGCCTCCTGGTGAGGAGCTGACACCGGCCTCCCCTAAGTGCCCGGATGAGACCAGTGGCAGATGGGCTCAGAGCCAGCGCTCCCAGCTAGACGGCTGCTGCGTGCGTTGTCAGTGAAGCCCTCCGGCCCCCACGTCCACGCACTTCCCCTGCCGCTCGCTCGGCGGGGGGGCTGGCCTTGCTCCCCCTGCCATTCTGTGGGAGGCCTGCCTGCCTGCCCTGCCTGCCTCTGTCCTTCACTCTCTGCTATGGGGTCAGGGGCTGTCCTCTGAGGAGGGTGGGACACCCACCGGCACAGACAAGGACCGGGGCCCTCTGCCCATGGACAGTGGGCACTCAGGGTCAGAGGGCAGCCCTCCTCGCTCCCAGGCTCAGAGGTTCCCAGGGTGCCCACCGCCATGCCCTGGGGAGACGGGGGTGCTAGAGCCTGTGGGCTGGGCTGTCTCGGGTCAGGCTGGCGGGGACAAGGAGAGAAGGCTGCCCACCTCCCTCACCCTCCACAGCCATGTCTCTCCCACTCAGCCCTCCGTGCCCTCCCTGGTGCCTGCCTTCGCCCTCCCCTTTGCTCCAGCCTCTCACCCCCCTTCTCTCCTTCACCACCTCCCCGCGCAGACATCAACGAGTGCGAGGAGGACGGCATCGAGTGTGGGCCCGGCCAGATGTGCTTCAACACCCGCGGCAGCTACCAGTGCGTGGACACACCGTGTCCCGCCACCTACCGGCAGGGCTCCAGCCCAGGGTACGGGCTGAGTGGGCTGGGGGCTGGGGGAGGGTGTTATCTGCAGGGGCTGTAGCTTACACTCTGGATCCTATAGGCTGGACCCCTCCTCCAGGCCCTGCTCCACCCAGTGGGGTCAGCCCTGCCTGAACTCCAGGGCAGCGCCTCTGTGCCCACTGGGCAGGGTGCCCTCGTGCAATGCACCTGCCTGCAGACACTCTGGGTGCCAGCTTGCCTGGGCACCGTCGATTCCTGCAGGGATGCGTCCAATGAGCAGGGAGCACTGGGGACCCAGAGAGGCCCGAGCTGGGCGAGGACGGAGGGCTGGGAGCGGGACGATGTACACGTGTGGGGACACATGAACACACACCACCCTGGACACAGGAACACACACAGACACACAGACACATTTCCACCACCACTGTGCTTGCTGGGCTGCCCTGGGGGGTGGGCTGGCCGAGGCCGTGGCTCGGACCTGCCCCAATGTGAAAGGGCATGACTCTGGCTTCCTTGGGCCTTCATTTGCTGATCTCTAAAATGGGCTAACAGTGGTACTTGTGGAGAGGGCATTTGGGGAGCAGGGGATGGCCGCTCGGGTCGGGAGAACTGCGGAGCGGGGAAGGGGCAGGGGGCGGTAAGGGGCAGGGGTGAGGGGTCCGGTTTCTGGGCAGCCAGTGCTGGATGGCGCCCCGAGTCTGTGCGTCTGTCCCTCCCCCAGGACGTGCTTCCGGCGCTGCTCGCAGGACTGCCGCGCCGGCCCCTCCACGCTGCAGTACAGGCTGCTGCCGCTGCCCCTGGGCGTGCGCGCCCACCACGACGTGGCGCGCCTGACCGCCTTCTCGGAGGCCGGCGTCCCCGCCAACCGCACGGAGCTCAGCGTGCTCGAGCCCGACCCGCGCAGCCCCTTCGAGCTGCGCCTCCTGCGCGCGGGCCACGGCGCCGTCTACACCCGCCGCGCGCTCACCCGCGCCGGCCTCTACCGCCTGACGGTGCGCGCCGCGGCCCCGCGCCACCAGAGCCTCTACGTCCTGCTCATCGCCGTGTCCCCCTACCCCTACTGAGGGCGGGGCGGGGCCGAGCGGTGACCAGCCCCCCAAACCTCCGGAGAGGGGGGTGGGAAGGAGCTGAAATAACCGCTCGGCCCAGGCCCGGCTGCTGGTGGGACAGGTGGCCCTTGCGTAAGGGGTGTCCTCTTCTCCCGCCTGCATGCGTCATCGGGACTTTCAGTCAACACGACCCTGCGTGCAGCCTTGACCCCGGACAGCGAGGACCCGAGCTGTCCCTACGCTCCCTGCTCCCCGTGGGGGCGGAGGCCCGAAGGCCGGTGACAACGCCCACAGGCAGAAATGGGGTGAAGCCTCAGGTCTGACCGCCTCCAGGCCTGCCCCAAGCCCCAGCGACCTGGGCTGGGGAGGACACAGCGCCCAGGACACCCCAGGGCAGGGGCAGACTCTGGGGATGGCAGCACCTGCCTCCTGACCACACCCGCACTGTCCCCGGACCCGGGGTGTGTATATGTATAGCATAAAAACGCTTGTTTTTCACCAGCTCGGTTTCTCCATCCAGTTCTTTGCTTGGTAAGGAGGGGCAGCCTGGCTCCCTCTGGGTAGGGGGGCCCTCGTCCAAAAAAATATGAATATTACAGCAGCCACCCAACCCCCACAGGGTGGTGGGGAGAATTACATGAGAAGGAAAGGCATTGCATTGCACCGATAGCCATAGGGGGTTGTTTTGTTTTGTCTTGTTTTGTTTTTGTTAATCCTCACCCAAGGATATTTTTCCATTGATTTTTAGAGAAAGTGGAAGAGAGAGGGAAAGACAGAGAGAAACATAGATGTGAGAGAAACACACCGATTGATTGCCTCCTGCAAGCCCCCAACCAGGGCCCTGGCCTGGGAGGAGCCTGCCACCGAGGCACGTGCCCTTGACCAGAATCGAACCTGGGACCCTCGAGTCTGCAGACCGATGTTTTATCCATTGAGCCAAACCGGCCAGGGCTGGGGGGCAGTTTTTAACAGACCAGTTGGGGGGGGTGCTCCTGAGAAGGTGGTGCTCAGGCTGAGGCCTGCAGAAAGGGGGACAGGAAGCTGCAGGCATCGGGAGAGTGTTCCTGGCAGAGGGACCGCACACAGCAGGGAGGGTGCTGGCGGGGAGGTGTGACCAGGAGGGGGGAGGCTGCAGGTAGGGAGGCAGGAATGGGAGGGGTGGGGGTGGGGAAGAGGGAGGCGCCCTCTGAAAGGCCAAGGGGTTGGGGCAGATCCTGTGGCCTTCGGGCCCCTGTAGGGACTTCGGCTTTGAGGAGTGAGTTGGGGAGGGACAGGATAAGAACCCCTCGTGTGCACTGCGTGTCTCCAGTCTGAGCCCCAGCGTGGCTTCTCCCACTCCCCGTCCCCGCCCTCCTTCCTGACCTGGCGGCAGCCCCTGCGTCAGCGACCCACCACCCTGCGCCATTGCCCCTCCATAGAGGCTGTCTTTTCTGCACGTGGTTTTGGAGAGGAGGGATCCTGTCTCGCTGCCCCCCTGGCTCCGTGTGACACTGTCACCTCCCCTGGCATCCCCTGGGTCGATGACAAGGACAGCCTCCTGTTATTTCTCCTTAAGGGGTCAATGACGATCAGACTGTTCCAGCAATATCGGGGTAAACAGAGAAGAAATCGCTGTGCCCATTTTCCAGATGGAGAAAAGGAGGCTCAGCGAGGAGACAGGGCCTGGTCCCTTGCCTGATAGGTGACTGGTTAAAGGTCAGGCCAGTCTAACTCCTGACTCCAGCCCAGCAGCCCGATTCAATCTTCCCCAGAGCACGTCCACCTGCAGAGCTGGGTTCTTTTCAACCAGGAGTCTGCGAGCGTTTTCTGTAAAAGGGCCAGACTGAATAGTTCGGGCTTCGCAGAACAGAATCTGTCGAAACTACCCCCTCACCGTGCGTCACCGGAGCAGCCACCGTCAGCACACGGAGCAATGAAGCTGCTTTACGGACACTTACATTTGAGGTTCACATAATGTTCACAGGTGGTGGAATCATCTTCTTTTGACTTCCCAACCATTTACAAGTGCAAAAACCTTTCTTAGCGAGCAGGTGGTTTGAACCACAGAAGTCTCTGCTGGTGGAGTTTCAGGCTGGGTGGAGGGGAGACGGGGGCAGTTGGCAAGAAGTGGGGGAAGGGCGTCCCAGGCCCTCCCACACCCGTCTGTCCAGGGCCCCACCGGGAGGCCCTTCCTTGGGCTGAACAGGCCCCTTTGTGCAACCCCAGGGTTCACATTGTGACCTATGAACCCTGCCCTCTGCTGGGCTGTTAATTTTTTATGGAGTCTGGGGCGTGCAGCCCAGGAGACTTGCAGCAGAGCGAGCCCTGAGGAGTGGAGGGACCGGCTCCTCTCTCGCCCCTGCCCGCTCTGCCTTCCTCTCCCGTCTCACCCTGGCCCTTCGTGATGGCAACACCACCATTTGTTAAATGTCCAGGGCCCCATGGATCTGAGTTTATTTTATTTAGTACAGGAGCCCCTGTAGTTCCAGAGACAAAAGACAGGATGCCCATTTCACAGATAAGAGAATGGGGCTCAGAGAAGGCGAGCCGCTTGTCCAAGCTCCCACAGCCTGGAGGAGAAAAGGGGGACTCAACCCAGACCCACCTGCCTCCACAGCCCAGGGCTCCAGCCGCCAGGCTGCCCCGCCTGCACGCTCAGAGGAGGGAGACAGGGAGGGCAGGAGTGGGATGAAGAGGAGGGACCGCAGCCATGCAAGACTCCCAAGGGCGTGCCGGCCAGCCTGACCTCCCCCTCCACACCTTCTCCTAAATCTCCCCTCTGCGGCTCTGACACGGAGGCTGGGGAAAGAAGCGATTGCTCAAAGTCACACAGCAAGCCCGTGGCAGCCTTGGCCTTGAATCCAGGCTGTGATTCCCAGTCTGACGCTCCCCCGCCCCATCGGCCCCCACCCACTTGCACAGGGACCGTCAGCCAGGACAGGAGCCAGCTCCGAGGGGTGTCTCCGCTTCTGCTCCACCAGCGGCTGGCTGTCATGGGCCAGGGCCCCAGCCAGCGGCCCAGCCCCCGGGGCCACCTGACCTCCGAGGCTGTTCTGAGCCATCGGGGCTGGAAAACAACCCTGCAGGTCACTTATTAAACTCCATGATGCAGCTTTTCCAAGAACCCACTGACTGGACTCTGTGTTCCTTCTGGGCGGGGTCTCGCCTAGAGGACACGCTCTGTTCCTCGGGCCAGGTCAGCCTGGGCAGCGGCAACGCGGCTTCTGGTGCCAACGTGAGGTGGCCGCAGGACAGGGTGCGTGGGATCTCTGCACACCCAGGCCCCCCCCACGACCTGCCGGTGCAGAGCCCTGGAGTGGCAGCGGGGAGACAGGGCCGAAGGGGCCTGCTCCGTGGGCAGCTGCACAGGCAGCATCTGTGTCTGTTGGTTGCTGGGGGAATCAATGAGGTCACGTCCACCGAGTGTGCCCTTCAGCAGGTGGACAAGTGGCCACGCACGTCAGCGCCAACCCTTAGGAGAGCCACCTGGCTGCAGTGTGGGGGTGGCCTGGAGGAGGTGGCGAGCCCAGGTGGGAGACAGGTGAGGTGTCCCCTGCAGAGGTACAGGCGAGAGGAGACGGCGGCCCAAGGGAAGACAACAGCAGTGGCGGAGAGAGAAGGAAGGAGAGCCGGCACGTTCCTCCATGTTATTGAAGGAAACGTCCGGCATCCACCCACATGGGCCAGCACAGGAGACAGGCTATGACAGGGACCCACCTGGTGGAGGAGGGGAGAGGGTCAGAGCCACCCCCAAGGCACAGGATGTGCAAGGACCATAAGTCAAGAAAGAGCGCAACACATTGGAGAAACCAACAGGCAGCGCAGCTGGGCCATCGCGGGCGAGGGCGCTAACTTTGACCCTAAGCGTGACGGGGGCCCAGCCAAGTCTTTCTAAAGATCCTTTTAATCATTAATATTTGAGAATACATCTCTGAACTTAAAAAACCTTTCAAAACACATATCCACAACACCGTGATCATGCCTCAGGACATGAACGAATTCCTTGCTATCGTCCAACCTCCCGTCAAATCCCCTTTGATTCCAGTGTGTAAAACAGGTGCAAACCGCCGCTCTCCGGAGCATTTCCTCAATCCATCGGGAGTTGGCTTCCCGGTCCCTGTCGTCGGTTTGGCGCAAATAAACTCCTAAGAATTCTCTAGAGGCTTGAGCATTTCTGACGTGGGCACCTACAGGGGCCTAATGAAGTCCAGCTCTTCTGGCTCTGAGGCCGTCAACGACTCTACCTGGGATTTCGCTTCAAAGAAAGGAGCTGTGGTGTGGCGCTCGGGGAATGTATTTCCGCGCTATCTTAGAGCTACGCCTCTGATTTAAAACAAAAATGAAGTTCACCCCAACTGAAGATCATTCAAGACGCAGCCGCCGAAAGACGGGCCAACGGTTTGCGCTTCTTTTCCGTTGCTCGTGTCAATAGCAGTTAATACTTTCGAATAAACAGTTTTAAGGTGTGGGGTGTTTTTTTATTTATTTTTTAGTTCTGAAACAATTTTAGAGATATACGAAAACGGAGCTATATGCCGTGATCACAGATCAAAAGACTCATTATTGTTAAGATGCCCAGTAGATTTACGGACATCCCCAATCAAAATCCCAGCAGGCTTTTTCTATAAACCCACAAGCTGTCTCTACTATTTAATGCAAAGGACCTAGAATAGCCAGAACAGTTTGAAGCAAGACAGAGTTGGAAGACATACACGCATGTCCAGACTTAGTGTATCCCTCGCCGGTTTGGTGCAGTGGATAGCGCGTCAGCCTGTGGACCAAAGGGTCCCGGGTTCGATTCCGGTCAAGGGCATGTACCTCGGTTGCAGGCTCCTCCCCGGCCCAGGTCCTGGTTGGGGCTCCTGCAGGAGGCAACCCATCGATGTGTTTCTCTCATGTTGATGTCTCTCTCTGCCTTTCCCTCTCTTCCACTCTCCCTAAAAATCCATGGGAGAAGACCCGCAGGCGAGGATTAACAAAACAAACAGAAAAGGAGACTTGGTGTAAAGCTGTAGCAATCAGGTTGGTGTGTAAGGAGAAATAGATCAATGGAACAGAAGCGGGAAACCAGACATACCGTACTTTCGGCGTATAAGACGACTGGGCATATAAGATTTTCCTGGGTTAAAAAGTCGTTTTATACGCTGGAAAATACGTATATTGGACTATATTGATGGGATTAGATGTAATGGATTAGATATATTGGACTACCGTATTTTCCGGCATATAAGACGACTTTTTAACCCAGGAAAATCTTATACGCCCAGTCGTCTTATACGCCGGAAAATATGGGATCCACACGTACATGGCCGATTAATTTCCAGCAATGTGATTCGCTGGGAAAAGGAGTCGTCCACTAACGTTGCTGGAACAACCGGGACTTGATGTGGGAAAATGCCCCGTAAAAGGCCTTAGGAGCAGTGACCTGTTCTGTCTCACACTTTCACGCACTCACTGCTGTCGGGTGGAGAGAGGACTGGGGGGGGGGGGGGGGAGTGGAGAAGCAGGAGAGCCTCAGGAGGCTGTGGAGAAGGTCTGAGCCAGGAGCTGGCAGACCAGAGCGGAGGAGGGGAGGGGGAGAGGGGCAGGTGCTGGGTATATTTAGAAGATAAAAGCATCTCGGCCTCCACTGCCTCAGTTTCTCCACCTGGTCAGGCCTGGGTGCTGCTGTGCTTTTAGAGGTGCCGCCCAAGGTCACTTCCCTGGGTGGGGGAGCTCCTTAAGGAGCCCTGACCGGGTGTGAGTGAAAGGCAAGGCCATGGTGGCTGAGCCCCAGGTCGGGGATCCCCTCTGGTCGTGCCCCAGCCCCGGACCAGGAGCCGCTCTGCAGGGTGGGGCTGGGCAGCGTATGGATGCCCACCTGGCCCATGGAGGGGGGAGGTGAAAAGCGGCTCATGCAGGAGCCGGCCAGTCGCCTCTCACCTTGATCTCTGCCTCCGGGCAAACATCGACCCCGTGCCCAGTGGGCAGGGCCCCTGCTGGCAGTTGGGGCCCTGTTTTCCTCTCGGGACAGCTGTGATCTCACCGCGCCCCGTGTCACCAGCGTTTGTACCGCAGCAAGGGGCAGTGCCCTGGGCTGCAGCCATTTTGCAGCAATGCAAGGAATACATGTGCCCACAGCCGTGGCCCTGGGCCTGGGCCCTGGCTCCTCCGGCTCAGCTCAAGCCTCAACTAGAGCAGAGGGTTTGGGCCAGAGCTGCCCATACCGGGTCCGGGCCTGTTCTGCCACCGGCATGCTGTGTGGCCTTGGGGAAAAACACGCTCTCTCTGTGCTGCAGGTTCTTATGTGCAAAACGGGGGTGATAGTAGCAACTTCATGCAGGGTGGTCGTGAGAGCAAACGCCAGCAGGCGAATAAAGGCACGTGGTGACAACCCGAGGGCTTGCTGGCCTGACCTCTCTTCCGTGCCCGTGTCCCCCACCAGCCATCCTCGCCTGGCCGGGCGCCCCCCTCGCCTGCCTTCTTTCTAAGGTCTGGGTAGGGGGGCTTTGTCTGGGGCCACCCCTGACTCGGGGAGCTTGGGGAGCATCGGGCCTGATGGCCTCTGTTTTCCTCTCCACTGCCGCTGGACAGCGACATCTGAACATAAGACATGAGGACGGAGCACCAAGTCGCGGGGTGAAGACGTGGGGCGGCTCTGGGGGAAGCTGCCCAGCCTCCGTCCTGGCCCGGGGCTGCCTGGGAACGCTCCTCCCCGGCCTCCTGCGCGTGGGGGGCCCAGAGGTGGCCGGCGAGTGGCCTGTGGGGCCAGCTGCCATCCGCCTCCTGGATGGAGGTGCCTCAGTCGCTGAGCATGCAGCCCCCAGGGCTCACAGGGTGGGGTCACCATCACTGCCACATCTGGGGGCTGGCGGAGACTTGAAGTTGTGGCTTTGGAAATGGGTTTGATGCCTTTTCCCTCCTCGAAGGACTCACAGCTACTAAACCGGCCCGTGGGCTTGAGTGACGAGACAGATGCCAGCGGAGCAGGGGGGGGGGGGGACTGGCTGGCAGAGGGACAGGGACTGAGCCAGCAGCCTTGGCCCCCTCTGCTAAGGGTCCCCACCTCTGGCTGCTTCTGGTTGCAGGAAAGGGCCCGGGCCAGGGCTGCCTCCTTAACATCACCTGTCCCCACACTTCCTTTTCCAAGATGGCTCCCTGCAGCAGAGTGGCCTTCAGGCTCCCACCTCCAAGGGGGGCTGGGGTGGGGCGGGGTCCAGGGCTAGGAGGACTTAGGAAGCTGGGGTATTGGGGAATCCTATGGTGCAGTCTTGGGCAAGCCCGGATCTGCGCCTATGCTGGGCTGAGGTTGTGCTGGGCTGAGGCTGTGCTGGGCTGAGGTTGTGCTGGGCGGGGCTGTGCTGGGCTGGGCTGTGCTGGGCTGAGGTTGTGCTGGGCTGAGGCTGTGCTGGGCTGAGGTTGTGCTGGGCTGCGGCTGAGGCTGTGCTGGGCTGGGCTGTGCTGGGCTGAGGTTGTGCTGGGCTGAGGTTGTGCTGGGCTGCGGCTGTGCTGGGCTGAGGCTGTGCTGGGCTGAGGCTGTGCTGAGCTGAGGCTGTGCTGGGCTGAGGCTGTGCTGGGCTGAGGCTGTGCTGAGCTGTGCTGTGCTGGGCTGGGCTGTGCTGGGCTGAGGTTGTGCTGAGCTGAGGCTGTGCTGGGCTGTGCTGTGCTGGGCTGAGGTTGTGCTGGGCTGAGGCTGTGCTGGGCTGGGCTGTGCTGGGGTGAGGTTGTGCTGGGCTGGGCTGTGCTGGGCTGAGGCTGTGCTGGGCTGAGGCTGTGCTGGGCTGAGGCTGTGCTGGGCTGTGCTGTGCTGGGCTGAGGTTGTGCTGGGCTGAGGCTGTGCTGGGCTGAGGTTGTGCTGAGCTGGGCTGTGTTGGGCTGCGGCTGGGCTGAGGCTGCGGCTGTGCTGGGCTGTGCTGGGCTGAGGCTGTGCTGGGCTGAGGTTGTGCTGGGCTGAGGTTGTGCTGGGCTGAGGCTGGGCTGGGCTGAGGCTGTGCTGGGCTGAGGTTGTGCTGGGCTGAGGCTGTGCTGGGCTGAGGTTGTGCTGGGCTGAGGCTGTGCTGGGCTGTGGTGTAGTGGTTGCTGCTTTGAGGCCTCACAGGGGCTGGGAGAGGGAGGCACGGAGCCTCTGGAGGTCAGACCCAGGTCACAGCTCAGGAGGGAACCGAAACCTCCCTGCTGCCCGAGGTGAGCAGTCAGCCAGTCTTCTAGTCGCCAGGTCCCGGTGCCCTGGGCAGTGTGGGCGGGTGCCAGGCTCTGGGGAGGCAGCCAGGACCCCATCCTGGAGGGAGATGAAACCCAGACTTCCTAGTGCCACCTCCCCCCCGCCCCCCGGGGTACAATGGGGTGCGGCTCCCGGGACAGTGGGGGTCGGGGGGGGGGGGGCTCTGAGGGGGACAGAAAGCCCAGCTCAGGACACAAGTGGCAGGAAACTCACTGCGCTTTGGTCCCCACTCTGATCCCCACTCCCACCGGGAAGCGCTCCCCACGCCCGGCCTGGCCGGCTGGCAAGTCTCAGGGCGGGAGGCGATGCCTGAGCCCTCCGGAGGGGGTGCGGCGAGGGAGGGGGGCCGGGCGAGAGGGGGGGAGCCCAGGGGGAGGAGGAGGGGGAGGGCGAGGCCGCTCGGCCCACGCAGGTGGAGGGAACTGAACCGGGAGCGGCGCCTCGGAGGGGCGGGCCGGGGGCGGGGCCTGACCGCGCGTCCCCACGTGTCCGTCTCCCGCCGCCGCCCGCTTATAACCCGGGATCCGCGCTGCCAGCGGCCCTGCTCCGCCGCCGCCCGCCGGGACCGGTAAGATCCCTCTCCCGGCTCCGACCGGACCGGACCTGGACCTGGACCGGGACCTGGACGGGCGGGAAGCGCCGACGCGGGGCTCCCGGGTCCCCCGGGCCGCGGGGGTGGGGACGGGGACGCGGAGAGCCGGTCTGCGGGGTCAGGGGGGTGAGTCCCTTCGGGCGAGGTCCTTCCCGGATGCCCCTCCGACCAGCTCCTCGGCGCCCCGAGAGGGTGCGGGGTCCTGACCTCGGCCCTCTGCTCACTCGCCGCTCCGTCTCCACCTCTTTTCTCGGGTGAAACCGGGTTCCTCCCACCTCGCCCCCCTCACCCGCCGCCTGGGCGCCTCAGCCCGGCCTCAGTTTACTCCCTGGACCGCCCGCCGCTGCCGGGGGTGGGGGGGGGGGGCGTCTTCCCTGCAGGGGCGTCCCTCGCCTTGTGCCTCCAAAAGGGCTGAGTCCCTGCCCCGGTGGGTGGGTTCCGGTGGGTGGGTTCCGGCGGGCGCTGGGCGCTGGGCACTGGGCGTGGGAGGGGCCGCTCCGCAGGAAATGCCCGCCATCCGGGCGGCTACCCCCACCCCCGTGTTCCTCCCTGGGCCTGAGGCTCTCCTCCGGGCCGGCCGCCTGGCTGCACATCTGGGCAGGAACAAACCTGCCCTCTATCCCGGGAAGGATCAGATCGGCCTGGGCTTTGATCCCTTTCCCCAGCCCAGGGCTGCGGGCAGGCTCTGCGGCCGGGGACCTGAGCCCTGAGGGCAGGTGCATCTACCTGGCCACTAGAACCCGCCTCTCCTAGGATTGCCTCAGTTTCCCCCTCTCCTCTGTCAGAGCTGCCGCGGGCTCGGGGCTCGGGGCTCGGGGAGGTCTCTGTAGACTTGCAGGCAGTGCCTGGGCCCACTCGCTCGCTGTGCCTCGGGCGGTGCCATGCTGGGGGCAGGTGGGGACACAGGTTCCCTGCCCTCCTGCCTTAGGTGCTGGGGGCAGAGGCAGAAACTGCACAAGGGATGGGAACTGGGACAGGAACTGGAGGCGTCTCCCTTAACTCCCTCCCCCCCCCTCGGCCCGCCCCTCAGCCTGGGCAGGGGGCCTGGGTGGGGCTGTGCCAGGGGAAGCCATTCTGCTCTGCTCAGTGCGAGCGAAGGAGTGGTGCATCCTGCCCGCTGAGTGCCCAGGCTGGGCGGGCACCGGGAGCGTGGAGGAGGAAGGCTCCCCCTCCGCACTGGGCTCCCCCAAGTGCTCACATGTGCCCCATCCACTGCCTGCCTGCTCTGGGCTTTGGTTGGCTCTGATAGGAACCGTTTCTTTTCCTGGCCCAGGGCCCCAGGAGCCTGACTTTGGGCGGGGGGTGAGGGTGAGGAGGGGGCAGGCCCAGACTAACCTGCTATGCAGGCAGTTGTCCTGGGCCCGGGGAGGCTGCCAGAGCAGCCGGAGGCAGGATGCCTGCCTCGGTGCACTCAGCCCCAGAAGCGAGTGTCTTGCCTGTGGGCACCCAGTGTCTTGCCTGTGGGCACCCGTGTGGGAAGAGCCGCTGGAATGCTGGAATCCGGGGCCTGAGGCGCTGGTTCTGCTGTGATACTCTGGGAAAAGTGCATCTCCCAGCCTTGGCTCCCTCCCTCCTTCCGCGGGCACCCTCCCCATTCTTGGGTAGGCCAGGCAGTTCAATGCTATTAGTAGAATAAACACAGGAGTGCATGCACTCTCCCCGCAGCCGAATGCCCCCAGGAGGGGGGTTGAGTGATGAGATGTATGTACCTCAGGAATGGCAGGTGAGGGCTGAAGCCGAGGTCAAGCCTCCTGCCCTCAGCTTCCTCACCTGTCATTTGGGAAGAACAGCCCACCCCGCAAGAACATGCAGATGAAATGAGTGGGGTCTGTCCAGCAACTGTTCAGGCAGAATCCCGACAGCGCCACCTTGTGGTCAAAGTGTGGAATTGCAGGCTGGCTCTATCACATTGATGAGGGCAGCAAAGAGACCGGAGCTGCAATCCTAGGATGAGGAAATCCCAGAGTCCAGGAGAATTCCTGTGGCCTAGGTGGAGGGAGGGCTTTCAACTAATGGCCCCAGCTCAGCTGAGCTAGAATGTCGGAGAGGGGTTCCAGAACATTCCCCAGGCTGTCGCGCTGACATGCTGACATGGAGAATACTGATTGGCATTCTCGGGTTGATGCAGCGGGGACTTTGTTTCTGGAAGCCGTGTAAAGTGAGGGAGAGAGGCCGAGTGACCAGCCACAGGCAGTGAGGAGCAGGCAGCCTGCAGTCAGCCTGGCTTCTGGCCCAGCACTGCCGTGGGCAGGTCACGGCACCTGTAAGAGTCTCCGGCTTGCAATCACACACGTGAATTCCTGCACGTGGCCCGGACACCGTCTCTTCCTGTCCTCATCCCGGCTCTCACATGTTAGAGTGTGCGGGTTTTCTCAGCATCAGGCGAGTGCCCCGCGGGCCCGGTGCTTCCCCGGGAGGCCGGTGGGATGGCTCTGGCTGGGGCCACGGAGGAGGCCCCCTGCCTTTCCAACAGAGGCCAGGCATCTTGTCCTGCTGCCACCTTCCTCCCTCCCGCTGGCAAAGGACGGCTGGGCTGGCTTCGGGAGCTGAGGAACCTGCCTCGGGCAGTTCATGTGGGGTGGGGCGGGGCAAGGCTGGGGTTGGAGGAGGCTGAGTCCAGCCAGGATCTGTAGGCACCTCCCCCAGGCAGGCAGCCCGGTGTCAGAGCCAGAGGTTTCTGGTTGTGTGGATGGTGAGATGGAGGCCTGGAGCCTGGGGGGCTTGCCCAGGGTCAGCCGCGACCGGGGGCGGAGAGTTCAGCGGGCACAGGCTCAATGCCCAGCTCTGGGCTCCTTCCCCCGCATCTCACTCAACCCTGGCAGGCCTGGGGCAGATGGGCTGTGCCCCACTGCTGTGCAGATGAGCAGCTTAAGTAACGTGAACCCGGGTCCGGAGGACCCGTTCAGTGCGCTGACTGGCTCCCTGGCCGTGGCTGCTCTCTCTTCTCCTCCCTGTCTCCCTCCCCCACGCCGAGGCCTCGGCTTCCTCCAGCTTCTGCCGCAGGGGCCTTGCTGGCTCGGGAGGAGCTTCCCCAGATGCTGGGAGGGCAGGAGCAAGGCCAGTGTCAGATTGCATCATTTCCCCGGCCACCGCCCAGCTCCTAATCTCTGGTCACACACACGCACACACACACACACACACACGCACGCACGCACACACACACACACACACACGCGTTCACCCTTAGATGCATGCACCTTGCACACCGCTCAGCCCCGAGGCTGAGGGCCTCCTGCCCCCGCGGGGCGCAGCCTGGCAGGCAGGGGGGCTCACTGGTCCCTGAAGGAGCACGCACAGGACTCCAGGCGGGGAGGGAATGTCAACCCTCTCTCCCTGTAGGTGAGGAACGGATCCCCAGACAGAATAGGCAGCATTGAACGGAGTGCCTGCCACGTGCCAGGCACTGGCAGATGGTCCCTGTCCCCACGGAGCTCACGGTGGGGGACGAGGGCAGTGAGGACACAGCATGGCCTGTGCTGTGATGGGGCCCATCTGAGGCGTGGCGGGACCGCTGCGGCAGAGCAGGGCAGACAGGGGGTGGTCTGTAGCTCCATGGAGCCGCCCCCCTCCCACCCTGATGCCCACCCTCTTGGCTCCAGGTGCATTTGGGAGGTGGCAAAGCAGGGGTGACTCTAGCCCATCCTCCAGACCACATCTTGCCCCTGTGCGTCCCTTCCCTGCGCCTCCCCGGAGAGGGGTGGGTAGCCTGTGCTTACACGTCCAGCTGATCTGGGTTTCAATCCTGGCTCTGCCACTTCCCAGCCAAGCGAGACGTTGAGCGCGTTCTTTAACCTGAGCCTCAGTTTCCCTGTCTCGAACACGAGGTAACACACGTGGACTGCTCAGTTTGTAATAGACATGTTTATTATCTTTTTTAAAATACGTTTTATGGGTTTCAGAGAGAGGAAGGGAGAGGGAGAGATAGAAACATTAATGATGAGAGAGAATCACTGATCGGCTGCCTCCTGCACGTCCCCTACTGAGGATCGAGCCTGCAGCCCAGGCATGTGCCCTGACCGGGAATCAAACCATGACCTCCTGGTTCATAGGTCGACGCTCAACCACTGGGCCTCACCGGCCGGGCAACATGTTCATTATCTTGATTGTGGTGATGGTTTCAGGGGTGCTCGGATGTGTTCATTGAATGCCCTCAGTATATGCAGTTTATTGTCTGAATGTGCAACAGGGTGGGCACCAGGGTGGGGGAGGGGCAGCTCCCTGGAGACAGACAGACCACCCGCTGTCTGCCCTGCTCTGCCTCAGTGGACCCACCAGGCCCCGGACGTGGCCCATCACAGCACAGGTCATGCTGTATTCCAACTGCCCTCGTGTGCCCCATCCCAAGCACACACCTCCCCAAAGCTGCCCGCTCAGCCAGGCTGCTAGAAGGGGGTTCTAGTGGCTGGAAGGCTAGTTCAGGGCCTCTGTCACACACCCCCCTCCCCTCCCCTCCCCCCCACTGAGGCTGCTGCGCCTGGAAACTGAGCAGCGTTTGCTTCTGCAGAGTGGTTCGCCAAGCAGTGACGACAGATTCCAGAAGCCAGGGACCCACACCTTCACCCAGGTACTTCCTGCCTCCCTCCGCCCTCCGCCCTCCTCCTTAATGGTCTATTGTGTGGCTGAGGTTGCCATGGCACCTCTGCTGGCCCCAGGGGCGGGCCTGGCAGGTGGTTGAACGGCCAGTGGAGGGGAGAGTTGTGGGTATCAATCAGATCCACCCCCAACCTCACTGTCCCGAGAGGCCTTCTCTTCCAAGTCCCAAGGGCAGTAGGGACGTGGGCCCCGGGGCTGGCGGGGGTTGGGGGGATGGGGTGGCCGTGAGACGTGAGGAACTGCAGGGAGGACGTGTCTGGCCGCAACGTCCGGCTGTGTCCAGGCTCCGCTGCCCAGGGCGGGGCCGGGGGCCGCACTTCACCTCCGGCCTCCAGGCGATGGGCAGGGTTCAGGCGCCTGCGTCCTGGTGCTGATGGCGGAGCGTGGAGGGGTGTGGCTTCAGGAAGGGGGCGTCCTCAGCTGGCCCTGGCCATGGCGAACATCCTGTTCCCAATCCCGTGGCAGCTTGTCGGGGTTGAGGCTGCCCAGGGCGGCGGCTGGGGTCGGGCCAGGAGGGCGCTGTTGGCTGGGGCGGCGGGCGGGGCGGGCGCATCCATCCCTCACACTCTTCCTCACTCCCTCCAGACCATGTCCGGCAAAGGCTCCGTGGTTCTGGCCTACAGTGGTGGCCTGGACACCTCCTGCATCCTCGTGTGGCTGAAGGAACAAGGCTATGACGTCATTGCCTACCTGGTGAGGAGGCACCGAGGGTCTGCCGTCCCGCCCGCCGCCCCCCAGCTGCCCGCTGCTCACCGTCACTCCCGCCCGCTCCCCCTGAGTCTGTCTCGGGCTGTGGGGAGCGCTCCCTGCACCGCCTCCCTTTCTCCCCTGTGAACGGAGCCCGGGTGCCCCAGGCCTGGGGGTGTCCCCCAGCGCACAGACAGGCCGCTCTCCTGGGGGGCTCACCTGAGCAGAACCAGGGCCGGCCTGCAGCCACGTCTGTCTGGGCGGGGCCCAGGACCTGGAGTCAGGCTGGGGTGCAGGGCAGCCGGGAGCCGGGGCACAGGCCTCCCTGCCGCCCGCCGGCTTCCGTGGATGGTCAAGTGGCTGCACTTGGCTGGGACGTGAGCTGGGGAGTTGTCCTGGCTTGTGGCATGGGGGGCGGGGGGCGGGAAGAGATAATGGTTCAAGGGCAGCCTTTGACCTTCAAGGCAGTGTTAGCAAAAGTTGCGGCCCAGCGGCCGGTGCTGCCCGGGGCCAGGCCTGGCCAGTCCTCCCCCCACAGTGGTCGCTCCTGGGAATATCCGGGTTCTCCACGCCCTGGCTCCTGCCCTCTCTGCTCCCTGGGGCCCCAGCCTCCAACGGAAACCCCTCCACGTGAGGGCTGTTATGTGGACGGCTCTTGCCCGGGGCTCACCCCCGGGGCCGACATTCCTCTCAGCCGTCCTGTCCCTGGGCTGATGGGCCTCTGCTCCGCTCCTCAGGCCAACATCGGCCAGAAGGAAGACTTCGAGGAAGCCAGGAAGAAGGCGCTGAAGCTCGGGGCCAAAAAGGTACCAAGTGGGGGGCAGGGTCTGGGCTGGAAGTGGGGTTTGGACACGGGGGTAGCAGCGGGCTTCCTGCTACAAAGCTCCTTGTCCCCTGGCTCCCTTCTGACTGGCCCTCCTGCTTCCAAGAGTGAAATAAATCCCTTCCGGGTGTGAGTACATACTCCGCCCTCCTCCCCCCAGCCACCTCCCACCCATCCATCTTCTCCTCATCCACTTACTCATCCACCTGCCCATCCACTCACTCATCCACCTGCCCATCCACTCACCCATCGACCCTTTCATCTGCCCATCCACCTGTCCATCCCTCTTTTATCCGCATCCGTACACCCATCCTCCCATCCATTCAGCAGCCTCAGGAAACTCCACTGAGTTCAGCACATTGATTGAGCGTCTGTGTGGCGCGCAGGCCCTGTGCCGGGTGCGGGGCCCATATGGTGAACGGGCCAGCGTGGTCCCTGCTCACCTGGGCTCACAATGCAAGTGTGAGCCGCTCCCGGTGGGGGGGGGGGGGTCCCTGGCACCCCAATCAGAAGCAGGTCCCTCTGCAGGCCACGTGTAACTCGCTCCAGAAGGCAGCCCATGTGCTGCGTGTGTGTGTGTGTGTCTCACATTCTCTGCTCAAGGGTCGAAATTTAGCAAAAGGAACCCTCGTCACCACTTCCAGACCGTCCTTAAGTGCGGTTGGCACCGGAAGCAAGGCGCGTGGCACATCACAGCCCGTTCGTGCTCGGGGCGCGCGCTGCTGCCCGTCATGGCTTTTGCATGTGATGACTGTATCATAGCAAATGTTTCCGCTCAGGGTCTCCAGAAAGGGTCTTGGGGAACCCCCCGGCGTGAACATTTTGAGGGCCATTCCTCTAGATCGGGCTTGTGGCTGGCTGTCCTGTGCATTGCAGGATGCTCCCCAGCATCTCTGTCCTCTGCCCACTCGATGCCAGAGCCCCTGCCCCACCCAAACCAAAACTATCTTCGGGCCTGGGGACAACGTCATCGCTGGCTTTTGTGGATGGCAGCTCTCTGCGGCTCTAGATCTTGGGTGGCAGCCGAGTTTCATTTCAGGCCCAGAATGCTGCGTTGGGAGGGACTGAAGGACCACAGCTAGTTGCAGTGGGATGGCGTGTCCGGATTGATTGACAATGTCTGCCCCGGGTACTGGATAGAGGGTAACGGTGTAGTAGGCTGGGATTGATTAGCGACGCCTCCCCCAGATGCAGAGGTGCAGCTTGCCAGGGTCCATGGGTCGTGTCCGCCTTAGACGCAGGCCGTGCACGTGGCCTGGGGCTCTGCCTCCTGCCGAGGGCCCCCCTTGCTGAGCCTCCCCGCCCCCCGCCCCCCGGGCTCCCCCGCAGGTGTTCATCGAGGACGTCAGCAAGGAGTTTGTGGAGGAGTTCATCTGGCCCGCCGTCCAGTCCAGTGCACTGTACGAGGACCGCTACCTCCTGGGCACCTCTCTGGCCAGGCCCTGCATCGCCCGCAAACAAGTGGAGATCGCCCAGCGAGAGGGAGCCAAGTACGTGTCCCACGGCGCCACGGGAAAGGTGAGACCAGGGTGGACCGGCGGGGGGGGCCGGGCGGAGGGCGGAGGCCAGGGCTGCAGAGGGAGGCGGAGGCGCCGGGCGATGGACAGGTGGCCCTTGATCACTTGTGGGTTTGCCCCCCATCGCCACCAGCTGCACAGCGAACGGGCTGAATAAGAGGAATATTACTAGCACGTGCATTTCCACGTGCGGTGGGAGTGACGTCACCCCATCTGGCCAACTTGAGGCTGAGCGTTGGGGACATGGCCTCTGGCCAAAGTCACAGGGCATGCGTCACCATCTATGCAGTAGAAAGGGTCAGAAACCCCGAGTTCGCAGAGGTTCAGGGCCCGTACAGCTGGGCTCAGATCCTGGCTCCCCCGCTTCCGCGCTGTGTGACTTCACCCCCACAGATAAAATGGGACCCGCTCAGGGCCGGTGGGGAGTCATGAGTAGGGTAATCCCTGTAGAGGGCTCAGCATAGGCCTGGCACGTAGTGAGCGTTCAGTGACAGGGGCATGCCCTGATCATACGATTATCAGACCTGACCTAGGGGCGCCTGCAGGCAGGGGAAGGTCAGTAAGAACAATGGTCAGCGCAGAATGAAAAACTCCTCTGTCCATGCTGCAGTGAGCTGGCAGTGAGATCCCCGTTCCAGGAGGTATCCGAGGGGAGAGCAGGAGACCGGGGTTCTGCAAGGGCGCCTGCCGGGAGAAGGTCCCTCCTCCCGTGCCACCAGGACTGAGGGTGGGTGGCATTCAGGGCTGGTAGAGTGAGCGGGTGAGTGTGTGAGGGGTCTGGCCATGGCTTGAGTGGCTCTTGGGGTCCCGGGAGAGACCCCCAGAGTAACCCACACGCAATAGCCACCAGCAGCTGTGTGCACTGCTCCGTTTGGCCACCAGAGGGCACCAGAGGCTTGTATTTGAGACCTTCTGGGGCAGACCCTGGAGGAAGCGGCTGGAGAAGGAGGCGGCTGCCCCGGGGCCTCTGGTCCCCAGCCTGGTCCCGGAGGGCTGTGGCTCTGAGAACAGCACCCTCTGCGGCGGTTGTGTGGCCCCTTGGGACCTGGGGCTGTCCCTGCAGTTAACACTCAGTGTCCAAAAGAGGAGCAGCCAGACTTGGGACATCTCTGGGGGCCTCCACGGCCAGCGTAGTCCAGAAAACTATAAATTTGTGGGCCGGCGAGCCCAGCCACCTGCAGGGGCTGAGGGCTGGCTGGCTGGGGGCGGGTATCACACATCAGGAGGGGGCCCTGGGGCCCCTGAAGGCAGAACCAGGGCCGGGGGGGCTGGGCCGGCGGGAGGCTGGCAACCCCAGAGGCAGATCCCAGTAGGACATCTTGGCAGAACGTTCTGGAAGGGTTCACCCTGCAGAGAAAGAGGCCGGTCCTGAGGTTCTGGCCCGTGGCTGTGTCCGCTGCTGGCCTCTCTCGGGTGCAGGGACCTAGGGACCCGGGTCCTTGTTCCCGCCGCAGGGCTGTCACCTTCCCGCATCTGTTCATTCGCTCTGGGCGCTGAGTACTCGTCCAGCACGGACTTCCCTCCACACGTGGGGGCATTTGGGGACTTGGGACCCTGACCGAGCAGGGAGCGAGGGACGGTGGCACCGAGACATCCGATGGAGCGGGTGTTAGCCGCGACGCCGAGGGGGAAGGGCACCCAGGCCGCAGGAACAGACTGTGCAAAGGCCTGGAGCCAAGAGGCAGCTTCCCGCCCAGGCCCTGCCCGGGGGCACCTGGTACAGAGCTCAAGCTGGGGTCCATCCCTCCACACCCCACGGAGGCCCTGGCCCCGCCCCCCCCCCAGAGGGCTGCACAGAAGCTGGGGTGGCTCTTCCGGGGCCGCCTCCTTCCCACCAGTTTTGGAAAAGAAGCCTGGAAATCTGAGCCTCAGACTCGGTCAGGGGTGCGGGGAACAGGAGTTTGGTAAAGGGCGCCATCTGCATGGCTGGCCTGGGAGCAGATGGGCCACCCCCCTCCCAGCCCTAGCAGTCCTGGTGGGCGCCGCACCCACACTTAAACACGCCTGCACGTGTATCCGCACATGGATGCACATGGTGTGTGTGTGACAGCTCTACCCCGGCCCCCTGGGGTGCTGCCGGGGGCTGGCCTGGGGTGAGGGAGTGGAAGGATCCGATGGGCCTCGGCCCTGGTCGGGGGCAGAGTTTGAGCCAAGGCCACCTGTTTGGCTCCTGGGCGGGTCTCTGGCTCTGGAACAGATGGGTGTCCCCGCGGCGGGCAGACACCGGCCCGGGTGCCTGAGGGAGCAGGCAGCAGCCACCATTGTTCCGGGGAAATGCGACGCCGTGGGGAAGTCTCCAGGATGTACAACACCAGACCTCGGGCCGGACAGACGAGTCTGCTTGTTATGGTAGCTCCCGCCGGGCCGTGCTGGCGGGGCCCCGGGCAGGTGGGACTGCGCCGCGTCCGTCCGCACGATGGGCATTCCATAGAGCCCACCTCGCAGGCCGCGGGGTGCAGTGAGCTCCCTCCGTGCGGAGCCACGGAGGGCGTGTGGGCTGTGAGGATCGGTATTGCCCGCCGGCTGTGTGGCCTGGGCAGGTGGCTTCACCTCTCTGAGCCTCACTGTCCTCATCTGCGAAACCGGCCCCAGCTGGCTCTCCCGGGTGACAACCAGGGTAGGTAGGTGCTCACTAAGGGGATTGGATGGCCTGGCCGGTGTGGCTCAGTGGATAGAGCGTCGGCCTGCGGAACAAAGGGTCCCGGGTTCTATTCCGGTCAAGGGCATGTAACTCGGTTGCAGGCTCCTCCCCGGGCCAGGCCCTGGTCAGGGCTCATGCAGGAGGTAGCCAATTGATGTGTTTCTCTCACATCGATGTTTCTCTCTGACTCTCCCTCTCTCTTCCACTCTCCCCAAAAATCAATGGAAAAATATCCTCCAGTGAGGGTTAACAAAAAAAAAAAAAAAAAAGTGGATAAAGGGATTGGATGGAGGGTGAGGGGAGCGGCTGACCGGGTGCTGCTCGAGGCCCCAGGGGGTAGAGGAAGGAGCAGCCCGGCCCTCCGCTCCTGCCTCCGCGGAGAGGGACTGAGGGGCTGAAGCCGTGTCCCCATGTCGCCTGACAAGACTCTGGAACATAACATGTCATTCCCGCCTGGCCGCGGCCCCTGCAGTTTTCCCAGGAGGCGCCAGGCCCCTGTTATTCCCGCTGAGCTGGTGGGAGGCGGGCGGGGTGCTGGCAGCCATTGTCTGCGGGTCTGGGCTGTGCGGCCGGGCCAGCTCTGGGGGCGGCCTCTTCCATCATCCTTGTCAGTGTCTAGGACGATGTCCCCTCACTGGGGTACCGGGGGGCCCTCCCTTCACTGCAGAGGACACAGGTGCGGAGAGGCAGGGCGCCCCACCCAGGGTGGTGGGGCAGGGGGGCCAGTGCCTTCCATCTCTGGGCCTCAGTTTCCCTCTATTCAGAGAGGAGCTGAGGAGCAGAGGGCCCTGGGCAGTGAGCTGGTCCCTCCCTCCCTCCAACCAGCCGTTGTGTAGCCAGGAAGCTGAGGCTCAGAGAGGAGACGGGATTCCGGATGGTGTGGGGGAAGGAGGGAGGGAGGCAGGTCACAGCATCGAGGAGCCGGGCAGGGCCACGCAGGTGGGGACCTTCGGGAAGAGGCTGAGGTGTGGGCAGCTCTCCCTGCTGGAGAAGGCCCCCCAGCCCTGCACGCATGCGTACCCCCAGAAGTGTGCATCCCTGCCAGGTACCTAGACATGCGTGCCCTCCACCTCACCACATGCCCACACATACGTGTGCAGCATCTCACTCTAGTCTGCTGTGTTTCTGCATCCCCTGCACCCCACCCCGTGCCCACGCTGACACACCAGCGCGTGCCCAGAAGTCGTGGCATTCCCACACATGCCGGGCACAGGGGCACCCTGTCCTGCACACCAGCTCCGCTCTGTGCTCGAGACCTGGCTGCCTGTGGGGCAGGAGCTGTGTTCCTTCTCCAAGAAAGTCATTTCCATCCTCACAGCAGCTCTAGGGCCCGCTCCAGAAGGTTCTGAGAGAGCCGTCCAGCCACCGGCACTGAGCAGCCCGCGCTGCTCACACACACACACACACACACACACACACACATCACACACACACACACACACACACACCCATCCCCACACCCAGCTGTGGTTCCTGACAGCCCCTGTTCTGTGTTCCAGGGCAACGACCAGGTCCGGTTTGAGCTCACCTGCTACTCACTGGCCCCCCAGATTAAGGTAAGAAGTTGCTCCTCTCGGGGGCGAGGCCTGGGGTCCTGGGAGGTGCCGAGGACAGGGACAGTGCACCTGAGCCTTCCAGGGGTGGGGGGCACCCTTATTTCCCACAGAGAGTGCCCCTCCCTCACACCAGCTGCCAGGGGACAGCGCTCTCTCCCAAGGGGCTGCCCAGGTGTCTGGGTCGTCAGGGCGCTGGACGGACAGATGCCGCTGTCCTTCAGCCCGTGTCCTCGGCACCCCAAGGTCTGGCTTCCCGGGTGCAAGTGGCCGATGTCTAGGCCCCTCGCAGCCCTCCCCGCCCCGGTCGGCCCCTCAACGAGGGCCTGGCTCCTCGCAGCTTCCCGGGCCCTGACCTCCGGTGTCCTGGATTCCTTCCTGGGATGGGAAGGACCCTGGGGACACCCCTGCCCATCGATGCCCTCCGGTCACGAGAGCACACGTCAGCAGCACTACCTAGCCTGCCCCCCCTGCCCCGCCCCCTTCAAGCGCATCTGTGTGCATTCATTCATTCATCCACCCCTTCATCTCCTCATTCATTCATTCATTCATTCACTCAGTATTCACTCAGGCCAGCCTCCAGGCACAAGGCTGAGCGGTAGGCATACAATGCACGCCACCAACGCAGCCCCGTGGCCGCGTTAAAGAAGACAAAGCGACAGGTGACATCTTTCTAATACGATGCAGCATTGCACCCTGTGTTCACATGCCATCCATGTAGCAAAGTCACTGCGGTGTTTCACGGCCCTTTTCGTGCTGAGTCTTCTAGATCCAGCGTGTGCTTTACGCGTCCAGCTCAGCTCGAGACAGGGACGGCCAGGCTGGGCGCGGCACAGCGGCTCCTGGCGGCCGTGTCCCCCCCCCCCCCCCCCCCACAGGTGCAGGGCTGAGCTCCCTGAGGCCGCTTCAGGCTGAAGCAATGGAAGATGTGCCCCCTCCCAAGCCCCGAGGGGCCCTAAGGGGTTTCCGCTTTTTCTTACTCGGCCGTCTTTCTCTGTCCCTCTAACCACCCCGCAGCCGCGCGGGGTGCCCATGGCCTGGCGGGGTGCCCGTGGCCTGGCGGGGTGCCCATGGCCTGGAGGTGAGCGGTAACGAGCTCTAACGATCCGTTTTGACCACAGACACCGGGCGGCTCGGACTTGCCGTGGGCCGGTGCGGTGGTGTCTGGTTTCCGAGTCTTTGTCTGCAGAGGCCAAGCCCAGGGGCTGGGATGGGGCGCAGGCAGGGGTGCAAGCTGGGCTCGGAGCTGGGATGAGGCCAGGGATGCTCATCCTAGGGTTGGGGGTCTTTACCCCCCGCCACCCTCACCCCCCACCCCCCAGCTCCACAGCCTGGAAATCACACCGGCTTCTGCATCTGGTTGGGCCGTTGTGTGAGAGGCAGGGGGCAGGGTCCTGCTTGGCCTCTGGGGTGAGTGGGGGCTCTTCGCTCGGAGGGCCTAGCCCTGCCCCCCCTCCAGGCGCCCCCCCCTCCAGGCGGGTGGAATGAGCTCAGTCCCCGGTCAGGCTCTGGCTCCCCTCCCTTCCGCGCGGAGAGCAGCTCAGGTTCGGGAGAAGGGAAGCAGGAGAATGGGTTTGGGAGATGGCGTGTGTCGTCATCTCTGGTCCCTCCGACCCTGGAGCAGGGCCACTGGGTAGTTGCAGGTGCGGGACCCCGTGGGGGTGGGGGTGGGGGTGGGGGCTGGCCCTCTGACCAGGGGTGCTAGTGAGAAACGGGAGGCTTGTCTAGTTCAAACCCTCAGGGCTCAGTTGGGGAGACTGAGGCCCAGGGGGCAGGACCCGCCTGGGGACACCCGACCATCCTGCCATGGAGCTTGGGCCTATTGAAACCCACCCCCGACGTGGGGGGGCCCATCCTTCCCTGCCTAACGGGGTGCCCAGGGACTGCATCCTCTCTGGGGAGCAGCAGGAGGCCCCAGGGGACCATCGGAGTCTCCTGCCCCTTAGCAGAGAGGCCAGGGGGCAAGGAGAGCCCGCAGCAGGGCCCCCCGGTCTGACCCCTCGCCCCATGTCCAGGTCATCGCCCCCTGGAGGATGCCCGAGTTCTACAACCGCTTCCAGGGCCGCAGCGACCTGATGGAGTACGCCAAGGTAGGAGCCGCGTGTTCCCCTGGCCTCGCCTGCTGCCCGCACGCCCTCCTGGGGGCCGCGTGGACCACCAGCTCGAGGCTGGGGCCGACCCCCATGCCTGGGGATGGCACTTCTGTCCAGCTGCCCCGCCCCCCTTTTCCGGGCACCTGTGCCCTGGGCCAGCCAGCCCCACGGGGGTGTGGTCCCTGCCTGAGCCGGGCCTCTCCCTCTGCCTCCCATTCTCCTGCCACCTCTGCTGTGTGTGTCACTCAGGGGACAGCCGGGGGTGGGAGCCAGGCCATTTCCTGCCCCTCGTTACCTGGCGGCTAATTGTCCCCCGTGCCCTCCCGCGAGCAGGTAGGCGCGCTGAGGAGCCGCGGCCCACGAAGGCTGTGTCGAGCCAGCCCTTTTGAAGTACAAGTTGCAATAAAACATATTAGAAGTTTTACATCAAGATCCTTAGCCTCTCCCCAGGGAACCTTTCTTTTTAGCGACTCGATGGCAGCCCTTGACAAACAGGCTCAATCAATCAGACGGGGGGAAGCAACGCGGCGCACACACCAGAAAATTGCTCGGGTTTTTAAATAGCAGCCGCCCGGGCTGGCTGTGCGCGCTCGCTGCAGCCGGGGTGCCACGTGGCGGGGGACGCGGCGGGGACGCAGCCCTGCCCCGCCGCCAGCATCCCATTAAGACCTGGAGTGCTCGGAGGAGAGATCTCCTACCATCTGTTGTTTTATTATTAAGAGGGGAGTTTACAAGAGCAAGCCCATATGTTGCCAAACAAATTGTCAAATAGCAGAGCTATTAAGGGAACGGCTTGGCGAGGCCTTCTCGTCTCCCCGACCGGACAGGATCTGGAGCGTGCTTCATCTCTAAGAATAATGAATCGGAACCCCCGCCCCACCCGTGTTCTCACGCCTGCCCGTCAGGGTTCGAGACAGGGCCGGGCTGACCCAAATGCTGCTCTTCGCGTAAAACACTCAACCCCAAGCCAAGCTAGCTTGATTCCTGGGCTCCCCAGCAAAGGTGAATTTCAGGGGTGTCGCTGTCTGTCCCCCCTGTCCAGGCTGTGGGGGAAGGCGCTGCGCTCAGCTTCCATCCCCAATAGAAAGTTTGCCCGGGAAAGTCAAGCCCGGGTCCCTCCTCGACCCGCCCTCCCTCGGAGGCCGGTCCGACCCTGGAAGTGTAAGTCCAGAATTTTCCGGAAGGAACCTGCAAATTCAGTGTCCACTCTACAACATCCCGGACGCTCGGTCTTGCTGCCTCTGTGCGGCACACCCGGCACAGGCCCTCGCCGCCTCCGAGGCAGCGGCCGAGGGGGCAGGGGGGGCCGCGGACTGCGAGGCTCCAGGTCTTGCTTCAGGGGGCCAGAGTTTGGGGCTGGCTGTGACCTTGAAAAAAACCGAGGCGTCTGGCCTGGCGCTCCACTCCGCTCCAAGCTCCCTCATGCTGCCCTGTCTCCGCCCTGCAGCAACACGGCATCCCCATCCCGGTCACCCCCAAGAGCCCGTGGAGCATGGACGAGAACCTCATGCACATCAGGTACGACATCAGCCCCGTCCACGGGGCTGCCCGGCGTGGGGAGCGCCTGCCGGGCGGGCCAGGGTGTCCAGGTGGCCGGACACGAGAGGTCCCCGCCCTAACGGAGTGGGGGGAGGGCAGGCCACGTCGGACCCGCTTGTTCCCAGCTCCCCCTGCAGCCCTGCTGGGTGCCCGGGAGATGCGGGCGCCTGGCCTCCTCTGGGTCGCAGGCCGGCCTTCTGAGGAGGGGCTTTTGAGGTTAAACCTCAAGGATGAGGAGGGAGCAGCAGGGTGCAGGGAAGAGCATGGAAAGCAGAGGGAACAGCATGTGTGAAGGCCCCCCGAGGTGGAGCCCTGGGCCCGTGCCCCAGAAGACAGACGTACCCAGGCCCTGTCTTGCCACCTGCAGCTCCCACAGCCGGCTGGGGGCCCAGGATGTGCGGGGCGAGGTCGGCAGCGGTTGCCCCGGCAGAGAGCAGGGCAGGCCCGACTTGTGTCGTGGGGTGGGGGTGTCGGGGTGTAGCCATGTCCCTCCCCGGTAACCTCTGTCTTCCCTTCTCCTCTGCAGCTACGAGGCCGGAATCCTGGAGAACCCCAAGGTAAGCCCTCCTCTGCTCTGGTGGGAGCTGCTCCGCGCCCGTGCGGTCGGATGTGTTTGTAGCCTAATTGGAAATTTCATGGGGGGCGGGCGTGGGGCTGAGGCCGAGCCCTGCCTGTGCTCCCGACCCTCCCCACCGGGCCCCCCACCGGCTGCCCCCGCCATGCTGCGTTTTGAGACCCCCCCCCACCCCGTGCTCTCTTTCTAATGGCTGCTGGGTGAATAGGGGAAGGAAATATTTCAGGGCAGCGCGGAGAGAGGGTGCGATTGTGCGACAGTAAAGAGACAATTAGGCAGATGAGACGCTGTGGGAGGGCCCAGCCGGTGCCCACCAGCTCTCAGGCCACCGCCCCTCAATGGGGGGGCGGGGGGATTAGAGCCCCGGGACCCACATGTCTGGGTCTGCGCCCCATCCCTGTCCCCAGCCTTCCCGGCTGGGCCTCGCCCTTTGAAGTTTAGGATTTCTCTCCCGGGGGGTTTCCCTTTGTATGTCCCCCGCGCACCGTGGGAGGTGGGGGAGGCAGGGTGAAATCTATCCTGCGAAGAGAAAAATCTCTTTGTCCCCGAGGAAACGTGTCTCCTCGCCCTGGCTGAGCCCCACACCCGGGGGCTGGTTTGGGGGTGGGGTGGGGTGGGCTGCTGTGGATGGGGGTGCTCAGGCAGCTGGGTCTGTGGGATCCAGGAAGGCCAGCTGGAAGGGAGGGTGCCCGGTGGGTTGGGTGCGGGTGGGGAGAGCTGGACCCCTGCCGGGGACCCCAGCTTGGCTGCCCGCGGGCCAGGCCGCTGCGTCTGGGTTGGCGATAGGGCAGCGTGTGCCCGGGCCTGGTTTAGCATTTCTCTCGCCTGCTTTCCCTGGTTCTGGCTGTGAGCACCCTGATCGCATGGATGAGGAAACCGAGGCCCTGCAAGCGAGTAGGTGCCAGGTCACCCCGTCGCAGGAGCTGGCCCTCTGACCCCTGTGGTTTCCCCACTGCCCACAGCTCCCCCACCTCTCTCGTTCCTTCAGCCCAACTGTGTCACTCAAGACAGGCTCGCACCCTTGTCCCCTGGAGGCTGATGGCCCCATGAGGCTGCTGCCTGCTGGCCACAGGTTTTTCCAGTTCATGCTCTGCTGACCCCGCGACACTCAGGCCAGCCACCCCTAATTAGCCAGTCACTCAGCGCCCGGGGGGGCGGGGAGGCTGAGCGGGGCAGAGCAGCTTCCAGGCAGGGTGTCCTCCAGCCTGCAGGGCCCCGAGCATGCTGGGAAAGCACTCCCCACCCTGCTCCCAGCAGCCGGTGGGCCCTCCCCTCGGGACTGGGGCGCAGAGCTGAGAACAGCAGTGGTGGGGTGCAAGTCCCTGTGTGACTGGCAGCTCCCCCGCCTCCTAGGCCTCCTGTCTAGTGAGGACAGTGGACGGAGAAGTCAGCGTCGGAGAGGGTCTTCTTAAGGATTCCGCTGCCCGGTCAAGGCGGGAAGGTTCATGTGTGGGTCCCAGGGATCAGAAACCCGGGTTTGAACCCCAAGTCTGCTCCCATTGCTCTGCACCCTTGGGCAAGTTACTCAGCCTCTGAGCCTCTGGCTGCTCGTGCGCACAGTGGGAAACCACAGCGCCGCCCTACTAAGCCACTGAAAGCCGCCGGCCTGCCCATGGCACGGGGCACGGGGCACGGCCTCAGTCCTGGAGCTGGGGGTCCACCCTCCTCCCCGCCCCCCTCCCCCTGAGAACCTTTGGGAGGAAGGGGCCACCATCCCCTTTCATCAGGACAGACTGGGCCGGGTGGGTCCGGGGGAGACCTCATTCCCGCTGCGGCGCATGGAGCAGCCGGCCCTCATCCTGCTCCCAGGCTGTTCCAGGCCCCCCCCCCCACCCCCACCCCTTGCGTCTCTGAATCTGATGTACGTGGGGGGGGGGGGCGTTATCCTCTGATCCCAGAAATGAGGAGGTAGCAGTGAGGGGCCAGGGAGACACCTTGCTCCCTGAGCTGCCCGGCCCCCTCGGGAGGAGCTGGGGAGACAGCCTCAGGGGCCTGGGGCCCCCTCCCCCTCTCCAAAAAGAGCCGGAGACCTGTCGAAGGGAGGGTTCGGAGGCAGATGGTGGAGCCATTTTCTGCCTCCGTGAGGGCTGATTGAAGAGCAATGAGGCAGCTAATGCGAAGAAAGATAGAAATTTACTTGCTTTAACTTCATAGGGCCCACAGTGAAAGAGCGCATTCAGCGCCGGCCGCCATGGCTGACGGGTGAATAAACCATCCGCAGCATCGATCATGCCTCTACATCATGGTTCAGTTCATGGGCCATTTGCTCCCAATCTCTCCTCCTCGGCCTGCTCCCCCCGACCCCCTCCGCACCCCCCCCTCTCTTTTTTTCTTCACTGTCCTCCCTCCCCCCACCCCACCGCCTCCCCCCAGATGACATTGGAAGTGAGCCCTCCCGCTGGGATGGATAAATAGATGGTATTGATACTCGGCTACAAACTATTTGTCATTTGAACTGGGCTTTGAGGAGGGAGAGCGTGAGCCACCTTGGGATGCAAAGCAAATGTCACTTGACTTCTATTTAGTTATTTTCCTTAATTGGCGCCGTCGGGGTGTCGGGAGCCCCGCGGCTGCCTCCTGCTTCCGCTGTGGAGTGCTGGGGCGCCGTCCTTGGGGTCTTCCACCCTCTCCTCCCCATCCTGTGGCCGGAGAGAGTGACAAGCAGAGGGCCGGGCACAGCGGGGTGGAGGTGGGAGGGAGGAGGGCTTGGGTGCAGGGTTCTGGGTGCTCAGTGCTGGCACCCCAGTTTGAGCTCAGCCTGGACTGGGGGGCCAGAGAGGAGCCCTGGGCGAGTGAGGAGAGGCTGCTGAGTCGTGTTGGTCGCCCAGAGTCCCAGGTTCGGGTTCACTTGCCCAGGGATGGTGGTCCGTGGGGCTGGGGAGCATTTCTCTGAGCCCCCCAGCTGCCTGCCCCCGTGGCTAGCCACGCTGGCTGTCTTTGGCCACGGCCCTCATGCTGTAGCTCAGCCCTCAGGTTACGAACACGGCCGGGAAACAGCATGGGGCGGTGGAAGGAGCACTGGACAGGGAGTCCAGACTCCCCGGGACTGGCTCCCACAGCAGTGGGGTCAGGCAGTCTGATCTGAACAATCGCTTCTTTGTCCTTGGCTTTCTCTCGGGTCCATGGAGACATCAGGCTGGGGGGGCCCTCCAGGACCCAGTTCCAATGACGGTTCGTAGCTGTAGTGGGTTTGGGTCCTGGTCCCCGCCCCACACACGGACACGTTCAGGAATGCGGCTGGCCGCACGTCACATGACACTTTGGAGGTGCCAGGGGCTCCAGCAGTCCCCGTGGGAGCTCAGAAGGAGTGCCCGGGACTGAGGGGTTTCTCAGCGGGGTGGGGCCTGGGGTGGCCGTTCACCCTTCCAGAGAGCCAACAGGCCAAGTGCCCGCAGGCGCTCTGAGGGCCCACCTGCCCTGGAGGGGCATCACCAGGCTCCACTCCAGCGGTCCTTCCCACCTGCGGAGCTGGGGACAGCTGGCACCGGGCCGTGCTGGCATTTTCCTGGGTGGTTTTCAGAGCCGGGAAAGGCTGCCTCCCTGAAGGGCTCAGGCAGTCACGGGCAGGTCACTGCTCCATCCTACGTGTGAGGAAGTGGAGGCTCAGCGGGGGGGAAGCCGCTCGCCCAAGGCCCCAAGCCTGAGGCCTGGACTCCAGCACCCTGAAACCCAGCACCTGTTCGCTGAGGACCTCGTGGGTCCCCTGCCCTGGCTGCAGCCACGGCCCCTCCTCTCCGCCTCTGCGCCTTCGTCTGTAGATGGGGTAACAGTGCTCGGCCTTCTTCCCAGGGCTGCTGGGGGGACTGGGAAGAAACTGTGCATGGGGAGGGGAGGATGAGTGTTTGCAGGGATTTAAAGGCAAAGATTAGGGGACTGCACTTCCCAGGATGTCCCAGGTGGGCAACAGCTGGGCCTGGGCTGCCCACAGCCGGCCGTGAGCAGCCAGGCCCGAGAGGCCCCGTCCCCCTGGCACAGCGTCCCGGCCAGAGCCCGGAGGGGGGGCAGGTGCGGGGAGCCGAGGCCTCGGAGACAGGAGGGAACGTGGAGAGTTCCAGGCAGCCGGCCGCCCTCCGCCGCCGCGTGGAGACGAGAGGCCCATTTTCTGCCGCGCCCGAGGAGACATATACATAAAGGTTGATGTGTTTCCAAATGGGTTTTTGCGTTGCTCCTCCGTTTCCTCCCTGTGAGTATTAACCCCGGGACCCGGGGCCGCGCGGCTCGCTGGAGCACCTGCTGGGGTCACGCGTAGTCATTAGCTTTGCGGTCAGTGCAGAATAAACCCCAATCCTGGGAGCCTGCGAGAGCGTGCGCGCCCGCTCCCGGGAAGCCCCCCGTGCGCCTCGCGCCTCGGAAGGCGCCCTTTTCCTGCCTGACTTGTCCCTCTCCCGCTGCATTCTGCCTCCAGCTGTGGGGGCGTCGAAGGAAAAGATGAGATCAAGTTGAGGGGAAAAATTGTCTGATTTCTCGAGCTCTTTGTTTCCCAGGCCCCTGGCAAGCGGGGCTGCCGCGGGGCTGGGGGCGGGGAGGCCTGCTGGACTGTGCCAGCGGGCCCCCCGTTTCTGGAGAGGGGTGAAGATCTCTGCAGGAGGTGGGGTGCAGGGAGTCGGGGTCCGGCATGGCGTGACGTGGCTCTGGGCACCCCGTCACTCACCTCTTTCTGTGCTTTGTCAGAACCAAGCCCCTCCAGGCCTGTACACAAAGACCCAGGACCCGGCCAAAGGGCCCAACACCCCTGACGTCCTTGAGATTGAGTTCAAGAAAGGTAGGTGGGGGCCCGGCCCGCGTGGCTCAGGGGTTGAGCGTCGACCTGTGAACCAGGAGGTCACGGTTCGATTCCCCGTCAGGGTGCCTGCCTGGGCTACGGGCTCAATCCCCAGTGGTGGGTGTGCAGGAGGCAGCCAGTCAATGATTCTCTCTCATCGATGATGTTTCTCTCTCTCTCTCCCCCACTCCCTTCCTCTCTGAAATCAATAAACTATATTTTAAAAATGAAAGGTAGGTGGCCACCCTTCAGGACTTGAGAGGGTGGGCTCGAGGCCCTGGCCCCTTTTTGCATCCTGAAAGGCTGGGCACGAGCCCTCGGCACCCCTCCTGCATTTCTGGAGGTCAGAGTTCAGGCAGGGGCTTCGATGGCTCCCAACCTCCCCCTTCGGCCGGGTGGTGGGACCCATGGAGCCTCCAGGCGTGGGAGGAAGGCACTTCGGCTGCTGTCCACCAGCTCACAGGCGCCAGGTTCAGAGGGAGAGCGTTCCGGCCGGAGCAGCCACTTTGAGGAAGTCACTCAATTAGAGAGCTGGCCCCGTAGCTACAGCCTCAGCTAGCCCTCAGTTAGCTGCTTGACGCTTCTCCCCACACCCCAACCCGGGGTTCAGACCCCACTCTTGGCTTGAGTCCTGATCTCCATCCTCACTGCTATCACCAAGAAGTGTTTGCTGGCCTGGCCTGGGCGCCCAGCCCTGGCACCAGGGATATCCCTTGCTCTGGGGGGTGGAGGGGAAGGCAGGGCAGGGCGTACCTGGTCATGGGAGGAGCAGGACCAGGCTCAGGCTAAAGGCTGGGGGGGGGTGGGGGGGGTGGCGGGAGGTGAGGACCTTTTCAGGAGGCTGGGGAAATCAGGAAGGCTTCCTGGAGGAGGTGGTATACTGGGCAGGAGTTTGAGGAACCCAGCTGGGGCATGAGGCATGGAGGCTCTTGGAACTTTAATTACTGCCTCTCCCTGGCCTTTCCCAGAAGCCTTGCCGAGACAGCGGGCATGTCCTTCCTCCCCATTTGTTCAAACCCTTGAATTCCATGCCACTTGGGCACCTGAGGGTTCTCGGTCTGAGGCCCCTAAAGGCACCTGGAGCGCTAAGTCGCTCTCGTGCCCACTCTGTCAGGCCCAGCCTGTGGGGCATCCTCTCTGAGAAGATGGTGGGCCAGACCCAGGTAGCGCCCCCCCCCCCCCAAGGCCCCCCAAAGAGCTCAGGAGAGCCATGGGGGCAAGAGAGCCGGACAGGAAACGTGATCCATTTTCATGATTCGGGGACCGTCTGGAACAAAATAGACGGGAGGAACCCTCCCCGACCCGTCGCCATTCACCCGCTAGTTAATTTATTTGAAGTTTTAATCTAATTATTAACTATTTTAAAGGCTAAGAGGCTTTCTCGGGCAGCAGCACCAACAATGTCAGCCCCTTTCTGGGGCAGGCCCCGTCCGCGGCCGGGCGAGGGAGGGGATAATAGGGCGGAGGAGGCAGAGAAAGGGACAGGGGAGAGGCGGGGGGTGGCAAGAGGGGCTTAAGGTTCATTATTGGGCAGACTTACATTTAATAGCAATTTACAACCAAGTTATAAAACCCCTGGAAATGGGGGTGAAGAATGGGGAGGCTGACAGCGCCGTGAGCGAAGGCCCTCCGAGCGGCGCCCGGCTAATAAAGACTCGAAAGCCGCTATTGAGCCCTGATTGGCACCGGTCGCCGGCCCCATGGTAATGAGCTGGGCAGATGGGTGGGGGATTAGCCGCCAACTTTGAACAGCCTTTCTTTGTCACTGTTACAGCTCTCTTGTTAGTCCCCTAATACATTTATTGCTCATTTCACACCCCTCCAGAAACTGCCCCTTGCTATTCAAAGTCAACCCCGAACCCACCCACTGGCCCCCCCCTCCACCCCCCTAGACTCGGCTGGTCCCTCCCGAGCGGCCGCCTCCCTCCTGCCCTCCTGCCACCCCAGACCCCACTTCTCAGGATTCAGGGTGCCTGCTGGAGCGGGCACCGCCTCACCCCCATCCATCAGATGGCTGCGTGGGGGACTGGGGTGTAGGGCAGGGGCTGGGGGGCTGGCTGACAGACACACAGGGGGTGTGTGTGTGTGTGTGTGTGTGTGTGCGCGCGCCCACCTCGGCCGGGCGGCCCCCCGGTAACTGGTGGGACAGAAGGTGCTCCTGGCATAAGACAATGGTGGAGCGTGAAATTCAATTAGTTCAGGGCCTGGTTCCAATTTCACAGCCCCTAAATGCAAAAGGGGCAAGGAGAATGGGGAGGGTGGGGGAGAGCGTTTTTATTGCGTTTTCCCTTTCATTCCGGGGGGCTTTCTCGCCCCTCCGCTCCCCCCAGCAGGCCTCAACCTGCGCAGGGCTTTTCACGGAGTCATTTGGACTCCATATCTGTCACATCCATTTAAGGCGTTGCGGGCGGAGGGAGAGGGCGGGGTGGCGGGCCCGGGCTCCCCCGGAGCTCCAGCCCCGGGCCCACCGCCTTCTCCTCCCGCCTCAGGGGTCCCCGTGAAGGTGACCAACGTCAAGGATGGCACCACCCACCGCACGGCCTTGGACCTGTTCGTGTACCTGAATGAGATCGCGTGAGTGCCCGCCCCGCCCCGCCCCGCCCGCCCCGGGAAACGCTGTCTGTGGCCAGCCCGGGGCGGCCCGGGGCGGCCGATGGTCATGCCAGGGGCCAAGGATCCAGGCCTGCGCCCCACAGGCCGCCCTGCCACAGCCCCCACTGTCCCTGGTCGGAGTCTTGGAAGGTAACACCCGGGGGGGGGGGTCTCCGGCACCTCGGGACCAGGACCGAGGGAACGGTGAACAGAGGTTAGGGCTGGTGCCACGCAAGGCCCAGATAGGGAGGTCGCGGCAGTTACGCCTTAAACTCACCGTGTGACAAGCGATCTCGTCCGTGTCTGGGCCTCGGTTTCCCCACGTGTACGGTCTGCTACGTCTGAGGACATCGGAGGTGGTGCCTGACAGCCTGCCTGCGGCCCCGGGGCGGGCATAGCCCAGGTGTGCCCAAACCGCGGCCGCGGGTGGCGGCCTCGGGGCCAGGCCGGCGGCAGCACCGGCTCCGAGTGACCCGCTCTCCCCACAGGGGCAAGCACGGCGTGGGCCGCATCGACATCGTGGAGAACCGCTTCATCGGGATGAAGTCCCGCGGTGAGTCCGCCGCCCCCCTCGGGGCCGGCCTCGGCACCCAGAGTCCCCTGAGGTCCCCGGCCCGTTCAGGCATTGCGACTCCCCTGCTACGTCGGTGACCGGGCAAGTCCCTTCACCCCCACCAGACTCGGTGTCCCTCCTGAAATGGGGGTGGAGGGTGCTTTGCCACTGGCTTCGGGGAGTTGTGGGAAGAGCCGTCCCCAGGGCAGGGCGGAGTCTGGGGGTCCAGGAGAGGTTCTGAGGAGAGAGGTTCCGAAGAGAGGAGGGCAGGCTCTCCTGGGCCCGGGGCGGGGCGGGCGGGTGGGCCGGGTTCGGAGGCGGACGTGCAGGGCTGATTTCCTTGTCATTAAGGCTGGACGCAGGCCGGCTGGCCTGGTAGGGGATCCTGCCAGAGGGGGGCGCTGTGGGCTGCAAGGTGCTGTGAGCAGCCAGGAGGTGGTGGGTGGGCCGCCACCTCGGCTGGACTGCCCAGCCGCACCCGCCTCTGTGGCGAGGCCAGGAGGGAGGAGAGTTTGGTCCCCAAGCAGGTGCCTCTTTCTTCTCTTAGCATCACCGCCCGTGACTCCCTTTGTCTGTCACTCACCAAGTCATCGCCGCCCCCTCCCCTCCAGACTCGGTTTCCCCGTCCACACGAGGGGCTCTCAGCTCCCTGTGGGTCTGTGACAGGGCTGCGCTCTGGGAGCTCCAGGAGGGAGGGGCCGCTCTCAGCAGTGAGAGCCCTTGAACTGGGCACTTGAACTTGTAAATACCGGTCGTGGGGTTGGGGTTGCCGTCCCTGTGTTGGCAAGTGTTCCTATCGCTTTGCTCAGGGTCGATTTTAAAAGATAACACAGCCAGATAAATCCAGGCCAGGGTGTAATCATGGCCTTTGCCCTTCAAGATGTTTAACTAAGATCCTAAAATCCGAAGAGAGCCGGCGGCAGGTTTCAGCTGTTGGAAAGGGGGCTGGTGCGGGAGGCAGGAGGCTGGGGTTCTCACCCCAGGGCTGCCCTGCCTTGCCCAGTGACCTTGGACTTGTCATTTCTGGGCCTGTTTCCCCAGGGGCCGTGGGATAGGCGTGTGGGGGGAGTCCGTCCTTAGGGCTCTGCACTGCTTGGGTTTGCCTCCAGAAGTGTGGGGAGTGGGACTTGGCCCCCGCCTCTCTCCCGAGCTCTCCTCTGCAGGGCTGGGCTGTGATGGAAACAGCCTAAGGGAAGTCTCCAGGAAAGGCCTTGCGGAGAACAATAGTGCTAATTAGCTGCTGCCTTTTACCCTCCCTTACCTTTGTCTCTTACCTCCATTCACATCTGATTAAGTGCCCTTTTGTCTCAGTCTGCCCTTGGGAGCCCTCACAATGTAAACCCTCCCAGGCAGACCTGGGAGGGACCTTGGGGAGCCCGAGACCAGCACCCTCATTGTATAGACGAGCAAGCGAGGCTCCAAGTTACAGGCACGTGGGTGGCAGGGCCTGGACCGATGGCCCAGATCCGGGCAGGCTACGAGAGCTTTAGTCTGGAATGTGGCCCGTCCGGGTTCTGGCCCGGGTATCACAGCAGGAACTGGAGCAGGGGAGGGGCTCTATCCATGCCTGTGGCCTGGGAGGATGCTGCAAGGACAAGGCAACAACCTATGCCCTCCGGTTGCTTAGAGGGGTCCACTAAGGCCCCTATTGCCAGGCCCCTTCTGTGCCCGTGGCAGGCATCACTAATTGATTGTGAATGTGTCTTGGTGCTTCAGGCAGTCACGACCAGCCGATCAAGATAGGTAGATCAAGATAGGTATTTACGGTGAAAATGAATGTCCTTATGGGAAAGCTAAGGACTGGCCTGAGGTCACTCTGAGGTGGCCTCCTGCTAGGCAGGGAGAGCCAAGCAAACTTGAATTGAAGGAGGTAGTGATAAAGGCCTGGTCTGGGCTATTCTGGGAAGACATCCTGGAGGAGGAGGTGGCCAGTTGGGTGGTGGGTTGGGTCTGATGGGGGCTGAACCCCCCGGAGACCTGGCAGAGGCTGGTATAGAGGGTCTAGGCTTTGGTGCCAGGCTCGAGTCCCCATCCCGGCTCCATCACCACGGTGAAAGCAACAGCCTCTCTGAGCCTCGGCTTCTTTTGTGAAATGGGTTGTGTTCAGGTCAAATCTGGAGAGCTCTTGGCCCACAGTGGGTGCTGTGCCTGGATGGTAGACTCCATCTTTTCCCCAGAACTGGGCGCCATCACCATTGCAGGTCGGAGCCAGGCGACTAGCAGGCAGATCCGACTTCTTTGGTAAGCATGCCACCCACCAGAGGAACAGACGCCTGAAGGACAGCCTTCACCCGCCCAGGTAGTGTGTGTGGACCCGAGGGGGCTGTCCCTCGAAGCACAGGATTCGGTCACCAACTTGCTGTGTGACCTGAGGCACGTTGCTTTCCGTCTCTGCACTCCAGCTGTCAACGGTGGGGCAAGACTAGGTGATACTGTCATTTCCCTGTGGAAGTTCTAATTCACCTAGTTTCTTACGTGGGTTGCGGGGGGGGTGGGGGTGAGAGGTGAAAATTGCTTCCTCATTTTAGGCGATATCTTGTTTTTATTTCTCCACTCCCAGTGATTTGTAGTGAGAAAGAAAGAGCGGGGCAATAAATTGGGACACTATGGAGTCTCCCACTACGGGGTTTTTATTAAGTCTACGGTAATGGGAGAAGCTGTTAATTGCCAACTATATTGAGGGCAGAGTGGGAGGGCTATTGTCCATATCGCTGTGTACAAGGGGAAATGTCATTTGTATCGATTTTACAAAGCTCATAATTGAAATTCGTTAAGGGCTTGTTTATTTGTGGTGTGTTTAGTTTTTTTTTTGGTTTTTTTATTTGGTTGGTTTTGTGTGTTTTTTATCCCCTGGGGTCGGGGTGTTAGGGAGTTGGGCAGTGCTGGGTCTGGGGTGGCTGGCTCAGTGGCATCAGGGGCCATGGGGTCAGAGGGGCAGGGGCCGGGGGAAGCTGCAGATGGAGTAGCTTTCGCTGTATTGTGGCTGTTCACATCGTCATTATCACATTATCTTTTTAACTCTGGAGGGGGGCTAATTAAGTGAAGTAAATGAAATCAGTGGGGAGGAGAAGGGGGGCGAGGCAGGCAGGAGGAGAGCAGGGAAGGAGCCAGCTCACGTCCTTCGCTCACCTTGCTCCTCGCTCAGCCTGGCCCCCCCCCCCAGATCTCAACCCTCCCTCCTCCTCCTCCTCCTCCTCATTGCCAGCTTTCTCTGCCCTCTACTCTTTCTCTTCCACTCTTTAACCTTCTCCCTCCACCCTACCCATCTCTCCCCTCGTCTAACTTCCTCCTTATTCCTCTACTTTCTGGCTAAGAAGGAACCAGGGCTGCCTGCCCACGTACCCACCTGCCCGCCCACCAACAGCGTCACACAGATGGAACCTTCCAGATGGAGAATGGAGGGAGACCTGCAAAGCAAAGGCATTTGCCCTTGCCGAGGCCTGGGGCAGCCAGCCCCAGAGGCCCACCCTGATTCCCAGGAGCATAGAGGATGGTTAGAGTCCCACCACCACTTGCCTCCCCGTCACCATAGCAACTGCCTCTCTCCTTGGCCCTGGTACCTAACAGGGGAGTCCTTGGGCTCCAGCCAAGCTCCCTTCCCCGGGTGTTTCCAAATCCCTCCCTCTGGATACTGCTCTCCCAAAGGACCAGAGCCTCTGGTCCAGGTGCCCTCGCCCCCACCCCGGCCTCCGGCTGAGTTCGGATCCCGCTCAATTCTGCCAAATTGCTCAGTCCGGGCCAGCCTGGCAGCCTCGGGGACCGATGAGAATGGAAGTGGCAGCAGCTGTTTTGGTCCCCACCTCTTCCTCTTTGGTCCACTCTCCTCCCCCCCCCCCCAGCTCCTGCCTCCCCCCCCCCCCCCGCCCGCCCCGCCCCGCAGTAATTATGGTGTGATTGAAGCCGCTCCGCAGAGAGCTGCTGACACCTCTGTCTTTTTCCTGCAAACACGGGGAGATGAAAATAGACACTTGGAGCCGCTGTGCGTGTCACTCCGAAGATGTCTGTTGTCTCTTCCACAGCGACACGAGTCTCAGCTGTCATTTCCGCCTTCTTTTGCTCCGTGGTTTGTATGCTGACTGTCAAAGCCCCAAATCCATCGTCTTTTAGCATCAGGCTTCTGTCACCGGTTTTTTTAGTCATTTTTTTTTTTTTTCTCCAGAAGAAATACACTGAACTCATCTACCCTTACCCCTGTGGAGAGGAGAGATCTTGAGATTCTCTCTCTCTCTCTCCTCCTCCCTCCCTCCTTCCCTCCCTCTTACACACACACACACACACACACACACACACACACACACCAGCAGCAACCGGAAAACAAGCTTTTTGATCAGTCACAATTAACTTTAACACCTTCGTACAAAAGGAGCAGGGCTATTAATTGTGCTGGTGTGTCCCGGGGCTGCCTGGGAGGGTTGACAGCCGGGAGGCGGGTTCTGAGGGCTCAGGAGGGGGCGGCTCTGCCCACCAGGCACTCGGGGACAGCACGCCGCCCGCCTTGTGCCCTCTCTGCACTATTGGGAGGTGATGCTGGGAGTTGGCTGCGGTGTCCTAGAGACAAGACCATCGTGCGCATGCCCCGTGGGGTGGGCTGAGAGTGTCCGGGCACTTACCTTCAGGCACGGGGCCTGGGACTTCAGGGCCCCAGCCCCGCCCCTGCAAATACAGCTGATGCCATGCCCCACGCTGGCCCAGCCAAGGCCAGGAAAATAGGGGGGAGAGGGGACAGGTTCCCCAGGAATGAAAGTGAGCCCCGCTGTATCGGCCTGCCCAGGATGGCGGGGGCGACTGCCAGGGTGAGGGCCGTCTTTCAAAACGTGGCAAAACTAGTCATCAGCAGTCCGTTTCCAAACCAATGAATCTTGAGTTCCGAGTCTGCCCGGCCGAGGAGACCAGTAGGCCTTGCCCTAGCCCAGTGGTCGGCAGACTCCTTAGCCAACAGAGCCAAATAGCAACAGTACAACGATTGAAATTTATTTTTGAGAGCCAAATTTTTTAAACTTACACTTCTTCTAACGCCACTTCTTCAAAATAGACTCGCCCAGGCCGTGGTATTTTGTGGAAGAGCCACACTCAAGGGGCCAAAGAGCCGCATGTGGCTCGCGAGCCGCAGTTTGCCGACCACGGCTCTAGGCGACTCTTGGTGATGAAGTTCCTTGGATAATTGAAGACTTACCGCTTTACACTGTGGTGGGTACTGCCATTTTGGAGACAGACACTCCCAAGCGTTCTGCACGCGTTCGGCTCTGCCAAGGGCTTTTCTCGGTGCCCCGAGGCCATCGGGAGCCACTTGGTGGTGGTGCCAGGAGTTTCCATAGGTTTTTCTTGCCCCCACTCCCCGCAGTTCTCTCTCCCTTCTCCCCCACCCCCGCCCCATGCTACCCGCAATGGCCTTTCTCAGCCATCCCTCCATCTCCCCCTCCGTCCGCCTGTCTCACCCCTTTCTGGGTTGTGTCTCTCCCCTCTAAACTGCTGACAAGAGCGAGGGCCTGAGGGCCTCCCCGGGAACATGTCCCCAGAGGTCACAGCTGGACTCCGGGCCGCGCAGCCGAACAGGTGAACCAGGCAGGCTCTTCCGGAGCAGCCGCGATCGTGGGCGCCAGGCTCTGGGACCGTAGGTCCCCTGAGACTGGGAGCCTCGGAGCCACAGCGAGAGCCCAGGCCCTTCCCCTCGGCCACAGCACCTCGGACGTGGGCGTCTCCTTTCACACTCTGCGAGCTCCTGTCCCTTTGCCAAGGGCCCTGAGGCCACCTGGGGCAGAGCTAGGAGCCCCATGGGCTGGCCCATGCACCTGGGCAAGTCGTTTTGCTCCCCGGGCCTCAGTCTCCCCATCTGGAAAATGAGCACGTTGGACCAGATCAGCCCTTTAAAGACTGCTCCGGGTGGGGGCGGGTTTACAGAGAGGCCCCGCTCCCCAGAGCAGGGCCGGGACTCTGTTCCCTGTGCCAGGCGCCTGCTGGAGGCTGTTGGAATACTGAGGTTGCCGCTAAAAGTTGGGAGAACATGGGGTGATCCTAAAGGGCCTTGCCCCCCGAGTTGGGACTTTCCTGTGATTCCCAGACTGAGCCCTCGGGGAGGGGGTTTGGGGGGGGAATTCCTGGCTAGTCCCATGACTCAGCCCCCTTCGGATTTCAGGGTTGAAAACAGTCTCCGTTTTAGTTTTCGCAGTTTCTAAAGGATGGTTTAAAATTGCGGTAAAATATACATACCATTCAGTTTACCGATTTAATCGTTTTGAAGTGTCCGGTTCAGTGACATTCGGTACATTCACACGGTTGTGCAGCCGCCGCCGCCCATCACCAGAACTTTCTCCTCTTCCCAAACTGAAATTGTCCCCACTAAACCCTAACTCCCCGGCCGACCCCCCAGCCCCTGGCAGCCTGCACTGCCCCCCACCCCCTCGTCTCCTGAACTTGACTTCTGGGGCCTCCTGTCCGCGGCATCACTCTGTACTTGTCCTTCGGTGACTGGCTTCTCTCGCTCGGCATCGCGTCCTCGGGGCGCATCCCTGCGGCAGCCGGGCCAGGGTGTCCTTTGGTTGGGGAAGAACACGGGGTCGTGTGGCTGGACCCACGCTGATCCATTCGTCCGCTGGCCGGCACGTCCACGGCTCCCGCCTTTGGCTGTGTGCCAGCGCCGCTCTGAACATGGGCGTGCAGATCCCTTCGAGGTCTGTGTGTTTAAGGCAGGAGTTTGGGAAGGCGAGGCGGTGCGTCGTCAGGCTAACTGAAACTCGCCCACCTTTCTGGGTGGCACTCGTGGGGGTGGGTGCAGTCCTTGCCCCTCCTCCGTCGGGACGAACGGGGCAGTGTGTCCAAGGTCAGGTGCACAGGCTCAGGTGAACTCATTCGAGAGGCCGCCGCGCTGGGCCAACGGGTCTGGCCGCGTGTGTGTGGGCGACCCCGCTGCCCGGGGCCTCGTGTCCTCACGTGGAGCGGGGCGCTGCTCACGGGACATTCCCCGCAGGTCTGCTTCCTCCCGTCTGGTCCCGGCAGGTTGTTCGGCAAACGGAGGAACGGAGCCCGAGGTGGTGGGCAGGGCACTTAGCCAGACGGTGGGTTTGGGCCCACATCGCCGGCTGACCCACAGCGCAGCACACGGCACCGGTCAGGGACTCGGGGCCTGAATTCGGCTTCCAGCTCCACGTTGGCAGGTCCCTTCACAGGCCTCGGTTTCCCCACCTGCGCAGGCCTGGGTCACACGGCAGTGATGGGCCCTCTCGGGAAAGGTGGAAGTGGCGTGGGACTTCTGGGCCCCGGCCCCAGCCCTGCAAATACAGCTGGTGCTGGGAGTCCATCTCAAGGTCAGGGTCGCTCTGCAGAGACGCGGTACGGAGGAGCCACGGGCGGAGAGAGGCCTGGCCTAGTTGTGCGCACAGCAGCCCTTCCCTGGCTCCCCGGTGGAAGGGAGGAAGGGATATTTGGGGCCCTGGGCTCCTCCGTCGTCGGTTTAATTACAGGTTTTCAGCCGCGGGCCGGTGGGCACGCGTTGGGAAGGAGGGGGGCAGCTCCGAACCCTGTCATTTTCCAACGTCTGCGGCCTCTTCAAAGGGGGGCATCCAGACATTTTCTCCGCAAGCCGCAGAGTGGACTGTCGTGGCCCCAGCATGAACATAATGACAGATGCATTTTGCAGCAAGCTGGGAGTGAATGGGTCCGACCGGCTTGTCTCCTGTCAGACGAGTCATTATTATTTTTCTCTTTTTGTCATTTGCTGACAGTTTGGGTTTCATGTGTTTCTCGCTTTTTTTCTCCTTTTCCCCCTGCCTGGAAAAATGGCTAGGTATCTACGAGACCCCAGCGGGGACGGTCCTTTACCACGCTCATTTAGACATCGAGGCTTTCACCATGGATCGGGAAGTGCGCAAAATCAAGCAGGGCCTGGGCTTGAAATTCGCCGAGCTGGTGTACACCGGTGCGTATCCCCGCCACTGCCCTCCCCCGGCCACCCGCCCACGGCCACAGCCCCAAACAGGCCGGTCAAAGGAGGTCAAGTGGGGACAGGGAACCAGGGAGCAAGGAGGGGATGCCAGGACCTGCCCTGCGCACAGGGTGTCTGCTGCCCCGGCCACCTGCAGCCTGTATGACTCCAAGGATGCATCCTGGGTCACCCCCCCGGCAGCCGATCTTTATGCAGCGCGTGCCCGTGCCAGGCACTGTGTGGGGACCAGCGCTGTCCCAGGGGGTCCCCCCCCCAACTTTCCTAGGAGCAGCCAGCTCCTTTTACAGATGAGGAAACTGAGGCTCAGAGTGGAAGGAGCTTGTACAAAGTTACACAACAGGAAGTGGCCTCGCTGGGTGTGACCCTAGGTCAGGCTGTCTCCGGGCAGAACCTGGAGCTCCTACGTTAACTGTCGCAAGCAAGGCAACGGCTGCCTTGACCAAGAACTCGGCCCCAGGCCCAGGCAGCGCATGAGCCGGACCTTAACCGAGAAATCACCGGGACCGCCACCTGCCCAGCCCATGCGTGGAACGGGCCGGGGGTGACATGAGCACGCAGCGCGGGTGGGTTCCCGTTTCCCAGGTGAGGAGACTGAGTTTCTGTGCCTTACCTGGTCTTCTGACCCCGCGTTGTATCACCTGTTTTTGTTCAGCTCGTGAGCTAAGGCTAGTGTTTATATACACTGACTGACCAGATTATGATGATCTCTGAACGCATAATAATCTGGCCACTCAGTGTATATCCTATGTAATAAAAGGCTAATATGCAAATTGTCCCCTCGACCAGGAGTTCAACCAGCAGGCAGACCAGCCAACCGCCCATGTCCCCTCCCCCTGTCCAGGCTGGCCGGACCCACCCATGCACGAATTCATGCACCAGGCCTCTAATATATATGCATATATATGTATGTGTATATATGTATGTGTATATATGTATGTATATATATATATGTATGTATATATATGTATGTATATATATGTATGTATATACATATACACATACACACACACACACACACACACACACACTGAGTGGCCAGATTATTATGCGTTCAGAGATCATAATAATCTGGCCACTCAGTGTATATGAATGGCTGGGGAACGTTTTTTAAAATGATACCCTCCGTGACACGTGGGAGTTTTTATAGGGGTCTCGGTGACTGTGAGGAGTGTTTGGGGGGGCCACGCTCCTTTCACAGGTCGTCTGCAGCTGCTTCTGAGCTTCTGGAGGCTGAGTGGTCTCAGCAGAGACCACGTGGCCCACAGAGCCCAGAGGACTGCCCAGCCCTTTCCAAAAACTGTCTGCTGGCTGGCCTGCTCTCTGCCCTTCATAGCTCCCTGATTAGAGCAATCACACCAAATGGCCACTGGGGGGCAGGCTGCTGCCTGTAGCCAATCTTGACAGGCACAGGGGCCTGGATGTCGGGCCCCGGGGAACGTTAACATCCTTCCTATATAATAAAAGGCGAATGCAAATCAACCAAACGGCAGAACAACCGGTTGCTATGACGCACACTGACCACCGGGGGGCAGACTCTCAATGCAGGAGCTGCCCCCTGGTAGTCAGTGCACTTCCACATGGGGAGCACCGCTCAGCCACAAGCCGGTCTCACGGCGGGGAGCGGGCCTAAGCTGTCAGTCGGACATCCCCCGATGGCTCCTCCCCGGATAAGCCTCCATGCTCACCTCACCCCTACTCCACCAGGAGATTTTGAATTTTTGGGAGGGGGCCCTCCTAACCACTGTCACTAATCTTGGCATTTCAAGAAGACTCTCATGGTTATTGGCTGGCGGCGTTTCTCCTTCCATTGTTTCCGGCAGCTTTGAAGCCGGGCCCCCTGACCGGGTACAGACAGGTGTTTAAATACCACTGTCTCCTGCGGACTCCCTTGCTCCTCGGGGTCCCAGGGCGGGAAGGTGGGTTTGGTTAGAGTGGGAGAGCCATTAAGACATGGCAGGCTGCGACGGAGGGCCGCACACCTGGCCGGGCTGCTCCCGTGCAGGGGTTTCTCAGCGGCCGAGGAGGGGCCAGGCCTCAGGTGAGGACACTTGTCCGAGGTGTCAGGCTGCTGAGGGGCGGCTGTGAGCCCAGGACAGGTGGCTTCAGAGGGGCTGGGCCGTTAGCAGGGCTGATCCTGGGGCTCAGCAGCAGGCACGGGGAGCCCTGGGTGTCTGAGGCACAGCCTTGGCTCGTGCCCCTCCACCAAGCCACCTGGGTTGTATTCTTGCTCTGTCGCCCGCCGAGCCCTGTAAATCCCAAAATGAGTTACAGTGATTAGGAGGTTTCAAAGGACATAAAACCTCAGGGTGGGGGAGCAGGGGATGAGGGAGGGCCGTGGAGACATATCCCGGGTAGGCATTATTCATATTCATGTTGCCCGGGTGCCCCTGATGTCCATGCCCCCCAAAGATGTCAAGATTGGCCTCGGCAGCAGCCTGTCCCCCCAACAGCTCAGAGGGGCTGTTGGGTGTGATTTCTCACATAAATGTGACAGACCAGGGATCCGCTTGAGCAAGTCACTGGCCCTCCCTGTGCCTCGGTTTCTTCATCTGCAAAGTGGGGAGAATGATCCTGCCTGTAGTGAGGACTGAGTGCGTGGATATTTCCGAAGCCTCTAGAACAGTGTCTGGCACGGCGTGCTATTCCCGGGTGTGTGAAATACCTGCAGAGGCCTGGTGTGGCTTCCGAGCAGAGTCGGGAGACAGAGGCCACGCCTCTGGTTGGGTTCTGTGTCCTCCCTGAGCCTCGGTTTCCCCTCCTGTAAATAAAGGGCACCAGGTCTATTCAACTCCTGCGACAGAGCCCGCCACTCCGCTCTGGCGCTTCTCTTCCCTGGGGCCCCTGTAGTCTTGGAGCCCAGGCAGGGAAACTGAGGCCAGGGAAGCCTGTTTTCCTCAGCCCCCTGCTAGATGCCCTGTTTGTCATGACCACCGTCTCCCTCCCCTCCGGGCCTGCCTGTATTGACTTGTAAAGGCCTTCTCCCTCCCAGAGCAATCTCAATCCCCAGAGACCTGGCAGAACCCCAGCTTCAGGACCCATCTCATTTGGGGGCGTAGCTCACCTCCTCTCCCCTCACCTCAGTTTTTTCAGCAGTAAAATGGGTGCGGTGTGAACTCGCACGGAGGGTTGTCATCCCCGTCAGTACAGTGCTTGGCCAGGCCCCACCCACAGCACATTCACGGGCCCGGGACCTGCAGGGTCTCCCCCATGCAGCACCCCAAGCTCACTGTCCCCCCACCCCAGGCTGGGTCTGCTGGGAAAAGAAATCTGAGCGTAAGACCCTCGTGGGATGAAGACGGGAGACCCTGCCATAAAGCCCAGGCCAGGTGCTCCCACAGGGGTCTCCCTGCCCCATTGTGTCTCCATCTACCGCCCGTCTCTCAGCCGGGGAACTTAACGTCTAATCACCCTGACGTAGTCGGAAAAATGGGGTGTGACGGGGGTGGGGCCATCGGGGTCCCCTCCCGCAAGGGTCTAGACTGAGTCAGGAGCACTCAGACGCTCTTCCCATTCCGGGTGTCTGCCTCCTGGATACAGGGAGGGCTGGCGGAGGCCGTGTCCAAATCTCAGGTGCCTGCCTCCTCTCAGCATCCACACAGCCCCCTGCGGAGTGCTCAGCAATGGTACCTCCTCATGCGAACGGGGAATTGAGGCACGAAGAGACAGCCTTGCTTGTCGAGGTGGGGCTGGGATGTGAACTCAAGTGGCAGGTCACTGAGCAAGAACCTGACCCCTTGTCTTCCTGCCCGGCCCTCCCCCACCTCTGCCAGCCCCCGGCCCCATCCCAGAGGCGGCCTGCGCCCCTTTCCCACCGAGAGCCCCGGCCCACGCCCCTGGAGGCCTGGAGCCCCAACAATAGCGCAGACCCCGCGCTGACCCGGCCCTTTATCGGGGCAGGAGATCACGAGCCATCTGGCCCCACAGCTGCCCAGGTGGGCTCACCTTCCCAGCTCCATTTCAGAGAAACCCTACCCCTCCAGCGTCCTGACCCTCCCCCAACCCTGGCCAGCCGGCTGCTGGCCCCTCAGCGGCAACTAGAAAGGAGCCGCTGTCCCAGGTCTGAGCCTGCCCTTCCCGGGGACTGAGCACAGCTCCCCTGGCCTCAGGGCTCTGGGGGCCGGTGGGTGCAGGGGAGGGGGGCAGCCCGTTTCTCAGGCCCTGGCGGGATGCTCTGGCCCAGGCCCCCTGCCGCCTTTGTGTGACCTGGGAGAGGTTTCTCACGGGGCTGTTCCTGAGGACTCAGAGCTCGGGCCCGTATTTGCGAATGAAAATACAACCACACGGCGAAGTCAGTTCACTGAGTTCTGAGGGGCCTGCCCAGCTCGGGGGGTGGGCCTCTTCCTGGTGAAGACACCAGTGTTCGCAGCAGCCCCTGAACCCAGGGCCTCCACCCCCAGGAAGCCCACCAGCCCTGGGAGGGGGCTACTGAGTCACCCCCTCAACACATGGGGACACAGACGTGAAGGCCACATACACAGGGTCTTCTTGACCCCAACACTGCCCCCCAGCTGCTGGGCCCCGGGTGGCGCGAGCCTGAGTCTTGCCTGGTCTCCTGTCCCTCGTAAAACAGCTCCCTGTGGGCAAAGGACAGGGTCCCTTTGCTGCCGTGTCCCTGCCCACGGTCCTCCCCGAATGTCTGGCCTGAAGCAGCGGGTTAGCCTCCCTCCCGACCCTGGGGGACAGCTGCTCCTCCCTACCCACAAGGTCGCAGGTCGGGGGCCTCGGGCTCGCGTTCCCGGGTGTGGTCGTTTGCGGGAACTCAGCGCCCTCCCCTTTCCTCCCTCAGGCTTCTGGCACAGCCCTGAGTGTGAGTTCGTCCGCCACTGCATCGCCAAGTCCCAGGAGCGCGTGGAAGGGAAAGTCCAGGTGTCCGTCTTCAAGGGCCAGGTGTACATCCTGGGCCGGGAGTCCCCGCTGTCCCTCTACAACGAGGAGCTGGTGAGGTAGGTGCCCCCTCCTGCCCCCTCGGGCTCATGCCCTGATGGCCATGCCCCTTCTGACTGGCTTTCTCATCAAAGATGTGCCTGCACGCGGGCAGGGCAGGGGGGTGCGGTGGTGTGTGTGTGGGGGGGAGGGGTACAGGAAGAACTTCCAGGCCAGATGCGGGGAGAGGCACCAATCGCCCGGATGTAGAATTAGGAACCGTGGCCCCGGCTGTGCGGAGGGAGACACGGGCGCTCTGCCGTGGTCACTGAGAAGTCATCTTTGAGTTTGTCATGTGCCACGGCTTTGAGCCTTGGAAGAATCCGGAACATTTCAGGACTACAAGAACGTGAGGGACAAGGGGCCGCAGCGTGAGGGTCCGAGAGCCGGATCTTAGGGGGAGGGCGTGATCGGATCTGTCTCCAGGGCCCCTCCGGCTGCTCTAGAGAAGGGATCTGAGTGCGGGGGGAGTGGCGGGGGTGGGCCCTGTGGGTGGCCTGGGCCAGGCGGACGGTTCTGGGAAGGAGAGAAGCAGACCGATCTGGCCAGTATTCAGGAGGCGGGATCCAAAGGGCTTGGCTGTGGAGGGAGGCGGAAGGTCCCGAATCAGCCTGGGACTTGGGGTCCAGGCAGCCAGGTCCCTTCTGGTGGCAGAGGCTGAGCTGAGAACCTTCCTGAGGAAAGAGCGTCCTCTCGGGGAGGGTTTGCTTTGAGACAGGCCCCGAGAGCTACCTGGACGTGCGGGTCGCGTTGCAGAGAAGGTGGGTTGGGGACACTGGGCAGCGGCAGACACCTCGATGTCCCCTGACCCACGAGGGGCCTGGAGGGCCAGTGAGATGGACAGGAGCGAGGAGAGAGCCTTGGGGGCTTCTCACGACGCGCCAGGCGGGGGTGGCGAGGCCAGCAGTGCCCGTTAGCCGTGCCTGTGTTGGCGTTGTGAGTGAGAGTGGCCTTGACCGAGGAGCGAGGCATCTGTTTGGAGGTCACCTGAGAGTGGGGGACAGACCCCTGGGGGACAGACAGCTGCACCTGACTCCAGGCCCGGGCCCAGCTTCGCTCAGCCTGAGGCCCGCACCCCGTCCCGGGGGCCAGGTGAGAATTACAGCACGAGTCTTGTTTGGCAGTCAATATAATTTTTCTCTTCCCCTCTCTTTGCCATGTTGAGTTTCTCCCCCCCTTCAATCTTTCTAAACACTTTATAAGCCATAAATATAACCGAATCAGTTTAGATCAGTCGGGGTAAATGTCAAATTATCTTCTCCCTTTCTCACTCTGGCTCTTTCTTCCCTCCCCCTCCAAATCAACAGCCTCTAATAATCTGTCCAACCCTTCATTAAGCCTTAGAGTCTCACTCAGGGAGATTAAATGAATAAAGTAAAAAGGGAAAGGGGAAAAAAAGAGAAAAGCAGGAGCATTTATTCTCACTGTGTCTCCGCCGATTTCCCCTTTCTTTCTGATTTCTACATCGCTGACTTGAAAGCCCTTGAGTGACAGCGGCACAGGGACCAGCGAGGAAGCCGCGAGAGGTAGCAGAGCTGGAAATGCCGCGGCACAGTAGGTAGAAAGTAACGTAATTATAGAGCAGGTCAGAGCCACTCGAATGAACAGAAATAAAAGCACAGAGGTTTTCTGCAGACTGTCAGGGGAGGTAAAAAAAAAAATCATTGTAAACTCTTTTCCGCCCCCCCAGCCCCAGACCTCGGTTTGAAAGAGGGGTTTGTCAGTTCCCGAGGAACACCTCTGGGAACCTTCCGGCAGCCTCGCAGGACAAGTTGGCCCCTGGACGGGGCCCCCACCTGGCAAGGCTGTGGGGTGGTCCGGGAGGGCCCATCTGGGGAAATGGGGGGGGGGGCGTTGTTTTGCCACAGGAGAGGGGGTGGAAGGACAGATGCACAGGCGGGGAGGCGGGGAGGGGCTCCTGCCTTCTCCCCCATCCCCCGCCCCCAGACGGAGCACAGGGGCCTCAGACAGGGGGAGCGAGGCCAGTGTCCTAGGCTGATGCTTCAGTTTGGGCCAGTTTTCCTTCTGCCCGCAGAGGGGTGCCACACTGCAGCCCCTCTGAAGTCTGACATCCTGTCCCTTACAGGAAAGGTGCTGGCTGGTGGCCCTGGGGGGGCCGGCAGAGGTGGAGAGGAGGGCGGGGTGGGGGCGTGGGAGTTCTGTGTGCCAGCTTCAAGCCCCATGAAGGTCAGGGCAAGGGCAGAGGGGGAATAAGTTTTGGGTGTGGGGCAGGCCTGACATCCCATTTGTTGTTGTAAAAAGTCCACAAAGAGCCAGTCAGGCACAGCCGGGGGGGGGGGGGGGTGGGGGGGGGGGGGGGGCGGCCTAAGCATGGCGGCCTCCCTGTACCCTCCCCTCCCAGCCCCACCTCTCCCGGAGAAGGCTCCTGAGGGGACAGGCCGCCTCCTTGTCATGGAGAACCTTGAGACGGTTGTGTCCTGAGGCTGGAGTTGGGCAGACAGGAGGACAAGGGGCTGATTCAGGGCAGGACCTAAGAAGGGGCCCGTGAGAAATGGGAGGGTCCCCCTTCCCGCGGAGGATGGATGGAGGCCCCGTGGAGTCAGATCTGAGACCACAGCGTCCTGAACTTGTCCTCAGAGAGCTTGTCACAGTCCCGATGAACTGAGAGGTGATCGATTGCTTCCGTCTGCCCCCCGGGCACTGCGCTTATCTTGCTCCTGGTTCCTCGGTGCCAGGCAGGGCTCCTGGCAGGCAGTAGGTGCCTCGTGAATACCTGAGTAAATGAGTGAGCGGGTGAGCGGATGGTGCAGTAGCGAGCCCGTTCCGTACGCCAGGTGCCAGCTGTGTGGATTCACGTGGAGCCCCATTTCCAAGTGAAAGCCCGCAGCCTGGGGCACAGGCAGGGCGTGGGCCCTGAGCTCTGTGATGGGGAGCCGGGGTGCTGGGACGCACTAGGAGGCCGCGAACTTGAAGGGCTGCGGCCCGGAAGGGTTTCGGAGGGCAACTAAGGGAGCGCTCCCAACCTCCGACCCCGGGCGATGGACGCCGGAGGTGGGGAAGGAAGATAAACATCTGTCCGGTGCGGGCAGCTGCGGTTGACCCGCACTGGCCCTGCCCTGGCGTGGGGCGGGTGTCCCGTGTGAGGGTGGAGTAGATGGGGTCTGGCTGGTTGGAAGGTGAAAGCTGACTGGCAACTCCTGCCCTGAAGGCTGGAGCCTCCCTGCAGCTTGAGGGGCGCGTTGTGCAGACCCCAGGCTGTTCCGTGTGCACCCGGGGCTTCCCGGGCCCTGGGCCCTGGACTTCAGCGGCTATTCCTGGACGCCCCACAGCCCCGAGGGCGGAGTGGGCTCGAACTCATGTCCTCAGGCTACACACGCAGTGCGCTGGCTGTTGGAGGACCTGCTCTCCCCACCTGTACCGCCCCAGGGGCCCCCCGGGGGTGGGGACGAGGCCGGGGTGCTGACAGGCTCTGCTCTCTCCTTGCAGCATGAACGTGCAGGGCGATTACGAGCCGATCGATGCCACCGGTTTTATCAACATCAACTCCCTGAGGTGAGGAGCTCTGGGCCCTGATGGGTCCTCAGCGTCCCCCCCCCCTCAGCGTCCCCCCCCCACCCCGTGTGGGGAGCAGACTTCCTGGGGCCTGACCTCTCTGGCTGCTGCCTGCCCTGGACAAGCCCCGCCTTCCCGTCCCTCCGTCCAGAGCGTCCTCGGGGCCTGCTTTGAACCCCGCCTGCTCCCATTCTCGGCGGGGCCAGAAGGCACCCCTGTAGCAGCCAGAAGGGTCCTGGGCACGTGGGCTCCCGATTCTGGGGTCCTGCCCTTCGAACCTGACATGTACTGACACCCTCTCCACCTGCAGGGACTCCCCTGGGAGCCCCTTCCTGGGCAGATTGGCAGGGAGCCCCAGCAGGTCACCTGGCCAGCTCCTGCCTTCAGGTCGCCACCCCTGAGCTGCAGGCCCAGCGGGAAGCCATCTTGGCCATGTGGCTCTCCATGACCCAACGGGGCGGCACACATCTGAGCCTTAGCCCTGGGTTCAAACCCTGACTGCAGGGGGGGTCTCTGACCCCTTCAGATCGTGGGAATCCCACGTGGAGTTGTAAACTGTGCCTGCCTCACGGGTGCAGGGAAAGTTGGACAGGAGCTCGTGGAAATCAAGCATGTGGGGAGAGCCGGGCAGCATGCCCTCTGCCTGGGCGTGGCCCTGGGGCTGGCATGCACGGGGGCAAACGGGGGCATTTCTTGCCAGCAGCTATCAGACTAAGCCACTTCCAGGCATCTCCTAGGTTGTCTCATTTAATTCTTCCACAAATGTGCAGCTCCAGAAACAGGCCCAGAGAGGTTAGGTAACTTGCCCATGGTCACACAGCTAGGAAGCCGGGATGCTGAGTCCAGAAGGGCCGTCCGTCCCACTGTGTGTTCTTATTCACCAGCTTCCTTCTCCCGGGGCTTGGGGTTGGTCACATGCACCAATACACCCCACTATCTCCTCCCAGAGCCGGTCAAGATGGGGAGAGTCTTTGAATCCAGCCCCACCACCCCGGGCGCCCTTCCCTCCGAGAATCACCTACCTCCACCTCCCTGGCTCCTTTGCCCTCTCTTTGTGTTTTATGACTACAAACCTTTTAAAATGTCTCCAAACACAGTGGGTTTTCACAATGGCCTCTTCATGTCTCCCAATGCCAGTTAAATGTTTTGTCTTTAACAATGACAAGCAATGTTCCCCCCCACACACACACACACACACACACTTAAAATAAATTAATTACATTATCCTGATTGGAGGGCAGAGGAAATAGAGGGAGGAAAAAGGACAACTTCACATACGTCTTAACAAACAGCTGCCCCGAGGCCCCGGCTCTGCCTGCGTTAATTGGAGGGAGTGCGTGTTGTTATTGTTCATTTACATTTCTCTTTGTTTTGAATCTGGTCTACAGGCTGAAGGAGTATCATCGCCTCCAGAGCAAGGTCACCGGCAAATAGACCCGCTGACAATGAGGGCTGGGCCTCCTCGCTTTGCCCATCTCCCAAGTACAGGCGCTAATTGTCCTGATAATTTGTAGTTGTGACTTGTTCTCCCGGGGCGGGGCTGGCAGCTTCGTGGGGGTGCCAGGCCCCAGCTTTGTTCCCTGGTCCCCTGTAGCCCACAAAAGTGGTCAGTGAAGGGGAGGGTGGGGGGTGGCTGTGGTGGGGAGCTGTAAGATGACAAATAAAAAACAAGATACCTTAGTCTTTTGTTTATTTCTGCAGAGACAGGGGTAAGAGTGTGAGTGTGTGTGTGTGTGTGTGTGTGTGTGCACGTGTGTAGTCAATCATGCTTTTCTTAGACCCACCTTTGTGTGCTCTCATGTAAGTGCTCCCGAAGGCCACCTTTTGCTTGGGAATCTGTTTATGTGGAAGAATCGACCCCTCTCTCCTCCGGCAAGAAATGGGGGGTCCAGGAATGCCCACCTCGGTCCAACTCTAGCCAGCAGCCTGGCATTTGTCCCCAACTGTGGCCTGTGGCACGTGCCAGGGAAACCAAGAAGAGTGTAGGTGACACTTGGGAGCTGTCCTGCCCACAGTGCACAGTGAACTCCTGAGAACGGAGGAGGGAGAACCCCCGTAAAAAGAAGCGCCCGGGGAAGGGAGAGAGAAAAGCAGACACAGAATTGAGTGGGCACTTCGGGTGTCCACCTGGCCTCCAAGCTTCCTTCTATCTCACAAAACTGGGCCCCACTAGCCAAAACCGGTTTGGCTCAGTGGATAGAGCGTCGGCCTGCGGACTGAAAGGTCCCAGGTTCGATTCCGGTCAAGGGCATGTACCTTGGTTGCGGGCACATCCCCAGTACAGGTTGTGCAAGAGGCAGCTGATCGATGTTTCTCTATCATCGATGTTTCTAGCTCTCTATCCCTCTCTCTTCCTCTCTGTAAAAAATCAATAAAATATAAAAAAAAAAAAAAAAAAACTGGGCCCCACTAGCCACGTGTGTGCTGTGACCCCGCCCCCTTGGTCGTGTCTGATTGGAGCACGATGGTCACCTATCCAGAGCTGGGCCAATCAGAAGCTCCCTCCCAGGAATTGCACCTGGAAAAAAAATGGCCAAAAGCAAGGCTATATTTGGTCAAACATTTCATTAACTCACCGTAAAGCTATGGCAAGGCCAGACCAAATGATTTCACGGGCCTGATATCCCCACCCCAGACCTGGGACTTGAGCTCGGTGAGAGCGTTGCTGCTACTTACAACCAAAAGCATCTTTACTGGGAAGACTTGAGCACGCTGGCTGCTCTGGGCCCTACCCTGGCTCTGACCTCCACTCCCCAGCCTTTGTCAGTGAGGGTTCCTTTCCAAAGAAGCTTCACCTTTAAAACTTCCTCTGGCCCTCGCCGGTTTGGCTCAGTGGATAGAGCATCAGCCTGAGGATCCCGGGTTCGATTCTGGTCAAGGGCACCGGCCCAGGTTGCGGGCTTGATCCCCAGTGTGGGGTGTGCAGGAGGCAGCCAATCAATGATTCTCATCATTGATATTTCTATCTCTCTCTTCCTCTCCCTCCTCTCTGAAATCAATAAAAATATATTAAAAAAAAAAAACTTTTTCTCTGATTACATAAGTTATAAATGAATTACTTACTATTAACTGTGTCAGGCACAAAGCTTCACACTTTATTCACATTATTTCATGGAATCTTCAAAGCATTACTGTGGAGATGCTTCCAACTCCATTTTGCAGAGAAGGGGACAGAGGCAGAGAAACTGACTTGCCAGCGTTCACTCAGCACGTGACACAGCCAAGAACCAAGTCCTGGCCTCGCTGACCCTCCCAATCCTGTGTGTTTACGTCTTTAACCATTGTGATATGCTCACCGTCCTTAAAAAAATAATAATCCTATAAAAATAACTACCACCCAGTTACAAACACTGCTTACACTTGGTGGATTTCTTTTCAGTCACATATTTCTATGCTTACAAATGTTTTTGCAGAGTTATTAGGTTAAAGTATTTTTTTAAATATTTTTATTGATTTCAGAGAGGGACAGAGAGAGAGAGAGAAACATCAATGATGAGAAGGAATCAATGACCGGCTGCCTCCCGCATGCCCCCCACTGGGGGTCGAGCCCACAACCCGGGCATGCCCCCTGACCAGGAATTGAACCCTGACCTCCTGGTTCATAGGTCAACGCTCAACCACTGAGCCACCATGGTCAGGCTAAGTTATATCTTAGTAAAGCTGTTAAAATAAATATTGTTTTCTAATGTAATTGGGGGGCGATGCAGGGAGGATGGCCAGTGTCAAAGAATTGAGAGAGCATGGGCCAGGAAAGCGCTGGGCTGGAGGGGAGCAAGGCTGGGGTGGGGAAGGCGCGGGTCCGAGTGGAGGTGGGGAGGGCGCGGGTCCGAGTGGAGGTGGGGAGGGGGCAGCGTGAGCAGCTCAGGGACCAGCCTTGAGCTGCCTGTACTGCTTCCTGGCTGCTTCCCTTCCCTGTGAGAACTCCACCCCCTGAGCCTGAGTTCTCCATTCGTAGGATGGGGTCACAATGGCCCTTCCTCCCAGGGATGCTGGAGAGCCCGCTGAGGCTGCGGCGGGGCCGTCAGGGCAGAGCCAGGGTCACGGCTCCTCCGGGGAGAGGCACCGCCCGCCTCAGCAGCCGCCGTCGATGAGAGCGCCCTCACACGTGCCCTGGGCGGCCGTTCAGAGCCCCTTCTTCCCTCCTGTAAGCCACGGGAGCCTCACAGCTGTCATGTGAGGAAGGGAGAACCCCGTTTCTCAGGGAAAACTACATGAACCTGGGGCGGACGGCTGGGGGAGTCTTCCCCTGTGTCACCCCACTCAGATGAAGGCGGAGGTTTCCAGGGCCCGAGGCTGCCTGGCGCCATGGTGAGGCGCTAGGAAATCACAGGGTTAAAACAGGAAAAGGAGGATCATGCCTTCCTTTTAAAACTATGAGGGCGCGTTGGATCAAGGAGGAAGCTCACTGCCGAGGCCAGTTTGGCTCAGTGGATAGAGCGTCAGCCTGCGGACTGAAAGGTCCCAGGTTCGATTCCGGTCAAGGGCACATACGTTGGTTGTGGGCACATCCCCAGTAGGGGGCGTGCAGGAGGCAGCTGATCGATGTCTCTCTCATGGATGTTTCTGACTCTCTATCCCTCTCTCTTCCTCTCTCTTCCTCTCTGTAAAAAATCAATTAAAAAAAAAAAAAAAGGAGGAAGCTCACAGCCACCTGGGCTGCCCCCGTCACAGCCCTGACGGCAGGGCCAGCGAGGGCGGCTTGCTTGTCTGCTGGAGCTCCGGGCTGGGTCTGCTCCCCGCCCTGCGGGTTCTCTGAATGAGGAAGGAGGGGATGAAGGAAGGAGGCTGCCCCTGGCCCTGCTCCCTCACGCTCAGCTCGTTTCCATGAAGGTCTGCAGCTCACACGTGGGCAATGTGCCCTGCCCCGGGCTCGGGGGCGGGGGGGGGGGGGTGGCAGCGTGGGCAGGGAGGGGCGCACACAGCCTCTGCCCTCACAGACCTGCTCCGAGGCCCAGGCCTTCCCGTTTCCCGTGCTCCGGGGCATGAATAGAGGGAGAGGGAGCCGCCCTTTGGAGCTGCCAGGAGCCGGCTGCTGAGGAGGAGGCTAACGTCTCAAGGGGACAAGGGTGGCGCTGAGATCCGTCACCTCCTGGCCCCAAAGCTCCTCCTGTCCACCCAAATGCTGACATCGGACCGTCCTGCCCCAACAGCAGCCTCGCCTCTCACTTCCCACACCCAGGGCCCGGCCCGACGGCCGCGCTGGAGGCTCGAAGCGGACCGTCCTTTCTCGGCTTCACACCTTGGCTCGCGTGAAACTCCCCTCTCCTTGGGCAGTTGTTTGTCGCACAGGCCCTCTCCCCATCCGCCCCTCTTGGAAGGAAAGAGCGTGGAATCAAGATGCAGGGGCTAGGCCAGTGGTCAGCAAACTGCGGCTCGCGAGCCACATGCGGCTCTTTGGCCCCTTGAGTTTTTAGCAAAGGCCAGCTTAGGAGGACCCTAATTAAGTTAATAACAATGTACCTACCTATATATAGTTTAAGTTTAAAAAATTTGGCTCTCAAAAGAAATTTCCATCGTTGCACTGTTGATATTTGGCTCTGTTGACTAATGAGTTTGCCGACCACTGGGCTAGGCCTCAGCTAGCCCAGACCTGCCCCTCCTCCCCGCCCCCCCTCCCCCCCGTCCCCCCCCCCCACGACCGCCACTACCCCTACCACCACCATGGGGCAGTGCCTGGCGGCTGTGGGAGGAGCTGCGGCCCCAGCGGCTGGGCCTGGGCCGGGCACAGAGCTGATCTGCACGCCTCTCAGGCTGGGGAAAGGGCTCGCCTGGGGTCAGCACAATCGATATCTCATCTGCGGCTCTCCTAGCGGAAGTGATGGCTATTGGAACACGGTAATGGGTGTTGTCTAGTGGAAGAGACTAATCTTCCCAGCTGAGGAGGGCTCCGCAGGTGGCCCGTGCGGCTCGCCGCCGCCCCTGGGGCTGTCGAGGCACTTTTAAAGCCGCAGTGGCCTCGCTGCATGCTGGTGTCTGTCCCAGCACCTTCCTGGCACAGAGCCGCCGCGGTGACCGGACCCAGCCCTTCTGAGCACACGCTGGGAGACCGAAGCCAGGGATTTGCCCAAGGTCACACCCTCAGTCAGAAGAGAGCCAGCCCAGCCGGCGTGGCTCAGGGGTTGAGCATCAACCTGTGAACCAGGAGGTCACGGTTCGATTCTCATCCGGGCACAGGCCCAGGTTGCAGGCTCCATCCCAGTGTGGGGTGTGCAGGAGGCAGCCGATCCATGATTCTCTCTCATCACTGATGTTTCTATCTCTCTCTCCCTCTCCCTTCCTCTCTGAAATCAATAAATATGTACATATATTCTTAAAAGAACCAAACTAAATTCTGGCCTTCAGACTCCTCATCCAATAGCGCCCAAAATGCTGGCCATGGCAAACCCACGGCCGTGAGCCAAACTTGACCTTCAAGTATGTCGGGGTTTTCTACTGGCTGGCTCCATACTTCTTGAAAACACTCGATTTCAAATGCCATTGATGTTGCCACAGTCCCTACCCCTCTCTTACGTCTCACGCTCAGCCAGCCTCACTCATTTTGACCTTGGATCAGTAAAACTGAGGTGCTGGCATAGTAGGGTGGGAAGGGAGAGAATCGGAGAAGTGGGGTCCCCCGCACAGTCTTCCTTACCCTGGCTTACCCTTCCTCACCATGGAGGTTCAACGGCTGTGAGCCCGTGACGGCCAGGGCTGGTCTGTCTTGCCCACAGCTGTGGGTAACGCTCAGGTTTCAAACATCCTCACTGAGCAGTTGCTATCCGCCAGGCCAGGTGCCAGCCTCAGGGGACACATCTAACACAAAGCCCTTTACTTATTTATTTCTGAAAATATAGTTTTATTGACTTCAGAGAGGAAGGGAGAGGGAGAGATAGAAACATCAATGATGAGAGAGAATCATTGATCGGCTGCCTTCTGCACGACCCCTATGGAGCCCGCAACCCAGACATGTGCCCTTGACCGGAATCGAACCCGGGACCCTTCAGTCCGCAGGCCGACGCTCTACCCACTGAGCCAAATCGGCTACGGCCATGGTCGGCAAACTGCGGCTCGCGAGCCACATGCGGCTCTTTGGCCCCTGGAGTGTGGCTCTTCCACAAAATACCACGGCCTGGGCGAGTCTATTTTGAAGAAGTGGCGTTAGAAGAAGTTTAAGTTTAAAAAAGTTGGCTCTCAAAAGAAATTTCAGTCGTTGTACTGTTGCTATTTGGCTCTGCTGACTAATGAGTTTGCCGACCACTGGGCTATGGCAACAAAGCCCTTGATTCTAGTGAATGGTTTCACATGTGCCTCTGGGACCCTGGCTGTCAGCACTGAGCCTCCAGCAGAACCCAGACACCTGTTACTGCGAGCAGCTCCCTGTCACGGGAAGTTGCCAGACGGCCTCTGCCTCCACCTTGCTGTGTGGCCTCAGGCAGGTGACTTACCTCCGGGCAGAGGGCCGTCCTGGAGAGGGAATCCTGGGCACAAAGAGCTCCCGGCAGGGCAGGCACCTGGTCACGGTGGCTCTTTTCTTGCTAATTACCGAGATCCCACCAGCACCCCACTTCCTCCCTGGCCCCTCCCCTGCACCCGGACCCCGGGGTGGGGGCAGGCACCAGTTGTTTTTCATTTGTTTGTTGTTTGACTGATGGAATTTATCGGGTGACATTGGTTAATAAAATTATGTGGGTTTCAGGTGTGCAATTCTACAGGCACCAACTGTGGCTCATCGTGACCTGAGCCACGCCCACGGGGGCTCCCAGGGGCCCAGCGGCCGCTCAGTCAGACGGTAATGAAGAGGCAGTGAAACCGGAGGCCTGTCCTCCGGGGCCCTGCTGACCCGGCTCCTGCCTGAGGTTTGAGAAATCGCCCTGTGGACCTGAGCCCCCTCCGTGCCGCCTGTACGCCCGGTGTGATCATCGACATGGACTCGGGTCCCTGTTACCCACCCGCGCCCGCCCCAGCCCCCATTCGTCTTCCCGGGTCTTCCCCGGGCCTCGCCCTGCCCCTGCCAGGCCCGGTTCATGAAGACAGACGTCCGGGCCCTGGATCCCACCGAGGCAGCCCCCGGCCCTTCGGCCACTCGGAGGACAGAGTGTGGGGTGATGAGACAGAGGTAGGGGTACGTCCCCCCCTTTCTCGGGGGTGGGAGTGGCCCAAGGGGGACGATAGCTGTGGGAGAGAGGCCATGAGGCCCCAGGAAAGCTGTGGCAGTAAACACGGGTGGGCCCTATCCTGCCCCTCCCGCGTGGTGCCCCTCGGGGAGCAGGGTCACCGCTTTCATGGGCAGGTCCCGGGCACTCAGCACTGCTCTGTGCTGGGTTCAGGGTAAGGGAAGCATGCAACCCTCCCCCCTCCCCCCGTGCACTAGAGGGCAGGCTGAGGGGCGTGAGCGGGGCAGGCGGGGCCCCTGGATGCGGGAGTGAGACACCTCCGAGAGGCTGAGCAGGGCTGTGTGAGGGGTCAGGGAGGGGCTTCCAGGCAGAGGGAACAGCATGACCCAACCTGAGCTTAAAGGAACCCAATGAGCTTGAAAGGGCTGGTGGCGGGGGGGGGGGGGGGGGGGGGGGGGGGGGGGGGGGCGGGGGTCAGGAAGGCGGCCCGAGGAGGCGGTGCAGCCATGTTATCAGGGTGTCACGAGCCTTGGTTTTATTCTGAGAGCATCGGGCAACAATGGGTGATGCTGTGGTTGAGAAGAGTCAGATCGAGAGGTAGCCAGGGCACCCCCAATCCCAGGAGTCCTGCTACCGGGGATCCAGGCCCTCAGCCCCACCCTCTGCCCGCCTGTGCCTGGGGCTCAGGGAGGCCGATGGCCCCGATTCTGGGAGCAGCTGGCCCCCTGCCCCCTGAGAGCCCCTGAGGGGAGAGTCTCACGGGGAATGGGGTCCCTGTTCCCCAGCCCTCCCAACAAGGCTGCTTTGTCTGGCGGCTCCCAGGGTCCCAGCGCTCCTCCCCGGCCCCCTGCAGCCGCCGGTGCTGAGCTCTGAAAGGCAGCTTTATCTGGGTCCCCGGCCAGATTGCTGGGAAGGGGCGGCCGAGGCTGGGATCCGGACGCAGCAGCCGCAACCCTGACTCCGGGCCTACAAAGAGAAAGCGGGGACAAAGGTAGCCCTGGGGGAGCAGCGGATCAAAGCCCCGCCCAGAGGGGGACAAGAGGACCACAGGCCCCCCCCGCCCTCCCCCCCCCCCCCGCCTGCAGTGCGGTCACTGGAGCGCAGGGGTCAGTGACAGGGCCTTTGTGCAGCCCCTGCCCGGGGGAGGAAGGGCTCAGGTAAGGCCCGCCAGCTGTAACCGGACCTCCCGGGCCTGCTCCCCATCCCTCTCTCTGGTCCTGGGAAGCATCCGAGAGGGAGACCAAGCCATCAAGGGGGGCAGCTTTCCCCATGAGAGGAGCTTCCAGAAAGATCTGTGCCCCCAGCCACCGCGGGGCAGGCTGGAGAGGGAGGATCAGAAAGGTGATGTCAGGAAGGCGGGAGTGCGCCGAGCAACCCCTTCCCGGGGGCGCGGGGTGGTCCTCCCAGCCGGTCTCCATCACCCCTGGTGGCCCTCCTTAACCTCGATGGTGGCAACCCCGACATCCATGAAGGGCCTCCGTGGGGAGTATCCCGATGTCCACACTGACCCTTTGTGGCAGGGGCGGGAGAGGCCCAGAGAGGTTACAACACCTGCCTACAGCCGCCCAGCTGGTGAGCGGCAGAGGCAGGATTCGAACCCAGGAACACCTGAGGCCAGAGCCCAGGCCCTGAACGCCATGCCTCCCGACAGGTGTGTGCGGAAGTCACGCCGGCTCTGTCCCAGGTGTAAGAAATGGCAGGAACTCGGCCACGCCACCTGCCACCCGCAGGGAGCCGGCTCACTGTCCTCACCTACTTACTCTTTCTCCTTTAAGGGGCTCTGCGCACCCTCTCTGCTAAGAAGCAAGTTTATGAACACTGCTGAGCTGTCCCTTTAAACATGGATAAGACTGCATTTCTTGTTACGTGTCTTTTGCCACAATTTTTAAAGAAGTTCATGTTCCAACATAAAAGACAAAAGCGAGTGCAGGGAACATCCAAGAGGCCCTGGGAGACAAGTGGACACAACCCGCCTCCCGCACCAGGAGACGGTGGAGGGCACGAAAGGGGGCGCGTTGATCGCAGGGGGGCCCCAGGCTGCTTATTACACGAGAGCCAGCGTGCTCTGTGGGCCCCCAGCCGTGCCTGCTGTTTGGAGGAAACACCAATCATTGTACCAACGGGGAGACTGAGGCCCAGAGAGAAGAAGGGGCGGCTCCCGGATCCAGGGCCAGTCATCGCAAAGCCAGGCACCCCACTCCTGGCCAGGGGGCCTCTCGGGGTCCAGCCAGGACAGTGAATGCAGCCAGGAGGGCAGGGCCGGCGCCCCACACCCTGTGTCGCACCTGTGCTCGGTCCATCGGTGCCGGCGCCAGGCAGGTGTACCCCTTCCCTCAGCGGGGAGCCGAGGGTCCCGCAGAGGGAGACCGAGGCCACCTGCAGGGGGAGCGGACGACACGGGCAGCCACGGCTGTGCCCCAGGTGCTGCTGGGCCTTGCACACACACAGGTGAGGATGGGGACGCTGAGGCTCAGAGAGGCGAAGGCACTTGCCCACATCCACACAGCCAGTCAGGGGCTGGGGTGGGATTTGAACTCAGGGCTGACAGGCCGACCCCAGGAACTGTGAGGCGAGTGGCTGGGAAGATGGTGGGGGCGGGGAGTGGTGCTGGGACGGGAGCTCAAGGGCTCAGCTCCCTCACTCCAGCCCACTCTGGCCACGCAAGTGTCCCCCGGCTCCCGGTGTGAGCGTTCTGAACGCAGATTGCATCATGAAACCCACCTGGGGCTCCTTAGGGTACCGAGCTGGCCCCTGGCCGCCTCTGGGGCCCCGCCCCCACCTGAACGGACCCCCTTGATTTTGTCCCCCAGCCAGACTGACCCACTTGCATTTCCTCAAAAGCGCACCTCAAAAGTTGGGCCAAGAAATTTTATTTTTGAAATCATAAGGAAGCTGGGCCACCGGGGCCAAGTCTGAGCCCAGTTTCCCCCGCCATCAGGTGGGCCCGTGAACCCCGCCCTGCCAGAGGCTGATCCCACAGGAACGGGGCGTGGGAAGCAAGCTGTAAAGGGCTGCCCCCCATGACATGACGACAAAGGGGCGCAGACAAGCGAGGCTGGCCAGGGGGTGCTAGGAGTCTGGCCTGTTGGGCCACGGCCTCTCATCCCAGGCAATCCCTTCCTGGCCGCCCCCTCCCCCTCGGCCCCCGTCCCCTGAGAAGCAGGTCCACCCCCAGATTTACTAGGGCATGTTGTTAAGAACATGGTTCGAAGCCATCTCTGAGGTCACGGGTCATGGCAGTTTGCCACGGATCTATTTGCCCCTCCCTCGGCTGGAGCCCTTTGCCCCTGCCGGCCCTGAGAGCCGTATCAAACTTCAGTGGCCTCCACCCGCCTCGCTGCTCCTGAGCCAGGCCCCGAGGCGCCCAAACACAGGGCAGGGCTTTAAAACAGGCTCGCGGGCGGTTTACCAGCTGGGCTGCCCAACCCCTGACCTCGGCAGAAGATGTAATGCATCTCCCTGGTTTAGCCGGATCAATGGTGCCGTGAAAACCAGCCCCATGTGGGCCAGTTAGGGTAGCAGGGCGGGACCACTCCCCCCTCCCCCAGAAACCCACCGTGACGGCCACCGAGCTGAGGTCTGCCTGCACCAGGCTGGGGCATCTCTGGGTGTTCCGGCCTCCACCGAAACATCTCAAGGACAAGCCTGAAAGAGCTGGGATTACTGAGTGCAGCCACCCTGGTTCAGATGGGGAAACTGAGGCTGGGAGCCCCTCATGCCACAGTGCAAATACAACGAGGTCGCCAGTTCCCCTTCAGGCTCTCTCCCTGCCCAGCACTTCTGCCTTCTCCTGTGGCAGGGGTGGCCATCATGGTACTTGGGGTATTGCTGGCACCTCAGAAGGCCAAGCTTACCCGCCTGGCCATGGCTCAGTTGTTGAGCGTCGATCTATAAAGTAGAAGGTCATGGGTTCGATTCCCAGTCAGGGCACATGCCCAGGTTATGGGCTCAATCCCCAGTGTAGGTCATGCAGGAGGCAGCTAATCAGTGACTCTCTCTTCATTGATGTTTCTATCTCTTCTCCCTCTTCCTTCATCTCTGAAATCAATAAAAATATATTTATTTTTTTTAAAAGAGCCCTAGCCGGTTTGGCTCAGTGGATAGAGCGTGGGCCTGCGGACTGAAGGGTCCAGGTTCAATTCCGGTCAAGGGCATGTACCTCAGTTGCAGGATCCTCCTCGGCCCCAGCCCTGGCCCTGGTAAGGGCGCGTGCAGAAAGCAAGCAATGGATGTGTTTCTCTCACATCGCTGTTTCTCTCTGTCTTTCCCTCTCTCTTCCACTCTCTCTAAGAAATCAATGAAAAAATATCCTCAGATGAGGAAGGAAGGGAGGGAGGAAGGAAGGAAGGAAGGGAGGAAGGAAGGAAGGGAGGAAGGAAGAGAGGGAGGGAGGAAGAAAGGGAGGAAGGAAGGAAAGAAGGAAGGGAGGAAGGAAGAGAGGGAGGGAGGAAGAAAGGGAGGAAGGAAGGAAGGAAGGAAGGAAGGAAGGAAGGAAGGAAGGAAGGAAGGAAGGGAGCCAAACTTGTCTCTCCCACCGCCTTCCAGCAGGCCCACAGCGGGCCCCTGGTGCCACCAGGCTGAGCTCCCTGCCTTTGACTCCAGGTGCCAGGCAGAGGGCAGAGGCCAGAGGCACGGAGCCACCCTGTGCTCAGATCCTGCATTCCCCAGAGAGAACAGCGGCCTTTATTTTATTTTATTTTTTTGTATAGCAAAGGTGGAAATTTGAGAAACAAGCACAGACTCCCACGTGGGGCGGGGGAAAGAGTCCTGAGTGGCCTTTATTTAGGGAGGGAAGTTTGCAAGAGCTGGAGGGTCCTGAGTCCAAAGCTGTCTCAGTCCTCACGGACTGGCCATCGCCCTCGCCTGGGCCAGCAGGGACCTGGGAGCTGGCTAGGAAGGCAGCGTCGGGCCCATTCCCAGACCCACGGGCAGAGTCTGCATTTTCACAAAGCTCCCCGCTGGCTCACACGCACCTGAAGGCGTGAGACGCGCCCTCCTGGAGTTAAACGAGGTGGGATGTGCGCATGTGCACGCACGCACGCACGCACGCACGTGAGCACACTTTCAGATCTTCACCCTACAGAGCCTGGAAATGAACCAACCAGGAAGGGAGGAGGGGGAGGAAGGGGAGGATACCCGCCTGGGTCCAAAAAGTATCTGAAGGAACGTCAGAGCCGCACGTGGCCACTCACTGAAACAGAAGCAAACGGAACGGGTCCCACCTGGAGGAGGCGGAGGTAGGCGGGGGGGCTGGGACAGGGTGGCCCCAGGGGGGGGGGCGGTGGGTTGGGCAGGCCCCCAATCACGCAGGCTCTTGCTCCGCTGGAGGCCTTTGGACGGGGGTGACATGCTCCGATTTATAGTTTGGAAAGATGGTCATTGGAAAAGAGCGGCCACCTCTACCCTCTAAATGCTGCCTGAGTGGCGGGAAGGGGAGCGGGTGCCTGGTCCTCGGACGGAGGCCTTGGTGGTCCTAGGTGCCTGGCTAGGGAAGAGAGGGTGGTGGGGGCGGGGAGGGAGGGAGGCTGGGATGGAAAACTGGGACCGGTTACATAGGGTAAATTGCACAAATCTTTTTTTTTTAAATATATTTTTATTGCTTTCAGAGAGGAAGGGAGAGAGAGATAGAAACATCAATGATGAGAGAGAATCATTGATTGGCTGCCTCCTGCACGCCCCACACTGGGGATCGAGCCCTGCAACCCAGGCATGTGCCCTTGACCGGAATCGAACCTGGGACCCTTCAGTCCACAGGCCGGCGCTCTATCCACTGAGCCGAACCAGCCAGGGCTGCACAAATCTTAAGTGTACAGCTTGATGACGTTTTACTCCTTAGTAATCACCACCCGAATCCAGATACAGAGCATTCCCAGCATCCCAAATGCCCCTCGGAGTCCCTCTCCCTCCTGAGCTGCATAACAAATGACCACACACTTAGCAGCTTGAAACGGCATCCACTCGCGATCTCACAGTCTCTGTGGGTCACGAGCTTGGGCTTCATGGGTCCTGCACGCAGGGTCTCCCCCGGCTGCAGGCAGGGTGTTAGCTGGGCTGCGGTGCTAGCTGGTGCTCAGGGCGGTCTTCCAAGATCTCATAGTTCAGTGGTCGGCAAACTCATGAGTCAACAGAGCCAAATATCAACAGTACAACGATTGAAATTTCTTTTGAGAGCCAAATTTTTTAAACTTAAACTATATAGGTAGGCACATTGTTATTAACTTAATTAGGGTCCTCCTAAGCTGGCCTTTGCTAAAAACTCAAGGGGCCAAAGAGCCGCATGTGGCTCGCGAGCCGCAGTTTGCCGACCACTGTCATAGTTGTTGGCAGAACTCAGCCCCTGGCAGCGTTGGGGGACCCGGGTCCCAGTTTCCTCGCTGGCTGTCAGCTCAGGCTGCTTTTGCCATGTGGCGCTCTCAGCTTCTGCCACAGAAACTTGCTTCTTCGAACCAGTAGAAAAGCCTCTCTTTTTGCCCAGCCGCCGTGGTTCAGCGGTTGAGCGTCAACCTATGAACCAGGAGGTCACAGTTCGATTCCTGGGCAGGGCATATGCCCAGGTTGTGGGTTCGACTCCCAGTGTGGGGTGTGCAGGAGGCAGCGGTCAATGATTCTCTCTCATTATTGATGTATCTATCTCCCTCTCCTGAAATCAATTTTTAAAAAAAAAGAAATATGCATATACCGAAGTCTCTTTTTAAGGCTTCCATCTGATTTAAGTCTGGCCTACTCAAAATCAAACTGATTTGGGACCTTAATTTATCTGTGTGAAACTCCTTCATTTTGTCATGTTCTGTTGGCTAAAAGCAGCTCACTGGTCCCGCCCACAGTCCAGGGCAGGAGATCATGCAGGCTGGGAGTGCCCACGTGTTATCCCAGGTCTGTCTGCCACAATGGGAATGACTATTCTGGCCTCCATCATCGTCAATTCGAACTTCTCACAAATGGAGTATCAGTGTCTCTTTGCATCAGGCTCCTTTCACTCAACGCTGTGTCTATGCCGTGCACCTATGTTGTTGCCTGCATCGGTACTTCGTTTCTTTTCATGGCTGCGTAGTATTTCATTACACGAATGCACCACGGTTTATTTCCGTATCCTCTGTTGATGGATATTTGCGTGGTTCCCAGTTTCTGGCTATTCAAATACAGCTGCTAGGCCTGGAAGGTGTGGCACGGTGGGTTAGGCGTCGTCCCTTGCACAGAAAGGTTGCTGGTTCGATTCCTGGTCAGGGTACATGCCCGGGTTGCAGGCTTGATCCCCGATAGGGGGTGTGCAGGAGGCAGCCGATCGATGTTCTGCTCTCACCTTGATGTTTCTCTCTTCTCCTTCCTCTCTCTCTAAAAATGAATAAACCGCTCTTTAAAAAAATAAAGAGAGAGCTGCTAGCATGTGGGATTCTGGATTGGATTCTAGGACAGTAAAGAGAAATGAATGGGAAAGCTGCTGAAACCAGATGAAATCTGTAGTCACTGCTCCAGCAACGTCACTGTCTTGGCTTGGGCAAACGCATGGTGGGCCGTCCGATGTGCCTGCCGGGGAAGCTGGCTGAAGGGCACAGAGGAGCTCTCCGTACTGTCTCTGCAACTGCTCTGTCGTCTACGATGATTCCAAATAAATAAATAAAGTGGTTCCGAAATGAAGACTGACTTGAAGAAACAACCCCCTACAGCTGCCGGCAAACGCCTGCCCCTGGCCAGGGCGGCGTAGCGGGGGCGCCGCTAGCCCTCCCACATAAACGTCCGTCAAACGGAACACCATCTATGAGGCAGCGGCTTTCAGGCAGCACAAGGCTGTGCTCCCCGAGAAATGGGAAACCGTGGGGTGAGCCCACAGCCACCCCGCACTCTGCCTGGGGCCACTTCCCCAACCACAGGTTAGGGCGCTGGAGTCCCGCTGAGCCGGGGAGGCAGAGGTGGGACCCCGGGCTGGGGAAGAGGGCGCTGCACCGGGGCGGGCTTCTAAGCAAGTGTCTGTCCAGCTCTGGGCTCAGGACAAGGCTACTTGGGTCTCTCCGAGAGCTGCGGCTCTGGTGGGAACTGAGATCCCGTGGGTCCGGCGGGGGAAGGGGGGGGGCCGGGGGGCTTGGGGACGTTGGTGCTCTGGTCCAGGCAGAGAGGAGAGGCCTCACGCCCATAGAGAGCAACCAGCTCTGATGTTGGAAGAGTCTCCCCTGGGGCCTATGGGCCGTGCCCTGAGCGAGCCTGCAGGCCCTGGGAAAGCCTAAACCCAAGCCCTGGCCCAGTCCACAGGTGAGGAGAGGAGGGGAAGGGCCCGACCGCCGAGCTGGGGAGGGGAGGTTTCTGAGCAGACAGCTCGCCCTGAATACAGGAGGCAGGAAAGTGTCTGTGGACTGCAGGGACGCAGAGCTGTATGGAGAACAAGACGTTGTAACCATCTTCTCAAAAAAGCCTTTAGATGATGACTGTTCATCAGGATGGATGGGTAACCGGGTGGGAGGGTGGACGGATGGATGGGTAATGGGATGTGGGGGTGAACAGATAGATGGATGGATAAACAATGGGTTAAATCAGATCTCCTCCTTTCATGGAAGCAGAAACAGGCCTGGCCAGAACGGGGCGCTTACGCGGGGCCGTGTTGCACTGAGGCTAAGGAAAGCTGCTCTGACCGCGGGCCGTTACAATGCTTGGCTGAGTCGGTTATTCTGTTTCACCGGAACCCTCCCCCCGGGCCAGGGCAGGCCCCATCTGTGGCCCAGGTGCTCAGTGTCTCTGGCTATGACTTCTCCACTCAGGGGGGAGCGGGATGTGCGAGCAAGCCTGGCCCACTGTCTACCCCTGTGTCACGGTGTCCGCCGGCCATGCCCTCCTGCTCCCAGGACCCTCACCCCGCCCAGCACTCCGTCCAGGGGCAGCTACTTCCTTGCTCGCTACTTTTCCCACCAACACTGGAGCAAAAGCCCTGGATGAGGGTGGCGAGGAGGTGGGCCCTTTCCCAGGCCTCAGTCCAGGTGGGAGCTCCCTCCGGCCGCTCCCTCTGCCATCGCTCCTGTTGGTGCCGTCCACTGTTCGTCCTTGGGTTGTCTGCGAGGTCAGAAGAGGCTGCGTTCCCTGCAGCTGGGCAGCCATTAGCGAGAGGCGGACGCATTACCCTCTCACCATACAATGCTCGGCCGAGTCCGTTATTCTGTTTCACCTGAAGCTCCCCCAGGCCGGGGCAGGCCCCATCTGTGGCCCAGGTTGCTCAGTGTCTCTGGCCATTACGCCTCCACTCGGAGGGCGGGTGGTGCGAGCGAGCCTGTCCGGCTGTCTGCCTCTCCCTCTTGTCTCTTTATCATCCTCCCAGGGCCGAGCGGGACGCGCTTCAGAGAGTGATGTCAGATGTGTGCAAAACAGACCGATAAAGCCTAATGCACTCGCTCCCTTTGTCTGCCTGACTCTCCTCCCGAACATTTTCCACTCAGAAAGCCACTTAAAACACATCAGCAGTAACTCCACAAAACAGCCACTTGTTGGCTAATTGTGCTAAGCAGCTGCCAGCAGGGCTGGGGGAGGGCTGGGGAGGGGACCTCAAGCCTGGCTCTCGGGCCTCACTTCTGGGAGAAACCCTCAGGGCCCAGCCGGAGCCCAGCTCCTGGAGAAGGGTGCTGAGCACCTCCCTCCCTGCCTCTGCACCAGGGGGCTCCCCCAGGAGAAAAGAGGCAGCGGTCACTGGGTGTGGGGGGCCCATCCCCCACCAACTTGCTATGGGACCCTGTGGGGGGGGGAGGGTTGTCACTCACTGCCCATCTCTAGTCCTCAGTTTCCCCATTCACCCCAAAAGCTGTTCGGACTGTGGCTTGTAAGGTCTCTTCCAGCTCCCAAAGGCTGCCTGGTGTAGTTAGTGACCCAGAACCTCGGATGGGCCCAGCCGGTGTGGCTCAGTGGTTGAGCGTTGACTTATAAACTAGGAGATCTGGGTTCAATTTCTGGTCAGGGCACATGCCTGGGTTGTGGGCTCAATCCCCAGTGGGGGGCGTGCCGGAGGCAGCTGATCCATGATTCTCTCTCATCATTGATGTTTCTCTCTCTCCCTTCCTCTCTGATATCAATAAAGACATATTTATATATGGTAATACTAAAAATGAAAAAAAAATGGGAAAAACACACACACACACACACACACACACAGAACCTCAGATGGATGGGCCCATAATGGGGCAACCTGACCCAGTTTCAGGAATCAGAGTGAGCCAAGCGGAGACCCGGGCTCAGCACGGAGCCAGCGCAGGGTGTGGGCAGAGGGGCAGGATCTCAGGCGGAGAAATGGCGAGAGCGGGTCAGAAGGATCTTGGGGCCACAGCAGAGCTGGGCTTCCTCCGGAGGGCAGCAGGGGCCAGGGGAAGGGCAGGAGCAGCAGGTGTTCTCACCTGTCTCTCTTTTTCAAAGACCCCTCGCTTGCTTCCAGGTGGAGAAGGAGTTAGGGGGCAGAGGTCAAGGGCAGGAGCTCTCCCTCCACTGCTCGGGCCACCCACGCAGGCACGGGCTGGGGGGCAGAAGTGACCAGCCCTCCCTCCGATGGGAAGAGGGAGACTGCTCTGGTGCTCTGGTCCTCGGACCCCTCACTCACTCGCCGGCCTCGCTGGGGTGGCCGTGGCCCAGCCCGGAGAGGCGGGGGTTAACACAGGAGAGTCTCGGAAATCAGAGGATTGCAGGCGGCCACGCACCCTGCTATCTCTAGGCTCAACTGTCAGCGCCGAGCACTGTCCGGACTCCATTAGGGAGGCCCAGGCAGCGGCTCACCGCTGTCAGGCCGGGGCCTCCGAGGGCGCAAGTCCTCACGCTGGAGGGCAGCTCTGTCCGCTGGGCCACCATGCAGGCTCCACCTGCCCCTCACCGGGAAGCTGGGGAGCCCTGGTGCAGCTGGCACGCATGGTCAGGGGGCTGAGCGGCTCGGGTGTAAAGCCCCCTACGCCGCTTCCTGCTCCTGGACCTCTGATGCGATGCCCAAACCCTCCGAGCCTCAGTGCTCTCACTGCACAGTGAGGCCAGGGGTGGCACCTCCCCGAGGGGCGCGGAGAGGTGGCAGCAGGACGCGAGCTTCAGCAAACGGAGCCGCTCGCGTGATTCGCTGCTTCCTGAGCTCGGCCTCTCCGTGCTGTGAGATTCGGGCTATTTTTGTCACTCCATCTTCCGCCTCTGCCCGCTTCCCTTTGGCCTCGTCTTAGGAAGTTTGCTCGAAGTCGAAGTGAACTGTTGGTCAAAATAATCACGCTTCCCAGGTTCCTGGTATAATTACCGCCCCCTTCGCGGTTGCTTCCAATGCCTCCTCTATATTTTCTTCGTAAACTTCACTTTAACTGTCTGTTGTGAAGGTGATTTAAAGGGGGAGAAACCTTGCAAATGAAAATGACTTAATTGCTTTTTCAGATTTTCAAAGGAACACAAGCTCGTTATGAAAAACATGCAGACAATACAGAAAGGTCGCAGGAAGAGAGAGAGAATGAGATGACTCTGAAGCAGCCTCAGGTAGTTTGCAGCTGAGCTGGAATAAAGAGTCTATAAAACCACCTGCCCCCCAGCACTGCCCGGGCTCTGGCTGCGGCTGCCCCCAGCCCCAGCGGTGCCTTCCCTCACCCACCCACGTCTTGCCCACCCCCTAAACCCCAGCTCAGCTTCTTGCTCCCCACAAATGCTCCCTAGACCTCTACAGCCCCGTGTTCTTTCCTTCCACGGAGCTCAACCGATTCTTTTCATCTCAGCAAACATTTATTGAGCATCTGTCTGTTTGGGACCAAGACACACGATCCAGCCGCGTGGACTTGCCCCCTTCTGCCTGCGTTTAAATCGTGTTGCGTGATTTCATTGCCCTGCGTCTAGACTTCTGCTCCCCAGCCTGGATTGTCAGCAACTTGCGGGCAGAGCCACAGCTTCTGCCTCTTTGTAGCCCCATCCTCAGCACCTGTTGTTCCCAAATGGGACTTCCCAGGCACCCGCAGGAGAGGCTGCTGCATGGACCCTGCATGCTGGACACCAGGCCACGCTCTGCACACCGTCTTCTCTGAGTCTCCCATCGACTATGGGCAGTGGGCATTGTGATTTCTCCTGAGGGGGAAACCGAGTTCAGGCAAGTCAGGAAGCTCGCCCAGGGGACCACAGCGTTGAGTTGAGATCCAGGATTTGAACCCAGTTCTCTGAGACTGAGGCCCCAGTTCTGAATTCCTACAAGGGTCTGCCTGTTTGTACAGCTCAGTGGTCATACAAGGCAGGTGATAAATGCTCTTGGCAAGATATGCCCAGGGCAGGCAGGGCCGTTAAAAATCACGCACAGGGCCCTGGAAAGGCTCCCTGAGGGAGGTGAGTTCTGAAGGATGCATAGGAGCTAGTTAGCTGCGTGGAAAGCATTGGAAAAGGAAGGAACCGTATGTAGGACAACCCAAAGGTGTGAGTCAGTGGGAGCTGGAGAGGGGTAGCCGGTTCTGAGTGACTCTGCAGTGGGGGAAAGCTGGGAGGTGAGGGGACTGGGGTGGGCAGCTGGCTGCACCAGGCAGGGCACACCTGGAACTTCAGGCTTTTGAACTTGAGCTTGAGGCCAACCATTCAAAGTGAGCTCCTGGAATGCTAGGGCTTCCTCAGAGACATGCCGGCAACCCGGAGGAAGCTAACCCCAAGGGAAGTGGCCCCAGCGCAGCCCTGCTCCCAGCTCCCCACCCCGCCCTGGTCCCGGAGAGGGCGCCGGTCTCCCGCTGCTTGTGCGTTTAGGTGTTCCGTGTCAGATTCGTTGGGAGGGTTCTGCAGCAAACGTGTTTGGAACTGCCCCTGCAGGCTGGGGGCAGTTTGGGCCCTGAGTGACAGGCCCTATTTAGGGTGCCTTTGTTCTTCAAAAGCCTTGGCCGAGCCCCACCCTCCACTTTCCCCGCCCCACGCTGCCGGGAGGGTGTGGTGTGCTCAGGGCGTGTCCTCCTGGCTGTGGGATGCTGCGTGCTGGGAGGTCAAGGTGGGGAGTCACACCTAGGCATGTGACTTCTTTTGTAAGAGGCTCATCTTTGCCTCGAGCAAGCTCTGCCCCTCGTGTCTGTGCATCTCTATGTTTATACACCATTGAGATGCCTCTCTGCACACCCTCCTCCTCACCCTGGACCACCTTTCCAGACGCCCCTTCTACAGAGCAAGAGGTAAGCCAGGCCCCGCCTCAGGGTCTCCCGTCTCCACGTGATCGTCCCGCAAAAAATGCTTTCCTTTAGCGCATTTGGAATCTTGCTCTCTGACGTTTGGCTCAAGTAAACTCATAAACATTCTCTACATGTTTAGACATTTCTTACATCAACACTGGTGGGTGAGACCCATGGAGGACAGGGACAGGCGAGTGGACTGTCATTGGCAGCAACGATTGTTAAATGATTGGACTATTTGCCCATTTCCCTCACCAGGGACCCACCACTCATGCCTCGCCACCGTGCCCACCAATGCGAGGGTAAAGCCCGCCGCCAGCAGCCCGTCTGATTGTTCGATATTGTGCATGTTACCCCAAGTGCAGGGGCTCTGAGAGCTCTGAAGGGGGCGCCCCTGGCCTGGTGGGTGGGGAGGAGGGACCTGCAAGGCTCCTGGAGGAAGGGACCTTGATTTTGGTGACATCTGGGGCTGCAGAGGCCCAGGGCAGAAGGAGCTGGGAAGGAGGGAAGGAAGGGATGCTGAAGCTGGAGGGGAGGTTGGCGCTGGACCTGCAAGACCTTGTGGGCCACGACTTGGTTTATATCCCAAAAGCCAGAAGGGGTTCTAGGCAAGGGAGGGGCCTGGCTTGGTGGGAGGAGCCAGAGGGGGGCTGTGGCCTTGTCCAGGGGGCAGGTGGCGAGTGGCCCAGACCAAGGCCAGGGAAGTGGGGTGCAGAGAGGGGTGAATAGGGGTAAAATGGGTTGAAAAGTGCCCCTCCCTTTTGTCCCCACCTGTCATGGTCCTGTGGCCGGAAGCTCAGACACTTCCTTGGAGCCCCAGAGCCCCCCAAATAGAACTTTCTGGAACCTACAGCAGGTTCTGAGGCTCAGACCTGTACCTGGCAGGGCAGGCTGGTGTGAGCATAGCCGTCTCCAGGCCGGACTCCCCGGAGCACCGACTCAGGAAATGACAAGCGGAGGCCCAAGGAGAAGGCTGGGCGTGGGCACCTGTGCGCCCGCCTGTGCACGTTGCGGGGTTTGGAGGCAGCTGAGATGAAAGGGGGCCGCACGGAGGGGGTGCCGCCGGGCAGACCGGCGAAAGGCCCAGAGAAGCTGCCGAAGGAAGCTGCTGGCGGCGGGCAGCGAGCAGGAGCCAGGGCGGAGGAGGAAGGCCTCAGGAGCGGGTGGGGAGTCAGGTCAAGGAACAGCAAAGGCAAGTTCAAGACCAAATCGACACACATCAACACGGACCCTCACAAGATGAGCTGTGGTGTGGCCGAAGATGGTGTGTGTGTGTGTGTGTGTGTGTGTGTGTGTGTGTGTGTGTGATGTGGACTTTGAGGAGCAATTCAAAAGCCTCCAGCCCTTAGCCCATCTGAACACCCCCTTCTCTCTTCACCCCCAACAGCCAAGAAAAAAAAAAAAAAAAGAGCAAGAGAGAGAGAGCAAGAGAAAGAAGGAAAACAAAATATCTACAGTTGTCGAGACAAGAGGAGAAAAATAGAGGCAAACATCCGTAATTTTCTCTGTGGGGCTTTGCGGTAATTGAGCCATTTGGATAAAAATAAAGGCAGCAGGCCCCTTGGGTAAGAAGAGCTTTTGCAATCTAAGAAGCTGGAATTATGCGTCTTGTGTCACTTGAAATCCCCCGGCCTCCCCCTCCCGAGGGCGACCCAAACCACTTTCCCTTTTCTTATTATTTTTTTCAGTCCGCTGTCAAATGTCGTCTGTAGAGCAGAGAATTTCAGCTGTCACAACTAATTTCAATTTTTCCACGTGCTTTTCCCCTCGGCGTCCCGGGGGAGGGCCCGGCTGAGCCCCCTTTCCTTAGCTCTTGGCTCTCGCATCCACTCGCTCTTTTTATTTATCGTTGTTATTTCAAAAACAGATTTATATCATGCGTTTGTTTGCGGAGTGTTTAAGGGCTGCGGTTTGCTCCTGTGGGAGGCGGGGCCTGGCCCTGTCGGGTGTCCAGCTTCCCTCCCCCCACTGCAATCCCCACCCCCCCATCCATGTCCCCACCTCTGCCACCTCCCACCATTCACCAGGGAAAATCCAGGCCTCAGACACAACGGTTCTTTTTTTAAAAAATATGTTTTTATTGATTTCAGAGAGGAAGGGAGAGGGAGAGAGAGATAGAAGCATCAATGGTGAGAGAATCATTGATTAGCTGCCTCCTGCACGCCCCACACTGGGGATGGAGCCCGCAACCCGGACATGTGCCCTGACTGGGAATTGAACTGTGACCTCCTGGTTCATAGGTCGACACTCAACCACTGAGCTACCCTGGCCAGATACAACAGGGAGTCCTTCCTTCCTTCCTTCCTTCCTTCCTTCCTTCCTTCCTTCCTTTCCTTCCTTCCTTCCTTCCTTCCTTCCTACACAGCACTGATCCTTGAGGTTCTGTCAGAACCAGGGGAACCACATAAGTCTCCTCAGTAGAGGAAAAGGCCAGAGGGGGCAAGCATCATTGGTGTGCCGCCCTCTCCTGCGTCTCCATCTTTCTTTCCTTCTCAGTTCACGCCTTAATTCTATGGGCATTGACCCAGGGCCCCTCCTGTGCGGGTCCTGCCGGGTGCTGAGCACACCGAGCTCAGGAAGGCACAGCCACTGCCTTGGAGGAGATGACGAGCTAATGGAGACACAGGCCGACAGGTCGGTGCTAAGCATCTGCAGTGCTGGCCGGTGGCCCAGGAGGGAGGTCACTTACCTCAGCTACTTCCTGTGAGGCCTCTGCCGGGACGCGTGCTCCAGCTGACTTCGGAAGCAGCTGGAAGCTGCCTGCTGGACAACACGAGGAAGGGAGTTGCAGGCCGAGGGAACAGCATGGCCAAAGGCTGGTGTTAGGAGTTCAATTGTGCTCCCCCCGCCCACCCGCCAATTCTTATGTTCAAGTCCTAGCCCCCAGTACCTCAGAATATGACCTCACTTGGAAATGGGATCATTGCAGAGGTCATCAGTCAAGGTCAGACAGGAGCAGGAGGGGACCCTAATCCAATAGGACCAGACGGAGGCACACACAGAGGGGGAGGCCCTGCAAGATGAAGGCGGAGAGGAGCGGATGCTGCCATAGCCCACGAGCGCCAAGGGTTGCCAGCAAACCAGCAGAAGGCGGGAAGCAGGACAGGTCCCCGCCGCAGCCCTCAGAAGGAGCCAACCAGGCCTGGCCGGTTTGGCTCAGTGATAGAGCCTCGGCCTGTGGACCGAAGGTCCCAGGTTCAATTCCGGTCAGGGACACATACCTTGGTTGCAGGCTCCTCCCTGGCCCGGGCCCTGGTCGGGGTGCGTGCAAGAGGCAACCAATTGATGTTTCTCTCTGTCTTTCCCTCTCTAAAAGCCAATGGGGAAAGATCCTCGGGTGAGGATTAGCCAAAATAAAAATACAAGAAGGAACCAGCCCTGCGGACTCCTCGCTCTCCGCCGCGTAGACTCGGAATGGGAGACAGTGAATTCCTGTGGTCGAAGCCACGCGGCTGTGGTGCTTCATCACTGCGGCCCCGGCAACTGACACGCGTGGAGATGGGAAACGTGTTCTAGGAGCGCCTGTCAATCAGCAGGGCGGGCGCCTGGAGTTGGAGAGGGTGAGGCTGGGGTGCAGCGGGCAGACCCTGCAGGGTTGGGGGCGTGACGTGGGGGGCAGTGGGAGCATGTTAAGCAGGAGGGAGGGGGGACCGGCTGAGCATCGTTAAATGCACGCGCTGCTTACAGCACCAGAGGGAAGGGGCATCTGTTGCGCCCCCTTCCTCTGCTTTCCCACCCTCCTCCACACACACTGCGGCTCGGCTGAGGGTTCCGGGGGCCAGGACAGGGCCTGTCCATCATGGGCCACAAACGGGGATTGTTGAGTGAAGAAACAGGTGGACCAGTTCCTGCTTCCCCAGGGTTAGCAGCCCTCGCCGAGCGCCTGGTCGACAGACGCTGATGAGTCAGGGCACTGCTGCCTGTGTGTCCACGCTGGGACCCCACCCGGTGTGAGAGCCGAGGCTGCTGGGTGCCGCTTCCCAATGCCCTGTTCCCCTTGGCCGGCCCACGTTCCCGGGTGCCGCTTGGTTTTCTTCTGTGTGGTCCTGCCTTCCTCTCCTGCCTCTGCTGTCCCTGGGAGAGAGCAGGGAAGGTCCCAGAAAAGGCCAGGACCTTCCTGGGGAAAGGGCGGACCTGAGGCACAGAGAGGTTCCACGACCTACCCCAAGTCACACAGCGGGTAAGAGGCGGAGGCAGGGGACTGATCCCAGGAAGTGTGAGTCAGGGCCTTCCCTCTCCACACGCACAGCCCCCACGGGGCCTGGTGGGTGCTCCATTCCTGCTTGTTTAACTCGCACCCACTTCCAGGAGGGGGCGCTGCCCGCAGGTTAAGGGCGTGCTTCCGGGGTCAGAGTGACCGCCTGAATCCCACCTGCCCCTCCAGCCAGCAGCTGGACCGCTCTCAGCTCGGTTTCCTCCATGCAAAACTGGATGCTGCTGGGTCCTACCAGTGGCAAATACTGGCTGCTGCTCACCAACTGCTCCCTAATCCTAACCCTGACCGTGACCCTAACCCTAATCCAACACTAACCCTAACCCTAACCCTGACCCTGACCCTGACCTATTCATAACCCTAACCCTTACCCTTACCCTTACCCTAACCCTAAACCTGACCCTGACCTAACCCTAACACTGATACTAACCCTAACCCTAACCCTAACCCTAACCCTAACCCTTACCCTTACCCTAACCCTAAACCTGACCCTGACCTAACCCTAACACTGATACTAACCCTAATCCTAACCCTAACCCAAACACTAACCCTAACCCTAACACTTACCCTTACCCTTACCCTAAAACTAACCCAACACTAACCCTAACTCTAACCCTCACGCTTACCCTAACCCTAACCCAAACACTAACCCTAACCCTAACCCTAACCCTAACCCTAACCCAAAACCCAAACACTAACCCTAACCCTAACCCTAACCCAAACACTAACCCTAACCCAACACTAAACCTAATCCTAACACTAACCCTGACCCTGACCCTAACCCTAACCCTGACCCTGACCCTGACTCTAACCCTCACCCTCACCCTAACCCTAACCCTAACCCAAACCCTAACCCTAATCCAAACAGTAACCCTGACCCTAACCCTCACCCTCCCAGACACTCCCAGCTAGACTACATTCCCCTGCAGGCACCATGTACTTGAGTTCTGGCTGCTGTCACATTGGAGGAAGTGATGTCACAACTCCCAGGCCTGGCTCCCAAAGCTTCCTGCCCCCTTTTCCCCATGTGAGCAGGAAACGAGCTCTGGTTATGGGTGATTCGTTAAGATAGTCCCTGCTCTCTGAACACACTCCCCATTGGGCTCTCTTGGGCGAAGTGAAGAGTGAATCTCTCCAAATGCTCACCCAGCTCCCTCCTGCTACAGGGTGAGCCCCGCACATGCTGGTGCCCACGAATCCACGCCGGACGCCCCTGTGCCTGTGTCTGGTGCTGGGTCATGTTTCCCCCTCCAGGCTCAGTCTCTCAGAGCTGGGCTCCTTGTGCCAGGGACACCTCCGGCTGGTGGCCGTGGCCTCTGCAGTCCCCCTCCTCCCTAGAGCTGTAGACCTAGCCCTGCCTCGCTCCCAGTTAAGGCAGAAGAGCCAGCATCCACTTCAGGGTCCCCCAGCGCGGCCATGCCTCAGGCCCTGGCTCGGGTTCTTATGCAGGGACAGGGGCTCTCCTAGGACTTGGCTTCAGAGTCCGCACTGTCCCCCAGGTCCTGTGCCATAGCCTGGGCTGTGCTAGCTGCCCCCTCCCCCTACACGTCTCTGCGAAGGCCGCCAGGGCCCACAGGGCTGCACTGCTAGCCGGCCCTGGCTTGCTAGCTTTTAGGAGCCCCTCAGGGAAATGGGGAGACTTTGGGCCATCATCTCTCTGAGCTCCGAGGCCTGTTGGTTACGGTGCACAGAGTCAGGGCTCAGCCCATGCGTGGGGTCAAGGCTCTGCCCACCTCTCTCATGGCAACAGACACTGGGAGGACGGGTGGAGAGCGCCCAGGAGCTGCTTCTGAGATGACGTCGCCACGGGCAGCACCAGGGCAGCCCTGGGGCGTTCGCTCCGTGCCAGGGCTGGACGTTGTGTGGCCAGGAAGTGGCATCCGCCGGCCCGAGCCCACGCGCGAGCTGCGCTACCATGAGGGAAATTGCCCTAAATGTGAAGCCACGTATGAGCCCGCGGAAAGTGATTTGGACGCTCAGGAGCACAGCGCGGCAGCCCTTCCGTGCACAATGTTTTCAGCTTGTCTGCCTCGCAATCACTCCGGAATAACATGTTTTCCTCGCCGCGACTGCTCCCGGGCCCTGGTCCACCCGGCCGGGGAAGCACCGCATTTGGAACCACATCTGCTTTCCATTTGTGATGAACAAATGGGCTGCAGACTCCCACCGCCTGCTCGCCCGGCGCCAGGAGCAGCCTCGCCGGCATCGCTTTGGGCCCCTGGCAGGCCCATCGCGTGGTTCCGAGGGTTCGGGAAGGGGGGACCCGGGCCGCGGCTGGGAAGCAGCACTTCATGCCGTTCGGGCTCGAACCCTGCCTCCTCCACTTCCCGGCTCTGTGACCTCAGGCTGCTCTCCCTCTCTGAGCCTCATTTCCCCAGATGCGGGATAAGGTCTTTGCCAACCAGTGGTCCCCTAATCCCCATTCCCCCAGCAGGAACCAGTAGCCGGCGTTCTTGGTTTGCCCCCACCTTGACAATGGCTTCAAAGGCAGCTTCTATATGTGTACACCTTGTTCACGGGAGCATTATGCTCAGTGGCGAAGGGTGGAAACGGCCCAGAGGTCTGCTGAGGGGTGATGGGTAGAGTGTGGTCTAGCCATACAATGGGGTATTTCAACCTTAAAAAGGAAGGAAGCTCTGGCCGATATGGCTCAGTTGGTTGGGAGACATCCTGTTTACCAAAAGGTTGCTGGTTCGAGTCTCAGTCAGGGCACATGCCCGGGTTGCAGGCTCCCTCCCCAGTGGGGGGCAGGCAGGAGGTGGGGGTGAGGTGTCTCTCTCTCTCTCTCTCTCTCTCTCAAATCAATTTTAAAAAATTCGAACTGTCAGTTTCTATGACGGTCCATCTCGTGTAGAAGTAGGCGCCTCCATAGAGGCCCCTTGCTGCTCAGAGATAAGGCCAAGGCCGCAGAGATAAACCAGAAAATAGATTTACAGACTTGCCTTGTTGTCAGCGGAAATGCTGAGACCTCTGGGGGGGGAGGGGGGGGGGGGGGGGGGGTTGTGCGGACTGGGCTGGCGCAGAGAAGTCTCCATTTATTTACTCATTATTTATTTGTTCACATGAGAACATAATTGAGCACCCACTCGTCTTCCTTCGCTGAAAATAACGACTCAGCACCTGCTGTGTGCTGGGCTCTGCCGCAGGCGCCTGGCTCCAGGGCCGCAGGGCCTGAAGACTCCCTCCTAGCCCACCAGGAGGCTCCCGTTGGGTTGGGGGCAACAGATGTGGAAGGGAATTTGCAAAGCACATCTTGGGACGTGGCCTGCTCTCGTGATCCTGGGCAGGAACTGGGACAGTCACAGACTGCCAAGGGTGGGGAGAGGGTAGTTCTGGATACGTCAGGGGACAGGCTCGTCCTTGCTTATTGATGTGTGGCTCCACACATGCAACATGTCAATGTCACAGAACAGCTCCAGCCTGTGTCCCGGGCCTCGCATTATCCCCACAGGTGTCTACAAGCAGGACTGGGCTCCATGAAGACAGGGACTCCACCCCCGAGCAGCACTGACCGGCCAGCCCGTACCCGGCCCCACCTCCACAACTGCCCTGCGGCTGCCATCTTGTGAGGAAGCCCAACCCAGCCCAAGCTTCTCCGTGGGCTTCTTTCCTCTCTGCCTGGGGCAGGGTGATCGGCCACATGAGAGGCAAACTGAAACCACGGAGGGGTGGGTGGGAGGGAGGGCAATTCTGAGGTGTGCCCCACGCGGTCACTCAGGGGACCCCAGAACAATGGAGCCCTAGGTCCCCCCTATTCTATTTACATTGCTGCAGAACAAACTACCCCAAAACTTAGTGACACAAAACAACCATTTTATTATGCCTGCAGATTTATGGACCAGAAATTCAGACAGAGCACATGCGGGAACTTTGACTCTGCCCCAGATATCTGGGACTCCACAGATGGAATGATTGCATAGCGGGTGGCTAGGGGCAACTTTAGTGCCTGGGGATTAGCATCATCCTCAGTGTCTTTACTCACACGTCTGGCTCTGAGCCGGGAGGACTTGAAGGCTCAGCTCAGGGGCTGCTGACTGAAGTGCACACACGTGGCCTCTTCATGTAGCTTGGGCTTCCTCACTGCATGGCAGCTTCAGGGCCGTCAAACTTCTTACGTGGCAGCTGCAGGCTCCAAAAGTAAGTGTCCCAGGAGCCCAGGCAGGAAGGTACATTGCCTTTTATGACCTCACTTCAGAGGTCATATAGTGTCACTTCTGCTTTATTAGTGAAGTAGATCTCACCTCTTCGTGGAAATTTGTGACCATTGCCAACCATCACCAGCTCAGGGAGCCTCTATCGGCTCTCCTCCTGCCCTGCTCCCCGTGGCCTCTCCCTCATTCTATTTGCACCCAGATCTTTGTCTCAGGGTCGATTTCTGGGGCAACTCAGCTACTTACCTAAGTCCCTAACCTCTCCTAGCCTCAGTTTCCTCATCTATAAAATGTGGACACAAATGGTCCCTCCTCCTAGAGTCGTATGAGGCTTGGATGATATAGTGAGTGTGAGGTGAGTGAAGCAGCGTGTCCGGCATGGAGAAAGTCCTCTGTGGGGGTGACTGGTTTTATGAACTTGGCCAGAGCCAGCCCTTTCAGCCCCATCCCCACTCAAAAGAAATCACTGATGCTCCACTGCGTTCGGGGTCCCCAGGCTCACCTGCCGCTGGCTGGCCACTCCCTTGAGGAGGACAGCAGGTGGCCAACCCAGAGGGGGTAAGGTTATGGCAGGATGTCAGCCATTGCTTCTTCCAACCATGTCTCTCACCCGGTGCGTACTGACAAGGTGACTGACGCTCATCAAGAAGTGTGTCCCCTCTCCTTGGATCTGAGCGGGGTTTTGTTCCTGGTGCAGCTCATAGAGGAGGGCAGAGGTGAGCTTCCTGGCGAGTTCAAAGAGGTGTGCAGAGCCTACCTCACAGGGCTGCCTCATGGGCTCTCTGTTCTCAAAGCCTCAACCACCATGTGACCAGTCCAGCTGCCCTGAGGCTGCCATAGTGTGCGGAAGCCCAATCGAGCCCCTGTGGAGAGATGTATGGAGGAGACTTGAGACTTCATGATGAGAGGAGGATGCTCAGTAGCCCCCAGCCGTCCCAAAACCACCCCCCCCCCCAGCAGTGGCTCCTGTCCCCACCCCTGCTGTTCCAGCTCGCCAGCTTCTGACTATAGCTGCCTGCACAAGCCCCTCTCCCTCCCGCGCCGCCCCCCCCCCCCCCCACCACACACACACACCAGAAACATCAGCCTCTCCTCTCCTAGATCCCTGGCCTGCAAATAGTGAGCAAAACAAAATGGCTGTTTTAAAGTGGGGACATTTGGGGCAGTTTGTTACTTAGAGCAACCAGAACCGAGATGGGGGGAGGGGGCGCGGGGGGGCATTCTGCAGCAGGGACATTGGTCAACAAAATCATCTCCCCTTAGCTTGCTGCTCTCTGAGACAGTCTGCCTACAGGAAGCGACGGAGGCTAACCTTCCTAGGCCCAGGTTACCCAGCCAGGCACCTCCACGCTCCATGGCCACAATGGTGCGTGGCTTTATGGCCTCCAAAGGGTTAAAATGTGCCAGATCATCTGACACCCCTGCAATTTCTCAGTAAGAGCCAAGAAATTGTTAAGGGCTTAGCAACCTGGACTGCCTCCCACCCAAAGGGAATCCCTGGGCCCCTCGGCCCTCCTGTGATTGATGGGGACGCCGCTGCAGGGCCTGGCATTGGCAAAAGCTGCTGTCTGTGTTGAAGGATGGTGTTCGGGGTCTGGGCCTTGGCCAGGGCTGATCTGCCCTCAGGGCACCTCCGCCCAGGAAGCGCCCTCAGGTGAGAGGCAGGCCTGGCTGGGACCTGGGACTGGGACGGGAGCGCCTCTCCTTGCTCCCTGCCGCAGAGTGGAGGGACTCGCAGTTTGGTGGCTCAGTCGCCGGGACCCGGCCCTCAGCCTTGCCGGTGATGCCAATCCCAATAACAGGCACGTCCAGCTAGAAACCCAGCTCTGCAACGTACCCACCTTGAGCAAGCCCCTTTCCCTCTCTGAATCTCAGGTTCCTCGTCTGTAAAATGGGGATCTCTAAAGGTACCCGGTTCAGAAGGTTATGGGCTTAAATTAGATAATAGAGATGGAGGGCTTTCCACAGCGGCTGCTCCTAGGCAGTAAGTATTCCCTGCCACGTCCCCCCACCACGCCCACGGTCTCCATGCCTGTGCATGTATGTGCACCCATCCTCCGAAATAAGCTGAGGGGTTTGTCTGGGTGGTGCGCTGGGTTTGTTTTTGCACAAAAGGAAGGGGGGGGTGTGGGGATCCCAGGTCTGGGAGCTGGGCAAGCACGGTGACCTTGACGTAGAGCCTGTAACACACACTAGTTGTTAGTCCCCGGGGGCACTTGACTTTGGCGCACTCACCTTTGCTCACCCTGCGGCTTATCTCTGTTATCTTTGCAAACAAACCACAGCCCTTCCCTGCCCCAATCACCCTCAAGCCTCAGATTCTAAAACAACATCCCTCTCTCCACTCAGCCCAGCTATCCATCAACTCTGGCCACTGGGAGGGGGGCTCTGTGAGCTGCTGTTTATTTCTTCTCTACGAGATCATGGAAAGGCAGGCAGCTCAGGGACTGCCAGGCCTGTTGTCAAGGACTCTTTCCTTGAGCCCCGAGTCTTTGGCAGCTGTGATAATCAGCAGGGAAAACCAGAAAGGCGCATGCACCGCTTAGCGTGGCCTGCCCACCTGTCACCAAAGCAGCCTGAGAATGGATCCAGCCAGGGGAGCAGAGCCCAGAGACAGAGGAAGCAGGTCTCAGAGGTCTCAGCGACACGGTCAGAGTCCTCGCATCAGGCTCCAGGTCAGTTAAGCTGCCACATGGATGCCACCTTTCCTTGCACCTGTGCTCACGCGGGTCCCTTCACCAGGAATGCCCTGATGCCACGTCTGCAAATGTCCACGTGTCCCATCTGAGATGCCACCTTTTTCATCAAATTTCCTCTGCGCGCGCTTGCTCTCTCTCTCTCTCTCTCTCTCTCTCGTGTGTGTGTGTGTGTGTGTGTGTGTGTGTGTGTGTGCCCATGCTGAAGTGACTTCCTCCTCTTCTGGGTGCTAAACATTATGAATGTCTCTTAGCGTTACTTATAACCATGTACTATCCCTATTATGCATTATTTTAAAACAAAACTGTCAGCTCATTTGTGCTTGGATCCGTGTCTGATCTTGGCTTTCTTCTCATAGCATGGCCTCTGAGAATATGTACTGGGAGAGATCTCTAGAGGTGGGACCACAGGGCACCTTAGTTTTCTGCGTGAGGCATTCCTGGGACGATTTATAAAAGCCAGGTGTTGCTTTTGTATTCAGAAATATATATATAAAGACTTTCCAACTCATTGACTGAATGAAACACTGAGTGCATTTAGTAGCTTTAATTCCACTCCCAGATTTCTACAGGATGCAACCAATGTTATGTTCCCTCTTGGAGAGCCTTCCCACTTGCTCACATCCTTTTCACTTTATTTTATCCCCCGTCGAGTTGTCCTTCCCTCCTGACAGCACAAAGCGGCAATCAGGGGCGGCTAAGGGAGGCGGACTGGTGCCTAAGGAGGGTGATCTTCAGCTTTCACAGGTCTGTTTCTTCAACTCCATGAGTGACCAACTCATCCCAATTTTCCTAGGACATTCCTGATTTTAGCACCAAAAATCCCACATTCCCTAGACACCATTTCCAGGCAAACCTGAATGGTTGATCACCCTCTCTACTCCTCCCAAACCCACAAGTCTAATTTTATGACATGGAAGAGAAACTTTCATTGGTTCCTGTGGTGGATGGGATTCTAAGATGGCAGAGCTCCTGTCCCCTCCTGTAGGCATCCTGTGTGGACGTAGAAGAGACCTATGCATATGGTGGGATATCAGTCCTGGGATTAGTTTACCAATACCCTTGGCTTTGTTTTGTGTTCATCAAAAGAGAGATTCTGCTGGGTGAGCCTGACCTAATCAGGTGTGCCTTTAAAAGAAAATGAATTGTCAGAGAGATTGCTCCTGCGGGTCATGAACACCAGCCTCCACGAGTTCAACAGCCACAAAGAAATGAATCAAAAAACCACGTGAGCTTGACCCCAAGCCTCAGATTAGGCCTCAGCCCCAGTGAACACCTTGACTTCAGCCCAGCTACACTGCAACATGATTCTCATCTACAGAACGCAAGATAACAAGTTCATTTGAAGATGCTAAACTTGTGGTCATTTGTTACACGACAAAAGAAAATGTATACAATCCCATAAAGGACACTCTTGCCATAGAAGAGAAAGCTGAGTGGCTGTGGCAAGTTCCTCAACCTGTCTGAGTCTTGATGTCCTTATCTATAGAACTAGAGGCCCGGTGCACGAATTCATGCACAGGTGGGGTCCTTCGGCCTGGCTGGTGATCGGGGCTGATGTGGGGGACCGGCCAGCCAGGGGGAGGGACCTCGGGAGGTTGGCCCCAGCAGCAAGCTAACCAATAGCTGATTCTATGAGTAATCAGACTCCCTCCTCCCTCCTGTCTGGGTCCAAGGTGCAGGTGAACCACATTCAGGGCTGTCAGGGTCCCAGCAGCAAGGTCTGGGTCAGTGCCCGTCAAGCTATGGGCCGGTTGGCCAGTCGTTTTGGTCATTCTGGTCATTGGATTGTAACGGTTGCTTAGGCTTTTATATATAGAGAGGAGGAGGCCAGTACCTCATTCTGCACATATTCCTTGGAAATCCACTCCCTCCACTATCCCTGGCTCTCTGCTAAGCACTTGCAAATCTTGAACAGCCAAGGTCAAAGGTCAGTAGTTGGCTTTGACTACCTTCCTTTGATGAACAAAGGTCTTTCTATCGCAAGTGGCAACTATTTTGCTAGCAGTGAATAAGAACAAAACCCCAAATGGTCAGGTCTGGCTTGGGGAGCATGGTCCTTAGGACAATTCCTGTTGCTAAGAGGACATGGCATTCAGTGAGATCTATCTCAGAACCTCCCTGTGAATAATCATAGGGAAGCCTGCCCATCAGACACCTAACCATGCCTGGATGAGGGTGAAATATGACCTCTTTCTATCCAGGTGCCAGTCATTCTTTTCTGAGTGCATCTCAAGGGACCTACCTTCCCAGAGAGCTAGTATGTGCTCATCCTATGAAAAGAGCACAAATTAAAATTCATTTTTATTGAAATATCAGAGAGATATTTGTACAACATTATTCACAACCCAAATGTCCCTCAACACACAAATGCATGGACAAAATATGGTCTATTCATCCAATGAAATATTATTCAATCTGAAAAAGGAAGGAAATTCTGACACATGCTGCAATGTGGATGGAACCTGAAGATACTTGCTGAGTGAAATTAGCCGGTTACGAGAGGATAAATAGCGTGAACCCATTGATATGAGGTCCCGAGAGCAGTCAAATTCACAGAGACAGAAAGGAGAATGGTGGTCACCGGGCCTCAGAGAGGGGGAAGCAGAGAGTTCAGTCTTAGCGGGGACAGTTTCATTCTGGAAAGATGAAGAAGTTCTGGAGATGGATGGTGGTGATGATTGCACCGCAATATGAATGCACTTAACGCCACTGAACTGTACACTTAAAAGTGGTTAAAATGGTAGTTTTTATGTTGTCTATATTTTACCACAGTATAACTTTTAATTTTAAAATTTATTTTTAAAATTTTAACTTGTTAGATCTCAAGAAATAAAAGCTCAGTCAGCAAGGAGGAGGAGTAGCAAGAGCTCACTCCAGCTGGTGGGATGTGTGCCGCCCTTTGGAGATACTGTCCGTGCTGGAGAGCAGTCAGCTTCTCTAGCAAAGGGAGGGCATATTCCCTACTCACTCTCACTCCCAGCAACTTCATCCCTGGGCACATAATCCTAGAGAATCTCTCCCACAAGGACATAGGAGACAAGTTCAAGATAGCTTGTTTGCAACATCATTTATAATGGATAAAAAATGGAAACAATCTAAATGGTTATACACAGGAGAAAGGATACATCATTTCTGGTTTATTCAGATAGTGGAATAATGGAGCAAAAGCAACTGAAATATGGCTCCATATGTGAACTTAGATAAACCTCAAAACAAAACAAAACAAAAAGGACTCAAACTACAGAAGGATACATAGAGCTTGGTTCCATTTATATACTGTTTAAAAGTACCTGATTTTTATACACATAAGAGCAAGCACTAAAAACACACAAGAGAATATATCCCAAAAGCTCATTGGTAAATGAAACTGCAATACCAAAAAATTTTCAAATAATCTACAATAAGACATAAAGGGAAACAGGTGACAATACAGACAGGGGACAAACAGAAAACAAACAGTGAATGGGTAGCCCTAAGTCAAACCAAATCAATAATTACATTAAATGCAACTGATCTAAGCACACCAATGAAAAGGCAGAGATTGTCAGATTGGATTTTTAAAAATTCATAGTTAAAACTTTAAAATGGTAACAACAAAAACACAAACAAACAAAGCCTTCTGGGCCCAGATGTCTTCACTAGCAAATTCTACAAAAACATTTAGGGAAGTAATAAGGTCAGCTGCATCTTCCAGTAAATGGAAGAGAAGGCAATACCTCTTAACTCGTTTTATGAGGCCAGCATTACCCTGATACCAAGCCAGACAAATAAATTACAAGTAAACTATAGACCAATATCCCTCATAAATGCCAAAACGCTCAACAAAATATTACCAAATCGAAACCAGCTAAAAGGATAAAATGCAAAGAAAGGGATAGTCATCATGATTCAGTAGGGTTTATTATGGGAAAGACTGATTCAACACTTGAAAATCAATCAATATAATTCACCACATGAACAGACTAAAAAACCAAAATGCTTATCGTCATCTTAATAAATATGGAAAAAGCATTTTGATAAAAATTCTCAACTGATTAAGAATAGAAGGGATATTCTTTAACTTGATAAAGGATGTCTACAAAAATGTACGAGGAATGTCAGCATAATGGTGGAAGAATGAATGCCATCCCCCTGAGATCAGGAACATTTCAAGGATGTGCACTCTCACCACAGACAAGAAATAAGTAGTAAAAGACATGCAAATTGGAAAGGAAGAACTAAAACTATCTCTATTAGTAGGTGACATAATTGTCAACATAGCAAAGTCTCAAGAAATCTACCCCAAAAGCCACTAGAAGTAATAAATGAGTTTAACAAAGTTTTGTTTTTGTTTTTAGTTTAACAAAGTTTAAGGATAAAAATTTAATATAAATGATCAATATTTATATACCAGCAATAAACAATTGAAAATCAAAATTTTAAAAGAGTTCCATTTACAATAGTAGAAAAAAACATAAAAATGTAGGTCTATAGCTAACAAAATATATTCTGGATCTTTATGCTAACAACTGCAAAACAATGGTGAAAGAAATAAAAGAAAATGAAAATAAATACAGAGATACGTAATGTCAATTGATTGGATGACTTGCAATTGTTAAGATGTTTCCCCAAAACTAACCTATAGATTCAACACAATTTCAATCAAAATCTCAATAAGATTTTTGTAGATACCAACAAGCTAATGTTTTGCTAAGATAAGGGAGCTTAAATAGCCAAGCAATTTTTTAAAATATATTTTATTGATTTTTTACAGAGAGGAAGGGAGAGGGATAGAAAGTTAGAAACATCGATGAGAGAGAAACATTGATCAGCTGCCTCCTGCACACCCCCTACTGGGGATGTGCCCACAACCAAGGTACATGCCCTTGACCGGAATCGAACCTGGGACCCTTCAGTCCACAGGCCGACGCTCTATCCACTGAGCCAAACCGGTTTCGGCATAGCCAAGCAATTTTGATAAAGAATAAATTTGGGGAACTTATCCTACCTAATTTTAAGATTTACTATAAATCTACAGTAATCAAGACAGCATGGTGTTGGTGAAAAGATAGGCATATATGTCAATGGAGAGAACAGAAATAGACCTGCACATAAGTGATTTTGACAAAAGTATAAAGGCAATTCCATACAGAAAGGCTCATCCCATTTATAATTAGTGCAGAAACAATAGGATATTCTCATGAAAAGGAAATTCATTTGACCCATACTACACACCTTATGCAAAAGTGAACACGAAATGGATTAGTGCCAACAAAATGCCAGGCATTGTGCTAGGTGGTAGGGAGAGCAATGATAAAGGCAAGCACGGTGTGTCTCAGTAGAGGTTTTATTATAATAGAAAAGACAGCTAATAAACAAAAAATTACATGGTGACGTAAAAGCGGTGGTGATCAACATTAAGATGATGAAGTCCAGGGTGATAGTAGAACATAAAACAGCAGACTTGAAGGGGTTTGCGTGATCTTCCTCTTCTGTGCCCCAAGAAATAAGTGAGTTGCCCAAAGTTGGTCAACCAGTAAAAGAGGGAGAAACAGAACCTTGTCTTCCTACCCAGACATTCTGTGGTCTTTGGAGCAAACTTTAATGTACCTTATATTTGGGCCAATAACCCTGATTTCACTATTTATACTCAGGGAGAGAACCAGCTGGAATTTGGATGAATAAACATACGAGATTTTTAAAAAAAATATTCAAAACACAAGTCTCACTAAAATTGGGTCAGCGAAACCACCCCTGTTCCTGAAGGCTGATGACGTGTCCTTGACTTTTACAAGTAGAGCGAAGTTAAAACCATCTACCCACCCAGGCGGGGCCCCAAACAGATGTGCTGGCAGGTGCTGGTCCTGCCCAGGAGAGCACAGTAACAGCAACGAACCCACTACCTGCTTTCCTACATGGGCTGAAACATTGTGTCTATAAAAGGATCATCTTCCATGTTGCAATTTTCCTAAATTCTTTTATTTCCCCATAATCTAGGAACTATTGTAATTTGGCATTACTCAGTTCTAAAGAACTTTCCTACACACCTACTATGTGCCAGACTCTAGAGATACAGGGAGAAATAAAACTCAGACTCTGTTCCTAAGGAATTCACAGTCTGGTAATGAAGTCACTAACAAATGAAGAACTGCTCTTGATTATCGGACAGTTATTGGCCTAGCATGCTGACACAGGGATCAAGAGAAGTCACAATGGATTTTACTTCTTTTTTAAAAATATATTTTTATTGATTTCAGAGAGGAAGGGAGAGGGGGAGAGAGATAGAAACATCAATGATGAGAGAGAATCATTGATCGGCTGCACGCCCCATACTGGGGATGGAGCCCACAACCCGGGCGTATACCCTGACTGGGAATCCAACCGTGACCTGGGTCAGAGGTGGACGCTCCACCACTGAGTCACACCGGCCAGGCGGGTTTTACTTCTTTATTTCCCTTTCTCAGTGCCTATCTGCCTGCGTAACTTCAAGTTAGGTGTAAAATGCTTGACATGACTCTCCATTAAAATCCAACTCCTTGGTATCATACTTGCCTCCAACAAGATGTATTTAGAAACTTCTAAGCCTTGTTTCTTTTCTGGGCTTTTGTTTGCTCATTTCTGAGATCCACCTCAAAGGCTCAGCGTGTTCCTGCAGTAGGACTCCTTCCCTTGCCTTGAAATATCTATACCCAGCTACTGCCATGGGAAAAATGCTAAGCATCCCAAGAAGCCCTCTTGCAATAACGTCAGTCTTGACTCAACAGGCACGCAAGCAAAGGTGGTCCCGCGGTGGTAGTTCCAGCTTCCTCAGAGTCCCAGAGAAGTAACGTGTAAGAGGCCGCCTTGCTGGTTTTCCACTGGGAGCGTCCCCGCCCCCAGCTGTGTCGCTAGGCAACCCCAGCTGTGTCGCTAGGCAACCCCAGGTGTGTTGTTAGCCCATCCTCCAGCAAACCGATGACGGCGCAGGAGCTCAGACCTGGGACTCCCTGCAAACACGGGGCACTGACATTTGTGGCCCTGTGTCCTCCAGCCTCCCTTTGGGTCCTCACGGTGCCATTTCCAAAAGCTCAGCTCCCAATAGTCCCAAACCAATGGCCATGCCTGGGAGGGCTGCCAGGGTCAGGCTCTTCGGGAGCCAGCACGGCGGGGCGCTGTCTTGGGAGAGCCACGTCACCCTCTCTCAGTTTTCAAGCGGCCGACAGCCGGACGCCTCGGGCCCCATCCGAGCCTCAAGCGCCCGTTAGCATCACGGAGCAACCTGGACCAAATCACGCCCGGGGGGCGGGGCCGCGACCAGTCCTTCCAGACCCGACGGCGGCCTCGCGCGTCGGGCCCGCCCCCCGCGGCCCCGCCCCCCACTTCCGGCCGGACCGCGGTCACGTGGCCTGACCGGTCCCTCAGACGCGACGCGGCTTCTCTCGCGTCGAGTGTCCCGTCTTCCCTTCCGCCGGAAGTGGGGCGACTTTCCCTTTCCGGCTACGGGTCCCCAAGCGGAGGGGGAGGCCGGACCGGGAGCCGAGCGGCGGCGGGGGCGGTAATGGCGGAGCTGGTGCAGGGGCAGAGCGCTCCGGTGGGGATGAAGGCCGAGGGCTTCGTGGACGCCCTGCACCGGGTCCGGCAGGTACGGGCGCGGCCGGCTGGCGGGAGCAGGGGAGCCCGAGGCGGGGCCGGCCCGAGTCCGATGGGAGGAGGGGGTCGTCTGGGGGCGGGAGGCAGCCCGGCTGACGCCTCGGTCGGGGTTGGCGGTTCCTTGGGGCTCCTGCAGCCCGAGGAGCCCAGGCATGAGGCGCCTCCGCGAGGCCCAGGCCCAGCCTGCCGGGCGGGTCTCCCGGGTGCCGGCAGCCGCTGGGGAAGGGGCTGCCCCGGACGCCTGGCCCCATCGCGTGGGGCCGGAGCTGGACCTTCAGGGCAGCCAGCGCGGGGTTCTGAGGCTCCCGATTGGGGAGCCCACGGTGAGGACCCGGGTGTAGACAGAAGGCGGCTGTCTCAGGCCCAGCAGCTTAAGACTTGGGGAACATCGTCTTGGGACTTTCTCTAATTCAGGAGTCTTTCATTTTTGAGGGTCCTCTTGGAGAGGGAAGAAAGAATGTTAAGTGGATGTGGGTGGTCCACAAGAGGTGGAAATTCCTTATGGGCCATCGTTTCTCCTCTCCGGGAGAATGTGATAGGGACTCATTCCAGCAATGAAACTTGACCATCTGACAGTGTAGTGCATTTTGTCAGAGTTAAATAAACTGATTTTAAGAGGTTACATGCTTCCCTGGAGAATGGATATCGGGCCTGCCACATGGGGCTTGGGGCAGGGGACTTTGAATAGAACACATCCTTGTATTGCGGGTAAAGCTCACAAGTTAGCTCTAACACTTCAACTTCTGCTGTGTTCATCGTCTCTTCCTCTTTAATTGTAGGCATACTAAGTGACATTTTAAAAGTTGGGCTGTAACTAATTACTGCTTGATTCCTAACAGAAAGCCACAGGACTCATTGTGTTAGAAGATCCACTCGGTCGCTTGAAGATGTGGTCTTTACATCTCTTTCCAGTATTCCAGGGGAGGGAACCCTCCCTGTGGTCCCAGATACTGACTTTCCATTTTAATACTGATGCTCCTGTAGACATTATGTTGGATCCCAGAACTTTCCAAACCTATGGTTCCACCTAAAATTTTATCCGATGACCTGTCACTTACTGCCTAGGCACCAACCAGTACGGTAGTGAGAATCCATCTTAGACTTCAGAGCCAACCAGTGGCTGTCATGGATGAACATGCCATCCCGTTCCCCTTCCACCACTCTGCGTGCCAGCGTGTTACATGCTCTGCTCTCCAGCACAAGGTCCTGCACCTTGTTTCTCACTGGCTGCTAACATGTAATGGCTTTCGCTCTGTGCTGATGTGTGACAGGCACCTTGTTGGCCTCCTGTATCCAGGAAGAATTCTAGTCACTGCCCTAAAGAGCTCAGATCCTCAGTTTGCAGAATTGGCCTATGTAGTTGAACGTAAAATGCATGTTGGATCATTGAGAAGACTTGCTGCTTCTCTTGAGCCAGTGGTTGGACTCATATTCTTGGACAACCTCCTCAGGAGGGAGGGAGACCCTCTGTTAAATGCTGACCTGATGTGGATTGTTGGAGCAGTAGTTGTATTCCTAGCAGAGGAACTTCATTGGAAATGTTCCCAGCTCTGAAATGCGCCATTGACTGGAGCAGTATTAAGCCCAATGAAGACACTGCTGTAAGTGTATTACATCTGAATATTAACTGCTGGAGGTCGATACTATCTCCAAGGATTTGATGGCCTTTAAAAACTAAAGGAAAAAAAAAAAAAACAGGTTTGTGGGTAATTTTAGATTTATTTATAGATTTACGTTGGGCGAGAATGGCATGTTGGAAGTCTAAGATATTGTATGCTTATAGTAAAACTTACCTGAAAGGATCTCATATTATTTGGTCATCTGGGTGATGGTGGTTCTACTTCTCTGTTGTATACACAGCATGTTGCAGAGACGTGATTTTTCCCCCAGCAGTAACTGGAAGTAAAAACAGTATTTATTTAAATGATTGCAAAGCTTTTCCTCTCTTATGTGTCCTCATAAACACCAGCAACAATCTATAAGGCCCTCATCAGTTTGTCAGAGAGCAGGAAGCTCTATGGTGCTCAGTTTATCTAGATCATAATAGCATCTGAGTTGATCCTGCTGGGATTTGAACCTGCAGTTTCTATTAAATATGGGTATTTAGGGTTCAGTACCCAATCTACTCAACTTCCCTGCTAGCATCTAGAAGCTTCCTCGTGCCTTTACTTACTTAATATATGATGTTTCTGACTCATAAAGTCTAGTGTGCTGAATGCTCAGTCAGTTTCAGTTATACCTCAATGTTCGGCACAAATGGATAATCCAGCCATTCTGTAGGGACATACACAAGTGTGGCAATGTGATCTGATTCAGTCCCAAAGATGAATATTGAAAACTGCTGGGTATTAAAAAAACCCATCATATTGAGTTCTGTCATTGGCAGGTTAGCAAAAATAAAGTACTATTTTTTCAACTTGTTTAGAGAGGGCAGGATCCTAATAAGGGTGGGATGTGGACTCAAAGCCAAAATAGATTATCCTGTTCTATAGCTTCGCTGCACCTCTACCCTGTCTGTCTCAGTGGTCTGCAAACTGCGGCTCTCGAACCGCGGTTTGCCGCTCTGTTGACTAATGAGTTTGCCGACCACTGACCTAGACTCTCGATTCCAATAATTACAGGCTGTTGTTGTTCCTTGTGATTAAGCCCCTATCCCAGTGGTCCGCAAACTCATTAGTCAACAGAGCGGCAAACCGCGGCTCGAGAGCCGCAGTTTGCCAACCACTGGTCTGGGTTATAAGGGGACCTCGTGGAGGTTATGGATGAGTAGATAAAAGTCTGTTTTATCTTGTTTTCTAAGCATATAAAACCTTTCCAGAAAGCCCACTGCTGGTTTAGTAGCATCTGTCAAGTGTCCGCACATTTGCCTGTTAACAAGACAGTGCGAAATCCACAGAGTATTACAGACTCCCAGCACCTTCCATCAGCTCTACCAACTGCCGGTCATCAACTGCTAGTAAATAGAAGAAAGGATCTGGCCAAACTGCTAATGTTTTTTAGGACTTGGAGGTTCTATTTTGATCTAGACCCAGTCAGTGCCTCTGCATTGCGTAACTCCAGAGTATTCTATCCACATGAATACAGTGTAATTGGTGCCCCAGGGAGTTGATTGAACATTCTGTTGATTCTGCACCCAAATGATTTTGATCAAGCCATTGTAGAATCAGTAGAGAGTAACATTAGAACCTATCCTTTACCAGCACTTTAAAAATATATATATTGATTAGTGAGGGGCCTCCAGAGACTGCCTCCCAGGCTGCTGTTTCACACTTTGAGCCTCGGCAGTAGGTGATTTGGCGTGAGTGCTGTACACAAGCACCAGATCTTCAAGGGAATGTGCATCCACCATAACAAGAAAAAGCCTCTGCTCATTGGCTGTTGGGTACTCCCTGAGACATACTGCCTTCACTTAATATATGATGTTTCTGATTCATAAAGTCAAGTGTGCTGAATGTTCAGTCAGTTTAAGTTGTACTCCGCTGAGATCATCTCTTACATGTTCAGTGGCTCAGTCTCTCAAGTCATTTCACTAGGGACTTACTCCTGCATGTACGTTCCTTTTAGCTTTCTCAGACACCTGAAGAAAACCAATGCCTTCAGGAAATCTATGGGCTGCTTCTGTATCTTTGATAGGACCCAGCAGAGTACCCTGCAAAGAGCGAGCCCTTGTTAAAGAATTGGCAGTTGGATTGAGTCCATTTGAGTCACCACACTAATGCAAGCACTGAACCTCATGTTTGATATTGAAAGGTAGACTCCAAGTGAATAGTATGTGTGCCTCTAAGGCTTTTCTCATTTTCGTCTGAGACTATCTTTCTTTAAAAAAATTTTTTTAATATTTTTTTTTATTGATTTCAGAGGGGAAGGGATGGTTCTTTGAAGTCCCAATTATTTGTAGATACAAATTTACCTAGACCAGAGTTCTTAAACCCATGGCCCACGGGCTGGGGAAGGCTCACAGTGGGCCTGCAGGCCTGCTTTGTTTGACTCACACAGTGCCAGCACTTAGAAACCAGAATGATTTCACATAAAAACGGAGATTTCTGGCTTCCGCACTGCTCCCACATTTTGCAGTGGCTGTATTCGGCAGGAGCTGGGTGGCCTCTGCCCCTTTGCACAGGTGTTGACTCTCTCGTTGCCTTCCTTCCCACCACTTTGCTCATGTTTTACGCTGCCCATTGGGATGCCTAGTCCACAGCCCTTTTTTCTTATCCTTTTTCAATTGTGAGCTCATCGTTTCTAGGTTTTATTTGAAATTTATAATGGAAAAAACTGGGAGGAGAGTTGGGCAATCTAAGGCTCCTGCGGGCAGCTGTGTGACCTTGGACTAGGTTAGTCTTTCCCAACATTTGATCTACAGGCTGTTACTATGTCTTCCATGGGGAATACAGGGTTAAATAAGGTGAATTGTCTTTACTACAAGACTTCTTGGAGCCTTTAATATGCTTACGTGCATTAAGGCCTAAATGTCCTGAAGTTAAATCACTTCATACCCTCTTTTCATAAAACCAAATTCCGTTCTGTGGATCAAACTTAGGAAATGTTGAGCTAAATAATCTCAGTGGTCCCTTCAAGGCCATGAGCTGGATTTGAAAAAGAAAATTGGTCATATTTTTTTCACTCTTTTGCTTTGTCATACACTAGAGGCCCGGTGCACGGGAGGGGGAGGGTCCCCTCAGCCCAGCCTGCACCCTCCAATCCAGGACCCCTGGGGGGATGTCTGACAATCCTGGACCGCTGGCTCCTAACCACTCACCTGCCTGCCTGCCTGATCGCCCCTAACTGCCTCTGCCTGCCTTCCTGATCGCCCCTAACTGCCTCTGCCTGCAGGCCTGATTGCCCCCAACTGCCCTCTCCCCCATCCCCCCACCCCCCCCCCCCCCCGCCCCCCCCCGCCAACCTGGTCACCCCACGCAGCCTGCTGTTCAGTAGTTTGGTCGCCCCTCACTGGCCCCCCCTGCTGGCCTGGTCGCCCCACACAGGCTGCTGCTCAGCCATTTGTTCGTCCCTCACTAACCCCCCTGCTGGCCTGGTCGCTCCATGCTGCCTGCCGCTCAGTCGTTTGGTTGTCCCTCACTAACCCTCCTGCCGGCCTGGTTGCCCCACGCAGCCTTTTTGGTCATCCGGTTGTTTCGGTTGCAACGGTCACTTAGGCTTTTATATATATAGATTATACAGTAGGTTCTCAAATAACATGTTTTCGTTCAATATTGTTTTGTTATAATGTTGATGAGATGCCATAGGAATTTTACCCTTACTTGTGTCGATTAGTGTAGTAAAATTAGTTTCTTTATATGTTGTTTCCCTGCAGTTCCAAGAACCTTTTGATGACGTTAAGGGAGGACTTACTGTATTGGGTGTCTGTTCAAACTTTCCTGTCCCTAGCTTTTCTGTGCAATCCTTTTACTCTTAAGAACTGTCTCTCTTGAAAATGTTTTGCATTTTGAGTTTCGTTATAAAGACACTTGGAAAGAATAGCCGATGTTTCTATTGGAGGCACTTTTCTCCTAATACCAGGTGAAAACAAATCACTTGCAAGACTGAGTGGTGTTAATGGAAGTAGTGATGTGATTCAGATTACCTACCTGCCATTATTCGAGTATCTGCTGAGTCCAAGGCTTCTTGCTGGATGCTGGGACAGTGCAAAGATAAATAAGACAACTTTGCAGCTGGTTTTATCTTAACTGGATTAAATTCTCACAACAACCAGGTCCAATATTCCAGAAGGGTTATATTTCTCACTTTATATTTGAAAATAAGCCAAAGGGAAACAAAGCAGTTTTCTCAGAGGCACACAAATAATATATACATTGTTCTTGCACCCATGTCTTGTGCATTCTAAGAAGGATTTGGTTCCTTTGCAGAGGTAGTTGCATAGTTTTCATCTCGCTGAGACATCAGCAGAGTCTTTGAACAAAGCATTGAAAGGATGCTGGTGAATTAGAGGGCATGGAGGGGAGAAAACTAATGGACATGTCATCTTTAGGGCCTTTGGTGGGGGAATCCCAGCCGGAACAGTATTTCAGCTTACAGCCTCAGGTGGTCATCTTAGCATTGTGCCTACAGATGGGTTTCTCCGTGTGCACTTTAAATTTAGCAAATGTTTTGTTTGTTTTTTGTTAATCCTCACCCAAGGATATTTTTCCATTGATTTTTAGGGAGAGTGGAAGAGAGAGGGAAAGACAGAAATATCAATGTGAGAGAAGCACATCGATTGGTTGTCTCCTACGTGAGCCCTGACCAGGGCCTGGGCTGAGGAGGAGCCTGCAGCCAAGGTATAATATGCCCTTGACTGGAATCAAACCTGGGACCCTTTGGTCTGCAGGCCAAGGCTCTATTCACTGAGCAAAACCAGCTAGGGCAAATTTAGCAAATGTTTAATGAGAACCTTCCATGTGCCAAGCATTTTGCTATGCATTAGGGAAGCTGTTCTTTAACTTTGGTAACATGGGCCTTTTATTTTTTTTAAGATATATTTTTATTGATTTTCTTTTTTTTTTTTTTTTAGGAGAGGGTGAGAGAGGTAGAAACATTGATGAGAGAGACACATTTATCAGCTGCCTCCTGCACTCCCCTCACTGGGGATCCAGGCCAAAACCCAGGCATGTGCACTGACTGGGTATCGAACCAGCGGCCTCTTGGTTCATGGGTTGCAACCACTGGGCCACACCGGCTGGGCAGAACATGGACCTTTTAAAGACTATTGAAAACTTTGAACTCCTCAGAATATTTATTGGTTTTGTATATAAATTCAAGAGTTCTCAAGCTGAGCCCTAGAGCTCCCAGTTAAGGAATCTTTGTCCCAGGGTTTCCGAGGCGATTGAGAAGATCCACTCTTCAAAGAGCTCCTTGTGAGGAGACAGTGGAACCAATAACTATCTCGGTGAGATTCTGCTATTTAGAGCTGGGTTATCAAATGCTTTGCAATCACAGATAAGGGAGTATTTAATTCTCCCCAATGTGGGCGGCACGAAGTTGTCAGGAGAAGGTACTAAGAAGAGCTGCTATCTTACTTGATTGGTACATAGAATTCCTTGTTTTGGCAATGCCAGTAAATAGGGCAGGACCAGCCGGGGCCCCATCTCTGCCAACACTTATGCTACCATTTGTTGAGCTTGTGTTATGCTCGGTGCCAGGCACAACTTCCATAGATGTTCTCTCATTTGATAGTCACAGAATTCCCAGGTGGTAATATAGTGAAGTGGTTAAGAGCTTGACTTCAGACTATATGAGCTCACGTTCTGGTTATGCCACTTACTAGCTTAGTCACTGGCCAAGTTATCTATCTCCTTTAAGCCAAAGTTTCCTCATGTGTAAAATGGAGATCATTAATGTTGGTAATAATTTTTTTTTAAAATATATTTTATTGATTTTTTACAGAGAGGAAGGGAGAGGGATAGAGAGTTAGAAACATCGATGAGAGAGAAACATCGATCAGCTGCCTCCTGCACACCCCCTACTGGAGATGTGCCCGCAATCAAGGTACATGCCCTTGACCGGAATCGAACTCGGGACCCTTCAGTCCGCAGGCCGACGCTCTATCCATGAGCCAAACCGGTTTTGGCATGGTAATAATTTTTAAAAATAGCTAATATTACAAGTTAGGAGGTTACTAGAGGCTAATATTAGAAGTTGGGGGAGGTGGGGTGTGTAGTGACTGAAGGGGGCCTGAGGCAGGCTTCTGGGGTCCTGGTGATGTTCTGTTTTGACCTGGATGCTAGTTGCGCAGGCATTTTCGTTAGTGAAAACTCAGTGAGCTGTAAACGTATCCGTGTACTTTTCTGGAGCATTATTCTTCCATTAAAGGTTAAAATAGCAAACGGTTCTTGTTCCTTACCATGTGCCTGGCATTGTTCTACATTGTTACCCTGTCATCCCCATGGATACAGTTCTAGGCAGGCTCCAAACCCCACAGTAGTGAGAATAGTAGCTACTTTATAAGGTCACTGTGAAGATTAAATGAGGGCAGCAGCAGGCTTTTCGTCGTTGTGCTGTACATTTGATACAGTGCTGTCTTCACTGTGACCCACCAGGTAGTGGGATGCAGAACTAGGACTTGCCCCGTGCCCTGACTCCAGCCCCTGCCCTCTGGAACTTCTCTTAGCCCCGCCTCGGCCGCTCTGGCCACATCGTGTTCCTGCCGTGGGCAGCAGAGACTCTCAGTCCAGCCCGTGCATTCTCCAGGGCCCGAGCAGGCCACTCTGGGGAACTGTAGAGCAGAGGTTCCAGGGGGTAAGTCGGGTTCCTGCTCCCTGGGTGGTGTGAGCTTCCACCTCTACTTGCTGGATCTGTGAAAAGCATCAGTAGCTATATTGATAGCATGGACATCATATGTGAAGGACTTGGTGGTGCTCGATGGCTTTGCCCATTTCCATTTAGTATAAAGTTCTAATCAGTGTGGACATAGTCACAGCTTCCTATTTGGATTTATAGGAGGAACTACTTTGATTACAAAACCTGTCAACAGAGAAATTTAGTTCTAAAGGTGTGCACTGGGAGTAATAAATTGCCATGTTTATGCACTTCAGTAATCTGTGTCCTACCTTTGTGATTTTTGCCATAGCAGTGAACCCTCAATATTCTGTTAATTTAAAATCATCTTAAAATTTGGATTTGTTTGAAATATTTTTCAAAAGCAAACGAAATCACTGTCATAAATGAAAAACTTTGCCATTTATTGAAGGTAACTGTAAAAAATATATATATTCATCCATGCACCTTTCAAAATCACCTGTGTACTCCTCTGGAAAACACTGGTTTAGTTCGTCCCTGCGTTTCACAGGTGTGTACACCATGGAGCAAGGCCATTGAGGGTCTTGCCCAAGGTCATACACTGGAAGATCTGGCTGGAAAACCAAACTCTTGACTGACTCCTTGTCCAGTGCTCCCTTCCTTCTTATTTCCGCTGACTACTGGCAGTGGAGGTTAAATTTAGTCTATCATTTATATCTCATCTTTTACTGTGCTTAAAATAGCACAGGTAGTGAGATAACCCATTCTCTTCCCCACCTACCCTCCAAAGCAGGAAAAGTAATTGAAGTGGTAGAAAATGGGTAGCAGAGTCCCCTCAAGGTCATGCTTTCAGATAAGGACTGGAGTGGCCTTGGTTTTGTTGGTAGATTCTGGCTTCGGTGACTCTTATTTTCTGGCCTATGCCATTAACTGAGAATGTACCCCACTTTCCTTAGCAGCTGCTGTTCAGAATGACCCGTTGCGATGTGAGGAATTGCTTGAGGTCTGTGTACTGTGAACCACTAGGTTTAAGTCCTTGAGAAGTGAAATATGTTTAAGAAAGTATTAGGTGGAGGAAAGAGAGGTAGCTTAGAGCTGTGGTTATAGACTTGAGTCAGGCATGCCTGGGCTTAAATACCATTTATGCTACTTACAAGATGTGTGACTTTTGACAGGTCACTCAGCTTCTCTGAGCCACATTTTTCCTTATCTTAAAAATAGACCGTTTGGCTCAATGGATAGAGCATCCGCCTGCGGACTGAAGGGTCCCAGATTCGATTCCAGTCAGGGGCATATACCTGGGTTGTGGGCTCAGTCCAATGTGCAGGAGGCAGCCAATCAATGATTCCCTCTCATCATTGATGTTTCTATCTCTCTCTTCCTCTCTGCAATCAAAAAAAGATATTTTTAAAAAATGGAAATAACACCAGCTTCCTAGAGAATCATTGTAAGGAATAAATGAGATAGCATGTTTAAAATGTTCCTAGAGTACCTAGCACATAGTGAGCACTCATTAAATTTCAACTGGTTATTTTTTTTTTTTTTCTTATAGCCATTTTCAGGGACCTTAATGACTTCAATGTCTTTAAGGCTTGTAACATGGCTTTACTATTGCCAGCTTTCTCTAAATTTCTGCAGAACACATTCAGGTAAGCAGACTTATTGGCTGGCTTTCAACTGGTTATTTTAGTAGATATTTCATGTCATTTCCTAGAATAAAGTTACATTTATATGAAGAAACGAACACATTGAATTTTATGGTATATTGTAATATACAATGAAATATCAATGTAAATTGAGATGCAATTGTATATTTTAATGTTAAACTTGTATCTAACATTTGTTTAGCTAAAGTTTAAATGCAATCTATTGACTTCAGAGCTACACCTCTTAACCATTATTACAAATTTCCCTAGTTATAGATGCCTGAAGCAAACATGACTTAAGAACAAATCTGACCCTGGCCAGATAGCTCAGTAAGTTAGAACATTGTACCAACAGGCCAAGGTTGCAGGTTCAATCCCTGGTCAGAGCACATGCAAGAATCAACCAGTGAATGCACAAATAAGAGGAACAACAAATCAATGTCTGTCTCTCCCTCTCTCCGTCTCGCTGTCCCTCCGTCCCTCCTCCTTCCGTCCCTCCTCCCTCTCTCTCTAAATTTTAAAAAATTAAAAATAAAATAGTGGATTAAAAAAACATTTGAAAGTCTCAGTCACAAATTTGAAAGGACACTTATTGATATAATCACTATTAGGAACAGAAAACTATTGTAACATGTTTACCATATTGGCTTTGGGAGGAAAATAAGGAAGGCTGAGGACTCGGGAATAACATTTAGCTAGTTTGGTTGGCAGGAAGAAAGAAGATTTGGAAGATGAGGTATCATCAGAAAGGAGCAGGGAGAGTGCCTAATGTGCAGAGTGCACGTTTTGAGGCCCTGTCTTTGAGAGTGATGTCACATGCACACTGTTGGGGGACTCCACTGATAGTCATACCCTTTTGTGATTTGGGGTGATCATGTCTTCTGAGAATGTTTTGGTCTGTCTTTAAAAAAAACAACTAGACCAATCTTTTCTTTTTTTAATATATTTTAGTTGATTTCAGAGAGGAAAGGAGAGGGAGAGATAGAAACATCAGTGATGAGAGAGAATCATTGATTGGCTGCCTTCTGCACACCCCCTACTGGGGATTGAGCCTGCAACCCAAAACGTGCCCTTTTCCGGAATCAAACCTGGGACCCTTCAGTCCGCAGGCCGACGCTCTACCCATTGAGCCAGATCAGCTAGGGCAACGAGGCCAATTTTGAAAACCCTTACATTAGCCAGTTTATGTGGCAGACGAGAGGGTCTCTGTGGACACAAGCTCTTGCAGTGTTCTCACCTTTTTAACCCACCTGCTTTACCAGCTGAGTCCTTACAGGTAACTTTTGCATCTAAAATTAAGTAGCCAACCTCTACAAGCTTATCCAAAACAAATAAGGGGAGCAAGCTTGCAAGTAGATGATAGAATGCTGTTAGACAGGTTATATACGGCCTTTTGTTTAAGAGCAAATGGCCATTTGCCCTTAGAGACTTACTTGGATATAGGAGGTGGGGTTTCTATCAGCTGTCTATCTTTAGTATTTGAGATTGTCAAACTTTTTCTTTAAAGGTCCAAATAGTATGGCTTTGCACACTATATGGTCTCTGCAACTCCTTACCGATAACTAATGGGTGTGGCTCTGTTCAATAAAGCTTTCCTTACAAAAGCGGGTGGTTCACCAACCATACTTTGTTTACCCTTAGCTTAGAATACCTCCTATTAGAACACCTAATGGTGTTCCTATTCTTGACCACTTAGAATCTATTTGTCTTGTCTAAGAGCATCTTTTAAAAACAAATGAGCACATTACTTCCCTTAGAAAGCCTTCTAGTTGCTTCTGATCACCCTTTCTGTAAAATCCAAGCCCCTTACCATGATCAGTAAAGCCCTATGTGAGCTGGCTCCTGCCTACTTCTTAGTACACATCTAATTCCTTCTACTCTAATGACATTAACTTCTCTCTTTTAGGCTTATACTTACCAAACTTGCTCCTGCCTCAGGGCCTTTGTACAAGCTGTTGCTTCTGCCTGGACAGCTCTTCCTCAGATTTTTGTGTAGCCAGCTGCTGCTCATCATTTAGGTCTCAGATTACATGTCACCTCCCAGTGTCCTGCCCTGATCGCCCTATATATAGTAGCTCTCCCAAGCACTCTCTAAATGTCATTGTATTTTATTGGCATCATGCTGTTGCCACCTGAAATGCTCAGTTTATTGTGTACCCATGACTCCCCACCGACTGCTGACTCCAGGGAACAGGGGCTTGGTTATTCTTGTTCGCCACAGGAGCCTTGGTGCCTGGAACAGCCTAGCACATAGTAGGCAATCACCATTTGTTGGGTGATTTGCCTTGTTTTACAGCCCTGGTATTTGTGAAGTGCTTTTCAGTGTACAAAGCTCTTTTGTGTTCAGAGTATGTTGTTATCTTTTCAAAAACTATGAAGCAGATGGTATTATATCCAGAGGATCTTAAGCAGAGAAGGAACAGACTTGCCCAACATCACAGAACCAGTAAATGGAAGGCACAAGCCCTGACCCCAGGACATTTAAGTCTTGCCTGGGGTTTTCGTGATTGTCTTTAATTGTTTGTTTAAGGTAATTTATCTTTACGTGGGTCCTGGAAGGTCTCAGACTTCTGGGCACATTGGGACACGTTCAGAATTTCCACTAAAGGTTTTGCTCTCTGAGACAGGTGTGCTAGGCTTAATTCGGGGAGTAACATCAAGAGCAACTGCTATAGACATTGATTAAATCAAAGAGTTGATTTATTGTGAAGATCACAATCATTTCCTAATGAGAACAAAGTAGTTTAGTCTATGTAGCATTTGTTTCTGGGGGAAATTTTTTAATAGCTATGTTCTGTTCTTTAACTGATAATAAATAAAATATTAAAAGTTGAAATAGGTCTCAGATTATCTTACTTTCTCAAGTGCAGGAATCTTACAATAGTCTGGACAGACAGTCATCCCCTTCCCCCCCCCATTCAGACACTTCCAACGAAGAGCAGCTTATTGCCTTATATCTGTAGATTGCATCATCACTTTTATAGATGTCACAGTTAATAGGATGGATATATTCCTAAAGGGTTGTCAGTTGAGCAAACATGGCCTTTTAAATATTGTTGGGGAATTTGTTTCTTAAAGGAATCCTGTGATAAAACCTTTTGAGCAAAGTTTTTCTTATTGTTGGCCTGCTTTTTTTCTTCAAATGCAGTATGCCTGTATTTTAAGTGATGGCTTAGAAACACTAATTGCTTGTAAAAGACACATTTTTGGTACTATTTTATTTCTAAAGACACATGATTATTAAGACCAAAAGAAAACTCAGTTAACAGTGAAAAGTGTTTATCCTACCATGACATCTCCTTACATTAATGTAGGTTGGGGTGGGGGGAGGGTGAAAAAACAGCCCTCTAAAGAGGACTCTCATAGAGCCATGATTTGTTCCTGAATGTTTGAATCTGCTTCTTCTGTAGATTGCTGCTAAAATTGATTCAATTCCTCACTTGAATAATTCCACACCTCTAGTGGACCCCTCCGTGTATGGATATGGAGTGCAAAAGCGGCCCCTGGATGACGGAGGTAAGTTGTTGTCAGTGTCTGCCTTTCAGGTGGTAGTGAACCTGTCAGTGCAGTTGTGTCAGCCATTTCCTTAACAGCTCTCCAGCACACTCTGAAGAGGAATGGCTGAGGGAAGTATTTAGGATGATTTTTCTCAGCAATTCTCCAGCATTTGAGTTCTTATTTGCCTTGATAATACAGGAATCTTTTTAGCTGGGCTCTCAGGGAAAGACTTGGCCTTTGAGCGTCAGCTTGGAAGTAATTTGGCAGATTTGATAGTTTTGCTGGATTTAGCCCTCCGTTCTTTCAGTACACATGTAAGAATTGAAGTTTCCACTTTTCTCAAAAGAAAAGCTAAGTTTTGGTGCATAGCTCTGAGGAAGCCGTGGCTATATCTTGACCTTAAAGAAAGGAAAGGGGGGAGGGAGATGACCTTTCTCTGATCTATCTGCTGGTTTTTCATCATTCCCATTTATGACAAGTTCTTTCTAGAAACATTCCTTTTCCTTTCATTCATTCATTCATTTGTAATTTTGCTGGTTTGTTTATATATTCAACTCCACTCCAACCCCCCAAAATTTGAAACCAATTAGCAGTGCCTATCACCAGCACCCTGGCAGAGAATCTACCAAATGTGCTTCTGTAGAGAACTTGGCCTTTCTTTATCTGATTTGGTCTTCCACAAAGTATGACTATAACAGGGATTGTGAAATATACTAGATGGTACATGAATGTTCACACAGTGGTGGGCCAGTGTCTCCTTCTGTCCTGTCAGTCTGCATATGCACCCAACCATGTATGTGTGTACATATTTCTGTGATACGTTAAGTGAAAAAAATCAAGGTGTGCAACAAGATGTATTATATATGTAATCCCTTTTTCTAAAAAAAAATACATGTTTTTATATACATAGGAAAAATGTAATTTGGCTTGATTGATTTTTTTTCTGGTCCCCATGGGATTCTAAAAGAGGAGATTGCCATTGTTTTTAGAATAGAGGCCCAGCACATGAAATCGTGCGTGGGTAGGGTCCCTAGGCCTAGCCTGCGATCAGGGCCATCTTCCGCCCGCTCACCAGTCCCGCCCCGCCGCCACCCACCCTGGTTCCCTGTTTGCCATCCTGCTATCGGAGCCTGTGGGCTGAGGGGAGGGACCAAGAGGTCAGCTGTTCCACCCGCTCGCCAGTCCCCAGTCCCCCCCCCCCCCCCACCGCCACCCACCCCGGTTCCCCGTTCGCCATCCTGTGACCTGTGATCGGAGCCTGTGGGGCTGGGCGGAGAAGGGGACTGAGAGGTGGTCAGTGCACCTCATAGTGACTGGTCGAGTGGTCGTTCTGGTCATTAAGCCGTTATGGTCACTGGGCTTTTATTATACAGGATGTGGGGACCTTTTTGGAATAATTGTATAGATTCACACTGTGAAGATTTTAAGGGGATAACATTTGGATGTACAAGTTCTCTGTTGAAAACAACGGTTTATGTTTATGATCACGCACATAGAAAGTCTACTCCGGGCCATTGGAACTACGGTGACCATTTAAACTGCTGCTTCCAAATAATACGCCATGCGCTTCTTTAATTTGACTGGTGTTAGTGATTTCTTAGACCAAATATGACTAATGGCATTCTCTGCATTTTGCCTTAGCAAAAAGCTTTTTACCTTTTTAGGGCAATTATGCTTCTGCTTCTCCTGTGAGACATCGATAGGAAAGGAGAACTAAGTTGTCTGGCACTGAGCACGTATCTTGTTAATGGACAGCGTCTCTCTGGCCCACCGTTTCCAGAAATTGAGATCAATACGTTTCACAACTCTCGGCCTTGTTTTCACCCACGTGTGGAGTCGAGTTGCAGTGGAAACTGCATCCAGTGTCTGGTATTCACTGTGTTCTTTGCATGGGAACACCCACATATTTGCAAATGTGACCGTTGGCATTTTGCAGGCGTTTTTCCCCGTTAATCCTCTGATACCCATTTGAAAGAAATTAGCAGAAGGTTCTGAACTTAATGATAAGGAGACCTAGGAAGCCAGCAGCTGTAGTTAGTAAGTCACCAGGAAGTCCAGGATCTCACTTGAAAGTTCAGCGCATTATCATAGTTTATTTTCACATTTTGTTGTTGTTGTTGAACCTTTTACAGATTACCTTCATTTCCCCCCCTTTGCCCTCCTTCACCCAGCTCCCTCACCTCTCTTTTGAGAACCCTGATTTTTGGCATGCCTGCCTTTTGGGGACTAAGTCCTTGTAGTCAGAAAATGAACACAATTTCTCTCTTTCCTTCTTCTAAATAGTAAGCCATCTTACTAGTGTGGTAGGAAAGAACTGAGAGAGAACCTTTTGGCACCGTGTTCGGCCTCTGGCATCCCTGGATGCCTGTGTCTTACACAACAGATGTATTCGGAGAACAAGCAAAGTCACTCGGGCTTTTTGCATTCTGCATTACAGTTTGATGAAGTCAGTCCTGTTCTGGTGAGCACCGTTTAAATAACAGAATCACAGGAATTGTTTTCCTCCACGTTGGTCCCCCCATGTAGAGTTTGAGATTTGCTGTTGATCTTAGAGAAAACCCTGGGCAGTGGGCCTGCCTCAGCCTCTGTTGTCAGCTGTCAGCATATTCTGATGGGGATAGGTCACTGGGCCAGTTCTGTTTTCCTGAATAGATATGTGAATAAACAGATCCTGTCAAGGAAAGTGTTTGTGTTTGCCCCACAGCTTTCTAGGGGGCACAGTCTTGCTGTTTGTGAGATGAAAGGTTAGAAAAGCAGAGACAAACAACAAGCAGGAATTCCATCGCTTTTTCTTTGCAACAAAGATTTCCAAAGGCTTGCAGTGTTTGGTTTGGTTTGGCCTAGGGTTTTGTGACAGAAGTGCACCAGATCACCTTTAGCAATGTGAACTTTCTAACTTGCCAGTGAATCGGAGTTCTTTAACCTTCAGGAGGTTAAAGTTCAGTCCACTAGACGTTTTTGGAGGTGTTACTTAGGTCTGTTTGAAAGTATTTCAACTCTTGAAGTTGACCACAAAGAACCTTAACCCAGGGTTTGTTCGGGACACTGAGATAGACAGACAGGTGGATGAATAGGAGGATTAGAACAAGTGCGAGGCCAGAAAGCCAGGGGACAGGTTTATTCCTGGTGCAGACGGGATTGGCGTGAGTGGGGTTCCTGCAGTTAGGAGCCGTCTGTGAGACTGCCCGTCAGCAGCCGCCTGGAACCCAGCAGGAAGAGTTTGGAGCTCAGCCTTCAGAGCCTGCCTTGGCGCCCTGCCCTCCAGCTTTGGGTCACATAACTTTAATTGTTAGCATCTTCAGTCTTGGCACCCACGCTTTCTAACAGCCTTTGAGGTGTAGAATCTTCAATTCGGGAATCTCCCTGCTGGTGTCGGGTGTGGCACCCTTTCCATCCAGTACTTTCTTCTTGCCACTGCTGGAGCCAGTCTGACCAGTTTCTGCCTCTTCTGTAAGGCCTAGGGCAGGTTCCAGTAACCAGGGAGGCCCAGCCTAACCTGGCTGTCACCTACCTGCCCTTCTGGCCTCTCCCCCATTCAGCAGCCTAATCATCTGTTCTCTTTGCTCTCCCAGAAACATGTCCTCCATCCCAGCTCTTACCTGGCTGATTCCTACTCAGCCCATAGGTCTCCAAATTGATAGGTCAGACTTCCTCCTAGCAGCCTGTCCTCATCCTCATCTCCTGACTTTCTTCAGTGCCCGCTCAGGTGCCACCCAGCCTCTTCATCTTCTCTTGTCTCCTGTTCTCCTTCCTTCCTCCTCCTTTCCCTCTCTCCCTCCCTTTTTCCTACAGTCCCCTCACCAGTCCTCTCATTCTGCTCTGAACTTCTAAGGTTCATTTGTCCCTTAAGGTACATGTCATCTCCTGCTTTTTTCTGCAGATCCTAGGTGTCCCTCTCTGGCCAGACCCTACATGCCCTCACTCACCATAGAGGTGTTCTCTGTTTGCAGCCTGCCTTCAGCGGGAGGGAATAGATGCTCAATGCTAAATTCTCCTTTGTATCCTGTGATTTGCATTTAGAAAATTTTCTGAAAAGTAAGCTCCACATGTAAGAGAAGAGCATTAGCCACGTGTTTTAAAACTGTGAATGTCAGTTTAATCTAAATCAGGACTTGGCAAGCTTTTTCTTAAAGGAGCAGATAGTAAATATCTTAGGCTTTCCGGTCCTGGCCTCTGCCCCACCTGCTCAGCTCTGCCATGAGCCTGGAAGCAGCCTGGACACACGTAACCAAACGCGGTGGCTGAGCTCCAGGGCCTCCTTGTTTACAGAAATGGGCAGCTGGCCCTCAGGCTCGGTTTGCCAGCCTCTGATCTCAAACCAGCCTTGTCAAATGATTAACTCTAGCACTTTCTTAATCTGCAGTTAGAGAGGCGTACAGAGGGTTCCCCGCGCGCCCCCCCCCGCCCCTAATTTCCTTAAACAAGTCTCCCTGTCTCAGGTTCCACTATCTAACTGCCTCGCTGAGAAAACGAGTGATTTCTCCTGTTTAGCCCGGAGCTGGCTGACAGATGGCAAAGCCGCTCTTCTCATCGTCCCCTCCGTCTTTCTAGGGGCAGTGGGAGCGTCCTCTCCAGGTTTCTACCCTGGGAGGGTCTGAGGTAATTATTGCCTCTTGAGCTTTCTACTTGAACCTAATAAACCTCACTCTCCCTGCCCTCTCTGGAAAATGCGACACCAGATCAGAACTCTGGTGGATGCAGCACTGTGTCTGCCATTGCTGGGGCGGGGAGCGTACACACGCAGCTTGGAAACGTGCCTGCCTTTTCTCCCAAAGGCTTCTCTCTGGTTCGGGTGCAGTACCTTTTCCGTAGTCCCACCCCTTCTGCTTCTGTTCGATGATGTTTCTGTGGGGTGACGGAAGAAGAATTTTTGGGTGTACTATCAAATGAAGTCTTTACAGGAAATTGGAATAGAATTTTTTTTTTCTCTTAAAAAAATTCATTTTGCCCTAGCTAGTTTGGCTCAGTGGATAGAGCGTCAGCCTGTGGACAGAAGGGTCCCAGGTTCGATTCCCATCAAGAGCACATGCCTGGGTTGCGGGCTCAATCCCCAGGGCGGGGTGTGCAGGAGGCAGCCAATCAATGATTCTCTCTCATTAATGTTTCTATCTCTCTTTCCCTCTCCCTTCTTCTCTGAAATCAATAAAAAAAAATATATTTTTTTAAAAATCTTTTTACATTCTGCACATTGACATAGAGGTAAAAAGAAAATGACTGAAACATTTAGATGAAAATTCTTTTTTTTAAAATAAATCTGTATTTTTTATTTATTTCAGAGAGGAAGAGAGAGAGAAACATCAATGATAGAGAATCATTGGCCTCCTGCACACCCCCTGCTCGGGATGGAGCCCGCAATCTGGGCATGTGCCCTGACAGGGAATCAAACCGTGACCTCTTGGTTCATAGGTTGATGTTCAACCACTGATCCACACCAGCAAGGCAAATGAAGGATTCTTTACAATTAAATCCACAGTCCTATCTAATAAAGAGGGAATATGAGGATGGTGGCGCCCAGTCCCCTCAGCCCCGCCTCATCCAGCCAGAGTCCCCCAGTCCCCTCAGACCCGCCTCATCCAGCTGGAGTCCCCCAGTTCCCTCAGCCCTGCCTCATCCAGCCGGAGTCCCCCAGTCCCCTCAGCCCCACAGGGGAAGATAGTGGGGGCTATCGGGTCGGCAGGGGAGTGCAGTTGGGGACGATCATGCCAGCAGGGGAGTAGTTAGGCGTCAATCAGGCTGGCAGGGGAGTGGTTAGGGGGCTATCAGGCTGGCAGGCAGAGGGGTTAGGGGCAATCAGGCAGGCAGGCAGGTGAGTGGTTAGGAGCCAGCAGTCCCGATTGTGAGAAGGATGTCAACTGCCTGGATCAGACCTAAACTGGCAGTCGGACATCCCCTGAGGGGTCCCAGATTGGAGAGGGTGCAGGCTGGGCTAAGGGACACCCCTCCCCACCCCCGTGCATGAATTTCATGCACTGGGCCTCTAGTTTTATATATTTCTCTTACATGTCAGTGAGAAATCACCAACTATTATGAAATTACAAATTACATTTTAAAAACAAAAAGATCTCATAAAAAATATATCTACGGATGAAAAGTACTGTACTCTTGATGCTGTCACTTCCTCCTCTTCTGTGTGCTTATGTGTAACACGTTGTTTCCTTGGATAAATGCATCTCTATACTCATTCCTCAGTTGTCCGTTTTCAAAGTCTTCATCTACTCCAGGGCTATATTCATGTAGCCACCCAGGCAAGCCAGGGCCCCTGGATAATCCAGTCCAGAATTTCATTTTACCACTGATGTCCAGTGATGTGCTTTAAGACGATGCTGGGGGTTTGCTCCCACCGACTTACTTTAATCCTGATCAGAAGTCGGGGAGGCGGGACACCTGAGTTCTAATCCCAGCTCTGCCACTTAATAAGCTGTGGGCCTTAGGTGACCGTTTCACCTCTCAAGCCCTGCGGGTCCTCATCTCATGGCTGGGACCCAGGATTACTACTCTAGGCGCCCCCAAGCCCGGCCTCCACCACGTGGAATAGAAGATTTCTGTGGCCCTTTCCAAGTGTTCCCCCCCACCCACCCAGCACTTGTCATAGAGCAAAGACAAAAAGAGAGTGAGGAAGAACGTGTGTTTTTTTTATTGATTAAGGTATTACATAGGTGTCCTTTTCCCCCCAATGCCCCCCCCCAACCCCTCCAGGAAGAAAGATTTTTAAAATTCCAGACTTTCAAGGAGGACAGTAGTGAGAGCTGCCAGCGGTCGTGGGCGTCCAGACTGCCTGTAGCCCGCACCACTCAGGTGGGAGCCTGCAAGTACCAGAGCTCTGCTTTGGAAAGAGAGAAAAACGAATCTCAGAGATGTTGGTACTTTCCCTCAGTGGAGGGTAATGATGGGTGCTGCAGGGATAAAGAGCCAGGACGGAAACTCAGTTCCTGGGAGGTGGGAGGTGTAGGGGGAGGGGCAGATTGGCCTTTTACGAAGTAGATGAAGTAAACCAGGGCCCTGGCTCTCAAGCAGTGGTCTTCAGGCTGGGTGAAGGAAGACCCACCAGGGGCTAGGTGGGCCTGGTGTGGTGGGTTTAAAGCAACCTTTCCCAGCTCTGCACTTCCGTGCACACTCTTCCCTAAGGTGGAGCTCTCTGAGACTTGTGTCTGTGCTGGAGACGTGCCCTTTTCCCCTGGGTGTAGAACCCCCACACACCTCAAAGGCTGGGGAGTCCCACGGTCACAAAGCATGAGAGTCTTGTCAAGAAATATGGGCCCTACTCGATTTGGCTCAGTGGATAGAGCGTCGGCCTGCGACTGAAGAGTCCTGGGTTTGATTCCGGTCAAGGGCACATGCCCAGGTTGTGGGCTCGATCCCCAGTAGAGGGCAGCTGATCAATGATTCTCTCTCATCATTGATGTTTCTCTCCCTGTCCCTTCTCTAAAACCAATTTTTAAAAAAAAGAAATATGGTAGTGACAGGATCGGATTTTGATTTTATCCATGTAACTTGTGACAAAGGCTCATGCAGTCACCTCCCCTTTCATCCATCCATTCATTTTAGGATTATAATTCAGAAGTAAGTGGTCGTCAGGTGGATGCATATTAACACATATGTGAACTGGGAAAGGAAGTGAGGGGGTTTTTCTTGGCAGTGTATGATCTGACTGTTTGGTCTGACAATTGGCTTAGCCAACTAGGTCAAACAGTAGACATTTTCCACAAAAATGAATGATCTAGACCTGTTTGCAGTTATTAATCTAGGGGCTAATTTTAGATGTCAAATTAAAAGGGGATTCATAGTTTTTTCAAAATCCTTTTAGAAAGTATGTGACCCAGAGTGGCTTTCTACCCTGGCTGAGTGTTAGAACCACCTGAAGAGCTTTTTTGTTTGTACATCTGGTAAAACTCCTTTTTTTTATTTAAATTTTTTATTGTTTAAAGTATTAAATGAGTCTCCTTTTCCCCCATTGACCTCTCCCCAGCCACTCCCATCCCCCAGCACATGCCTTCCCCCGCTACTGTCTGCCCATTGGTTATGCTCATATGCAGCACCTGAGGAGCTTTTAAAACACATCAGCCTCTCTAGAAAATTTATGAAACGAAACATGCATTTACATTTTCAGTCCACAGTTCTACTCCTGGGCTTTTATTCCTGAGAAGAGAAACTTATGTTTACACACAAACTATCCACAGATCTTCATAGTAGCCCCACACTGAAAACAGCCCAGATGTCCTTCAGCAGGGGATGGTTAACAAACTGCTCCATCCAGTACTCCTCAGCAGTAAAAGGGAGCAAACTGGTGACACACACAAGAGCCTGGCCGAATCTCCAGGGAGTTGTGCCAAGTGAAAAAGCCAACCCCAATGGTTCGGACTGGATGAGCTCATTTATATAACCCTTTGGAATGAAGAAGAGGTGCGTGATGGCCAGGTTTGAAGATGGAGTGCTGGGGGCTCCTGTATGGATTAAGAATAGGTTAATCATTAGGTTCCTTCGCTGCTGGAAGGAACTGGGTGCTTAAATTCCTTACTGTATAGCTAAGGAAACTGATGTTGAGAAATGGTCTGACCAAGCTGATTCCCGATAAGAACCAGAAGGAAGACTTCAAACCTGGGGTCTCTGTCTCAAAGGCCAGGATAGTGTCTGCTTGCAAATGTGGACTCCAAAGTCTGGTGGGTTAGGGCTTGAATCCTAGCTCTGCCAGTTAACTGTGTGACTTTGGGCATATTGCTTAACCTCTCTGAGCCTTTGTTTTCTTACCTCAAATTAAGATAATATCTACTTAATGAGACTATCATCGGGATTATAACAGGTTATTTTCAAACTTTCTAAATACTACTTACCATGTGACAAGTGTTCATATTTCCACCAGAACTAGTTAGTAAACATATGTTGAAACATGTATAACTGAAGTAAAAGCTGTATTACTACATACGCTTATATTACTATATAAACACTTGGTTTTCTATTTCATTTTTTTATAAAGTTGGTCCTGACCCACATGAATGTCATAACCACCGGATTAAGTGAGAATAAGGCACGGTGCTGTAAATCAGACGTACTTTTCCTCTTATTTGACTACAGAGACCCTTGGGTCGGGCCTTCAGTAGGCACTTGAACTGGGGTTCCTGACTCCTCCACATCCCTGGAGGCCAGGTCAGGTTTCTGCCCATGGAGCTTTCTGCTTTCCCGGCTGGACTCTGAAGCTTCTTGAGGGCAGAGATGATCTTGCTCACCATTTTATCCCCGGGACCTGGCACGGTGCCCTCTCCCAGCACCTGGAAGGCGCGATGGGAACAGAGCGCACATGGGCCCAGGCACTCATGGGCACTGTTCTGAGGGCTCGGGTGTGTCCGCACCCTCCTGGCCGGGTACCGTGGGACTGCTGATACCAGCGCCTGCCTCTTAGGGCTCTGTAGGACTAAGGGGGTGCATGCCGCTGCGGCGCCTTGGGAAGTAGAGCTGGTGTTCTCAGCCACTCACAAGAGCATATTAGACTGCAAGTGAGGGGCATTCTTGAGATCAACTTGAATTTATTCTCACTTTTAAAAATAATAATTTGCAGAATTAGTAACAGATTACTTGTCTAGGGACTTGCAGCTGAACTCAGCATGTCAGTGTTTTGAGGCCCTGGGGTGAGAGTTGCTGCTTAGAACACAGGAAGCCTTTGTATTGTCCTTGGGAGAAAAGCTTTTTAAAATCGCTTGGAAAACTGCAGAAATGGCTGCAGCTAGCTTCGGAGACAGAGGAGTCTGGAATCCAAGCCAAGCACAGGAGGATTGTTTTCAAAACCTGAAGAGGAAGGTCTGGCTTATTTATTATTTTTGTCAGTTCTGCAAAAACAGCTGACATTTCTCTGCTGACCGCCACTCACCTGCCTCTGGTCCCTGCTGTGCGCGAGGCCAGCGTGCTGTCTGCGCTGGCAGAGGAGTGAGGGTGCTTTTGTTCCTTGGGTTTTTTTGAGGGGGGTGGCGGTTAACGATTACATTTGATACCTAGTATAAAATTGGGTACGTTCCCCAGCGACACTTGTTAGCATTTCTTTTGGGGGAAGAAAAATGAAGACTTCCTTCTTACTGATGGGTAAATATGTGTCCAGCTGCCGTTTTTCCCCAAAAAAAATCATTATTGAAATTGGCAGAGTGTTACTCTTCAGAAAGAATTTCTCATATTGTAGTGTGAATATTTTCTGTGGGGAGCTCATTTTTCCATAGCCCAGGGGGCTTCCCATTATATAGTGGGCAAGATAAATGAGAACGACACCTGTGTGTGTGTTTACGCATGTGCGCTAGAATTGAGCGCGCAGGTGAATTTTCGAGGCAAGAGGAACTGTTGTCAACCAGCATGCACCATTAGGGGAAATAGGACTGATATTTCAGCAGTTTTCTTTTTTGCAGTAAAATGATGGTAGTTACCATTAAATTGAGCTTTATAGGTGTTCCCATATGCCTCTCTCATTTGACCCCCTTCATCATGAAGACCGAGCAGAACCCCCCAGGCCCTCACCCCCCTTTCGTGGAGTTGGACATTATCTGTGCTGAGTGAGTGCCCGTGCCCCTTGCCTAACTGCTGCTTTTCATTTTTAAGCACCAAATGGGAATGTTTTTGAAGGGAGTGCAACTTTAAGTCAGGCGTTTCAGCATTGGCTAACATTGGCTTGGAGGATGGAGACCATTTATCCTTAAGGGTGCACTAACTGAGAGTTGGGTCTGGGTTTGAATTGATTTCCTTCCTGGGTGGTGTGGCTCTCAGCAGCCCATCTGTGTGCTGATGGTGTGTGCGCTCTTGTTTTTGGTTTCTAAGCACCTGCACTTGTCAGCAGAGCAGTTGGCCATCAGAAATGACACCGTGCGTGGTACCTGTGACACATACTTTGTCACCAAAAAGGAATTTCCTTTTCTGTGATGAGCACAAAATTTCCAACGGCTTTTTGACCAGGAGCCTTCGAATGCTCCCCAGATCTCATGGAGTTCTTTACGGTAGCCTTGCCTTTTACTCTGCGTTTCTGTCTGAAATAGCTGAAGATCATCAGCCTTTTGACAAGTTTTTTTTTTTTTAATATATTTGATTGATTTTTTTTTTTTTACAGAAAGGAAGGGAGAGGGATAGAGAGAAACATTGATGAGAGAGAAACATCGATCAGCTGCCTCCTGCACACTTCCTACTGGGGATGTGCCCACAACCAAGGTACATGCCCTTGACCGGAATCGAACCTGGGACCCTTCAGTCTGCAGGCCGACGCTCTATCCACTGAGCCAAACTGGTTAGGGCCTTTTGACAAGTCTTAACCGCACAGCATGCAGGCCAGAAGCCCCGGTCTGGCCGAGGTGCTCTGTTTAGGGAACAGATGCCTCTCCTCTGTTCTCATCATTTCCAGGCATTTTAGTTCCTCAGTCTGCAGTGGACTCTGTGCCCCTACGAGAAGAATTCTGGTGTAAGCAGGGAAGCTGAGCTTGACCCTTCACCGGGACAGCTAACCCAGCTGGAGGGCACTCTGGGCTGTTTCTTCCATTCCCACTGCCTTGGGTGATGGGCCTGCCTCTCTCACACATTCAGGGGTTGAGTGTGTGGTGAGGATTTCTTCCCTAAGCTGCTGATTGTCCAGTTTTCGTGTGGAGTGAGAGTCCCCAAGCCAGAGCGTTTGTCATATGCAAACTGGAAATGCAAAAAGAAAAACTTAAGAGTCAATGAAAAACAACTCTTATCCCCGAGATAAGCAGGTTAATAGTATATAATGTCAATATTTTGGCTGCAGACCATTATCTTGCTATTGATCCAGAAGAAATATGGTATTGACTCAGTAGCTTCATTTACTTTTTGCTGGCATTATTTCTCTAGGTGTTTTTCTTCTCCTTTTAAAATAGCAGCATCTGGCTTCTTTTTATGACCAGTTCCTGTCCAGTCAGAGAAAGACGGTCAAGTTTAAGCAGAAGGAAGAGCGATTGGAGTCCTGTATTTCAGATGCTAAACCATGTCACTCTTTGTTCTGAGGTTCATGTCATTGATCCTTCGCACTTATCTCCTATCTGTCCTGCTTAGAACTTTCCCTAGTCATGTTTTTGAATGCTCTCATTAGCACATTATAAGGCTCATTCAGTTTCTTGCAATATGTGTAGGATTTATACTGTGCACTGTCTGCTGACTGTGTTTCCTTAGCTGCATTTGCCAGGAGAGAAACACCACAGAATCGTTTTTGCTAAGCAGTGACAGGGACACTCGACAACAGCTGAAAGAGGAGGAACTGAAATAAAAAGTGGAGCTGAGGTGGTTCTGTGGGAATGTGATTACAGAGCTGGTTTTCACAATCAGAGGCTGTTTGGCACTGTTATCTCTGTGAAATGGGCTTGAAAGGCAGGAGTTGTTCATTCTGAGCGTCTCACAGATTGCTAGATGGGTCAGTGAAGAGGCCCGAGGAGGGAGGAAGCCAGATCCTCTCCTTGAGTTTATGCTCCTGGGAGGGTGGGGAGAATGGGGGCGCCCCATGGCAGGCAGGAGCATATGTGCACGGTCTTAGTGACTGCAGCTGCCAAGGGGCCGTCCCTAACAATGCTTCTGAGCTAGGGGGTCAGATCTTCTCATTTGTTTTAAAAAGAGAAAGAAGGAACCCTCGGTATCTTTACATTGAGTTTGGATCCAGAGCACAGGAGGGAGGTAGGAAGTGAGAGGGATTTAGGCAAGCAGGATTTTCTCCCAGGCATCTCAGCATGAGGACACACAGATCAATTTCTTATCCTGCATTCAGCTGGACACTGAGTTAGAGACTGTGCTGATCAAGACGTCCCCTCCTGTTTCATATCATATAACGCATTCATTTCAGCCACTGAGCCTAAATTACTATTTGCTTTCTTTCTGCCTTTCTTTTTTTCCCCTTGAAATGGTAAGAACTTGTGTAAGGATGAAGTTAGTTTATCCGTGCTAATGCTTTGATTTTTCTTTTCTCTTTCTCTTTGCCACAGTAGGTAACCAGTTAGGGGCCTTGGTACATCAAAGGTAAGCAGTGGGTTATGTTTTATTATTTATTGATCAATTCTAATTGTTTATTGATCCACCATCTGTACTAGAGTGTTAGAAAGTCAGAGGTTGAGAGTGTGGAAAACCATGGGCTAATCTTTAAGACTTAAGTTTTTGTAGCCCTTTTTAAGCTCAAAGGATAAACTAACACAACGTATTAAAGATCAGCCGTTAGTGTATGTAAACTTAAAAGACTTCTAGAATGTTGGAGCTGTTCTTTCTGCTCACATACATTTAATTTAAAATGAGACAATGGAATGTTCCCTCTTGTTTTAACATTTTTCCCAGTGTTTTATGAATCCTTAACCTCTTCACTTCAGAAAATAGGTCCTTTTCCCAAGTGTAGATACAGCTTTTGGTCCTCAAGGAATCAGGAGCCTGGGAGGCCAGGAACCTGGTCCCCTCCCCCCTCCCCGTCCCCCATAGTGATAGGGACTTGCCAGAGAACCTTGGATAAGTACCCAGTTGATTCCCTGCCTCACTTTCCCCTCATGGCCTTCCCTTAAACATTGAGGATTAGAAACATGAAAAGACCTCTGGGCTTAAAGACCAGTCTGTAAGATAGGGTATTGTGGTCACATAGTTACCCTTTAAAGAGGATAAAATGCACTGGAAACCATGCTTTAGCTTCTTCTTGTAATGGATGAAATTGTGTGTTTTGTATCCGTTACTGTAACATATCCTTAACCTTCACCAGCACCAGGCATCAGTTAATCAGAAGATTTATCCTGGGTTTTTTGTTGTTCCCTTGTTTGCTTTGTTTTTTAATGAATTAAAGTAATTTAAATAAGGTTGTTAGTATCAAATGTAACTTTCCTATAAGACCTTAATTAATCAGGATTTTACTTTCCAAAAAGATAATACTTTGTGCTTTAGACAAATTTCAGCCTTGCATTTAAAATAGAGCTTTGTTTTGCTGGAGGCCCAAAGCAGTTCATCTTAATATGTTTCCTCCTCAATGAGAGTCGGCGAAACTTGTTCCCGACGGCTGAGTTTTGTGACATTTTGTATTGTGATAGTGATAGTGTTGAACCTCTTCTAGTAAATTCCCCAGTATTATTTTTTGAGAATATAGATAGTCTGTGCTACACACGTGAGCAGCAGTCTCTTAGCTACAGGGACCCTGGCCTCTTGCAAGATGTTAGACCTGCTAAGGTTTAGCACCAGCATCCACAGTGTTACTGGTTAGGAAGCCCAGACTTGCCTGATTGGGGATGAACTGAAGATCCCAAGAGGCAGAGTGAATCCCGGGCATATATAAAGCTGAGGATGTAAACTCCACGAGGAAAGGACAGTTTGCTCTCCTCATAATGATACAGTGACAAGTGCTATTTATGCTATTGCATTTCTTCTAAGTGCTGCACTTTCCCTAAAAACATGCACTTTATCCAATTCTTTCCATGATGGGTAAAAATCCAGCTGTGTGCGAGATGTTTAAAAATGCTTACCTTTTTTTTTTTTTAAACTACTTGCATTTAGCTTCCTCCTAAGATAAATGTTTTGATTTAATTGCTTCCTGGGGTGCTGGGCAAATTGGATATTGTCCACAATACTCTATATGGCAAATTTGACGGTTTGTTTGAAAGAGCCAGTGCAATAGTTGTTAAAAAAAAAAAAGAAAGAAAGCAAGCACATAATGGATGGGATAGCATTTAACAGAAGTACCTTGCAGAGTAACAGGTCATTATTCTGTCCTGGTCAACACTGATTAGGCCTCCGCTAGGTACTGGTTCCATTTGGGGCGTTTCACCCTAAAAGACAGAAAAATTAGAGGGAGGCCAGAAAGCAACACAAAGATAGGGAAACGGGTGCTGAAGAAAAGTTGGGTATTTCTCCATCTAGAAAGGACACCAGAAGGAAGTCTAGCTTCCCCCCACTTCCCAAAGGATCTTTAAGTGTCCTGCCCTTGATGATCTTTCAGTGCTGAGCCACACTCCTGGACACTGTCGCTGTGTGAAGAAAAGGCAGTGTGAGAGGAGTTGATGGTTTCACTGAAAGCCCAGAGGTTTCTTCCACTGACACAAGGTGATGGAAGCTTGGATCTTTTTTCTTTTCTTTTCTTTTCTTTCTTTCTTCTTTTTTTTTTTTTTTTTGAGAGAGAAACATGGATTTATTGTCCTACTTATTCATGCATTCATTGGTTGATTCTTGTCTGCACCCTGACTGGGGATCGAACCCACAACCTTGGCATTTCGGGACAACCAACTGAGCTGCCTGGCCAGGGCGAGGCTTGATCTTTTCCAAGAGTGAATGACCAAGAGGTTCATCAGATGGTGCCCCTTGTAGATGGTTATGGACCTGTTGGCCAAGTTGGCACGGTTTCTTGAAGCCTTATCTTCCAACATGGTCAGCATGGGACATTTGGGGAACGTAAAGTGGCTTCAGAATTCTTCTATATAGTTTTCCAAAAATGTTCTTTGTTTTAGGACGGTAATAACAGAAGAATTCAAAGTGCCTGATAAAATGGTTGGATTCAGTAAGTATCCACGTGTTGCACTTTCCCCCATTCCTGTCTGTCCCTTTTATTTCCCTCTCTCGGCGTGAGCGTCACCTTTAGAGAATGCTTTTGCACACTCTTCTCCAGTCTCCTGGAGCTGCAGGCCTCTGTCCAGGCTGAGATCACCCTGCACTCTCCCACCACCCCACTCTCCTTCCTCGAGCTCGAGCACCCTCTGTCTGCTGTGTTTCACATATGGTTGCTATGAGCTTGCTGAAGCCAACCTGATTTGTCTAGCTGTGAGCCATGTGTGAGTGTTGGTTGAATTAAGTCATCCATGCATGGTTAAATATGGATGGGGGGCATATTCTGACCCTGTTCAATTTGTTTCAGTTATTGGCAGGGGAGGTGAGCAGATTTCACGGATTCAGACAGAATCTGGTTGCAAAATTCAGATTGCTTCAGGTAAGGGCTGCTTTTTTTTTTTTTTTTTTTAAATCTCAGTTTGGTAGAAATGAGTATTATGCCAAGTTTTCCAGACTCAGTACTTTGCTTGTTGCTAGAAGTGTAGGAACATGGTAAGTATGTGTGACTGCTGCTTTCCTGGCACTTCTGGAGCTGGACTCCCAGGAGGGAACCAGAGCAGAAGCAGGCTCAGAGGCGAGGCTGCCCCTCTGACCTTGTTGGAGACCCTCCACAGTTCTGTGGCCTGGCGTGGCCCCTCCCAAACACCCACCACTCTAGGACCTCTGTTTTCTGCACCAGAATGTTATGCCAGACACAGTGGGGCCTGCAGGGGGCCTGTGGCTTTGGGGTCACTCCTGGGGGTTGCTTACCGGCTCCCCGGGCTCACACCATCCCTGCCCTTTGTGGAAAGAGGCCACTGGCGGCTCTGGCTGAATTAGCTCATGTTGAACACAGTTGAGGACCTTCCCAGCTGGGTCCATTTTGCCTGCAATATGGAGAGAGACAGATTGAGAAGAAGAGTTTATATTTTATTTATCCTTTTATCTAATTTGAGTTCTATCTCTTTCCATAGTGGAGGAGGGCATTTAAAGGACATTTGACTAGAGAAACGTTTGTCATTTTAAAGGATGCTTACTAGTATAATGTCTTGAAGGCAGTAACTGCTGTTTCTCTCTTTTTTTTTTTTTTTTGAGTAAAAATGTTAAGAGGCAGTATTTTTAGGAACAAAGTAAAGTGTCATGTGTGGTGTTGGAAAGTAAAACTTCCCTTTCTTGTCAAAGGGCCCAGAACCAATTCTACATCGATGTCACTGGTCAGGATATTCACACAATAACTGGCAGTAGTTCCAATGTGCATACCATGACATTCCCCCCCCCCCCCTTTTGGTGGCAGCGGTGGGATACGAACCCATGACATTTCTTACTAGTGTGCCTCAGAGCTGTTTGCAAATAATGACCAGTAAACTACTCTGCAAATAGAGAAACTGGGGAATAGCGGGTTAAGTGACTCAAGCATTTACTAGCACACAGTGGGTCAGAAGTGAAGTTGAAACTGGGAATTAGGACCAACTCACAAACCTCTGCTGCATTCTCCCACCTTCCCCCTAGGGACTCGCTTCTACTCTGAGAATCTTAGGGTACAGCTACCAGCTTAACATTCTGTCCATAAGCGGAAGCAAACTGTCTTTTTCTGGGAGCCTGGGCTTCTGTGGGGCCGGCGTAGGCACCAGCCCAGAGACCGCCTTACACAGAGGCAAGGTGCATGGTTGCCTGATGCCCACCAACACACCTCGTCTTCTTGGTTCTTCTTATAGAGAGTTCTGGGATTCCAGAGAGGCCCTGTGTACTTACCGGAACCCCAGAAAGTATTGAGTAAGTTTATTTTATTTACTTTCTCCTTTCACTCTTCTTCCTCCTTCCCCAAACGGGGAGAAATGGAAGGGCAAACTGTTATTGAACACTTTTGATCTGTGCTACATACAGTCTGGCCACAAAAGCAGGTGCTTCTGTAGAGAAGGATCTAGGAGGCTGCCACACCAGGGGAGTTTTTCTGTTACCTAAACACACACGGTATCACCTTTTTAAAAACCCTGCATATTCCTCACAGCTGTCATAACACCTACTTCATACACCGGGTTCTAAAGAGTGTGTGTCCACCCGCCTGAATGCTCTAATCAGCCCACTTCTTCCTCATTAATACCTCCTTTACCTGAACAGGTGTGGAGTAGTGAGCCTCTCACTTTGCGAACCTTTGGGAATCCTGGTGCCAGGTCCTCTGCCTGAGTGTGATCCCATTGCATTGCTCTTCGGATACTTGTGAGCCCAATGGATTGACTTTCTGGCCATTGCTCCACTCAGAGGGCCACATGGACCGGCCAGGGGGTGTTTCGGCTTTTGGGGCCCTAGTGACCGCCTGAAATCTAGCGTTGCATTCCTGCGTGGTGGAGCCTCGTACCAGGTGGAGGCCTCATAAACCCAAGAGCCTCCTGGGGAGAGGGATGTACTAACTTCGCTTCTGCTCACTTTCCCCTTTCAGTCTACTGAGCAGCATTGCATTTGGGGTAGGGGCGCTGAGATTATGTCTAGCTCAATAGGTAGGGCTCTTTTATTGTTTCCATTTCTCAGCGAGTCTAGATGAGTTTAAACTCTCGTGTTTTGCTGTAACATTGCAAGCAGTGGACCAGAATAAATAAGTACGGCAGGTGTGCATTACAGGGCAAGCGAGATGGTTTTCTGGTGTCCAGGCACTTTCCTCCCAGCACAGGTTAATCTGGTACACAAGCGAAATATTAAGAAGCTGCTGTAACTGAGAAGACACACGAGGCTGATTCTGCACACAGAGGCTCAAGACCACAAAGGGCAACAACTATTTCCTGCCTTTTTCTTCTTTCCTCCTCCTCTTCCATTCCTGCTTCCTGTCCTGCCCAAGCAGTGGAGGCCACGGGATTATAACCTAAGGAAGAAACAATTTTGCTTTCTTCGGTGCACAGTACAGCCAGCCTGTTTAGTAGCAGAATTGTTTCCTATTAGAGGAACCAAAAAATAGATTGTGCCTGGTGATTTGAAGAGTAAATAACGCACGTCACAGCCAGGGGAGATTCTGGTGCAGAAAAGGAAATGGGCCTGACAGATGACCTCCGCAGGCTGCGATGTGCTGTTTCAACATTGTAGCTTTCCTCCACCTCCTGGTCAGTCCGCACACAATAGCAGTGCGTATGCAATGCGGGGCCCTGCACATCCAGCGGGAGAAGCGCAAAGCGGGTGTGTATGGCTGTGGAACTGCGCCAGGCACTGCCACCTCCTTTTTCCACCCGTGAAACCCACCTGGTGATGCGTAGCCTTAAAATCGGCTCAGAAATCAGGGCAGTCTGGTTGGTGATGGAGAAATTTGGCACTTGGGGATTCCAATGACTACTAACCCTTGCTTTCTTTCTTCCCATCTTTCTCATTTCTTTCTCTCCTGCCCTTACTTAACAAATATCTGTTGAGTGTATACGCTCTGGATTGGGGAGCAGCGAGATGCAGAGGGGTCAGAGGTGGTCTCTGCCACCAGTGCAGCTGACCTTCTCACAGGAGAAGAGTCGTGTTTGTGGCGTGAACACAGACCCAAGCACAAGCAGAGGGCACACTTGAAAGGGGCCGTGCCGGAGCGTTGGTATTGTGTGCGTTGTTTTTACATTCCAGCCCAGTAGCTTGGCGGATGGCAGAGACTTCCCGGGTGTGGGGGCAGGAGCTGGAGCTGGACGAGGGCTGCCTTGACTCCTTCGTGTGTTCCCCGGTGCTGTTCCCCTCCGTGGGTGCCTGCAGCGTTCACTTCATGCCGCTGTCCTTGTGGTTCTCTTCCCTCCCCAAGACAAGCCAAGCGACTCCTGGGGCAGATCGTGGACCGCTGTCGGAACGGGCCTGGCTTCCATAATGACATAGACGGCAACAGCACCATCCAGGAGATCCTCATCCCCGCGTCCAAAGTGGGTCTGGTCATCGGCAAAGGAGGGGAAACTATAAAGCAGTTGCAGGTATGTGAGCCCTGAGCAGAGGCCTTCGTCTTCCTCACCTTCCTGGTTTGGGAGGTCTGGTCATTACTGTCTCTTCCCCGGTTGACCTGGCTGTGCCTGCCATGGGCCAGAGCTCCCCTCCACCCCTGCCCGAGTGGTTCCACGCTTCCTCCCTTCGACTGCTGTGTTCTGGACACTTACTGTAGCCAGGCCTGGTGCCAGGGATGATGTCGGTCCTGGGGCTTCATGGCGGTGAAGCTCTGGTACCATCACGTGACAACATCCAGAGCCAGCAGCACTGCCTGCGCCAGTCGTGGGAGCTTGAATGTGTTCATGCACTTTTCAAAGGGCCTGAGTCCTCGTCTGTGAGCGCAGGGAAGTGCCAGCCTCACTTGTAATGAAGCTGAAGTAACACCCGTTATTTTATATTTAAATGAGACCCTTAGCACCGGGCCTCTCACTGAGCAAATGCTCATGAACATTAGCTGCTGTTGGCTGTGAATCCCTCATCTGAGACACATGGGGCCGAACACGGTTCAGAATTGAACACCCTAGCCAGTTCCGCGCTGCACCCTGTAGCCAAATGCTTATTTCCATAGCCAAACAGAATAATAGCCACGCTCAGGGAGAGTGACTAGAAATATGCTTCCATGAGTTCAGGTCAGTTTTGCTGCCAAATCAGTTATGAACAAACTTTTTATTTCCAAGCTCTTGGGCTTTTGAAGTTGCAGGGCAGGGGTTGTGACCCGCCCATGTGCTCTCTCCTAGCCCAGTCCTCGGACTGCGAAGACACTCTAGTGTGTGCTCGAAGAGTTCAGGGTTTGGACTCGCAGAATCCAAATTGTGGCCGCCACTCATCAGCTCCGGACAGCTCGTGGGCAGCTTCCTGTCCGAGCCTCCTCCCCCGGGGTGGCAGCACTGGCCTCCCGTGCTGTGCCCAAGCCCTTACCGGGTGATATTCGATCGAGTGCTCAGTTGAGGGCCTGGCGTTCCATAGAAAGGGCTCATTTGTATCGAGATGTTCTAGAGGCTGGGCAGGAGGAGAGTGGGGAGTGGTTTCTGTGTCACGCTTGGAAGCGCTCCAGCACGGTCTGTATGTCCGCAGTCTCAGAGGCCAGCCTCGTGGCCGGGTCTGAGGCAGTGCCCGGTGGTAGGAGGGACATGTCTTCTGTGGACGCGATCGGGCCCCCGGCACCGTCTGGTGCCCTCCTGCATGTCCATCCATGGAGTGAGGGGTGTACCTATGTGTGTCCACAGGAGCGGACGGGTGTGAAAATGGTCATGATCCAGGACGGCCCGCTGCCTACGGGAGCAGACAAGCCTCTTCGCATCACTGGAGACCCGTTTAAAGTACAGGTAGGAAAGAAGCGAGCCGGCAGGTCCTGGTGCGATGAAAGAGTCTAGGGTTGTGTTGCTCAATGCCAGAGCCACTGGCCACGTGTGGCTGTAATTGAAATTAAGTAGACACTGAGTTCTTCATTTACACTGGCTATGTTTCAAGTCCTGGCTACGTGAGGATCGTGGCTACTGTCGTGGGCAGTGCATACGCGGAGCATTTCCATAAGTGCAGGTTTCGTTGGATGGCGTAGCACTGCTCAGATGCCATTTTCCACTTGTTCCCTGTCAGCTCAGATGCAGGCTCCATTTGGCTTTTATTTGCTTGTTCTCTCAACTCTTAAAAAAAATTTTTTAAATTGATTTTAGAGAGAGAAGAAGGGAGAAGGATAGAGAGATAGAAACATCTATGAGAGAGAAACATCGATTGGCTGCCTCCTGCACGCCCCCCCCCCCCCCACACCACCAGGGATTGAGCCCACAACCCTGGGCATGTGCCCTGGCTGGGAATCGAACCAGCGACCTCTTAGGTCATGGGTTGATGCTCAGCCCATTTTTGCAAGAGCTCTAGCTGGTGTGGGAAGTAAGCAAAGGTGCCAGCACCCCCCGAGGCATGTGTGCCCTCCTAGCAAGCACCCTGTGTTCTGAGCTCCTGGCACCGAGGACAGTCCCAGTGGCTAACAGCAGTGAGGGCCTGGTTTTACATCACCTGGGGTGGTGTCACCCTGCTGTTAGCAGGACCGTGTGTGGGCTGTGGGTGTACTGTCTGTGCCTGTGAAATAGGAACACTCTTTTCTGCCTCTGCCACCTTCCTTGTCTTGCTGCACTTAGTGAAGCTCCAGGGTGACGCTCCAGGGTGAGCCAGTCCATCAGGCAGCTGTTCCTCTGCAGGAGCTTGGGGGCTGGGATGAAGTGGAGGTTACCAGGCTCAGGAAAATGCTTCCCCCAGTTCTTAACCCTGACAGTCAAACTCCAGTTGATATCATTGTTGCTTTTTCAAGGTTCATATGTAAAACAGTGGTTTCAAAACTGGGTGGAAGGCAGTGATTACAATGGCTTCTTCCCTTAGGCTCAGGCAGTGCTGCCGGCCTTCACCCCCTCCTGCAGGCCAGGACCCCCTGGCTTTCCTCCCCCAGGGTCCCTAACCTCTTTGAATGGGAACAGGTGGGCTTTTAAAAACTCAGATGGCATCTAACCTTTCTTCAGTTGGCTTATCCAGTCCGGCTGGCGGGCTCCAGCGTGATACGGGGAAGTGTGGAAGGAACTGGAGGGCAGGCCTTCCCCGAGAATGCTGGGCAACAGAGCCTCTCTCCCAGCAGCCTCCGCTGCCTTCTCTTCTGGAACCTTTGGTTTTATCTGTGGTAGAAAAAATACCCGAGCGAGGAGCTTATCTCATTGATGTTTCATGAATTTGCAGGAAAATAATTGTAACAAACGGTTTTTGGTGCTGGTGTTTTTTTAATGTACTCTGCATTTTGGGAGGGCGGGGAGCAGCTGTTGTAGTTAGGGTAAATTGTTATCTAGGGTGTTTTTTCTTTCTCCAACTTTTTATTATGAGAAACTTCAAACATCTAGAAAATTCGAAAAGCTAGTATAGCAAATATCCGTATAACCTCATCCTACCTATCATTTTGCCATTCATATGCATGCATTTGTTTATTTTGTTTTACCATTTATATGTAAGTGGCAGGTATTGGACTCTCCACCCCTAAATCCTACAGCATGTGCCTGCTAAGAATAAGAATATTTTGCTGTATAACCAGGCCAGAGAAAATGACAGTAACCTCATAATATCTCTTGAGCCAGTCTATATTCAGAGTTCTCTGAGTGTCCTGAGACCTTAATTGCTGCTTGGAGATTGGGCAGGGGAGATGGTTCTTTTGGTTTGGTTTGGTTTGGTTTTTCCAGAACCAAGACGCAGTCTGAGTTCCCACATTACCTTGAGTTTTTGGGTACAGTTGGTCCTTAGTGCAGATTCCTGTGGGGCTGAGGCTGGCGTGGACAGGATAGACTAACAAGTGCGTCCTTTGGGGGGAGGACATGGAGTGTGCCTTGGAGACAGTCAGGTCTGGGGGTCGTCTTGCCAGGCAGTAATTGGATATTTGATCTCTGAATGCTGGGAGGTACTCTGGGGCTCCAGGACTGGCCTTTTCCCTTGACCTTCCTGGAGCTCCGTTGTGATAGATGCCTTGGTAATGTCTTTCTCCTGGAACCTGCCCACAGTCAGAGCTCTCAGGAAAACCCTCCCCTCACTAAGAAACAGCTGCTGGAAATACCTCAGGGCGACAGGAAGCAAGTTCAAACCCAGCACAAAAATGCTGGTCCTACTATGATTTTTTCAAGACAGTGGACCCTTATCTGAGCATTTTGGGCAGTGTAAAAAGACCATGTCATTTAAGATTTGATTTATGCAACCCTAAGCAGCAGCCTGCCCATGCCCCATCTATATATATAAAAGCCTAAGCGACCATCACAACCAAATGGACAACCGAACAAGCTGAGGGGGCGACTAGGCCAGCAGGGGGGTTAGTGCGGGGCGACCAAACGACTGAGCAGCAGGCTGCGTGGGGCGACCAGGCCTGCGGGGGGGCAGGAGGGGGCGGTTGGGGGCAACCAGGCTGGAGGGGGGGGCAGTGAGGGGCAACCAGGCTGGCAGGCAGGTGAGCAGTTAGGAGCCAGTGGTCCTGGATTGTGAGAGGGATGTCCAAGGGGTCCCAGATTGGAGAGAGTGCAGGCTGGGCTGAGGGGACACCACCCCACCACCCCCTGTACGAATTTCGTGCACTGGGCCTCTAGTATAATAATAATAAAATAAGGGAGTTCTCCCATTGCTGAGCACCTTCTGAGTCTTTAAGCCTGCATAGAGGGTCTGATCTTGAAGTTTTATCTGGTGTCATGTCTTTTTTTAGGATTTTGTGTTCCATAACATCTTTTATCTGTGTTTACACAGCAAGCAAGAGAAATGGTATTAGAGATCATCCGAGAAAAAGACCAAGCTGACTTTCGAGGTATACGCGGTGACTTCACCTCCCGAATGGGAGGAGGCAGTATAGAGGTATGCTTGAATCACAGGTTAGTAGGCAAATGAGATTAGGATTAAAGTCGTAGGTCACACGTCTGTTGGCTCTTTAACCTTGAGCAAGTTATTTCACTTTTATCTGTGAAATCCTACAAGGACGCTTACTTCAGGGTGGGTGTGAGACTGAGACAGTCAGCCTAGTGAGGGGAGCTCCTGCATGCTCTTGGGGCTTGGGGTCATCCCCTGGTTTTGAAGTTTTGCTTCAAAGCTTATCCCACTGCCCAGCTGAAGACCAAAGTCCACGTTTTCTCAGTGATCTGTGTTGTGATTGTATTAAACTTGGGAACCATATTTATTGGCGAGATGGAATGGGATCAGAATCTACCCTTCAGAGTGAAATTTTGATAATATACTACAATATGGATGGACCTTGCCATCATTATGCTTATAAAATAAGACAGATACAGAAGAATAAATATTGTGTGATTCCACTTATACCTAGAGTAGGCAAATCTGTAGAGTCAGAAAATAGAATGGAGGTTACCAGAGGCTGGGGAGAGCAGGAGCTCCTATGTAGTGGATGGAGAGTTTTTATTGAGGATGATGAAAGGTCTAGGGTATAGATATCTGGGATGGTTACACAATATTGCGAATATACATTGAGTGGCCAGATTATTATGATCTCTGAATGCATAATAATCTGGCCACTCAGTGTATATCCTATATAATAAAAGGCTAATATGCAAATTGTCCCCTCGACCAGGAGTTTAACCAGCAGGCAGGCTGGCCAACCACCCATGTCCCCTCCCCCTGGCCAGGCTGGCTGGACCCCATCCATGCACAAATTCATGCACCGGGCCTCTAATATATATATGCACCAGTGCATGAATATATACTTCACTTAGTGGCCAGATTATTATGCATTCAGAGATCATAATAATCTGGCCACTCAGTGAATTTAATATCACTGAATTATGTAATTATAAATGGTTAAGATGATAAATGTTATATATATATATTTTTATTTTTTTTTTGGTTAATCCTCACCCGAGGATATTTTTCCATTGATTTTTTTTTTTAAATATATTTTATTGACTTTTCACAGAGAGGAAAGGAGAGGGACAGAGAGCTAGAAACATCAATGAGAGAGAAACATCGACCAGCTGCCTCCTGCACACCCCCCACCGGGGATGTGCCCGCAACCAATGCACATGCCCTTGACCGGAATCGAACCTGGGACCCCTCAGTCCGCAGACCGACGCTCTATCCACTGAGCCAAACCGGTTTCGGCATTTTTCCATTGATTTTTAAGAGAGTGGAGAGCCGGGGAGGAGACACAGAGAGAAACATCGATGTGAGAGTGGCACATCGATTGGTTGCCTCCTGCACACGCCCCAACCAGGGCCCTGATTGATCTTGCAACCGAGGTATGTGCCCTTGACTGGTATTGAACCCGGGGACCCTTCAGTCTGCAGGCCAACACTTTATCCCTGAGCTAAAGAGGCTAGGGCTGAAAAACATATTTTGAAGGACCACCATAAATGTTTATGACATACTTATGCTTATTTCATAGAGTTTAGAAGATAAATTTGTCATTTTTAATCTTTTATCTATGTATACAGTTTATTCTGGCTTTTCTTCATTTTTATAACTATTTTGATCAAATCTCAGACTTACTGGATGCATTTAGCAGACAGAAATGCAATCATTAACCACAAAATTGTTCTTAAAAGAGAAAAAATATGCTTTATTATATCACTTCCAGGAATGCACTGTAATACAAATCAAGTTACACACACACACACACATCCATTGAGAAAAGACAGGTTTGCCAAAAGCTCTGATGAGGCTGTTTCTCATTGCTCAGGTGTCTGTGCCTAGGTTTGCTGTTGGGATTGTAATAGGAAGAAATGGGGAAATGATCAAAAAGATCCAGAATGACGCTGGTGTGAGGATTCAGTTCAAACCAGGTTGGTTTTGATAGTTCTCAAAAATCCTTTAATTAGCTGGGGGGACGGGGGGGGTGGGGGAGGCGTTGCAGGAAGAAATTAACCGAAGAACTTATATGCAGAGGTGCATAACCCATGGACACAGACAATAGTGAGGGGAGGGGCGGGGGGGGGGTCAATGGGGGGACAGAGGGGACATCTGTAATACTTCCAACAATAAAGATAAATTTTTAAGAAATCCCTTAATTAGAAAACACCTCACAAAACAGGACTTTGTAACCAGCCCCTTTGTGTTCTTGTCTCTCTCCCTTTCTCTACCTGTTTCTCTCTGTCTTTTGCAACATTCTCTTACCACATGCCCCATCCTAGGCTTCTCCTCCAGGCCCTCGTTTCTTTCTTTGGATTTGCTGGTTTGGTTACCCTTGTGCCTGAACACTCTGGCCCCGGTTTTCCAGGGCTTCACCACACCCCCTCCCCCCCACTCAGACTAATAAAATTGGGGAAAATCAATATAGCATTTCCAGTTTTTAATTTTGCCAATTAAAAACTTTTTTAAAATCTGTTATTGTAATTTTATAAAATTAAAGATAACTTAACACCATAAAAAAAGGGACAAACATTTTGGAATAAAGGACACTTCTTTACATTTTATAAGTTTATCTTTATAAGCAAACTTATCTACAGTGTCTTTATTTTCTTTATTTCTCTAAAGATGGAAAAACATGGTGATGGGCTAATTTGGGGAAAAGATTGCCATAGCTCCACTCTATTTTCCTTGGAATTTTTATGTTTGTTTTTGTTTTGTTTTTTTTCTTTAATGATATCTCCTTTAAATGTCTGGAATTGCATAAGTATTGGCAGGGGCCATGCAAAAGGGCGTATTCATACACCTTTCCCCACGAAAGAGGCCCTGACCCTGGTGAAGGGCCAGCCCTCTGACACTGGGAGGGATATTGATGGCCAGTCAGACGGACCTTCGTCTCTGAAGCTGGGCTGTCCTAACCCCACCTCTCGCCTTGTTCCACAGACGATGGAATTAGCCCAGAGAGAGCCGCACAGGTCATGGGGCCCCCCGACCGATGTCAGCATGCAGCGCACGTCATCAACGAGCTTATTCTTACAGCCCAGGTGGGTCTGGCTGTGCGGGTGCACCTCACTGGCCATAGTGGCAGGTGCCACACGGGGCTCTGGCCTGTCAGGCGCTGGGCTGCTCCACAGCTGCTCTTTCCTGCTGGTGTATTACTCTGCTGCCTTCGCTGTCCCACAAGTTAGGTTTTCTGACTCGTTAACGGGGGAAATACAGGGCAGATCCCAAGTTTCAAACAGTTGAGTACTTAATTTAAGACTATAAGCAAAATATCATCCTGGCTTTAGAAAGCACTTCAGGACCCACAGAGTCTTAAAGCTGTTCTCATGCACTGGATTCCAGGCTCCTCATCTGGAAAGGGAGCGGCCTTGTGTGCTGTCATTAGCATCTCCACCTGTCCCCCTTGCTGTAGCTCTGGGAACCGCTGTAACTGACGGTAGATTGGTACGTCCCCCAGGTGTGTAGGGCTGAGGAAGTCTGAGAATGATTAAAGATGAAGAACGCATTAGAAATTGTCGTCCAGCTCTGCCATTAGCCGTGTGACCTTGGATGAGCCTTTGAACCTGTCTAGACCAAGTATTCTCAGCAGCACAGTTTCGCGCCAGATGGTTCCCTAAGTCACCTGAGAGTACAGGCCGAAGTAGCAAATTTGTAGAACCCTACCAAGATCTACTGAATCAAAATATCCAAGTCAGGGGCTTGGGTCTCAGCTGTAGCTAAATCCCAGGCAATTGTTAGGATTAGATAAGTTCTAGAAGAGTCACTAAGGGACCTCACATCCTTTTTGCTGGCAAGAGGGCATGAGCCCAGAACTGCAGAGGCTTGAGAGGAGGAGGACCCTGTGGCACACCCAGCAAATGGCTGTGTGCGTGTGTGTGAACATACGTCGCTAGGTTACCGTGTGTGTTTGTCCTCCGTCTCTCATAAAAGCAGAGTGCAGGAAGAAAGCACTCCAGTGACCCTGCTTTCTGCTGGTTTAGATTCTGGTTAAACGTTCAATTTTCTCGTAATTGATATGGGCAGGTTTTGCCAAACTGTTTCTTCCCCATGTTGAACCTCTGTTCAGCTTCTCCCTCCCATGAAAGGGGCTGGGCTTTTCCTCTGAGTTTAAAAGATTTAAAGCAGGCGTCCTCAAACTACTGGCCCGCGGGCCACATGCGGGTGTTTTTGCCGTTTTGTTTTTTTTACTTCAAAATAAGATATGTGCAGTGTGCATAGGAATTTGTTCATAGTTTTTTTTTAAACTATAGTCCGGCCCTCCAGCGGTCTGAGGGACAGTGAACTGGCCCCCTGTTTAAAAAGTTTGAGGACCACTGGTTTAAATGCTTCCGCTCCAGAGGGACTCGGGAATGAGATTTGTTGCCCTCAGATGAAAGGAAGCTTCCTCTGTTCGGTGCCCCGCCCCCCCATGTGGGTTTTGCTCTCTGGGGAGGGGGATGCGAGAATGAGGCAGACACTTCTCCAGCCCCAACCATGCACCAGCCTGGCTTGGTCCCTCCCTCCTCTGGGGAGTGGGACAACTGATTTTTCTTTTAAATATGTTTTTTTATTGATTTCAGAGAGGGAGGGGGAGAGATAGAAACATCAATGATGAGAGAGAATCATTGATCAGCTGCCTCCTGCACGCCCCCTACTGGGGGTCAAGCCTGCAACCCAGGCATGTGCCCTTGACCGGAATGGAACCCCGGACCCTTCAGTCCACAGGCCATGCTCTATCCACTGAGCCAAACCAGCTAGGGCCAGTTTTTCTTTAAAATCCTTTTATCCTTTTTGCTGGTTGGATTGCAAGGTGTTCTGACTCATGTAGCGGTGTCTGAAGGTTCCTTACAGCAGTCTAGTCAGGGAAGGTCAGAAGTCATCCATTGTCACTCATGTGTCACTGCAAATGGCCGTGGCTCTTCAGCATTTAGTATCTGGTTTCTGGTCGGCCCACCGTGTGTTAGCCCCTGGGAAAGGGCAGCTTCATTGAAAAGAAAATCACCTCTAACCCTGTAGGTTAGGGCCCAGTAATGCAAACTCCAGGGAAAGGGGCACTGGGCTTCAGACCTAGGAGTTCACATCTGCCCTGTTCGTCAGGTCTGTTTGTGCTGTGTATGTAACACATGCATTTATCGTCACGTGTGCTCCTTGAATACACCTGTGATTTGCGCTAATTCTGCTTTTAAAGAGCCTTCACAATTTGAAATGTGGAATGATGCTCAGGTCCTGATTTGTGGCACTGATTACATCCTGTCACTGCTCCTCCTCCCTGGGGATGAAAGTGGTGCTGGTGGCAATGGCAGGAAGCTTCACCTGAGCTTTGCTCCTTTCCCAGGAAAGGGATGGCTTCGGAGGCCTCCCAGTAGCCCGAGGCCGAGGCCGAGGCCGTGGCGACTGGAGCATGGGAACCCCTGGCGGCATCCAGGAGATAACATACACGGTGCCAGCAGATAAGTGTGGCCTCGTCATAGGCAAAGGTAAGAGGCAGCTGCTGGGGTTTGATGTTCCCTCTCCGCTGTTTAACCTGAGAGCACATGGGTCACATACCTCCAACGCCCGGCTGGAGGCTGGTTGCTGTGCTTGCCTGAAGGCACCAGCTGCCTTCCGCGGGGGCCCTGCTGTGCACGGGCCTTCTCGTGAATGGGGCAGGGCGAGCCACACGTGATCCAGAGGGCCCACTGCCTGGTGCAGCAGCTTAGTTGTTGAAAAGGCTGAATGTCTGCCTTTGGATGTTTGTGGATCGACTGGTCAGTAATGAATGCGCCTCCAAGGAACCTAGAGGACCAGTTAAGATGATCTCCTCGAGGGAAGATGCTTTCTGAGGTGTCTCTCACTGGGTTTGGGTATTGGCCTTTATTGACACGACATGTGAAAATGGTTTTTATCCTTTCAACACTTTTACTGCGACACCCTGTGGAGAGTAAAAATAGATTGTTAGTTGTTTCTAGGCACTTAGAGAGCATGAGGGGAAACCATCGTCACCGGCTGGTGTGCTGCTTCCCAGCTGAAGGTGAAAAGCGAAGGAGGGAGCAGGCGGGTGTCTAGGCTGTCGGGCTGGTTCATCGCGGCTGGCCTTGCCTGGAACCAAGAAAGGCCGCTGAGAGCAGGTCTGTGCTCACCAGGCCTTTCCCCGGCCGCCGGCTCAGCTTCTCTCTCTGCTCCATTCAGTCTCCATGCCAACAGGAGACTCGAATTCAGTTGGGTGTCGTTTTTGAGGAAATAATAGTCTTCTCCCGGAGTTCCTCCCGTTTCTGTGATCTCCGGCATGTGTTCGCTGTAGGAGGGGTGCTAGTATTCCACGGAATGTGACTTGGGAATGTCTCCACCAACGGAAAGTTGGGACCGAAGCGGCACATCCTCACGAGCTGGCGTGGGGTGGGCATTCCTCCTGCGCTGCCACTCACCTCCCAGAGTCTGCATTTGGCCCTGCCCTCGCCCTGCCCGTGGGCAGTGTGTTTTACGCTCTTTGCACACGTTTATCTCCTGTGTCTGTGTGGTTCGGAGATTCTCGGAAGTGGTAGGAACAATGTGGGCTTGTTTTCATCTTCGGTGGGTGTCCATGCTGAGAAGTGTTTGACAGATACTGTTAGCTGCCCAGATGCTGTGATAAGCCAGACACACACACGCCCACCCCCAGCCCTACACCTGCCTGCCTGAGCGTCGGTTCTGTGGATGCCGTAGGTTGAGAGTCAGCTCTGGGATTCTGTGCCTTTTTATCAACGAGGTTTTCCTGTGAGTGTGTCTCCTCTAGAGCCGGGCGGCCTTCGCTGGGACAGTCATAGTCAGGGGGGCCTCGGTGTTCACAGGACAGCCTCTGCCAGCTCAGCCGCCGCGGTCCCCCTAGTGACGCCCAGGGGAAAGCGCCAGCAGTGGACGCAGTCGTGGGTGCTGTGGCGGTGCTCCAGGTGCAGCCTGGACAAGCCCAGGAAAAGTTTGGTTGGGGGCTGGGGCTTTCTTTCCCCACAAGGGCTGGGTGTGAGGTGCTCCTCCTCCTTGGGAAAGATGCGTGGGGAGGAGGGGGAGAGCCGAGGGAGTCCCACTCAGTCGGGCCCTGCTCCCCCTGCGCCAGCCCTTGGGCAGACGCTGCGCCTCCCGGGCCCCTGCTGGATTTCCATGATAAACACAGCAGTAGTGACAGATAGTGTGGCCAGCCCTGCTCTTGTCAGCAGGCCTTTTAGCAGGTTTGATTAATTGCTTTACGATTTCACAGCCAGCCAGGGGGCCGCTGGGGGTGGCTTCTGCCCCCCATCAGGTGGAAGAATGAGCAGGCCGCTGAATGAGTCTATAGACAGCCACCATGTGCCAAGCTGGTGACCTCATTCTGAAGGAAGATAAACTTAAATTAACTCCTTCCGGCCCCATGCAGTTTTGTGGGGCCTCCTCACCTTATTAGCATGCTCCCAAGGCCTCGGAAGAGGGCTGTGGGGCTGCTGTGCCCGCCGGGCGGAGGGGGCTGCAGGGTCTCTGTCTCAGACAGACATGAGCGCCCTTTGTGCTCCTGCGCCACAGCCAAGCGGCGGCTGGGGTTGCGTGGAAAGGTCTCCGCTGAGTCTTAGCTCTTCGTTGCTCCCCAAAACGCTATTGCCGAGGAGCAAAGCTGCTCACTTTTCATGATGCCAAGATCAGATTCACCCCTCTGAGTGCAGGCCAGTAGGTACAGGCCTGGGACTGTCTGCATCGGTCACTGCTGTCCCGAGACAAGCATGTTTGCTCAAGGTAGAACATGTAAGGACACTTTCCTTAAACTGTCACAGCTTTACAAAAATCATGTATACAAGACCGGGGTCTGCTGAGTTCTTTATTTAACTTGCTTTTAAATTTAAAGCCTCCCCATACTACCCAAGCTGATGTTGAGCAAAGCTTTATCCGAATCCTGTTTCTTTCCCCTGTGTGAGCGCCTCCAGCCAGGACGCCTGGACCCAGCTCCAGCTTTGCTTCTTGAGCCCTGTAGGTCCCTCGGAGGGGACGGGTGTCCACTGCTCGCTTCCTCGGTGCAGGTTGTTCAGCCCAGGCCTCCCCTCAGTGCGGGGGAGGCAGGGAGAGTGATGAAGGGTTGTGGACGTGTTACAAGGAAATGACACATGTCATGTGAGGTTAGTTTTGACTCCGGGCAGGGAGGAGTGTCACAGACTGGCCTTTAGTCGTTGCTTTTGATCATTGGGGGCTCCCTGGTCCCCTGCACCAGATTTTCCACAGATTGTCTTTTTCCAATTTTGCAAAAACTCTACTAGGCGTTTTCCTTGTATTCTGGCTCCCCCCCCTTGAGCCGGGCTGATCTAGTTCTGTGAAATCTCAAAGGAAGAATCAAACCATTGTTACCCTGGTGGCGCTTTTGTTACACAAATTTCATTAAGAGACTGGGACTGTCACAGGTTTTTCAAAGAGTCCAACTAAATTTTCATTAGCCCGGCTCCACCCAGGCCTCTGTGACCCCCATCCTCCGGCTGCCTCTCTGTCTAGACCTGTCCCCCCCACCCCCATGGAGGAGGCAGGGACTTGAGAGTGACAGGATGAGATGGGATATTAAAGGCCCGAGTGGGCTTCAGGCATTGTCGGGGCCTGTGGCCGTCTGTTTGACCCGTGGAGGGAGGGAGGGAGAGCAGCAGTGCGTGGCCACGCAGGGGCTGAAGGACCCCATTGTGCCACGGCGGGCCATCCGGTCGCCATTCTTGTGCTGAGAAGGACCAAGTGCCTTTTCCTGCGAGGCCTCTGGCTGGGGTGGGAGCTGGGTGCTGGCCTCTAGGGGCGGAGCTCCATTGTGTGCAAATCCCTGGGCGTCCACCCGGGTTCCTGGCCTCTGCGAGGAGGAAGCCAGCAGGTGCAAGGGCCGTGGTGTCTGTAGTGTCAGCCTGACTGGAGAACAGGACCAGCTTCGCTGCCTAAACCTGGTTTTTGAGAAAGCGGGTGCAGAAACCCCCTCCTTTTCTCCTGGAGCAGAGCACTGCCCAGCGTTGGGTCCCACTCATCCTCTGTCTCGTGTCCTGCTGCCCACAGGGGGTGAGAACATCAAGAGCATAAACCAGCAGTCAGGCGCACACGTGGAGCTGCAGCGGAACCCCCCTCCCAACACCGACCCCAGCCTGCGAATATTCACCATCCGGGGGGTTCCTCAGCAGATCGAGGTGGCCAGGCATCTCATAGATGAGAAAGTTGGCGTACGTACAAGGTCCTTTCCCCACCGGGCTTACTAATAGCTGGATTTTCTGGTGGATGTCCAAGGTACCTGTTTTTCCCCAGAACCTTGTACTTCCTGAACCTTTTTCATCCTCTCCTCACGTGAGGGCCCCTCCTCTCACTTTGCCGAGGGGGAAGGTCGGGGCCCAGGGATGCCAGGGCCAGGCCCAGGCGATGAAGGAAGCCTCCTGGCAGATCTCACCAAGGCCACCAGCTCAGGCCCTAGAGCCATGTCCCTGCAGGCTTAGATGAGCAGCTGGGCAGCAGCCTTCCCCCAGTCCTGCCCCGGGACGCCCGTGGCCGCCAGCCCTGCAGGCAGCTCTCATTGACTCTGGCTTTAGTTTCAGGCACCTCAAAGCAGATAAAGAAAGGGAGTGTTGATGGAGGACAGATGGGCCACTGCTCACCTCAAAGGGGACGTAGAATGGCAGAAAGAGCCATGGGCCAGCCTAAATTGACGGGAGAGTCAAGCAGGTTGGTCCCTACCCCCAGGGTGACATGCCAGGGCAAATGTGGTGGTGCCAGTATTGGCTGTGTGGTGTATTGGTCACTCAAGGGGAAGGAAGGCTAGTGTGAGTGCCATAGGGTGTCTTTCCTTCACGTGGCTCTGTCTCCCCAAAAGCTGTGGTCTGCCTTGGGGGGCCTGGGCAGAGGGCAGAGATGCGCCCAGCAGGAAGTGAGAGTTCCCTCTGTGCCATGACAGGGTACCAGTCTGGGAGCACCTGGAGCCTTTGGACAGAGCCCCTTCAGCCAGCCACCTGCTGCACCTCATCAAAAGTGAGTCCTCACATCCACCCCGCCCGGAAGAGTGCCCTCCCTCGCGAGAGACCCTCCGGGTTTTCCAGCTGCTTGTAGGGCCGTCAGCCTGGAGTTGTGTGTGGGCAGGGCTCCTGCCACCTCCTCCCAGTGGTCCCTCCGGCCCATCCGTAGCTCACTGACCGGTGCTGGGGTGAGGGCCCCCCAGGAGCAGCATCCCTGAGGAGCACTCACCTTCCTGGGACTGGGGGGTTTTGTGGAAAGCCTTTGTGTTCGCTCGCCCTTTAACTGCGCTCTTCGCTTTCTCTAGCACCTTTCCTCCCCGGAGCTCAGGGTGCTTCCCAAACATCGCTGCTAAAGTGAACGGAAACCCCCACAGCACCCCTGTGAGGTGGGTGACCTGCTCCTGCGCGTCTGTCGGGTATTTCCTAGTCAGGACTGGGGTCGTGGGCCCATGGCCACTGTTGGGGGGAACATTGTGCTTGTCTGGGTGGAGGGTGAGTGACAGAGACAGACAGCGGGATCACGGGGGTGGACGCCGGTGGAGGGGATGTGTGACCTGCGCTAGAAAAGTGCCTCCTTCTGTTCCCCGCAGCGGTCCTCCGGCCTTCCTGACCCAGGGCTGGGGCAGCACCTACCAGGCATGGCAGCAGCCCACACAGCAAGTCCCAAGTAAGTGTCTCCGGAGGAGGTGGGACTGGGTACCCCCCCGCCCCATGGAAAGGCTCGAGGGGGGATGGGCCTGAAATGCTCTCGTTCCGACTCTGCCCACGGGCCCAGGGTGCCCCTTCCCGGGGGTGGCAGGGAGCTTCCTGGGGCATCGGGAGCCGTCGGCAGAGGAGGCTTCTCTGTAGATGGCACTGGCTTCCAGCTGGGCAGGGCCGAGGGGGCTGGCCCACCTTCTCAGACCTTTCTCTCCCATCCACTCTCCTCAGAGCTCTGGGTCAGAAAGCCTGTGGGCCATGGGCATGGTTTGTTGAGCCCCTCGGTTCCTCCTACCTGCAGCTCTGCCTCTCGCTCTGCGTTCTCCTAAGCAGCCCCCTGCTTGCTGGGTGCCCTTCCCTCTCCCCTCCTCTGGCCGCAAGGTGACCATCTCCCTCTTTTTCCAGCACCGCCTCAGGGGCTCTGTCTGTCTCCTGGGCGGGCGTTTGGGAAGCACACCTTAGAGAGCTCTGCGCAGTGGCGTCTGGGAGAAAGCGGGTTGTAAGAGAGGAGTTCTGTGGGAATGAGGCCCGGCCCCACTCTTGGTTCGGAGTGATTCTTAGGTCTTATTGCTGGTGGAGCCCATCTTGCACAGCCTGCAGACAAAACACAGACCTGACCTTGGGTCTTTCTAACCCTCTCCGGGCCCGATGTGCCTGGAAGGCAGTCTCCAGTCTTCGGTGTCTGCAGGTGTCCTCCCCGCACACCTGGCTGCAGGACCGGGCATCGCAGCTTGGCTCACGGGGACCGAGCCCGGGCGGGGCCTGGTGTGCCACGTCTTCCCCTTGAGCAGAGTGCTGCCTGACAGCGCTGCCCCAGACCCTAGTCATGGTCACAGTTGGATGACACCCACGGGGTCTGGAGGCCAGTGCTGTTCTCTGAGCTCCAGTCTCGTGGTCTGAAGTGAAGAGTTTGGATTTGATTTCTAAAGTAACAGCAAGCTCTGAATTGCATGGTTGTATTTTTCCTCCTCTGCAGTGTTTTCTTAGGAAACATATTAAATATGCAGAATGTTTGAAAGAGCTTCACCATGAACACCTAACACTCCCCGGACCCTACCGGTCCCGTTTTACTGGGCTCACTACCCTGGAGCTGGTCTGGTTGGTTTCCTCCTGTTCTGACCTTCAGAGGGCGACCCCAGGCTGTGAGGTGACCTGGGGTGGGCTCACATTTGTCCCATTGTCCGGGGCAGGACGGGAATATGTCCTTACACTGAAGCCCAAGAGAACACGTCCTACTGCCAAGGGGCCGTCGACCCTGGGGCTGTGGTTCTCAGAGGCCCAGCCTGCTGCTTGCCCACCCCAGGCAGCCCGGAGGAGCTGGAGGAAGCAGCGGCCTGAGGAAGAAGACAGGGCAGACGCCTGGTTTCCTCCTCTGTTCACTAGCCTGCATCTTTTTTCTTTTTTTTTATATATTTTTATTGATGTCAGAGAGGAAGGGAGAGGGAGAGAGAGAAAGAAACATCAATGATGAGAATCATTGATCGGCTGCCTCCTGCACACACCCCCACTGGGGATTGAGCCCATAACCTGGGCATGTCCCCTGACTGGGAATTGAACTGTGACCTCCTGTTCACAGGTTGACGCTCAACCACTGAGTCACGCCGGCCGGGCACCAGCCTGCATCTTGTGTGGAGCTTTGTTGCTTTACTCGGGGGATTTAGGAATTGAGAATTGGTTTTGGTCAGTGAAATCTTGTTCGAAAGAAAAACCCTGCTTGCCCACATTCCTCACGCCTAGCCTTCCCCCCAACCAGGTCCTTCTACCCCTAGTGTCCTGGTCTGAGTTTCTTCCTGCCCTGGTGGGAGAGGAGGAGGAGGGGGGCTTCTCTCCTCTCTTACCCTCCCCCCTCTTTTCTGTCCCCAGCCCACACCCAGCCCCATGCCCCTCTGTCTTCAGTGAGTTCACTGGCAGGAGGGATGCTGGGAGATGGCTGCTGGCAGGCCCTCCGTGCTGCTGCAGGCTCTTCCCACTGCAGACAGTGAGAGGCCTCAGGTAGACACGCAGCCAGCCTGGCCTCGGCACAAAGATCCCAACCAACTGAGCCACCGGGCGGGGCTTGCTGAGTTCATTTAATGCTCTTTATGCACCTGGGCAGGCAGAGTCTGCTCTACCCCAGCCCATCTTTACTGCCCCTGCTGCATAGAGAAGGCACCGGCTTGTGTACTGAAGAGGAGGGCGGGAGCGAGCCCACACATCCCCTCCCGCTCCTGCCCCAAAGGCAAAAGGCTGGCCTGTGTCGGATGCACGTTGTGGCCACAGCCCCTTGCTGTGTGGGCCTCACCTTTGTCATCGCCTTGAGCTCAGTGTCTGGACAGTTTCCTGAGTGTCTGCTCTCTGGCTCTGCTTGTGCAGAGGTGCAGCCGTCAGTCTGAACAGAAGGCTCGGCTCAGGTGGAGAGTGTGCTCAGCACCATTTGGACTCTGTGTCCCGTTTGAAGCCCCTCCAGGAAGCTTCGACGACAGTCTGGCCCTCGGGCTCTGCTCACCCACAGCACCTGTCTGAAGGGTGTGGAGTGTTCCCGATGGTCGCCCTGGAGGGGCATCAGTCTGCCCACCCCCAGCCTCACGGGGATCTTAGTTGCACACACACCTGGGGCCTGAGCAGAGGCCCTCTTGGGTGTTGACATATCTCCACAGCCATCTGCTGCCACCTTCTTCCCAGGCCCAGGGCCTGGAGCGGCTGCAGAGCGGTGTGCGGCCCAGGGGCGAGTGAGCCAGCGTAGAGCAGGGCCTGGAGTCCCGGCTGGGGCCTGACTGCTTTTGTGTTCTTCGCACAGGCCAGCAGAGCCAGCCGCAGAGCAGCCAGCCCGACTACAGCAAGGCCTGGGAAGACTATTACAAAAAACAGAGTGAGTGCAATGGCCGTCCTAACACCAGGTCCCCAGCCACAGAGCCCTCGCCTGTAGCCTTCACTGCTCATGGTTCCCCGGCCCTGTCTGGCCCTCTGCGTCTCACAGAGGAGACGCGGTGTAGCCATTTGCTTTCCCCTCCTCCCCCCTTTCTCCCCCTTCTGAACTCCAAAGGGCGTGCACCTGCACTGGGGACCAGGGACCGCTGTCCTGGTCCCTTTTAGAGCTGCGTGGCCAGGACAGACCAGCCGTCTCTGTTCCCTGTCGTGCCGTCACCTGGCTCTTGCTGGCTACTTCAGAGCCGGTGCAGAGAAGAGAACGGTGGGACTCAGGGATGGGAGCCCACAGTTGGAGTGGGTGATGAGATGTTTGATTTTCTTAAGAAACTAAACCAGTCTTTTTAAAAAGAGGAGGGGAAAAACTAACAACAACCAAAAAACCCCAGGCGAATGATTCAAATGAGTACCATCCTCCGTGGGTATTCCAAAGCGCTGAGCCGGGTGCCGGCGCTGGGGGAGAGCTGTGTCGTGTGGCTTGCATCTGAAGGATGTTACTGGCTGGTTGGAAGAGCTCAGGTCAAAGGCCATCAAAGAAACGGTCACCTGGTGTTTGAGTCATCACTGGGCCAGGAGGTCATCATCACCTGAGGTGCCTGGTGAGAGTCCAGGTGCCCGTCTCCCCCACACCTCCCAAATCCAGACTCCCAGACTCGGGGGCCTGGATACCCTGGGCAGTTGCACACACACTCAAGCCAGGCACCCCTCCTCCCTCTCCCTCTCACTGGGCGCTCACGAGTCAGGTGACCAGTGCAGAGAATGTGATTCTGAAGAGACAGCCGGGAGAGTCGCAGGGATGGAGCAGGGAGCAGCAGTGAAGAGCTAACCGTGTTTTTTGCAGCCAGCACTCGGGCCCCGCCTCACGGACATCCAGTGGGCACTAGTTCCGGATGCCCACGTCTTTAGGAAGCGTCTCCAAGCACCCTTCACGTGCCCTAGCACATCCCGCCTGATGAGCTGTTTCCCTCTGTCCCTCAGGTCACGCTGCCAGCGCCGCTCCCCAGGCCAGCTCCCCGCCGGACTACACCATGGCCTGGGCCGAGTATTACAGACAGCAGGTGGCTTTCTACGGGCAGACGTTAGGGCAAGCTCAGGCCCACAGCCAGGTGTGTAGCCAGTGCCGGCACTGCTGAGACCTCCCAGCCCAGCCCTACCCTACAGCCCTTCCTCCCAGGCCTCTGCGCCTGCTCCTGGGCAGAAACACCAGCTCCAGGCTCGGGGGGGGGGGGGGGGGGGGCAGCGCAGGCCCAGTGCTGCTCAGCATGGCCGCCATCTGCTCAGAGCCCAACGGCAGCCGCCGGCCCCTCCTTGCCCCTGAGAGTGAGTGTGGGCCAAGTGGGAGAGGAATTGGATGGGAGTCCCTCCAGGACAGATCCAGGCCCCAGCCCGCAGCGCTGAGTGGCCTCAGTTTCCCCAACTGTGAATGAGAGCACCAGGCTTGGATGGTTCTGGGCAAGCTTGGCACTGCGAGTAGGGACTGGAGCTCACGCCCAGGGCTGTTCGTGAGGGTGCAGGGGCCAGGCTGTCGCACTGCGGGGCGGGGCAGGGCCAGGCCACACCCGCGGAAGGCTGGGCAGGGCAGGGCGCCAGCTCTTCGTCCTACACAGACACCGGGAGGGCTCTGTCCAGTCAGAGGCCAGAAACGGACTTCTGGTTAACGGAGGGCGGAGGCCAGGTGCTCCCGCAGGGCGTTTCAGGTGACCTGCTGCCCTCAGGTCCCCACGGACCGCATGGCAGTTACCAGAAGCCCTGGACCTAAAGTGGACTGGCCATCTCACTACCAAATTGGCCCTTTTGTGCCTGGGCGCCGTGGAAACGGGTGTCCAAGGCTGGTGGGTGACCGAGAAGTATCGCGAGCTCACTCCCCTCTCCCCTTCCCGGTATCCCCCACAGGAAGAGATGGCAGGGACCTCCTTCAAGGGAGGGTCTGTCTGGGCCAGAGACCCTGGCGGGGAGGCGGGACGTGCTGAGCCGAGGGGAGGGGTGACCTGCCACCTCCCATCAGCAAGCCCTTGAGAGCTTGCCACAGGCTGACTTCTCTCCCCTCCCTTCCACAGGAGCAGTAGGACAGTGACCTGTGACCCCCTCCCCGAAATCATCGTGAGCAAAAGCCTATTTGTAACAGGTTTTTAGATTTGCAAACCTTTTGATGAAGAACCTTTGTTCTGTGAAACACTATATTTAGATTAACAGAATTTTTCTAAAAATCGGGAAATTAGTTACTAAAGATTGCTGATCATTTTTGTTTCATTACTTTTGTTATTTCAAATGTGGAAGCTCTGGGATTCTTTTTGGAGCAATATCTGCAAATGCAGGCACCAGAGTGCCTCTAGCAGTGACATTTCAACTGGTGTGTTTTTGTTTTGTTTTGTTTTGTGTCTTTTTATTTACAGTTGTTTCTGTTGCAACAGAAAGTGGCTTGGAAGTCTTAGGAGGTGTGTAACAAATTATTTTTAAAAAATTTTAAACAGTATTTAAATGTGTAAATTCATTAAATGTTTTACTTCTAATTTCTTGTATCTTGGCTGTCAATGGTTTTATTGCATTTTTTAAAAACTGAACTGTATTGTAATTATGTGAATTCTGAATTGAGACAGAGAATTGTATTGCTGTCCAAAGGGATCGGGAGGGGCATTTTTTAGGGTTTGTATAATTTCTAGAGTTCTAAAGGGTAATATAAAAATGTGTTCATGTGTCTAGCATACGTTTTTTTTTTCATGTCTCATTACCAGTTGCAATTGTGTATCTAAGACCTCCAAGCTTGTTTTAAAAACAAAACATAAAACCTTTCTCTATTCTCTCAGAAATATAAATGCTGTTATTTTTAATATTAAGAGGAAGTTGATATAACTTTTAACAAAACACTGTGGAACATTAAACCGCATAAAAATGTAGTAACTATTTTTTAATTCCGAGGCATTTTTTGCTTTTTTCTTTTAAATATTTTTTAATATTTGTCAAATTAACTAGATGAATAAATAAATCTAGTATTAACCACACTATGAATTCAATGATTTTGATTTAATAAAAGGGATGCTATGATTTCCAGTGTTTACTGTAGTGTGTCTTGTACAGATAACATGTATTTTTAAAGGAAAGAAAACGGAATTAAAGCTATTTTTTCTTGCATTTTTAATTGACCTGGGGGACATTCCGTTTGAAATGTGCTAAAGTTACCTTTCTGGTTTTTTCTCCTTATTTTCTTTATAATGCTTGAAATGTCTAACTATTAAAAATAAATATTTGGAGAATGTTATGCATGTTGTTTTTAAAAAGAAAAGTGTTCTTTTTATTTGACTGACAATTCATTTTACACTCTATGTAATAAAATTTCCACAAGACATCTTGTGGGTGAAATATTTTGAGTCTGTTTGCTTTCCATTCGCTTGTCCCTCCCTCCACCCTCTGCCCGCTGCCCCCTGAAATCAAAGCAAGAGTTCATAGCCGACCTCCTTGCTCTACGTCAGCCCCACTTGGTGCACACCTAGATCCCTAGCTACCTGGTTAAGCTCCTTTTAATGGTTTTGTAGAATTTGACAGTTGGCCTTGAGAGCTTGGGTCCTGTCAGCCCCTCCCTCTCTCACCTGTCACGTCTGAGCATCTCTGGCCGTGGGTGTGGCACAGGGAAATCGATAGCGTCTCCTCCCAGAGGCGCTGTCATCTCCAGTGCAGCTGGAAGATGCATTTAAGGGAGCCTCGATGAAAAGGCCGTGATCAGCTCTGCCGCGGGGTGAGCGCACTTCCCGGTAACTGAGTCAGCACCGCGCCCCTCACCCCTCAGCACTGCGCCCCCTCACCCCTCAGCACTGCTCCCCCTCACCCCTCAGCATGCTTCCCCAGCACCCGCCTGAGAAACAGGGCTGCTCACTTGGGCAGCTCATACACTAAAATTGGAACGAGAAATACGGAGACCAGCATGGCCCCGCTCAAGGGTGTCCTGCAAACCCATGAAATGTTTCATATTTAAAAAGTAAGTAAATTAGGACCAGACTGGTCGTGGCCTGGTGCGTGGGCTGCTGCCTTCCACGGTGGCAGGTACCTGCTTTGGCTGCAGCTGCCTGTGACCTGCTCAGCCTCTGGCTGTGTCCTGGGTGGCATTTGTTCTGTCAGCCCCGGCCTGCTGTGGGCCACTGGGTGCTGGGAGAGCTGGTAAGGGGCTCATTCTGTTTTTTCAATAAGGAAACAAAAAGGGGGTGTCCTTACCCACGGTTTAAATTCTGGAGGGTCCTGCGGTTTCAGGACACATGACAATGCGGGCCCTGGACTAGGATATTGAGGAATAAAGATCAGCCTTCAGCTCTTTTTCCCCTCCTTCCTTCCCTGTTGATGGAAGCAACTGGCTTTGGACCCGGCTCTCTGCTTTAATATTTGAACACGCCTGCCTCTGCCGCTGGCCGCACGCGTGCGTCATCCCTTCGTTTAGATGCGCTTGTGTGGGTCCTCCTTACGGCTCATACTCGTGTGTGTTTCCAATTCTGGTCCTTTTTCTTTTCTCGGCCCCAAGCTCTAAGAGGAGGGGAAAAAGCATCTGTGGCTCCTTTAGGCCAAAAAGGGGTGTGGAGAGCAGCCCATCTGCAGCCATTCTGAGGCCTGTGAGAGCCGGAAAACAAAAAGGAGATAGGGCATCTTTAACTACACCTCTAGAGAATCGAGTTTGACGTTGAGAAATTGAATAGTAAAAGCCACTTGAGAAGAAGGAGGGGGTTGAGCCAGAGGAGGGCATAAACGCTGATGATGGGGGTGGGAATTAGGGAGAGGGCATTACAGAGAAGACTTCCTTCTAATTCATCTTCCAAGCTCTGTGCCAAAACAGCATTTGGCATGGTTCACAGGGAGCGATTGTGTGATAATGAACCCTAAGGTGTCCCTTAATTGAAGACTGAGCATTGCGGTTTGTGCCAGGAGTCATAAATGGTGCAGGCTTGCAGGAGGATGCATTTTCTTAAATGTATCGGTAAGTACAGATTAGCGCTTGTCCCCAGTGAAATGCCCATACTATAAATTATGGAAATCTCTCTCTCTCTGATGCAACCTTTTATTGAGGGGGAAGGCGGGGTGTAATACAGCAGGAGGCAGGGGGGGAAAGTTTGCAAGCGTATGAAATTCGGCCTCTCATTAACATGGCGCCCTCGGAAGATGGTTTTCATCAGCAGTCTGGTGTCCTGGAAGGCTAAAGTGCTTGAAATGTACCAAGTTCAGCGATTGTGTTCCATTAGGAAAGCTGCATGGTCATCACTGGAAGGACAGTGTGTGTTTGGGAGGCAGGGGGCGGGGCAGGTGCCCAGTCTGTCTGCCCGAGTTCTTGCCCCACCTCCCACTCTCCACCGCACATGCACACTTGGTCTCTGCCAGCTGCCCAAGTTCACTAGTCAAGGTCCCAGCTGTGTTGTTTCAACCCCACTTAAGAGTTTGGGCCAGGGGTAGGGAGTTTTCTAGCCAGTGTGCCTCATCAATACCCCTGGCCTATCAGGAGCTAGGAGGCACTGTCTTTCCAATGTCCCTCTCCAACGGTGACCATCCATGATGTCCTACAGCCCCATGGTAGGGTTGGCTGGGGCACAGATGGCACATGGCAGGGCCTGGTCCATGAGGGCTTTGGGGCACCGTGGACTCCGCTTCCAGCTGGCTCCAGCATGCAGCTTCCTGAGCCCCACTTCTGGCCCACTAGGGCCCAGCTGGGGTTTTGTAAGAGGGGCTAATGCAAATGGTCCTGATAGACTCTGAGAGATTAATGGCCAGAAAGTGACACTCAATTCCGCAGAGAGTGCTGGCCCTGGGTCTGCGCCTCGTGTGGGGTGGAAAGGGAAGTGAAAATGAGCCATTGAAACGATGGAAATCCTGCTGGCCTTCTGAGGAAGCATCTACCAAGGGAGTTCTGGCCTTTCTAGGCATCTCCTTTGGTGGGGGGTCTCCACACCTTGGGAGGTAGATGGGACTATTCTTCTCATTTTACAAATGAGGGTTCAGAGTCAGAAGCTAAGTGGGTAGGGGCCAGTTTTGTGCCAAGTTCTGTGCTGCACGTTGGGGCTTCCATCGAGAGCAGAATGGCTGCCCACAGGAGCTCACGGCCAAATACGGGGTGCTACAGTCACCACCAAGTGTAGTTGACAGGACGGAGAAGCGGCTCTAAAAAGTTAGTGTCACGTGCCCTTGACTTAGACCCGTGGTCGGCAAACCACGGCTCGCGAGCCACATGCGGCTCTTTGGCCCCTTGAGTGTTCTAACGCCACTTCTTCAAAATAGACTCGCCCAGGCCGAAAACCGACTTCTGCGCATGGGCCACGAAGTTTCGATCGCACTGTACGTGCGCGCCCGCACGTGGTATTTGGTGGAAGAGCCACACTCAAGGGGCCAAAGAGCCGCATGTGGCTCGCGAGCCGCGGTTTGCCGACCACTGACTTAGACTAACGTGAGGAAGGCTGCCAACTTGGAATTTCCGTTCAACTCTCTAAAGTTCCTCCAGTTTTTACTTTTCTTTTTTCCCCTCCAGTTTTTAAATATAAACCTTGAGTTATGCCAACACCTAAGGTCAAGCCCACTTCACTCAACCTTCGTAATGTACAAATACCTCCGAGCGCCCGCCGATTAAATACTCCTAACGCGTTACAAAGACTGAAGCACCGGCGTACACATTTCAAATGGACTTCGAATGAGTAAGCCAACGATGGAGATGTTAACAGTCGTGGTGAAGAGTCCTCAATAGTAACAAACAGTGAGTAACGACGGGAAACAGTATCCCATGAACAGATGTGAGGTGGGGCATCAAGAAAGTATAACCCCCGGTTTCAGTTCAATGGTCGGGGCACTTCTGTCAAAGCCTCTCTTCTTAAAGGGCCTGGACACAGCACCTCTCTTGTAGGCTCTCCCATGCCTGGCGTTCACGTTAAGTCGTCTCATTGCGAATACCCATTTCCTTCTGACGTTTTCATCTGTGGGCAACCATTAGCAGCGAAGGCAGTGACTAACGTGAACAAAGCTTTCCACTCCCTTCCTTCCACCACGTGGCCCCCAGGACCGGAAATCCGGCTGCCCCGAGTCATGTGTTCTGCCGCCATATTGGCTCTGGTGGCAGCTGCGAGCCTGGGAGGGTGTGCTGGAGCAGTGCTGCTTCTCTGGGCGGAGTTTTCCTCCTGGGAGAAGGCCCACAGGCTGTGAGGGCAGGTGGAGGAGGTGGAGGGGCTGTGGGGGCAGGTGGAGGAGGTGGAGGGGCTGTGGGGGCAGGTGGAGGAGGTGGAGGGGCTGTGAGGGCAGGTGGGGGAGGTGGAGGGGCTGTGGGGGCAGGTGGAGGAGGTGGAGGGGCTGTGGGGGCAGGTGGAGGAGGTGGAGGGGCTGTGGGGGCAGGTGGAGGAGGTGGAGGTGATGGAGGAGGTGGAGGAGGTGGAGGGGCTGTGGGGGCAGGTGGAGGGGCTGTGGGGGCAGGTGGAGGAGATGGAGGGGCTGTGAGGGCAGGTGGAGGAGGTGGAGGGGCTGTGAGGGCAGGTGGGGGAGATGGAGGGGCTGTGAGGGCAGGTGGAGGAGATGGAGGGGCTGTGAGGGCAGGTGGAGGAGGTGGAGGGGCTGTGAGGGCAGGTGGGGGAGATGGAGGGGCTGTGGGGGCAGGTGGAGGAGGTGGAGGGGCTGTGGGGGCAGGTGGAGGAGGTGGAGGGGCTGTGGGGGCAGGTGGAGGAGGTGGAGGCCTCCGCGAGGGCCGCCGGGCTGCGGGCTGAGAGCATGATGAGAGAGGATGCCTCCTGCAGGTGAAGACATCATGGGGCCTCAGCCAGTCATTGCCTCCCGCGTATGCAAATCACCCTGAAAGGTAGGTATCACCCTACAACCAATACTCTCCGCACCTTGCGGTCATTCAGGGCTCATTTCAGTTGCCTGATGTGGGTGTTCCTCCAGAGGCGAGCCGGACCACCCTGCCCTCTGGTTTCAGCGCTCACGCTGTACGCAGGCTCGATTTTACGCTTTCTGTTGCTGATTTTGCTGTTGAAAATGGCCCCAGCATAGGGCCGTCCGTCCGCTGTCCCTAAGAGAAGCCCTTGCCGTGAATTCAGTGTTCATGAGTGGACAACACGCACTAAACTAGGTGTGGGAGGACACGCGCACGTGAGCAATGCTGTGTACCGATGGGTTGACGAAAACGTTGTGACCACAGCGGGAAGGAGCGCCCCCCCCCCCCCCCCCGTGTTTCCCTCGGAGCCGTGATGGTCCAGTATTTGCTGACGGGTCCACGGGACTTGGCAGAACACAGCTCCCACAAACAGCAGGCGTCGCCCGTGTTTTGCTTTCCGCTGAGGGCCCACGACTCTTGAGACCCGTTTTCGGTTTGAAGAGGCTCTTGCCCGCGTCCTACCAGGACCCTGTAGCCAGGGCTCGGCCTCAGTCTGCCCCCTTGTCCCGTGGAAGGGACACCTCGCTTGGTTCTGGAGGGACCTCGCAGGTCCAGCCCACCTGGGCAGCAGAGTGGGGGGAGTAAAGGTTCGGACACTCAGGCTTGGGTTGGAGTCCTGTCTTCACCCCTCAACAGCTCTGAGACCTGAGGCAAGTCGTTTGCCGCGCTGGGCCTCCATGTCCTTATCTGCAGAATGGGGATAATGACGGCCTCCCTGACCAGAGGCCTGAGGTAGGTTCAGGGACCTGCATGTAACGGGCTTGATGCCTGGCTCACCATGAGCACTTAGAAAATGGCAGCGTGCGGTAACCACTGAGCGCAGGGCTGCCGGCTGCTTGGGGCTTGTCCTGCTCCACTGTGAGCACGAGGACAGCCTGCGTGGTCTGCAGAAACCGTCGGCCTCACCACTGACCCGCTCGCTTCTCCTGGGCTCTTCTGCCCCCCACCCCCACCCCCCCATACACTGGCCCCAGGTCCAGCTCGTTTGTCCGCTGAGGTCAAGGCAGCTAGGCCATTCGTAAAGAACAGCCCAGCCCCCGGGGCAGGCGAGGCGACTGCGGGAGAAGCCAACATGCACACGGATCCGTGGGGGATGACCCGGGCCCGCCGTTGGGCGGGTTAAGGCTGCTCAGTTCCAGCCACGTGGTAACACGTAAGGAAATCCTGTTTCAAGCACATTGCCGAGGAGTCTGTGATCCTGTGGCCTCCCCTTCTTCCATCAGATTCTCTCTGGTGCTTTCCTTCCCTGAGTAGGGTCCCTGCCCTCACTCACTGCGGCCACTCTGCCAGTGACACTCAGCCCAGAAACCCACATCCCCTTCCATTCGGGGGTGCTCTCAGCTGCAGCTCTGTGTTTAAGAAAAGGAGGACGACAAAGGTTGGGTGGTGACAGGACTGGGATAGTGGTGGTGATCTTCGGATCGGTGCCGCCCCCTAGCTCAGTGGTCGGCAAACTCATGAGTCAACAGAGCCACATATCAACAGGACCACGATTGAAATTTCTTTTGAGAGCCAAATTTTTTAAACTTCAACTTCTTCTAACGCCACTTCTTCAACATAGACTCGCCCAGGCCGTGGTATTTTGTGGAAGAGCCACACTCAAGGGGCCAAAGAGCCGCAATGTGGCTCGCGAGCCGCAGTTTGCCGACCACGGCCCTAGGTCATCTGAGGGTATATGGGGGAAGGTTCTTCCCGAGCCCTGCCTTTCCTCGAGTCAAGGGGAGAGGACAGGCACCTGGGGAGTCCAGAGGCCTGGCTTTTGTTCCCTATTCGGACGGCTAACGTCCTCTGTGCCTTGAACAGGTCACATCTCTCCCTGTCCGTTTCCCCTCCTTGAGAATTGGACCACAGCAGTGGTTTCCAAATTGTGTTAGGCTGGGGTCTAGGGTTCCACAGCTGTTTGATTCAAATTCCAATAAAAAACAATAAATGTTTTTAAAGCCTTTTAATTTTTTTTAAAAAAATACCATGCACTCACGGTTTCTATATGCTGCCTTGAAAAAAAATGTTTTTAATTGATTACAGAGAGGAAGGGAAAGGGAGAGATAGAAACATCAATGATGACGATCATTGATAGGCTGTCTCCTGACACCCACCCCTGGGGATTGAGCCCACAACCTGGGCCTGGGCCCTGACCAGGAATCGAACTGTGACCTCCCAAGTTCATAGGTCAACACTCAACTACTGAGCCACACCAATGGGGCTATATGCATCTTTCCATTTTTCAATCTGCTCGTCTTTGTGCCAATACAACACTACCTTAATTACTGTACCTTCACAGTAAGTCTTTCAGCTCTGTTGTTCTTCAAGATTACCTTGGCTCTTCTCAGCCCTTTGCATTTCCATACAAATTTTAGAATCAGTTTATCAATTCCTTACTCCTCACAAAAGTGTTTTCAATCTGGGATTTTTATTAGGATTACATGGAATCTGTTGGTCAATTTGGTAAGAATTGACAACCCAATACGAGTCTTCTAATCCATGAACATGGTATATCCCTTCTTTTGTTTAGTTCTTTGATTTCTTTCTATAATTTTAGTAGTTTTCAGTATAGAGGTTGCACAGCTTTCTTTCCATTTATTCGTGGGTTTTTGATGTTATTGAAAATGGTCTATTTAAAATATTATTTTTCTTTTTTTTGTTACTGGTTGTAGAAATACAATTTATTTTTGTATAGTGACCTGATTCCAATGGCCTTACTTAAATTCCTTTTTAGTTGTAATAGCTTATAGATTCATATGGATTTCTAATATTAAGAATCATATCATTTATAAATAATGATGTCATTTTCCCTTCCTAATCCTTATGCTATTTGTTTCTTTTTATTGCACTGGCCTAGACTGCCAGTACACTGTTGACTGAGAGTAGTGAGAGAGGGCATCCTGGTCTTATCAGAGGGAACACTTTCAATAATTCACCATTAATTATGTTTGTTCTACAATTGTTGTACATACCTAGTATCAGATAAGGGAGTTCCCTTCTGTTTCTAGTTTGCCACAAGTTTTATCATAAGTGGGTGTTGCAGTTTTCGGGTGCTTTTTCTGCATCTTACAGAGATCATCACATGATGTACCTCCTTTTTTATTTTAATAACTAGAGGCCCGGTGCATAAAATTCGTGCACGGGGGTGTGTGTCCCTCAGCCCAGCATGCACCTCTCCAATCTGGGATCCCTCTTACAATCCAGGACTGCTGGCTCCCAATTGCTCGCCTGCCTGCCTTCCTGATTGCCCCTAACCACTTCTGCCTGCCAACCTGATCAGCCCCTAACCACTCCCCTGCCAACCTGATTGATGCCTAACTGCTCCCCTGCCAGCCTGATTACTCCTAACTGCCCTCCCTTGCAGGCCTGGTCACCCCTAACTGCCCTCCCCTGCAGGCCTGGTCACCCCCAACTGCCCTTCCCTGCAGGCCCAGTTGCCCCCAACTTCTCTCCTCTGCTGGCCTGGTCACCCCTAACTGCCCTCCCTTGCAGGCCTGGTCCCTCCCAATTGCCCTCCCCTGCTGGCCTGATCACCCACCACTGCCCTCCCTTGCAGGCCTGGTCCCTCCCAACTGCCCTCCCCTGCTAGCCTGATCGCCCACCACTGCCCTCCCTTGCAGGCCTGGTCCCTCCCAACTGCCCTCCCCTGCTGGCCATCTTGTGGTAGCCATCTTGTGTCCACATGGGGGCAGCCATCTTGTGTGTTGGAGTGATGGTCAATTTGCATATTACTCTTTTATTAGATAGGATAGTGGTTACATTTTGTTTTCCCAAATGTTAAATCAGCCTGGTATTCCTAGAATAAACCTCATTTGGTTGTAAAGAATTACCTGTCCTTTTTATATATCATTGGATTAGTTTACTAATATTTTTGTTTAGAATTTTTGCATGTATATTCATGAGAGCAGTTGGCCTGTAATCTGTACCACAATCTAACCCATTGAAGACCTGCAACATGTCAGCTGGTGTTACTAACTTCACTCATTTCTGTTCATATATGTTATCACTGTTCACATTCCTGATGAGGAATGCTGTAACTCTGGACTGGCATTTGAATTCAGGCCTGCATGCAGGCATCTGCTCCAGCCAGATCGCACCAAAAAGTTCATTACTCTGTTCCTTACTGAATCCCATGCTTCGTTAGATGCCACTGTGCAGTTCAACCCACAACTAAGGTTTCTGGAGCACCAGCCATAGTCCAGGCACTGTGCTCAGAGCCGGGGGGATGGGGCGCAGCCACTTCTCCGCGAGTAGAGCTCGCCTTCCAAAAGAGGGGCTTGCTTATGCCAGGGAGTGGCCACTTAACAATTCAACTTGTAACGAAGAGCTCCTCCTACATCTTCTCTCTGAATCTTTGGAATTATTTTTTGTTTTAAAGTGTTAAACAAGGTAAGTAGTTCAAATACTGTGGTTGTTTACAACTGTTGATTTGTCTGAATTGGGATGATAGGCCTACTGTGCATACTGTGATTTAGAAATAACCCAGATGCTGAGGCTCATGGGAAACTGTCCTTGCCAAACCCCTTGTTTTGAATCTGCCATCAGCCTCACTGCACCTATTGATTGGCTGACTATCCAGCAAGTACACTGTCCACACGAACTTTCAAATCTATTGCGATTCCAAGGCCCTCCTCCCCAGGAGCATGCCAGTGCTTCCCCCCCATCTCCCCACTTCCTCTCTTCTTACCGCCCCTCCTCCATTCCCCCCCCCCCGAAAAAAAAGAAAAGTAAATGCCACCTGTATCTGTTTCCTTTTATTTTCTGCAGTTTGAATATATTATGCCTAGATGTGGTACGTTTTGTGTGTTTTTTATTGTTTTTTTTTTTCTTTTCCAGGGCTTTTAAAATTTATTATTCTTTTTAAAAATATATATTTTTATTGATTTCAGAGAGGAAGGGAGAGAGAAATAGACACATCAATGATGTGACCACAGGGGACCGAGCCCACAACCCGGGCATGTGCCCTGACTGGGAATTGAACCATGACCTCCTGGTTCATAGGTTGCACTCAACCACTGAGCCATGTTGGTTGGGCAAAATTTATTATTCCTTGTCCTGCATGGTGTTCTCTGAGACTCCTGGATATGTGGTTTGCTGCCTGTCATTATTATTTATTTTTATTTTATTTTTTTATTATTATTTTTTTATTTTTTTAAATTTCTTTATTGATTAAAGTGTCACATATTTGTCCTCATCCCCCCATTCCCATCCCACCCCTCTCCCCACGCATGCCCCAATCCCCTGTTGAACTTAACCGTTGGATAGGCTTATATGCATGCATACAGGTCCTTTGGTTGAACTCTCCCCCTCCCCCCCACCCTCCCCCTACCCTCCCCTATCCTCCCTCTGAGGCCCGATAGTCCGATCGATGCCTCCTTGCTTCTGGTTCTGTTCTTGTTCCTCAGTCTATTTTGTTCATCATTTCCTCTAGATGAACGAGATCATATGTCACTAGATATATACTAATAAGAACTGAATGTGAGACGAGCAATAATATTTATGCTGACAGGCAAATGAATCAATCTGTAGCGAGCTTCCCCCTGGACCAACAGTTCTTTTGAGACCCAATTTCGATGTCCAGTAGTTCCTTATGTGTACATGTCAGCACTGACCCCTCAGCTCTGGATGGTGGACAAATGGTGGTAATGGAGGTCCGACTCCCTCTGGTTTGGTCTCGGCCGAACCCAGGGGCACGGCGTCACCCGGACTAAGGGCACGTGGCCTCACCCATACCCAAGGGGCGCGTGGTCTCACCCGGGCCTGGGACCCAGCCTCACCCGGATGGATCCAGGGGCGCACGGCCTCACCCGGACCCAGGATCTGGCTTCACCCGTACCCAGGGACGCTTGGCCTCTCCCAGACCCAGGGGCACGTGGCCTCACCCGGGCTTAGTTGCACAAGGCCTCACCTGGATCCAGGGCCACATGGTCTCTCCCGGACCCAGGGACGCTTGGCCTCTCCCAGACCCAGGGCCACTTGGGCTCACCCGGGCCTAGGTGCACGAGGCCTCACCCGGATCCAGGGACACATGGTCTCACCCGGACCCAGGGACGCTTGGCCTCTCCCCGACCCAGGGCCACTTGGGCTCACCCGGGCCTAGGTGCACGAGGCCTCACCCGGATCCAGGGACACATGGTCTCACCCGGACCCAGGAACGTTTGGCCACTCCCAGACCCAGGGCCACTTGGGCTCACCCGGGCCTAGGTGCACGAGGCCTCACCCAGATCCAGGGACACATGGTCTCACCCGGACCCAGGGACGCTTAGCCTCTCCCAGACCCAGGGCCACTTGGGCTCACCCGGGCCTAGGTGCACGAGGCCTCACCCGGATCCTGGGACACATGGTCTCACCCGGACCCAGGGATGCTTGGCCTCTCCCAGACCCAGGGCCACTTGGGCTCACCCGGGCCTAGGTGCACGAGGCCTCACCCGGATCCAGGGACACATGGTCTCACCCGGACCCAGGGACGCTTGGCCTCTCCCCGACCCAGGGCCACTTGGGCTCACCCGGGCCTAGGTGCACGAGGCCTCACCCGGATCCAGGGACACATGGTCTCACCCAGACCCAGGAACGTTTGGCCACTCCCAGACCCAGGGCCACTTGGGCTCACCCGGGCCTAGGTGCACGAGGCCTCACCCAGATCCAGGGACACATGGTCTCACCCGGACCCAGGGACGCTTAGCCTCTCCCAGACCCAGGGCCACTTGGGCTCACCCGGGCCTAGGTGCACGAGGCCTCATCCGGATCCAGGGACGCATGGTCTCACCAGGACTATTTTTATTTTTAAAATTGTTTTTAGAGAGGAAGGGAGAGGGAGAGAGAGATAGAAACATCAATGATGAGAGAGAATCATTGATCGGCTTTCTACTGCATGCCCCCCACCAGGGATCAAGCCCACAACCCAGGCATGTGCCCTTGACCGGAATCGAACCTGGGACCCTTCAGTCCACAGGCCGACGCTCTATCCAAACTGGCTAGGGCTCATTAATTTTTGAAAGTTCTTGGCCATTAGTACTTCACATATTTCTTGTGCTCTGTCTCATTTTCTTCTCCTTCTGGTAATCCAATCATGTGTGTCACACCATTGACACTGTCCCACATTACGGGCTACCCTCTTGTTTCTTTCCATCTCTTTTCTCTTCACACTTCAGTTTGGGACATTTCCATGAACATATCCTCAGGCTCACTGATCCTTTTCTCAGCTGTGTCTGGTCTGTTGCTCAGCCCATCCAAGGCACTTTTCAATGCTGTTACAGTGGTTTTTGTTTCTAGCATTTCCCTGCATTTTTTCTTAGCGTTTCCATCTCTCTGCTTACATTACCCATCTATTCTTGCATGTTGCCCACTTTTTCAATTAGAGGCCTTAACATATTAATCATAGTTATTTTAAATTCCCTGTCTGATCATTCCAGCACTGAAGTCACATCTGAGTCTAGTTCTGATTATTGCTTTGTCTCTTTGGAGATTTTTTGTTTGTTTTGTTTACCTTTTAGCATACCTTGCTATTTTAGTTGAAATGGGAATGTGTTGCATCAGGATCTGTGGTAAATTGGCATTTAGTGTGATGATGTATGTTAATCTGCCTAGCATTTAGGCTGTGTTGAAGTTTGCTGTAAGTGCCAGAGACTTCAAATTCTCTTTTGGTCTCCCCTCTTGACTTCGCTGAGCACTCCTCGGACCGAGTCTGAGTCCTGCAGCTCTTTCGGCTCTGGTCCATGTTAGCCTGCTGGGCCCTGCTGCTGTGGTGGTGACGTGGGGTCGATGGACAGCACAATGGGCCAGTGGCTCTATGGACCCACACACAAGAGCTGTGGGGAACAAGAGGACCTCCTGACCAGCTGGAGAACAAGGATGTGAGCCTTTTCTCCTTGAAATTCCACAGAGGAGAAATCTGTGACTCTGGCTAACACCCTTCAGGGTGGCCTGGGTATGGTGGACATGCCAGCTTGCTCAGGGAGCAGCAGTGTCTCAAAGAGACCTGATGGCTCCTCCTTGGCGTCTCCTCGGTGCTCAGACAAGGCTGGCGCACTGCAAGCTCTCAGTAGATGCTGCCTGAACTAATTCACCTTGAACTGCTGTTCCCAGGGACCAGAAGCTGCCAGGGCTGGGCTGAGGTTTCAAGGCATGACTTGCCTTTGCTCCGTGCCCCCACGCTCCAGGTCCAGTCTGGCACATTGTGGGTTTGCAATCAATATTTGCATAATGAAAATAAATGCGTGATGATCTGAGAGTCTGGAGTGTCCAGAAGGCTCCAGAATAAATGCATCTTGCGACTTGTTGGACATTTGGAGCGTCAAATGCCCCCTTCATTGTAACTACAGCTCATGTAAGTGGTCTTCCAGTGAGTCTGTCTTCCCTGATTGCCCAAAGTCTGCCTCTGGACAGAGGAGGGGAGGGGTAGGCACAGGTAAAGGTGGGAGGGGTAAACGAGTCTAAAATTAAGTCTTTATTCAGCCCAGTTTGACACATTGCCTGACACCTGTTCAGAACTGGGCTTGCATAGGGGCACATGGGTATGAAGATACAGTGTCCGAGGGTTCTCGTCTCAGACTGTAGAGAGCCACGGAAGGGATAGAGGGGACGGGCACAGGCTTAGAGGGCCTTCATTACTCTCACTGGGCCTCACTTTCCTTTGCTGTAAGACGGGGTGAAGGTTGGAACGTATCTCGCAGACTTGCTATGCATTGTCAATAGTCATATGTACATGTGCGTGACCAGTGCTCAGCATGGGAGCAAAAAGGGGTTCTCAGAGAGTGGGAGCCACCGCCCCTTTATCCTTGGTGCTGTTGGCGGCTTTGGAACCAGGACTGCAATGATGATAAAGGTGCTATCGGAGAGGCACCTTGCAGTGTGGACGGCATACGGGCTGGAGGCAGGGAGGCCTAGCGAGTCTGAGGCCCTGGCTGGGACAAGTGGGAGGGAAGAAGGGCCTTGAACAGGCCGGCCTCCTGCAGGGGGTCCCTCTGGCTCTGGCTTTCAGGTCTGAGAACATGTCCCACTTGCTCATGTGACTGTGGGGGCAGCATTTGGGGCTGGACCTTAGCATCTCTTCCCACACCTTGACTGGGCCCCAGGGTTTGGAGGTCTGGGCTGCCCTGGCCTGTTGGCTCTGCCCGGTTGATAGGGGCTGGAGGTCCCCAGATGCCACTTAGCTGGGACACAGAGGCTTCCTCCTGGCACCCAGAGGAGGTAGGCAAGTCCGGAGGCCTTGTTGTCCTCCACAGCCTGTTCATGCCATCGTGCCTCTGTCCACCCCGTTGTTCACTCACTGGCTGGGCACCCACTGTGTGCCAGGCCCCAGAGCTGACCATGGAGACAAGGAAGACTAGGACAAGGTCTCTGCCCTGAGAAGCTCCCAGTCCTATCACCAGGCTGCTGAGATGGGTCAGAAGGGACCACAGAGTTCATTTCTGCACACCCCATGCCTAAATTCTCCACAGCAAAGGAAAGCTGCTCTCCTGCCCACTGGAACAGCCTCTTGGAGTCGGCAGGCCGTGTATAGGTCCTCCTAAGTCCCAGGTCCTTCGTCCGCAGCAGCCCCAGCCCGGAGGCTGGACTGGACGGTGGTTACGGCCTTGCCCTGGAGTCAGGTTGCGGGTTGCGTCTCAGCTCTGCTCTTTGCTCACTGTGTGTTACCATGGGGATGTCAATGAAGCTTGCCCTTCCTCCTTCCTTTCTTGGTTGTGGTGGTAGGGCTGCAGCAGCCATTTTGTGATCATGAGAACAGAGGGCACCTCAGGCCTCTCATCTTTGAACTGCTGAGCCAAGGCCCACAGACACATACCTCTATCTCTGTAGTCTTTTATGTGAGAAAATAAACCCCTTGCTGTAGCTGGTGTTGCTCAGTGGGTAGAGCATCAGCCTGCGGACTCAAGGGTCCAGGATTCAATTTTGATCAAGGGCACATGCCTAGGTTGCAGGATCGATCCCCAGTAGGGGGTGTGCAGGATGCAGCCAATCAATGCTTCTCTCTCATCATTGATGTTTCTATCTCTCTCTCTCTCCTTTCCCTTCCTCTCTGAAATCAATGAAGATATATATATATATATTTTAAATATATTTTATTGATTTTTTACAGAGAGGAAGGGAGAAGGATAGAAAGCTAGAAACATTGATGAGAGAGAAACATCGACCAGCTGCCTCCTGCACACCCCCCATCGGGGATGTGCCCGCAACCAAGGCACATGCCCTTGACCGGAATTGAACCTGGGACCTTTCAGTCTGCAGGCCGACGCTCTATCCACTGAGCCAAACCGGTTTTGGCTGAAGATATATTTTTTTAAAAAGGAAGAAAATAGCCCTAGCCGGCTTGGCTCAGTGGATAGAGCGTCAACCTGCGGACTGAAGGGTCCCAGGTTCGATTCCGGCCAAGGGCACATGCCTGGGTTGCGGGCTTGATCCCCAGTAGGAGGTGTGCAGGAGGCAGCCGATCAATGATTCTCTCTCATCATTGATGTTTCTATCTCTCTCTTCCTCTCTGAAATCAATAAAGAAATATATTTTTTTTAAAAAGGAAGAAAATAAACCCGTTACAGCAGCCATTGAGGTCACTTTTCTGTGGCTCAGTTTCCTCTTCTGAGAAATGGGAATAATTATAGCAGCTACCTCAGTGTGTTGGATGAGGATAGACTGAGAAAATCCTTGTGAAGCACTTAAAAGTACTGGTACTTAGTGAGTGCCTAGCAAATGTCAATAATAATAATAGTAGTTATTATTATTATTCTGGGTTGTTTTTTTTTCCTTTCCAACCACTCCTTGTAAGACATGGCCCACACACTCTTTAGCATACTGGTCAGCTTCTTTAGCATATGGTTTTGCTTTTCAATATCCCTTTGTAGGCAATATTTGGTACCTACCTTCCTTCATACTTTCATATTTCACAAATTTCCAAGCATGGTCATGTGTTACTTTTTAAATGTAATAACTTGCTAATATTTTCCATATTCCAAGTATATTCACTGTCCTATGAGTTTTTCATGCTTTATTGGTTTTTTTTTCCCTATGACATCCCTCCCAGTGGAGGTTCTATCATTATTCCCATTTTGCAGATAAAGAAACTGAGGCTCAGAGAAGGGAAGTGGGTGCCTTGGCTCCCAGCAGTACTTCCTGGAGCCAGGATTGGACTCATTTTTTTAATTTTTATTATTATTATTATTATTAGTTTTATTTTTAAATCCTTACCCGAGGATATTTTTCCGTTGATTTTTAGAGAGAGTGGAAGAGAGAGGGAGAGACAGAAAGAAACATCGATGTGAGAGAAACACATCAATTGGTTGCCTCCTGCATGAGCCCCGACCAGGACCCAGGCCAGGGAGGAACCTGCAACCCAGGTATGTGCCCTTGGCCGGAATCGAACCCGGGACCCTTTGGTCTGCAGGCCGACCCTCTATCCACTAAGCAAAACTGGCTAGGGCAGGCTTGGCCTCATCCTAAGGTCTCCTGGGCCGGGGGTGCCTCCTGACGGGATCAGGGGACCTTTACACGTGGGCCAAGCGCTCTTTGGAGAGGAGGCGATAACAGGAATGAGAGCCACAGGCATCCCTTCTGTGGGGGCTTGCTCACCGGCATGTCAGGCTGTATGAGGCAGGCAAGGCTCCTGTTTCCACTTCACGGGGAAGAACCCTCAGAGAGGCTGGCCTCGGAGGGGCTGCCACCCCTCTCGCCCCACCAGGATGCACGCCTGCACTCTGGAAGCTGGTCTGAGAGGGCAAGGACTGGGTCTGGCGCCCGCAGGGCCTTGTACAGGGCCTGACACACAGTAGGTGCTCAGTATTTGTTGAGCAAAGGAATCTAGTCAGAGCCTCCAGGATCCCTGAGGAGCGGTGATGGCGTGGGTGGCAGCAGCGGTGAGTCCAGAATTAGGCTGTCACTCCTGTGGCCACCTCCTCTCTGCTCTGGGGACACAGCAGGTGGAAGGATGGGCAGGAACAGGGCTGGCGGCAGGAAGTCCGGGCAGAGGAGATGGTGGAGGAGACCAGGCAGGCAGTGTGGGGTGGGAAGGACCTCCGGAGAAGGAAGGGGGCTGAGTGATCGGAGCTTTCTTCTGGCTGCCCCAGACTCACAGGAAAAGGGGGCAGGGAGGGATGCCGCCCATCACTCCCCTACCCCCACCCCCCAAACTCTTTCCCTCTTCACCCTCCGGCATGTTTCTCCCTACTCCTTCTGCCCCCCCCCCAATCCCAATCTCTGTGCCTGAAGCGCCCCCATTCCTCCCTCTCCCTCCCTGCCTCTGGGCCACCTCTAACTCTCAAAACTCTCCTCAGGCCTCTAGGAACCCCTGTCTCTGACTCCTTCACCTCAGACTAAGACTTCCATCGGGACCTTCCCCCTGGGCCTCTCTCGGCCTCAGTCTCCCTCTCCCCGCCCCCTCTGCCTCCAGAAGCCTGCGCCCCCTTCTCCCCGGGCCGCGTCTCTGCGGGCTGCCGAGCCTCCCCAGCAGCGTCTCCCCCTCCGTCCCGCCGCATTGATCGGCCGGGACGTTGGCGCTGGCACCTCGGAGCCGGGGGCCCCGTGCGTGGGCGACGGGGTGGGGAGAGGTTCCGGGAGGCTCGGCTCCGGGAGAGACGCGCGGGCCAGCCACCTGCCCGACCCGGAGCAGGCTCCGCGCCCACGAACCCGACGTGGCGCCCAGGGCGCGCCTTTGTCTCGGGCCTCGGAGGCGGAGGAGATCGCGGGAGGCGCTGTCCCCGTTCGCGCGGTTGCCGCCGCCGCCGCCCCGCGCGCAGTCGCGTCTGTGGAAGCCGTGCAGGCGGCCCGCGCCCCCGCGCCCCCGCCGCAGCCGTCGAGCCTCCGCGGCGCCCTGCAGCCCAGAAACGGCCTGCGAGAACGGGGGCGGGAAGGACACGCGGGACCCGGGCGGGAAGGCGCTCCCCTAGGGCTAGGCCCGGGCGGGAATGGGGGCCGGGAGGACCGAGGCCGGGCCCCGGGGAGAAAGGGCGGAGGGGCTGAGCGGGCGCGGAGGGCTCCCGGGGAGGGAGGGTGAGAGGAAGGACGAGTGGGGACGGCCACGTGGAGAGCGCGGCGGCGGCGGCCAGCGAGCCGAGCAGGAAAGGGAGAGGGGACACTGGGCCCAGCAGGCGGGCGCGGGGAGGGCCGGGGAAGGGGTTGGGCAGCCCCCAAGCAGACGGACGACGGGACGCAAGGACGGCGCAGGGGCCCCACTCCCGCCGCCAGGCTGGGGCGCAGTGGTGGGGTCCAGGGGCGGGGCGGGGGGTCGGGGCGCGGTGCATCCACATTCTTCGCCTTTTCTCCCTCCGGCTCATTCCGGCCGATCGATGCCTGCGCCCCCCCCCCCCCCCCGCCCCGCTAATATCTTTTTAATGAGTTCGCGGGGCTTAGAGCGAGCGCGATCTGCCCTCCAGGGTGGATTTTCCCCAGCAGATGTTTCGGGAGGAGGCGGCGAGCGGGCCGGCGCGGGGGGGACAAATCTCTCCCTCCGAGGGCAAGGGCAGAAGATCTTCTAAAGTTTAAAAGAAAGACGGGCTTTCACTCGGCCCCCAAAAATGTATTTCCCAGCGGACAATGGGCTCCTTTCTGCGCCTCCCAGGGCCAGCGGGGCGGAGGAGCGGGGATCTGTGAGCCTTGGCCCCGCCTGGCCGACTCGCACCCCCTCCGCCAGGGAGCCCTCCAAGCTCCCCACGGGAGCGCGCGACCCAGACCTGGGCGCACGGGCAGGGACGTAGGTGCCCTGCGGGTCTGGCCGCGGGGTCCGGGGAGCCCCTCACGCTGTGCGCCAGGCCTCGGGGGTGCGGCCCCTCAGCCGAAGGGGCGCGCACCGCTGCCCGGAGGGGAGGCCGGACGGCGCTCGGGGCTTAGGCGCGGCCCTCGTTCTCTCCGCGCTCCGCCCTGCGCGGGGCAACAGGTAGAAATCACCCGGTCCCGGTGGCCGGGGGACCCAGAGTTCCTCTTAACCTGCCGGGGCCGGCACACCCCGCCGGGGGCTGCCCTGCGCCCCACCCCCGTGCCCCCTAATCCGCAGGTCCGTCAGCCTGCCTCAGCCTCCCTCCGCTCCCGGGGGCTCGGCGAGAAGGGAGACAGGCCATGAGGATGACCTCCGAAGAGCCGCGGCCGATCGATTCGTTCTGCCCGGAGCCCGGGCCGCGTGAATGGGGGCCCGGGCGGCGGCTGCGGGGATAAAGATGTTCCCTCTGCAAGGGGGTGGGGGCGCGGGGCGGGAAGCGGGGCCATTCACTCCTGGCCCGGCCCCTCGGGAAACGGCACCGAAGAAAGGGGGCCGGAGCCTATTCAAGCCCTACGAGCTGCCCACAAAGGACCGATATACTGGGGCCTCTCTATTAACGCCCATGAATATTAAAGAGCGCGCGGAGCGGCGGCCCGCGGGGGCGAGGGGGGCGGGGCGGCGCCTGCGAGCTCTGGCCCGGCCCGGGCCGGCGGAGGGGGCTTCCGTGCGCGCGCACTGGCCTCCGTGGAAAACGATAGGGCTCGTCCGCGGAGAACCCCCCGAAGGTGCAGTGTTTTCCCTCGCAGTCTCGGCCAGGGGAGATGAAAACGCAAGGTTCTTGGCTCCCCAATTTCGAGGGGCCCTGAGCCTGGGGCGCTTCCTATAGGACTCGCTCCTGGAGCGCGATCCAGGTGGGCCTGCGGCGAGACCAGAGGCGCAGAGTTGAGCTCACGGTGGAGACCCGTGGGGCCGGCGGGCGGGCTGCGTCCACCCAACCCCCAACACCGCTCCCCGGATTTGTGGGTCTCCGGAAAAGGAGCAGGGCTCCCTGGCGCTCGGAGCCCTCGATCCTTTCACCCTCTGACCCCTAGGCGGGGTTAGGACCCAGCTGTTGCTCGCCGGCGGACCTTTCTCAGTGGGGTGTGGTCTGGAATTGGCAACATCCTCAGGGAGTCACCTGACCCAAAGCCAGACCAGGCGAGAGAAACCTCAGTTCACAAAGTGCGGCCCGAACACGGGCACGTAGCCCAGCGCGGAGCAGGGCCGCGTCCTCACCCGCCGGGGTCTCCCCGAGGCGCTGAGGCCGGCTCCCCGAAGTAGTCTCCTCTGCCTCGGGCGCAGTTCCTCCTCTACCAAGTCTTCGCAGAAGCCAAGTCCTTGGCGCCGGTGAGACTCCCGTGCCAGCCGCCTCGGCTCCAGCCAGAGCCACCGTGACTCGCTGGAGGCGTCTAGAAGGGACCCTCACTCTCTCCTCCGCAGCGCTGCCCTCTGCTGGCGCAGGCCCGAAGGTCGCGCCTTCTGCCCGGCGCACCCTCCCCAGGCATCCGCCTCCGGGCGGCTCGGGGCCCCGGGTCTGAAAGCCGGCGGTTGCCCACGTCCTGGTCTACCCCCCGGATGCGACCTGGGATGTCGGAGATCACTGGCCAGAACCCAGCAGGCGGAGGCCGGGGATCCAGGGCTGCCGGTGTGAGGATGGCTTAGTAACGGCCGGACCCCCGTGGCGGAGGGGGCTCTTTGCCAAGGGGCCTGCGGACAACCACTCCTGGTGGAAAGGCCTGTCCCCCCGCCTCTCCACCCGAGTTTCCACCCTGCGGAGAAGGCCCGGGAGCCGGCTTCCTCCAGCTCACCCGATCCCGTTAACGGAATCTGAAATCATGTGGGCGGGGGAAGGCGCGGAGGAGCTCTGCAGGTTGGGGGAGGTGTCCCCCTGCCTCCCTCCCTGGTCTGGCACTGACCCCCGGAGTCAGCAGTGCCTGTAGGAGGCCATGGCCTTCCCGCCTTGGCCGTGGGCTCAGCAGCTCCCGACCCGGAGAGAGGCCGAGAGAGAGGCTGCTGCTGGCACTCGGGTGCCTCGGAGGCCCGGAGCAGAAAGCCTCGTGGCGGGGCGGGGGCAGAGGAGTAGGGAGGAAAGGGGAGAAGATGGAGGCTGAAGGAGAAAGAGAGGTAGAAGGCAAGAAGGAAGGAGTGCGGGGGTGCAACGGGTTTCCCAAGATCACAACTGAGCGAAGGAGCCATGGGGCCTGAGCATGGAGCCCCGTGCCCACGGGCCTGGCCAGGGGCGGCCTGCAGTTTCGGAGGACATGGCCCTGGGGCACGGCTGCTCCCGCTCAGGACAGTCCGGGAAACCCTCTCCACCCCACCTGCCCTGTATCCGGCTGGAAAGCCTTTTGCGTGCAACCCGTGGCTCCTGCAGATTTCCGTCTGCCCCTCCGGACCTAGCCCCCGGGCTCCGGGCCGCCGCCCATCCGTGTCAGTCACGGCCCAGCCGGGACAGCGACCGCAGCCGCGCCAGCGGCCCTCTGCACCCGGGACGGTTCACACCGACTGAGCGGCAGAGGGACTGGAGCGCCCGTTTGAAGCGAAGCGCTCAGGCAGATCCATCTGCGCCCGGCCTGCGGTTCTGGGGCGACTACACAGCCCAGGACGTGGTGCCCCGGAGCCCTAGGTCGGGCCAAGGAGCTGAGGACCTGTCCGGGCCTGGGACAGGGAGTGAGCCCGGCCCGGCCCGGGGCCAGCGTCTCCTCCTGCCCAGCAGAGTCTCTGGGGTCCCAGCAAACTGAACTTCGCTGAGCCCCCTCCCCAGCTCCGCGCCGTCCTCTCTCGGAGGCGAGCGGAGCCTCCCTCCCAGCCCGGCTTCCCGAGGGGAGAGGAGGAGGAAGAGGAGGGCGGGGGAGGAAGGGCCGGGGAGGGGCGGGAGGAGCGAATGGGGAGCGGCGGCGGCTAAGGCTCCGGGAGCCGGCCGGGTACAACAAGTCTGTCCTCCGACGTCAGGGCGTCATTAATAACCAATTAGGAGGGTCACCGGGAGTCTTATAAAGGCGCTGAGGTTTTGCCAAGGCGAAGACCGACCCGGCCCGCGCGCAGGAGGCGAGCGCACGTCCGAGCGCCCGTGGCCGCCGCTGCTTCTCTGCAGCCGCCCGCCCCCCACCCGCCCGCACCCACCCGCCTTCGCTTCCATCCCCGTCTCTGCCGCCCTCCTCGCCGCCGCTGCCATCCCCGCTGCTCTCTCCATCGCCTGGCTCCCCCTCGTCCCCCTTCCTCCCAGCCACCCCCTCGCCGCCCTCCGGCACCTCCTCCCTCCCCTGCTCCTCTGCCGTCCTCTCCTCTCGCCCCTCCGCTCCCCTCTCGCCCAGCACAGCTCCGCGTCTGCCCGGCCGTCCGTCCCCGGCGCCGGCGAGCCCTGGGCCGCCCATGATGGGCTCCGTGCTCCCGGCGGAGGCCCTGGTGCTCAAGACGGGGCTGAAGGGTCCGGGGCTGGCGCTGGCCGAGGTCATCACCTCCGACATCCTGCACAGCTTCCTGTACGGCCGCTGGCGCAACGTGCTGGGCGAGCAGCTCTTCGAGGACAAGAGCCACCACGCCAGCCCCAAGACGGCCTTCACCGCCGAGGTGCTGGCGCAGTCCTTCTCGGGCGGTGAGTCCCGCCGTCGGGCCGGCCGCGTCCCCTCCTCCGGGCGCGCAGACCCCTCGCCTGGCGACGCGCGGGCTGCGGGCTGCGGCGGGGACCGGAGGCGGTGACGCCGCGCGGGTCCACCTGAGCGTCCCCGCGGCTCCGTGTGCCTCGGTTTCCCAGAAGCCGAACCCGGACGCGAGCAGCCCAGCCCGGGCGGGGCGGGGCGGAGGACAGCTCCCCACCCCGCCGCTCCGGGAAGGATCGGGAGCCGGATCGCGGCGCCGAGGCTGCGGAGCCGGCGGCCCCCCGCGCTCCCCTGCCCGCCCCTCGCCCCTTGGAGCCGGCGGGCCCCTGGCATTGAAAGCCTTACTAGGCGTGTAATAGCACTTGACTCGAGAAGAAGGGGTTTTAAATTCATTTGGTTAACTTGGGCTTGACCCGCTGAAGTTCCCACTTAAACCGAGCGCTTTAAAAGGCGGCGGGGGCCGGGGCGGGGGCGGAGGGCGGGCCGGCGGGGAGAGAGCGCGGCGGAGGGAGCGGGGGAGAGAGAGAGCGAGGAAAGTTTCTTTTCTTCGGGATGTCTCAAGGTCTCCCTCCTCATTCATCACCCCGCAAACCATCTCCCCCGGCGCCGGCATCCCCGCGCGGCGCCCTCTCTTCCCCCGGGACGATCTCTGTTCCTCTCTTAATTTACCGTGCAGACTAATTCCACTTCCATTCACGCTATGTCAACCATCTAATCCCCCCTTTTTGTAAGGGGAATTCCTCGGCCCCTTTTAAACAAGTCCCCTCCGCATTGAGCTACAATTTACTGCTACAGCATTCTTCCCGGGCTAATGAATTTAGAATTAGCCATTTCTTTCGAATGGAGCCCAGTGAATGCGGTCGCGTTAACAGCGTGACAAATTGCCGCCGCGCTGCAACCGACACCGGTCCCCCCCGCTTCCAGCCGGCCGGCGCGCGGGCATTTTCCCAGGTAGCTTAGGGGGGCATCTTGGGAGACGCGGAGGCCGCCCCTGTGCGCCTCGCCGTTCCCACATCGGCTGCCGGGCCCGGCAGGGGGACCCCCCCCCCACCCCCCAGGGACGGCGGGTCGCCCCAGCTCTTCCAGGCCCGGAGAGGCGGCGACTTCAGGGCTCGCCTGGGTTCGGGAGCCGCCCTTCCTGGCACCCCCGATTCTGGATGCGCCGAGGGACACAGGCGCGCCCTGCCCGGGGTCACACGGGGAGCGATGCGTCCCGCGTTTCTCTGGAGCCCCCTTGGCCTCGCAGGCCGAGGTCTGTTCCCAGCGCTGCCAGCCCATCCCGGGGAAGGGGCCTCCCGCACCGGGCAGGAGGCAGGACTCAGAGCCCCTGACCGCACCCTGGGGCCTCCGCGCCCGGTGCCCGAAGCGCTGTGAGCTTGCAGCGCAGTGAGCTCCGCGGGAGTGAGGGGCGGAGGGGTGGGCGGGGGCGGAAGAACACAAAACCAAAAAGTGTCGGCTCGGCTTGGCCATCGCCTCCTCCAGGGAGCTGGCCTTAGTTTACCCACGAGTGGGACCACTCACTAGATGGGTTCAGTGGGTCTTCAACTTTCCCGGGGTGAGGGCAGGGGAGAAGATGGGTGCTTTGAGACTTCGTGGAGAGACTAAAAAAAAAAAAACCAAAAAAAAACACACACACAAAAACAAAACAAAACTAGAAATAAGCCCCAAAGCACAGCTTTAAAGGGCACGGAGGGTTCCGGGGTTGCAAACAGCACGCGGAGCCTCCACCGCCGCAGCCCGCCTCCCCGCACCGTCCCTGTGCACGCGCGCGCGGGAGTCGCCCGGGCGGTTGGGGTTGGGCGGGGGGCAGGCGGGAAGGGCTCCTGGGCGCTGACCCTGCCCTGCGGCTACAGAGGTGCAGAAGCTGTCCAGCCTGGTGCTGCCGGCGGAGGTGATCATCGCGCAGAGCTCCATCCCTGGCGAGGGCCTGGGCATCTTCTCCAAGACCTGGATCAAGGCTGGCACCGAGATGGGCCCCTTCACCGGCCGCGTCATCGCCCCGGAGCACGTAGACATCTGCAAGAACAACAACCTCATGTGGGAGGTAGGCGCGGGGGTGGGGGAAGGGGGGAGCACGGGGGAGGGGTGGGGGTGGGGGAGCGCGGGGTGGGGAGGGGGATGGGGGTGGGGGCTGGGGAGGGCCGCCCAGCAGCTGCTTCTGCCCTTGTTGGGAGCTGCGGCCTTTCCGGCCCTGCCGCTCCTCAAGGCAGAACCCTAGGCCGCTGGATCCCCCCAACCCGCCCCAGTACCTCCCCTCTCCCCCCCCCCCCCACCAAATCCAATCCTCTTTCCTCTGGCCAAGTCTATGAGTATGCCTGTTGTTGGCTCACTTCACAGAAGAAGGCACTGAGACCGGAGAGGCCATGTGCTTGCCCAGGGCCCATGGAGACTGCAGCCTCCTCGCCCCTCTTAACCTCGCCTCCTCCCTCCCCTGGAGGCACCAGCCCTGTGGTTACTCTCTCCTTGCTGCTGGGTTAGGAAGTTGGGGTCCAGGTTGAGCTCTGCAGATCCCTGGCAGCTCTCCCAAAGGGGCTTAGGCCAGGCCAGGCGCCACGGTGAGCCAGCCTTGCCTCTCTGGGCTCCTGCGTGCCCTCTGGGGTGTGGCCAGCGCCTTCCGCTGCTTTGGGGAACCCTCTCCATCCCCCCAGAGCTCGCGGGGTGCTTCTTTGTCTCATCCGGGATCCCCGGAGACCCTTTTCTAATGGGGATGGGGAGGACGTGGCAGCCGGAAGGAGCTGTGGCCCCTAGAGATGGACTCCCCATTGGCCACTCCTCGCCAGCTGGCCTCAGGCAGGTCACTCTGAGCCTCCCTGTTCTCAGCCGGAAAACTGAGGTGGGAAGAGCCGTGTCCACTTCCTGGGGCTGCTGTGAGGATGGAGAGAGAGCGCCTGGCCCGGAGCCTGGGCTGGACACAGGTGGCACACCTGACAGAGCGCTGCCTCACCTGGTCCCCGATTCCCCTGTGCCCAGGTGTTCAATGAGGATGGCACCGTGCGCTACTTTATCGATGCCAGCCAGGAGGACCACCGCAGCTGGATGACCTACATCAAGTGCGCACGGAACGAGCAGGAGCAGAACCTGGAGGTGGTCCAGATCGGCACCAGCATCTTCTACAAGGCCATCGAGGTGAGCGCGCTGCTGCCGCGGAGGGCGCCGGGGAGCCGCTGGGTGCGGTGCGGGCAGCTGTGCCTGAGGTCTGCTCTGCATGGAGGGGCACTGCCAGCAGCCTGGCAGCCGCCCAGGCTGTAGGGCTGAGGCCCATGCACCCCGTCTTCAGGAGCAGGACCCCCAGGCACGCTTTCTGCCGCAGACCCGGGAGGACGGGACTTTGGATGTGATGCCGTTGGGAATGTCATGAGCACCTCAACAGTGAGGCCCCTGGGCAGCTGCGGAGGGTGTCCTGGGGTTCAGAAGCCATAGCAGCACAGAGAGCCAGGCAGGAAGGCAGCCCAGGGCAAGCGTGCGGGTGGGAGAGGGGGTTGTGTCTGCAGCGGCTTAGCGGTGTGTTGTCCCTCATTCTGCATGCGTGGGACACTGATGACATGTGGGTCACCATCTAGTCTCAGCTGTCACATACCGGTCGCTCCGGGTGTCAGGCTTCTCCTAGCTGCTGTACCGCATTATCCCACTTAATCCTCACGTATTTAATCCACAAGGGGGGGATTCTGTGATTGCTACAGTTTACAGACATGGGAACTGGATCGCAGTCGGTGGCAGGCAGACTCAGGAGCTCTGACAGGGCATCGGGGGCGATGTTAACACTAACGCCTGCGGTGGCGGAGCTTCTCAGAGGAGCGAGAAAGGGGGAGTAGCAGACAGATAAATATCACCTCCCATGGTCCTGTGGGGTGGGGGGAGCTAAGCCAGGCCCAGGGCATGAGAAGGTTCAAGAAGATGGGAGGAAGAGATGCTTGGGCAGACGCAGACAGGGTCAGTGTTTGGGGAGGAGCTGATGGCGAGCTGAGGGGTGTAGCCAAGGAGGGCCAGCCTGTCGGGACCTTCCTGGGCAGTGTCCCTCGGTAGGAAATTCACTCAGCATCTGGCCCAGGACGGGGCGTGCTGCCTGGCCTCCTGGGAGGGCAGGCGGCAAGTTGTCGGGAGCGCTGTTCAAGGGTGATGGGGTTGTTTGCCCCCCACTTTTCCGGACCTCCTGCTTCTGCTTGCAGGTGGGGAGAGGCACAGTGCCCCTCGGGTGGGGCGGGGCTTGGCTGAGTTGTAGGGTGGTCTGAAGGAGCGCCCCCAGAGTCCGGGAGTGACTTCTTGTTAGCCTACGCTCCCTTTTCTCCCGGGGACTCAGATCCCCAAGTCCTTCCAAGGCCCAAGGGGCATTGGGGCCTAGAAGCTTCTGGAATTGAGGTCCGCTTGTCCCTGAATAACCAGGCCTCAGGGAATCTCCTGGGGATGACCCCAGAATGGTATTTGCCTGGTGTGGCTGGGGCGTGGGCCCCAGCTGAGGTGTGTGTGGGGAGCCCTGGGAGGACCCGGAAGTGGAAGATAAGGAAGGTGAGCATTCCTAGACTGGGGTTCAGGTGCTGTGGGACAGTGTGAGGCAGTGTGACGGAGGACTGAGGTGGCCAGGCCCAGGACAGAGGTGGTTCTTGTGACCATCCAGCGGGGCTAACACCCTGAGAGAGCAGACATCCTAGAATCGGCCTCAGGGGTGGCCGAACCCCACTTCTGATAGAGAGCACCCTTCCAGATCCTCTCCCCTCTCACCCTCACACATGCACCCTCACATGTGCACACGGCTACCCAGCCATCCCGACTCAGATGCACCTGGGGACCCACACCCACACGTCCCTCCCCCGCAGACACGCACACGCACCCAGGAGGCCGACAGGGGCGCCGGGGTGGTTTGGGCTGGAGGGCTTCTGGCTGGGGCAGACGCGGGGCTGGTCTCATCTCGCTGTGCACCGTCTCTCCTCCTGCGGGCTGGAAGCTGAACGGAGCCAGGACACGTTAACAGACATTTATACAGGCGTTCAGGGTCAGAGGGCCGGCCGCCCAAGAGCTCTCCAAGGAGGACCTGGGTTTATGAGAGTTTGAAAAAGTCATCCACATTCGATCAGGAGTGTAAGCTGATAAAAGAAGGTCAGGAAGAAGTCCCATCATTTATGATACTGGTAGCTAGTAGCACCCTTGGCCAGGAATGCTCTAACTTCGTCCCGTAGCACATCTACAAAGACGGGCCTGGTTGAGGGAGGGGCAAGGAAACACAGAACATCACCCATGTTATTTTTACTAGGTTTGGCTTTTTATTTGGTTGAGAGAGAGATTTGTTGTTCCACTTACTTATGAATTCATTGGTTGATTCTTGTACGTGCCCTGACTGGGGATCGAACCTGAAACCTTAGCGTATCAGGACGACGCTCCAACCAACCAAGCTACCCAGCCAGGGCTTCCTCATTTTATTTTTACTGCGTGAAGTTGGGCACACTTTTCCGTGGTGACAGCCTTCTCAGGTTGTGTTGTAATGTCCGATTCCACCTACCAGACTCCGTGAGAGCGTGGGCGTGTGTGGCCCTCGTGCTGCGGGTCCAAGGCCGCAGCTCACGCGGCCCTCCGAGGCTCCGCCAGAGGACACGGGTGCACCCAGACCTCCCCCCAGACGCCCCTGGGAGAGTCGGCTCTTTGTTCTGGGCCCGCGTGCAAGTTAGCAAGGAGAGAGGCCTCTGCGTGATCGGCTTTCTTCATCTTCCTGTCACTCAGAACTATTTATGTTTCATAACAGTAACCCATTACTTGCCAAAAAATAAATAAATAAGAAGGAAGATCTTTATTCAATAAGTGGGATATACTGCTGCTGCTCCCCAGTTTTCAGCCGTCCACACGGAGACGGAGAGGAGGGTGTGAGTGTCAAGGCCGGGCGGCCCGTGGAGAGCGCCCAGGCCTGTTTTGCATCCGGCTTATCTCCTGGCATGTTATCCCTGGGGCACCCTCCTTGCGCATTGCGACCAGGAAGAATTCACTATAACCTCAGGTGCCTACAGTGACACTTCTAGAAAGTTCCCAGCCCATGGCGAGTGGGAGCTCGGTGTTGAACGAATACTTCTTTCTGTAGGTGAGGGGGGGCTGAGCTGAAAGGGGGACACATGGACCCAGTTCTCCCAGGAAAACACCCCCACCCCTCCCCCCGGAAGCAAGACCTTTGACTCCAAAGCTCAGCACAAGAAAAGGATGTAGGAATAAGAGATGGTGGGGTTTTTGGGTTTGGGAACGAGGAAGAGAATTCCCAGTCTTGCCCCTCCCCGTTTTTTGACAAGTTACTGGCCCTGAAATGTGGGCTTGTCTTTTTGCTACTTCCCTTCTCATCTCAGGCAGTTGAGCTTTTCCCCCCTGGAGTGCATACCCCACCTCTCCTTTCTGTGGCCCTAGGGGGGTAAGCTCGGTTTCCCTTTGACCTTGTTCATCGGTGGGTGCAGGTAAGGTGCTCTGATTACTAATGAGCAACGTTAAGCACACTGTGTGAGCCTTTACCACGTGCCGGTGCCTTGCTAAGGCTTAGCGGCTTTTTAGAAATAGAATCCCCTCCGCCCCGTGAGGTGCTCTCCATCACTCTCCCCATTTTAATGACGATGGAAGTGGGGTTCAGGGAGACTGAGGGGGGTTGCTGGGCTGTGATGTGAGTCCAAGCCTGTCCGACCCCAGAGCCGAGCCTTTGGCCACCACGGGGCCTCCCTGGCCACTGTCTATTTGCTGGAACTCTATTAATTGGCGTGTCAGGACATCTGTGGTACAATGGAAATTGATATCCGCCCAGATGACACGGAGATCCTTCTAGACCAGGGCTTCTGCACCGCCTGGGGGAGGGAGGGCTGCGGAGCCCCTGGGAGCATGTTCGATGGTGCGGCGGGAATTTGTGTTAGGAAAACAAACCCCAAACCCCGTCATTTCCATTTATAAAAATTCAGAAATGGAAATGGGGCAGGACAAACCTTGCGGGCTGATAGAGAAGGTTAGGAAGCATGAGCTGAGAGATGGTGTCATTTGTCCAATGAAGACTCAGGCACTGATATTCTGCCCTCCCCTCCAGTCTGGGTGATGGGTGTGGGACTCAGTTGCTCTGGGAACTGTGTGGTTGATTGCATGTCCCGAGCCAGTCCCTGCTCCCAGAAAAGTGAAGGAGCGGCTGATTCTGGTTCTCTGAGCCCCAGGGAGAGCCTGGCTGAGGGTTGGCCTTAAAGAAACAGCGCGAGTGAGGGGACGAGGGGGCCTGCAGGGCACTGTGGCTGGTCTTTGCTCTTAGGTGGGCAGCTGGTGGGAGCTCGGGGGCCTCCAGACAATAGGACCAGGATCTCAGGAAGAGGCTGCCTGGGAGCAGGCAGAGACCAGACGTCCAGGCCAGGGCGGCTGCCGGCTTCCCAGGGCTCAGAGGGCTGGTGGCTTCTTGCTGCCTGGGGATGTGCGTCATTCTCAATTCCAGTAGGTTCTTCTTAGCAGATTCTCTTTCTTTAAAAAATTTTTTTTTGTTTGGTATAAAAATAGTATGAGAGCGGCTCATTTTTTAAAAGATCAGATGCGTCATGTAGAAAATGGAAATCACTCCGCCCATCACGCTGCTCCCCAGGAACCTAAATCAGCGTTTGTTAATTGTCTCAAAATGACAGGCCCTTCACTGCTAGAAACCGCTAGTGACTGGCATCCAGAGTGGGAGAGAGGCTGCCTGCTCCTTCTCTACCCTGTTACGTGTTTGCACATTTTTGTCCGGGGGTCCGCACCACTATTTTAACCTTGTAATTAATTTCAGTAAAACTACTTTGAGTACATTTTAAAGATTGATTTTAGAGAAAGGGGGAGAAACATCGATCCTGTATGGCTCAGGGGAAGACTCATCCAGCTGCAACCAACTGAGCCACACCGGCCAGGGCCCATTTTTGTACATGTGAAAAATGTTAGTAAGTAAACGCCTCACCGTTGTATTGAAACGGTTAATATGGAAGCTCTGGGATAATCATTTTCAAATTTTGTGCAGTCTCAGAGTTCTTGGCTCCTCAGTCATCATCCCCCTTTTGGTTGTTATGTTTAATTAATAATTCTTACTGTCAATTAAAGGAAAAAGGCCAGCGCTGACTTAGTCTGGAGGTGGAGCTGCAGCTCGGGGCTCAGGGTGACATCACGGGGGAGGGAGAGTTGGGGGGCGGCTAGCTGAGCCTCTCATCCCTTGTCTGTGGGAAGTAGTGGGGGCCCGGCCTAGGCTCTTGTCAGACGGTGAAGGCACAGCCACGGTCACGCTGGGCTTTAACGGCGCCAGGTGCCAGCGGCCCGCGCCGCACTGCCAGCTCTGCGGCGGCGCCTGCGGGACTCCCACGCGCCTGAGATCACTGCCAGCTTCTCTGCGAGGCTGGCGAGCTCGGGAGTGGGGGTGCGGGGGGGGGGGATCACAGCACGCTCTCCTGTGTATCGATCGCGTAAAGAGCTTTGTGTGCCCGGCTCCTCTGCACCCCGACTAGCACCCGGGGAGGCCGGGGCAGGGCTGCTATCCCTGCGTTCTGGTGGAGGAAACCGAGGCCCAGAGACTTGCCCAAGGTCACATGCTCAGCAGGTGGGGAGCCCGAGGGGACCCCAACATGACTGAGCAGGAAGCCTGTGCCGTGCGTCTCCTGAAGGAAGAGGCAGATCCAGGCCGTCTGACGGGGGCTGGTTGCTGTACAAAATCCACGATGGAGACATGTCAGTCCATCTGAGAATTGCAGCCAGGCGTTGGGGCGATATTGCAGGTGACTTACAACCAGAGTCCTAAAGTTGGGGGACCTCAGAGACCCCAGTTCCCGCATTTGAGGCAAAGTGGCTTATGCAAGGTCACCCAGGGCCCTCATAACGGAGGTCCCGTGTGCGCTGTCTCGTGGCGAGTGGCTTCTTTCACAGTGAGTTTATTTGAAATATTTCAGTTCCATCCTCCGGTTTCCTAAGGGCTCACAAAACCCCTCTCTTCGCCGCCCCTTTGCCAGCAGGGCCTCTAGGTCTGACCTGCTGGCCTCCTGGACAGTGGCCACGGCTGTGAATGACCAGAGAGGCCTCCAGAACTTCCGCTGTGGTTCCTGCTTCCTTTGAGGCACCACCTACTTGTCCGTGGGTTCAGACTGCACTCGGTGCTTCCATATTCCGCCCCTGCTCCCTCCCGTGAGCTGGCGCCACCCTCTGCCTGTTCTCAGCGCTCACTTTCCCGGAGGCCATGTGCTCTGGGCCTGTGGCTGGCTGAGAAGGGGCACGGGGACCCCTGGCTGCGTCTTAGGAGGATTCAGTCACAGTGGCCCCCTCGCACCTGCACTTCCCTCTCCCACCTGCCGCTCCCCGCATCCCTCTGCTTCCCGGAACAGAGCTGGCTGTGCTGCCTGAGAGTCTCCCTGTCTCTGACCAGAGGAAGGAGGTGTGCGGGACAGTTAGGTTCACAGTATGATGGGGGCCTGCAGGCCAGAACCGCATGGAAGGGGTGGGCCCTCGCTGTGACCACAGAGGCCACGGGAGGGCCTGCACGGCTGATACCAGACACCCCTACACGGAATCCCATCGGATCTTTTGCGTCACTACAAGGCCAGGGCCCTGGCTGGTGTGGCTCAGTTGGTTGAGTGTCGTCCTATGCACCAAAAGGTCACCGGTTCGATTCCGGATCAGAGCACATGCCCAGGTTGCAGGCTTGATCCCTGGCTGGAGTGCATGTGGTAGGCAACCAATATCTGTTTCTCTTCCTCCCTTTCTTTCGCTATAAAAAAAAAAAAATCAACAAAAACATTTTTTTAAAAAGAGGACCCACCGGGAAAACAAACCAGGTGTTGCCTGGGGTGTCCATCTTTCTCTGGACAGATCAGAGTGGCCCCGGGGTGGGTGCCAAAGCCAGCTCTTCCGGGGTGCAGGCCTCAGGAGGGTGATGGGCCGTCCCCTCTCTCATTTGGGCCCGACGCCTCCCCCTCGGCTGGGGGTACTGGTGGCCCCTTGAGATGTCCCGGAGGGTGGTGCGGATGGTCAGCTCCACTCAGGAGCTGGCCGCCCACAGCTCCCTGGATTAGCGCTGCAAGTCCTCCCCCTGACGGCCACTCCCGGGGCAGGGCCTCCCCTGGAGCAGAGAGCGCTGTGCTGTCTCTGGCGTTGTATGCCATCGGCCAGGACACGGCACAGTGGATTTCGTGTATGGCCGAGTGGCCCAGTACTTCCTCAGGTGGCAGCCATACAGAGCCCTGTGATGGGGCGGGGATGCCCTGTGGAGTGGTGCTGCCTTGGGGTGCTTTGGATGAGAGAGAGCTGTCTCCAGATGAGAGCATTATGGGGCAGGGCGTAGCCAAGTGCCACGGGGTACCCCACAACGCAGGCTCCCTGGGAACATCCAGCTCTGCCCTCAGACTTGAGAGCTGGCTGACTGCTTCCCCCAACCCCCAACGTAAGAAATGGAAAGTCTTCTAACTTTGGGTGTCTGTCACGTCTGCTCACTGTGAGGCTGCTGTTCTGTTGCCATCCGCATGGGAGCGCTTGTGAGTCTGGGAGGCAGCAGATGGCGGGAAGCCTGGGCAGGAAGAGGGGAGCAGAGCACCCAGGGTCTCTGTGATGGTGCAGCTGGTTGGGAATGGCCTGTGGAACAGCCCACTGGAGCCACATCTCCATGGCAGGTGCCAGGACAGGTGCCTCCTGGCTGTGAGGCAGTGTGCAGAGTCCTCTCTCTCTCTCTCTCTCTCTCTCACACACACACACACACACACACACACACACACACGCCACTGCCTTCCTGACCCCGCCTCTGGCCTCCTTCTCTGCAGATGATCCCTCCCGACCAGGAGCTGCTGGTGTGGTACGGGAACTCGCACAACACCTTCCTCGGGATCCCCGGTGTGCCCGGGCTGGAGGAGGAGCAGAAAAAGAACAAGCACGGTAGGTATTCTCCACGAGGCCGCCATGACAAGGACCCTGGAGCCCAGTGTGCGTGTGTGTGTGTGGTGTGAGTGTGTGTGTGTGTGTGGTGTGCGTGCGTGTGTGTGTGTGTGTATGTGTGTGTGTGGGTGTGTGTGTGTGTGTGCGTGTGTGTGTGTGTGTGTGTGGTGTGTGTGTGGTGTGTGTGTGTGTGTGGTGTGTGTGTGTGTGTGCGTGCGTGTGTGTGTGTGTGTGTGTGATGTGTGTGTGGGGTGTGTGTGTGTGTGTGGTGTGTGTGTGTATGTGTGTGTGTGTGTGTGTGGTGTATGTGTGTGTGTGTGTGTGTTTGTGGTGTGTGTGTGTGTTGTGTGGTGTGTGTGTGTGCGTGTGCGTGCGTGTGTGTGTGTGTGTGTGTGTGTGTGTGTGGTGTGGTGGGGAGGCACCTGGCTCAACCTCCAGCACCACTGAGCACAGGGGACCTACTGGTTCGAGGAGGCCGATGCCTCGGGAGCCACCGCCTTGGCCCAGGCATGAGTGAGAGGCAGTCCTCCTGTTTTCTGGCCAGAACAGAGTAGGGGCAGGGGATCGGGGGGGTGGCCCCCCAGAGGCAGCCTGGTTTGGCAGGAGGAGCGAGGGCCCAGGCTGCGGGAGCCTGGATGAGGTTCCAGGGCTGCTGTGCAATCCTGGGAATGGCTCTGTGACTCAGTTTCCCCATCTTTAGAGGAAGGAGGTTGGGTAAGATGATCTCTTAGCTCCCTCTGGGCCCTGAGGCTCTGTGCCTTTCTCCGCTCTGCCGCTGGTGCCCAGCCTGGCACTGAGTGGGTGCTCAGTGTAAACCTGTGGAAAGGCGGAGGGGCAGTTGCCTCGAGTGTGTTGGAGGGTCGCTGATCAGATCTATTTTGTGCCAAGTATTGGGCTAAGCATTTATCCCCTCCGGTCCTCAGGAAATCCTTGTGGACTCTGATTACCCTTATTTCTAGAGGATGCATCCGAGGCTCCTGAGCTGTGCTCACTGAGCCCTTACGCTGCAGCCGCTGACAAACAGTCATTTCTCTAGTCCTTACAGCAGGCTCAGGGCGGTGATGCTATTATTACCTCGGAGGTGAGGAAAGTGAGCGCAGTTCCCTGGTACATAGTAGGCCTCAGTAAATGTTTGTGGGATAATAAATGAAAGGAGTTTTTCTTGGGGGGGGGGGCGGGGTAGGGGTTATAATAGTTATTTCCACTTATGGAAGGCTACCATGGGGCGGGCTCAGGCAGGTAAGTGCCCAGCACAGAGTAGCCTTCAGCTTTTGGTGACCGTCTCCTCTAGTCCTGCAGAGCGCCCCTGAGGTGTGGCAGGCTCCCATTTTACAGATGAGAAAGTTGAGGTTTGGTGGGCCAAGTCACTAAGTCTCCGAGTCTCACAGCGTGGTCTGGAGTCCAGCTCCTGCCTGACCCCACGCCAGGGCCCTTGCTGCCCCTTCCAGCGCCCTGCCAGCGCTCCCCATCAGTGGCCCGAGAACCATCCGAGGATTAGAGGCGGGCAGATCCGGGGCAGGACCGCGTGCGTGGGGAGCGTGGGTGTTGGGCGTCGGCCGCGCGGTTCTAACGAGGCTGCTCTCTCTGCCCCCGCCCCCCCCCCCCCACCCCGCTCTCCCCCGCGGCCCCCCGCGGCCAGAGGACTTCCACCCGGCCGACTCGGCGGCGGGCACCGCGGGCCGCATGCGCTGCGTCATCTGCCACCGCGGCTTCAACTCGCGCAGCAACCTGCGCTCGCACATGCGCATCCACACGCTGGACAAGCCGTTCGTGTGCCGCTTCTGCAACCGCCGCTTCAGCCAGTCGTCCACGCTGCGGAACCACGTGCGCCTGCACACGGGCGAGCGCCCCTACAAGTGCCAGGTGTGCCAGAGCGCCTACTCGCAGCTGGCCGGCCTGCGTGCCCACCAGAAGAGCGCGCGCCACCGGCCGCCCAGCGCCGCGCTGCAGGCGCACTCGCCCGCCCTGCCCGCGCCGCACCCGCACGCGCACGCGCCCGCGCTCGCCGCCGCCGCTGCCGCCGCCGCCGCCGCGCACCACCTGCCGGCCATGGTGCTGTGAGCGCCCGCGCCCCGGCTGCCGCTCTGCGGGCCGAACCTCCGGGCCGGAAGCGGCCGGGGGACCCCGCAGGGCCGGTGCGCTCCCACAGTGAGCCCCGGGCGCACGCCTTTCGCCCGAGGTTCAGATGAAGACGCTGGGGACGAGGGTCCTTTCCCGGGGCCACCCATGGGTTGCAGCTGCTCGGCCGCCTCCTCTTGGGGTGGGTGGTCCCCAAGCCCTGTCTCACTTCCCAGCCTCCCTCCTCCTATCGAGCCGGGCGTCCAAGCGGGCATCCCCCCTCGTGGGTGGCGGGAGAAGGGACTGCAAGTCTCCGAGGGCCCCAAGGGGGGAAGGGACCTCCACCTTCCCCGCCCAGAACCACGTGTTGGCAGTGGAAGGAGGCCGACCTCCCTGTCCCAGGGTGGCCTGGCGTTCGCCCATCCGTCTCCCCGCCCTGCCTCTTGGGACTCTTGTCCTGCAGTGTCCGCAGTCACTTGAGAGTAATGGCCGCCCGAAAGGCCCCCAGAGACCCGCACTGCCCTTGCGGGGTGGGGGTGGGGTGGGGGAGGTGGGTCACGTTTAGGCCACCTTCCCCCTCCAACCCCAACGCGGCTCCCTGAGGATGGAGGAGGCACGGATACTTTGCAATGTGGACGGAGAGTGCAGGCAAACGGAAAGCCACGGTGGGACCCGGGGAAGACTCTGCCCCTCTCGGGCCTCAGTTTCCCCTTCCTCTATTTATAAAATGAGAGAATTGGACCGAGGCCCCCCCCCCCCCTCCCCTTCAGCCCTGACATCATGGTTGGGAAAGGGAAGTTTTCCTGCCCGTCCTCGCCACACTCCAGCAAGAGGAGGGACAGACTGGCTGGCCGTGCGGGATGGGGGGGGCGGGGGGGCGGGGGGAGGGCCCACCCTGCTGCCCACACTCTCCCTTGCTCTTTCCCAAGTTCCCCCGAGCTCGGCCCTGAGCGCCCTCTGGTGTCACCTCTTCCCACCTTCCAGGCATTTACCAGTGTTTCCGTAGGGCGTTTTGTAAGATAAAGAAACTATAATAATATTAATGAAAAGTATAAAATGTATAGAGTTTTCAAGAAACTGTGTTCTACTTCCAGAAAATGGTCACTTTAACTTTGTAAATATTTACCTAAAAATGATATTTACAAAACTGTGGTATATATTATTTGATTGTATATGTATAACTGTAAATACATTTGTACCTCTCTTGTATTCTAAAATAAAAATTACTTGGAGCATTTATCACTTAGCATCTGAATGGGCTGACGCTTTTGTCTACATGAAGAGGAAATATGGAAAGTGCCTGGAAATCTTCCTCTCACAAATGGGGTGTCAGCTCCCAAAGAGATGGTCACAGTGCAAAGCAACTGCCTCCAGATTGTACGACACCTCAGAAGGGGCTGGGCTGACTCCGACTCTCCAGCTGACTCAAATATAGGGTCCCATTTAGTCACTTCCCCAAAATTTTTACTTACCTTTTCCCCCCCCCCATTTTCATGGACAACTTGAAAGAATTCAAGCAGCCAGTGGGGGTGGGGGGAGGGCAAGATGGGCACAAGTGCCCTCCCAATGCATAGAATCCCCAAACGCTCAGACACCCACTTCAGACTTCCTTGAGGAGGACCCAGGAGCAGAGGGGCCATCGATGCAGGGCCAGGCCCTGGCTCCACCCTCCAGGGGGAGGTGTGACACCGGGCAGTGTGAGTGTACACCTGTGTTCCAGTGCACGCCAGCCATGAGGGTGTCACCCTTTCAGGCTACCGGCATCCTCCTCTAGCCATACGCGTGCGCACATATACACACACAACTGTAGACGCTGAATGCACACTTGCTCACACAGGCCACACCCCGCTTTGGAGCTTCAGGTGTATACTCCCAAAGATCCCCATACTTTGGGGGACTGCACCCTAGCAGGTGGAGGCATGGGCAGAAATGTACACTTAATGTGTTCATTTGCATATCCCATCTGGGGTTTCCTTCCAGGGGGGCCAGTGGGGGAAGTCACCCTTGGTTCTGCTCCCGCTCCCATCACAAACCTTGCCTTTGCGTTGATACCTCACCACTAGGTTTCTGATGCCTCTGGTGGCCCCTGGCATTACCATCCTCCCACTGCAGCCCCCACCCAGGCGTCTCACCAAAGCTATCTGTCCCGAAACCCATTCCCTCGGGATGCAGATGGGTGACGTAGCATTCGGCACTCTCCTGGCCCCTCTACAGATCACAGGGACCAACAACCCAGTCTCCAGAACCCACCTGGTGGCAGTAGGCTGTAATTGCAGACTAAATGCATCTGCTAAGCCAGCTGCAGAGATTTCCCCCTGCTGGAGGTGCAAGGATGAGCGGGCAGGAATCTGGTCATGAAAAATTTGCTGTACTCACAATTCCCTAGAATCTGGAGGCAGGGCGCAGCACGCAGGGCCACACGGGGAAGAAGTGGGGTCAATTAGGAGGCGGAGGAGCAAGGAGAACATATGGAAAGAGCCCTCATGAATTCAAATAGCGTCTATAAAAGAGACCCCAGAGCACCCCTCACTCCTTAAGCCCAGTGAGGACACAGTGAAAAGACCAGGAAGCGAACTCTCACCAGACACCAATCTGCCAATGTCTTGATCTTGGGCTTCTCAAACTCCCAAACTGTCAGAAGTAAGTTTCTGTTGTTTATAAGCCACTCAGCCTAGGGTATTTTGTTATAGCTCCAAAACAGACTAAACAGTATTCATCATTCATTCCATCGTGACAGGCTCTGTAAATGCGAGTGCTGTGAGGATGGGAGGCATTAAGGTTATGTCTATCCCACCCAGGATGAAACTGAGAAATGTGAAGACGATACCTCTTCCTTGGTCAACTGGAACTCCCAGGCCTACCTCCCTAGCGGGCTCAAAGGACACTACCGCCCTCTTATGGCCGAGGCTGGACTCAACAGATGCACCTTTCTCACACTTGCAGTCATGAGCTTTGCTTAGGACCTAAGCCTTAGGTGAAAGAGATGCTGTCTTTTGGGAGATTTAGCAAACAATTAGTCTATGGGTCTTCAGGAGGCAGCAAGCCTGATTTTGTGAACACAGTGTACAGGACTGATGCAACTTATTTCATTCAATCCCCTTTAGGGTCCATGTGCACGGAGAATGATCATCTCCAGTTCCCTGAGGTTTGTTGTGAATGCTATAAACCACGCAGGGCAAGGGTGAGAGGAAGGGTGGGGAGAAGGGAGGGGAAAATGCTCCTGTTAAACAGGACGTGAAGATAGAGCCACACGTGCATCTATCCCTCTACCACTGAATCCTTAGAACACAGAGCACTCCATTCATGTTTGAGGAAAGATGAGCGAAGATCTTTGTATTATGTGCCCACTTGCCTACCAGATGTACCTGCCTGCCTTGCTAGGTTCGAATGTCTTCTCAGACAGTTTCGTGCTTTTACAAAAGAAGTGTTAAGAGTAAGTCAGCGCCTTCAAAAGTCGCTATGAAAGAACGGAAGCAGCACCCCGAGCCCCGTGTGTGGGTGCAGATGACGGTGGGTGCTGAGCCAGCCCCACGGGGCGGCTGTGACGTGGAATACTGGCGGCACTAGGAGCAGCAAGAAAGGGGGTCTTCTTTCTGTCCAAAGAGTGTTTTCCTCCTGCGCTCATTCACACAAGGAGCTGGAAGGAAACCCAGAGGGCCATTTCTCATTTACCTCTGACCCTGGTAAACCATACATTGGACGATGACTGCGAGGCAGTTTTGGTAAAAAAAAAAAACCAACAAAAACCCAACACCATACATGAGATTTTATAACCCCGGTGCAGACTTCCCGTAGTAAAAATGGCGACGCTGCTCCCTCCTTCCCTTAATGGGAGCCTAAGTGTTGCCAATAGTGATCATGGCCGCCAGACCACGAGTTCCCATTGGCTGCTGCTCTGAGGCCCCGCCCCTCCGAGCGTTGGCCGGGAATCGCGGAGCGGGGATCTCGCGGCTCTCGGCCGGGCCGCGCCTGCGCAGTTCATTGGCGCCAAGATGGCGATGGAGATGAGGCTCCCGGTCGCTCGCAAGCCTCTTAGCGAGAGTCTGGGCCGCGAGACTAAGAAACACCTGGTGGTGCCGGGGGACACCATCACCACGGACACGGGCTTCATGCGGTGCGTGGGGACCTGGGGGCTCGGGGCCACGAAGGGCGGTCGCAGGGCTCTGCACGTGGCCCGCTGGCCGAAACCTGGGCCTCTGTCCGCGGTGATACAGCGCCCGCGGGACCCAGAGCACATCTCAGGAGCGTCCCTGCTTTACAAGGCCTCGGGCTTCTGCTCCCTGCGTCTTGTGTGCCCCCGTGTGCGTTTGTCTCGGACCCTTGAAGCCCTTCTCTCCCGTCCTCTGCTGGCCGTGGTTCTTGGTTCCTCTGCCTGAGGCCCGATTTTCTGAGCCTTCCTGGTTGGAGACCTGGAAAACGGGGGGAGGGTGAGGAGCAGGGACCTCTTAGTGGGATCAGTGGGTTCCTCATTTGGCCTCCTCCTCCTCCTGCGTCATCTCCTAGCCAGGGCACAGTTTTGGAATCAGTAATTGTTTGGGCTACAGGCACCCAAGTGTACATCTTCGAATCTGCGCCCAGTACAATCTGTTGTAGTTAAGAGGGCAGGCCCTGGAGTCAGACAGTGTGGGTTCCAGTCCTGCCGTCACATGAATTGTACTTCCTCTCCAAAGTCAGTTTCCTCATCTGGAAAATAGTGATGATAACAGTAACTATTTGATAGGGTAACGAGGATTAAATAAGATAATTATGTAAAGAAGCAAGACCCACCATTATATCACCATCATAGATAAACACTAGTGGTATTTCATCTTTTTTTCCTGGGGAGGAGAAGCCCACATGTAGATATAAGAAGGGTACAGCATTTACAGAATTGCCCATTCACCTTTTAGTTTGAGCTTATTGGATCCTGAGAAATCTGGTGGCGTTTATAGTCTAACCGGGAGAGACAGACGATAAAGAATGAGCACAACAAACAAGTTATTCAGGATGTTTGGTGATGAATCCAGTGGGGAAGAATTAAAAGTTGAGCAGACTAAGTGGAATGTGGTTGGGAATATGGTGGGGGTGGTAGCAGAGGGGTAGGTGACTATTTTAAATGGGGCAGTCAGCGTAGGCCCGATGGAAAAAGTGACATTAGTGTAGACGTGAGTGAGATGAGGGGGATGTCCATGTAGCTCTGTAGAGTAGGAGTGTGCTAGGCCAGTGGTCGGCAAACTGCTGCTCTCTAGCCACATGCGGCTCTTTGGCCCCTGGAGTGTGGCTCTTCCACAAAATAGCACGGCCTGGGCGAGTCTATTTTGAAGAAGTGGCGTTAGAAGAAGTTTAAGTTTAAAAAATTTGGCTCTCAAAAGAAATTTCAATCGTAGTACTGTTGATATTTGGCTCTGTTGACTAATGAGTTTGCTGACCACTGTCAGCTAGGCAGAGAGCAATTGCACAAAAGCCAGGCTCAGAGGGAGGAGGAACCTGTTGGAGGAATACACTGTTCTTTTTTATTTTTAAATATATTTTATTGATTTTCCACAGAGAGGAAGAGAGAGGGATAGAGAGTTAAAAACATCGATGAGAGAGAAACATCGATCAGCTGCCTCCTGCACACACCCCACTGGGGACATGCCCGCAACCAAGGCACACGCCCTTGACCGGAATCGAACCTGGGAACCCTTGAGTCTGCAGGCCGACGCTCCGTCCACTGAGCCAAACCGGTTTCGGCAGGAATACAATTGTTCTTGACGGGAGAGCGCATCTCAAGAGTTACCCTGGTATCCTTTGTGTCTTCCTCTTGCAACAGGGGCCATGGGACTTACATGGGGGAAGAGAAACTTATTGCATCTGTGGCTGGTTCTGTGGAAAGAGTAAACAAGTTGATCTGTGTGAAAGCTTTGAAAACCAGGTGAGAACAAAAGGTGTGTATTCTCTTTCTTGTGGCGTCCACCTTGCACAACCAGGCCCTTTCTGCCACGCCATACCTCCCACCTCCACCCGCCTGCCCTGTCATTCTGTGGGTCTGCGATTTGGAACATGTATAGGTGGCTAGGAAAGTGTGGGCTTCAAAGATATCCCCACGTTACCTGGCCTTTCCAAACCTTTGTTACCGCCTCTGTAAAAGGAGGATAATATCACAACCTAGTTCCTACGGTTTTTTTTGTGTGTGTTTCTTTTTAATGTATTTTTATTGATTTCAGAGAGGAAGGGAAAGGGGGAGAGAGAGAGAGACATCAGGGATGAGAGAATCTTTGATCAGCTGCCTCCGGCACGCCCCTTACTGGGATCCAGCCTGCAACTCAGGCATGTGTCCTTGACTGGAATTGAACCCGGGACCCTTCAGTCCACAGGCTGAAGCTCTATCCACTGAGCCAAACCAGCTAGGGCGCTCCTACGGTTTTTATTAGAATTCATTGAAAAGGTGCATGTAAAGTACTTAGCACAGGGCGCAGTATAGGCTAGCCCCAGAAAGGAGACCACTGGGGTTGGAACAGTGAGCAAGGGAGAGTAGGGGCTGAGCTGGTGTCGGCCTGCCCTGCAGCCCTGATAAGCATTTTGACTTCCACTTGTGTGATCCAGGAAGCCCCTGGAGGGGGTGGAGCAGAAGAGGGACCTGATCTGACTTCTGTTTGCATGAAATCACTCTGGCTGCTGTGGGACAGGGACAGGCTTACAGAGACAGATTAGGGGACTTACCGGCTGAAGTGATGGTGGCTTGGACTAAGGTGGTAGCAGTAGAAGTGGAGAGTGATTAATTCTGCATATATTTTGTGTCCTGGGTGTTTTATCATGAAAGGGTGTTGGATATTTTATTTTTCAAGTTTTTTTTTTTTTAATATGGGACCATGTCTGTGAGTAAAGATAGTTTTACTTCTTCCTTTCCAAGTGGGATGCCTTTTATTTTCTGTGTATATTTTGAAGACAGAGCCAGGATTTGCTGGACTTGTCCTAGAGCGTGCGCGCACGAGAGAGAGAGAGAGAGAGAGAGAGAGAGAGAGAGAGAGGGAGAGGGAGGGAGACTGATATTGAGATTCCTATCTTTCAAGAATCCCTCTAAGATTCTGAGGTTTTTGGCTTGAACAACTGGAAGATGGAGTTGTCCTTTACTGAGATGGTGACCACTGGGAGAGGATCAGTTTGTGATGGAGGAGGGGGCTGCTGGGAAGCTTTGTTTTAGGTTTGTTACGTTTGAAAATGCCTATTAGTCAGCCTATCCGAGATGTTGGTGCCAGCAGTTGCCTGGAGTCTGGAATTCAGGGGAATGGTACAGCCTCGTGCCTTTAGGTTGGATGAGCTCACAAAGAGGTGAGTGTGGGCTGAAAAGAGAAGAGGCCCAAGGACTGAGCCTTCAGCATGTCACTGGAATTGGGGTGAAGAGCTAGCAAAGGGCCTGGGACGAGCAGCCAGTGGGTGCGGGAGACAGTGGTAGACTGATTTGGGTGGTGTGCGGTCTCGCTCTCCTTTCTCCTCTCTTGGCTGATGCAGAACCTGCCTGTGTTCTGTAGCCCACCAGAAAATATTCCATGTTTATCATTGTCGTGTAGTTAACAAAATAGAGGTTCAGGCTTCATGAACTGCTGTAGTAAATGGTTTGCTTAAGAATAGTTAACGAAGACTGTGTACTCGTAGGAGTGTTTGAAGTGATCAGTGCCTGAGGATAAGTCCCAACAGCATAGTTGTTTGAAGTCACTAAATGTGGTACCTACTCAAGGCCCTCATCCTGTTCAACTGAAATCTCAAATAGCGCTTGGTTTTGTACTAAAGTCTTACTGATGGATCCCCATTTGTTTTATCTTTCAGATACAATGGTGAAGTAGGTGACATCGTAGTGGGGAGGATCACAGAGGTAAAGTCGATGTCATCTTGGTCTTTACATAGTGAATGGGATAGGCATTCTGGGTGTAGTTACGTGAACAAAGCAGTCACTGCATTTGGCTCTTGCGTGTGACCTGGGATGTAAACAGTTGGCTTGTTATTTGGTCACTCGTGTTGTGAGGTCTTGGCCCTGGAGTATGTGTCCAGGTGTGGAATTTCTTTCTGTTTCTAGGTTCAACAGAAGAGGTGGAAGGTGGAGACGAACTCCAGGCTGGATTCTGTCTTGCTTCTGTCATCCATGAACCTTCCAGGAGGAGAGCTGGTGAGGGGCTGCGGCTGGGACTGTGTAGTTTGCTGCCGAGGGCTCTGGGTCTTCTGCTCCACCAGAGAACTCTGCTTTCCATCGAGGTTGCCCCGCTTACTCCTGTTTGTCTGTGGGACGTTTGCTGCCCGATGTACACGTAGGCTTTCACTTGGTCCAGGCCTCCCCACGTAGGCAGCAGTTGGGGTGTAGTAAGATCTGGAGTGTCCATGGGGGAGGAACCCCCAAATGGGAGTTGGAAAAAGAAGCTCTCAGAGGCTCGGTGCTAACAGTTTTCCTTCTGGCTTCAGCTTTGCACAGAAGTGTTCCTTGAAAAGTGTGTTTTGCATTTAGATTCGATTCCAGGAATTGAGTGGCATTGGGTTACTCCAGGCAGCTGCAGCCTTTTGTAAAAGGCCATGGTTTCCCTTTACCTTCTCCCTGTGCGAGGTTCTGTGGAGAATGCAGGACAAAGGAGGCACGACTGAGTTCCTGAAAGCTTACAGACTAGCAGGGGTGTGAGATAACATCCAAATACCTGGCAGTCGAAGAACAAACAAGTGTGGGATTGTACAGAAAGAGGATTAATTTCAGTGAAAGAAACTCACAGGAAAGGTGGGCACTAGAGTTGGTCCTTGAAGGATGGATAGAATTTCAAGGATGAACTCGGCATATCTGAGAGGAAGGGGAATGTGTGAGCAAAGACACAGTCAGGCTGGAGGCGGTCTGGTCCTGCTGGAGCAGGCAGGGCTGCCCCAGAGGTCATTGGGAAAGTAGGCTGGGCTATCTTCGGAGGGTTCTGAACATCATGTCCGGAGCTTGAATACTTTCCAGAGGCGGGAGAAGGAGAAGAGCTGTGGGAAGGTTGTAAGTGGTTGTCGCTCTCATCTCCTTGAGGGGCACAGGTTACCTACACTAGTGTTTGGGAACGGTGACTGCATGCAGAGATCTCGAAGTGAATGAGAAAAAGGAAGCAGAGGCCTTTCCGGAGGAGCTGACTTAAGTAACGTCATGCCTTTGTGTGTTTCAGAGGAGAAGATCCGCAGAAGATGAGCTGGCCATGAGAGGTTTCTTGCAGGAAGGGGACCTTATCAGTGTATCCTGCACCGTGCACTCCAGCCTCTGTGCTTATGTGGCGCTGGGAAGTGGGGCTTAAACTGTCTGTCTCCCACAGGAGAAACATCCGGGTGCCAGATCCAGTGTCAGGGGCTCTGCTGCAGCCCTTCTCCAGATCCTTAACGCAGGCTGACTCTCCAGCTCTTGTTCACCTCTGGGCTGCTAAGTCATGTCTTTGGGTCTTGTAACTAATGGTGGCCCATGCTTTAAGCTAGACTCAGATTTTCCTAATGACATTAACTTTTACCCCAGGGAGTAGGAAAGGTGGTGTTCATATCAAGATATTCATGACAAGTAAGAGGGAGAGGTTAGGTCACGGTCATGTCCTTCCGGTCCAAGACTGCCCAGCGGGACTGTTGGGGTGGGAGGAAAGGATGGAGAGGGGGCCAGGGACACAGGGGATGCAGATGGCATGAAAAACGTTTGTTCCTTCATCACCCTGGCCAGGCTGAGGTGCAGGCAGTGTTCTCTGACGGAGCTGTTTCCCTGCACACGAGGAGTCTGAAATACGGAAAAGTAAGTTGGGCTCTTGCTGTTCCTGTTTGCTGACCGAGACTTCAGATCCATTTCTGAATCCTCGGAGCTCTCTGGAATTCTGACCTAAAGAACCCCAGAAGTTAGGGCCCCAGACTGGCATCCCACTAATGATTGCCTCATACAGTCATGGGCCAGTAGTGTTGTGGTGGAGGATAACTTTTACCTTTTTATTTTACTGATGGGATTGTTCTGGCAGGAGCCTTATGACCGAGGACCCTGAGGCCCTGCTGTCTGCTCCCTCCCAGTGGGTACTGCACTGGGGCCAGGGCTGAGAGGCAGTCGTGGAACAAAGGGAAGTCTCGGACTGATGAAACAGGACAGTCTAACTCAGACAAACGTCTAATCAATAAAATGGATATTATCTCTAGGAACGATTGTTCACTTGAGCCTCTAAATGAAGTTTTGCTGCTTCTCTGAGGTTACATTATTGAGGCTATTTTTTAAAATGACAGCTTACTTCCCAAAACAAATTATGACTTGTTAGTGTCTTGGCTTTATCTGAAGGAACCTTTTCATTTCCTTCCCTTAATGGAGTGGCTACAGCCAACCACGCTCATGTCCTTGAAGTAGGAGGTGAAACGGTTACCCTGCATGCGCTGACCTTTGGGCCTGGGTGCTGCGGAGCCTCGCTCAGCCGGGTGTGGGATCTGGGCCGTCCTGTCAGAACCAGGGGTGGATGTGCACCCTTGGTCGGTCCCTAGCCCAGTGTTGCACATCTTGTTGGCAAGACAGGTGGTTGGGGTCAAGGTGCAGCAGAACAGTGCTCCTTGGCCTTCAAGAGGCTCGAGCCAGGTCCTCATTGGCTCCAGCTTCTCTAGCAGTCAGCGCGCCAGCCCTGGCTTAGAATGTGGTGGTGATGATTGCAAAGGAAAATGGTAGAGAAGGATATTGAAAGTCACCTTCTCGGGATATGTCAACAGCCTATGCACTTTTAAAGACCCAATATCGTGTTCTCTGTGAACAATTACTGTGGATGTGCAGATGGTGACCAGCAGTTACTAACAAGAAGGACTGATTCCACTATAACTGGGACATACATTCTGCAGTCTACTTTTCCTTCACCTCACTGACCATCCCACAGTGACTTAACGTGTGTGGCATTTCTCTAGCTAGGCCAGGGTGTTCTAGTCCAGGTTTCCCCCTCCCTGGTGAAGCGGCAGAAGACTCACTTCCATGACTTGCCTTGTGGTGCCTCAGTGATTCTGGGTAACAATGGCTTCATCTGGATCTACCCTACGCCTGAGCACAAAGAAGAGGACGCAGGGGGCTTTGTTGCAAACCTGGAGGTGCGTAAACACCTCTGTAGCTGTCGGGATGGAGTGGTACTCAGTCCCCCTTCTGCTTCTGTGGTGGGTGGGGCTTGCTGTTTTTAACTATATTATTGCTGTAGTGTGTTAGTTTGAAGTGTTTTGTGAAATTGTATTGCCCTCTTTCTGAAGAGATGAGGTCAGCAACAGATGGCAAAGTTGTAGGGTAGTAGCTGAAGAGCCACTGAAGAAGCCATCCTTTTTTTAAATCCTTGCCTGAGGATATGCTTTAAAAAACAAAAAGATTTTAGGAAGGGGTGGGGGGCGGAGGAGGGAGAAAAAGAGAGAGAAACATCGATCGGTTCTTCCTGTACTCACACCCTTAGCAGGAATAGAATCAGCAGCCTTTCGGTTTATGGGATGATATGCCAACCACCTGAGCCACACTGGGCAGGGCCAGAGCCATTTTTGTGAATCCTGCTTGGAGTTAGCCATTTGATTGGTTTGGAGTCCCAGAGTGATAACTGAGTTATAAATTATAAATGATTTCTGTGGTTTGCTATGACTGTTCACTTATTTTTGTCCTGTTTCTGTTCCCCTCCCCTTCCTCTTTGCATCCCCTGGCAGCCTGTCTCCCTTACTGATCGAGAGGTGATCTCCCGGCTTCGGAACTGTATCGTCTCGCTGGTAACTCAGAGGATGATGCTGTATGATACCAGCATCCTGTATTGCTATGAGGCATCCCTTCCACATCAGGTACTCCTCCCAGGGCTTCCCTTTTCCTCATTGATCTGGGAGCAGGTATTGCATATTTATCCATTTGCTCCAGTGTTTACTCCGTGTCCATCAGGATGAACCGATCGGATGGACAGCCTTAATGAGTGTCTGGGAGCTCTTTCCCCAAGATACTTGTAATAGTCTCAGTGTGTCTAGTGTCAGAATAAGGGTTTGGGGCCTGAAGGTTATGACAGCAACCCTCTGGACTTCATCTTGCCCATTCCAATTTCAGCTCTCTGTTTAGTGAGTGCTGGGAACCTATCTTATTCTTGTCAGCTGTATCCCAGACTCTTCTAGCCCATCATATCCTGTAATACTTAACCTCTGATAAATGAAACAGAAAGAAAGATAGAAGGCTTATGTTAACCATGCTTGCTTTCTGCATTTGGCCTGATTTGATGGCCTGCTTGTGGTTGGTTTCTTTTCTGAATACTTTTTTCTTTTTCAGATTAAAGACATCTTAAAGCCAGAAATAATGGAAGAAATTGTGATGGAAACGCGTCAGAGACTTTTAGAACAGGAGGGATAAGCAGAAGCATCTGAAGGACAGGACTGTGTACCTGACAGAGCAGTTCTTGAAAGTGAAGAATCTGAGTTGTAGTTCCGTGTGTGGCTCCGAAACTCATCATGGACCTACATTGGGCTGCCTCCAGCCACAGACCTGCTTTCTTCTGTTCGAAGGCCAAACCTGGGAGAGGTGAACTGTGCTGCTGGTCCCTTGGGCTGCCTGCAGATCCTAGCACTTGGGTGGTTTTGGGTCTTTAAAAGTACACAGTGTTCCAAGTGGACTCCCATCCTGGAATAATACAAAGAATCTTTCCTTTTCTACTTAACCATCAATTCACAAAGCACAGTGCCTCAAGAAATTGCCTTTATAGCTTGGCTGGTATGGCTTAGTGGTTGAGCATCGACCCATGAACCAAGAGGTCCCTGGTTCGATTCCTGGTCAGGGCACATGTCCAGGTTGCAGATATGATCCCCAGTAGGGTGCATGCAGGAGGCAGCCAATCGAAGTCTCCCTCTCTCATCAATGTTTCTATCTCCCCCTCTCTCTAAAATCAATAAAGTAAAAACAACAACAAAAATGGCTACTTGACCCCAAATAGTCTGTTTTGGTTTCCATTCCCACCTCCTCTGCAGTACAAGTACAACATTGAAGAATATAGTTGGTAAGGTTAACCCAGCAGTCAGAGAATAAACTTAACCAAGCAGCCTTTTGCTGGGTTGGAATCTTCCCTTCGCATGTTCCTTCTGGTGATAGATTCAAGTGCAGCCACACCAGGCTGCCTTATTCTGTCCTGCCATTGAGGGTGATTTGTAAGAAGTTGAATTATCGATAACAGAATGAATGTTTTGGATGTTCCTCCTATAATTGAAGTAGCAATGCATTAACTTTTTTTAAAAAATTTGATTTTGAGAGAGGAAGGGGGAGAGAAATACTAATGTGAGAGAAATGTCAGTCTGTTGCCTCCCACATTTGCCTCTACCTGGGTATGTCCTGACTGGGAATGGAACCTGCACCTTTTGGTGTATGGCATCCCCCAGCAGCCTGTCTCCCTTACTGATCGAGAGGTGATCTCCCAGCTTCGGAGATCACCAATTGAGCCACAGGGCAAGACATCTTAAATAATGAAATAATGGAAGAAATTGTGATGAAAACGCGTCAGAGACTGGGCAAGATGCTGAAGTTATTAAGAAATGCAGAATTCCTGTGCATTGGTTTGTCTGATGTCAAAAAAAAAATGGTTTAAAGGCACTGTTTCTGTTCTTGTGTTCTTTGTAATACTTGAGAACTGAGTACAATTGAAGGAGGGCATAGCAGATATACATTCTGCCAGAGGCTCTTAACTACTCTACTTGGGTCACCTAATAAAATTTAAACCTAGGATAGTTTCAATGGTAGTAACGTGGAACACTGTTTTTGACAATTTTGAAATACAGTTTGGCTGTTTTTCACTTAATGAAAAACAGCCAAACTGTATGTATGTGTATATATATATATATGTATATATATATATATATATATATTCATTGATAGGCTGCCTCCTGCACACCCCCTACTGGGGATTGAGCCCACAATCCAGGCAAGTGCCCTGACACGGAATTGAATGGTGACTTCCTGGTTCATAGGTCGACACTCAACCACAGAGCCACATCAGCCAGGCATAAAGGGTATATTTCTCGTTTATAATACTCAATAGACAATTTAAAAAAATCTCATTCTTTTTCTGTTCCAAGTGTATCAGTTGTTTTGAGGAGTTTGCAGACAACTGAATATTCTATAGGCTGTTGCAACTTAGATTTGCTTACCTGTCATTTTTGAGAACACAGGCCAGGCCGTATGCCTCTTAAGAGAAGGGAATAAAAGATGGGAGCCCGAGTCCCTGGTTTGGTTTGGTTTTAACCAGGGCCATATGTAAGCTTGTTGAAAGTTATCCTTCTCAATGATCTCTCCCAAGCTGCCAGCCTATGCTGTTCATTCAGTATCTGCTGAAGGGTGGTACCTACAGAGTAGAAATAACAGAGGGCTAAAAGCACCTTTTAGTGGTTATTTTCTGCGGCCCACTAGAGGGCGCCCTTGTAAAGTGTATTCCAGCGGGCGGAAGAAATGGAATAAACTGAATGGAATAGGATAGATGAATTACACTGGTACTGAAGCCCTTTAGCAATTTGGTGGATCTATTGTCAGGATTTCCTGGGCTCTGGATTCTAGTTTTAAGTCCTCAAAAATATTCTACACAGAGTAAAAAAATATATTGAATCTCTAAAAATATAGACTGGGCTTGGGGCTCACCTAAAATTAGAAAATGGTTAAAGTAGAAAATGGAGATTTGGGATAAGTGTTTAGATTAAGTACAGCTGGCCTCTATACTGACTTTCATAAAGCATAATTTCAATCTTTGTGGAAAACCAAGATCTCATTTGATCCTCCTGATAACCTTGTAAAGTTGGCAGATATGACTCCACTTAAAAGTGAAGAAAATGATTCAGGGAGTTAAAGTGACTGGATTAAACCCATTAACAACTGAATGAGGAATAGCTTTAAGCTCTAGAGAGGTATCAGAGCAATCCAGAGAATGGGCTGGGCTGATTGTGAAAGGTATGGGTCTAGAAATTTTATTCCAGCATTAGGACATACTTTGGATTGTTACTCATTTTGCTTATTTTCTGTCATTCCTTCCCAGTGTGCTCTTGGAGAACAGGGATGCGCTGTCATCTCCCCTCTACGCCCCTGCATTGTATCCTAGCACCTAGAACAGTGCTTGACACACAGGGGCTCAATAAATGTGTGTCCTGAATGAATTGTTAGTTCAAGAAATGTGTATTAAAAAGACTTACCTGATTGTCCAACTTTAAACTAGAGAATGAAGAATGAAGATGAGCAGGAAATTGTGAAAACATGAATAGAAATAAAAAGAAAGCAAGTCTCCAAAAAGAAAAATTAGGATGGTACTACTCAGGATGAGATAATCCTATATAATAAAAGGCTAATATGCAACTCAACCGAATGGTGGAATGACTGGTCACTATGACAAGCACTGACCACCAGGTTGCAGACCACGCAGGAGCTGCCCCCTGGTGGTCAGTGCACTCCCCCTGTGGGTTCACCAGGCCTCTAGTGCTGTGGTTCTCAACCTTTTTAATGCCTCGACACTTTAATACAGTTCCTCATGTTGGGGTGACCCCCAACCATAAAATTATTTTCGTTGCTACTTCATAACTGTAATTTTGCTACTGTTATGAATTGTAATGTAAATACCTGTGTTTTCCGATGGTCTTAGGCAACGCTGCTAGCAGTTCTCAACCTGACCATCGGAAAACACAGATATTTACATTACAATTCATAACAGTAGCAAAATTACAGTTATGAAGTAGCAACGAAAAATAATTTTATGGTTGGGGGTCACCACAACATGAGGAACTGTATTAAAGGGTCGCGGCATCAGAAAGGTTGAGAACCACTGCTCTAGTGGGTAAATAAATGAATATGGGTCTTGAAGTTTTAAGAGTGATCTACAAGCCAGGACCAAGTTTGTCAGCCAGATTGTTTTGTGACAGAGCAAAGATAAACCAATTAACATCTGAATATAAATTCTAGCTCTGAATCTGCACAAATTTTTTCTCATGTGCTTCACATTCACTCCCTCCAGGTGACTATTTCTTAAGCCTATGTAAAAACATCATTTCCCAATCCAGCAGAAATATTTCCAAAATACATAACAAGATAATGTATAAGACCTACAATTTGGCTGTGGTTTTCCCCTAATATCAGTGGCAACTTATTAAAAAATCAGTGTCTAATTAGGCCAACAGTTGTTTGATACTGAATGGTACAGTGGAAAACCATGGGTTTTGGAGCAACATCAACTGGACTCAAATCGTGACTGTCACATACTAAGCAAGTGACCTTGAGTAAGTCACGTTTCTGAAGCTTTTCCCAGCTGTATAACGGGGAATATTTCATGCCTCATTGGGCTGTAGTGAGAATTCAATGAGATAATACGGTTTATGAAAAGCATAGCAGTGCCTGGTGTAGAGTAGGCGCTGTGGTGAGTGGATCCTCTTAGAAACGGGTATACAGTTTCTTGGTCAGGTGCACCATGGGAGACATGGAGAGTAAAGAGGAGGGAACCAGGGTGCTTTTTAGTTGTAAAACATGGGTTCTGACAGGTGTGGGTTTGTGTGTGGGTAATTGGGCAGTTCTGTAGGCCTGGTGCCAACAGTCCGCGCCATTTCTCGGCTTACACAGTGGATGTTGAATACCTGTACACCTGTGAAGTGAGGTTTTATGGTAAAGGTTCCGCTCAAGCATCTATGGTTGCGCCTGGCTTAGCCTCCGAGAGGCTCCTGATGCCCCAAAGAAACAATGAATTCTCTAGCAATATGTCGGATGCTTTCCAGTCATTTTTTTTTCGCTAGTTCTAATATTTATGCTTCTTGGGGAAACGGTGGAAATTTAGGGTCGGGGAGTGGGCACCAAAAGCCTTGGTTTCCAGGAGCGAGCCAAATTTTCTCCCTGAAAGAGCCTCAAGGAAGTAATCCAATTCCGGTTCTGGGAAAATCCAAACCATAGTTTTCTACTTGCTTTGGCTCCTCGCGGGTCTTTCAACCCGCGCAGGGGAGAAGTTGGCCAGCCCCGAGCGAGACCGGCTAGAGTCCACCGGCTCCCGGGAGGGTGGGACCGAAACTCAGGAGCCTGGGCAGAGGGCAAGAAGTCGCGGGTGCACGCGGACAGGTGTGTGTAGGGGGGGGCGGGGGGGGGGGGCGGGGGGAGGGATAAGGGACCACAGTTCCCGACATGCCCTGCGGGCTGCGCCGAAAACGGTTGGCTGGGAGCTCTAGCTTTACTGCCCCTATCGGCCAATAGGACGCAGGAGGGAGACATGACCCGGATTCTCGGGGACCAATGGTGAGGCCGGGGAGGCGGGCGCTTCCTTACTATTCACCTTGCCCTCGGAAAAATCCTATTTCAATGGTTGGGCCGGGGCGGGCTCTGGCGGGCAAGGGGAGCTGAGCGGGAAGGTGCGGCGGCGCCGCGAAAACGGCGCCTGGAGGATCCCGGTCCCCGTGAGGCGCGCGCGGGACGTCGCTGGGGGCGGGGCCGGGGGCGGGGCCTGGCCTCGTTGTGGAGCGGCTCGTAATCCATCATGGCGGCCGCGGGGGTCAGTGTCCGTTCCTGAGCAGCGCTGGAGCTGGAGCCGGTTCCCAGGTCCTGCAGCTGAGGAGCGCCGCCGTTGTCCACGGCCCCTACCTGCGGGGGGCGGCTGGGCCCCGCGGCGGAGCTCGGGGGATGTGACTGCCTGGCGGCTGCGGCAACGTCCGGGGCCGGGGGAGGGGGTGTCTCGGGCAGAGACCCCCGGGCTCGGGGCAGCTGAGGCGGCCGGGCCTCCTCCCCCTTTCGCCGCCTCCCCCCTGCGAAGCCCCGCGAGTCTTTCGTCCCTCAGAGCCCTGCGCCGGCTCTGGGACCCTGGGGGTGGTCTCCTTCCCCCCTAGACCTGGGACGCCGGCTTCCTGAGGCGTGGAGGAGCGTCGCCCCGGAGTAAGCCGCCCGCGCCTCGCCCGGCAGCCTCCCTCTCACCCTCCCGCCGCCCCTTCGTCCGACTCCCAGCCCCAAGTTTGGTCTCGGATCCCCCCCACCCCATTCAAATCCCCTCCCTGCTGTCAAGGGGCCTCCCCTTCCCCCCAGGTTGCTCCCGGGAGCCTCTTAATGTCCTGACTTCTCCCAATGTCACCGACGGCCCCCCTCGTCTCAGCGCTGCCAAAAACTTCAATGCAAAGGAAAAGTCTGGACTCGTTTCACAGGCCTTTTAAAAAGCGGACTTAAAAGTTGCTGGCAATGCATTCCTCCTCGTCAGAGCCGAGGGCGCGCTCTCGCTGAAGTCGGGGCGCCCGTGCGTGTCCTTTTCCGGAGAGCAGGGTAGACGAGCAGCCTCGGCAGCTAGTTGGGCAGGAAACCGGTCCGACGATGAAGCAGCAGCCAGGGGGTGGGTGACTGCCCCCGGAGAAGTTCTGGAGCAGCCTCCGGAGACCATCGACACTTCCTCTGTGTGTGGGAACCAGCGCGATGACGAGTATATTCATCTCCTGTGAATCTCTCTGGCTAGGTGTCTCTCCTGGGAAGACATTTGTCGTTTAGCCAGTAAAAGACACTTAACAATCAAGCAACTTTGGGGGGGGGAGCATTGCAATGACTTCAGATTGACAAACTGCAAACATAATCGGACCTCCTGTTTACATAGGTCAGCCTGAAAACGGCTGGCTCCCTCGTGTCCCTTTGTGATTGACCTCAGTTGCCGACTCGCGGACATGCGGTGAATGTGAAATCCCACGTGGACGTGGGCCGTTGTCCTAAGCTCACGGACCATTCTGAAAGATCTGGAACCCTCTTCTGGAAAGGGGTACCTATCCTTACTTTATGGGGCAGCAGCCTGGAAAAGTTCTTGGGGACCAAAGGAGGCCGAGTTTGCCTGCCCTGCACTTCATCAAAGTAGCGGGGAAGAAGGAGTCATCCAGGCACGGGGGGCCACACTGCAATGTGTTCGTGGAACACGGTGAGTGCTTGTCCAGCTTCGTGGTCACATTTTCCCTCCTGGATTCAGCTCAGGGAATGCATGAGGGCGGTGAACAGCAGCACTTGTGTTGGTTCCTTCCTGTTCTACTTAAAACTTCTGTTACTGTAGCTATCTTATTAGCTTCTTTGTAGGAGGAAAAGTTGCGTGGCGAGGGTACGTCGTCATTGAGTATTTTTTTGAGTTACTTCTTTCTTGTCTGACTCTCACCGGCTGTCGGTTGACCTTGGACAAGCCATTTTACTCTAACCGGTTTCCTGAGGAGGTTGGACTTGAGTGCTTTCCCAGGATCCACAGTCCATGATTGTGCTCCAACCCGAGGCGTGGGCTCTTCCCCTCAGGTGCACAGATCCTTGTCTCCTTCATCTGCAGGGAGCTTTTGTCCCGTCCTCCCCCAAAGCTGAAGACTCGCAGGTCCTGGTTGGCACTGATACCCTTGCCCTTCTCAGTCATAAGCACCCACTTGGGAGTCTGTGGGGAAAGTCAAGCAGGGAGCAGCATTCCATGGGAATTGATATCCAGCTTCTCGTTATTTTGCTTTGTACAAGGGGTCATCCTTTCCCATGGACGGAGTGAAAGTTCCCCCTCCACTCTCCCTGTTTCAGATGACATTTAGGGCAAAAAAGTTGTCTTTGACATTTTTATGGACATAGTTGGCGTGTGAGTTCTGACAGTACATGTTACACTGTTCACGTCTAGTAATCCTGTGTGAAGTTTTAAGTAAGGGTCAGCTTAGAAGATGTTTGTAATGGGTGGACCACGAACCAATTAATTAGGGTCCTCTTTGTACACGTGCGGCCTGACATTTTTCAGTCTGGGTACTTTATATTAAAACTAGAGGCCCAATGCACGAAATTTGTGCAAGAGTAGGCCTTCCTTCTCTCTGGTACCCTGGACCGGGGCTTCCCTCCGGCCTGGCCGCCAGCAGGCACCTGGGACCCAGGCTTCCCTCACAGCCCCGGCTTCATCTGGAAGGACATCTGGAAGGATGTTCGGTCTGATTAGCATATTACGCTTTTATTATTATAGATATTGGTTGAGCCCACTGACCCTATAAGCAAAGGTGTGTGCAAGTGGCATATACTTTAAAATTCAACCATAAATACCTCTTAACAATGGATGACTACAATAAACAAAGGTCTCTGTTCATTGAACTTGCATTTGACAGTTGAGGTTTGACTTTCTTACAGAAAAATATTCACCTTATCTAAATGTTCTGGGTACTTGGATTTTACTTTGCCTGAAAACATTTGGTTATATTTTAGCATTGGTTTTAGACAGGCAAATATGGTAATGTGTTATGTTCTGGTGCTTCCCAAATTCAGCATTTGTAAAGTGAATTATTTACATTTTAAAATGCTAGTGAAATAGGAAAATTGGTTCAGACTTTCAGGAGAGCTACGACCAAACTTAGAATTTAAAGTGTACATAGCAATGACCCAGTAAGATCTCACTCTTGGGAAACTGTCCTGGTACGGAACAGTGTAGTCCCTAGATGTTCCTGACATACCCCTTTGGGGGCCCAGGGTTAAAGCTGTTTGCATGTTAACGCAATACCAAGATGTTATTTGTACTCTGCACGAATGGTGCAAAAGTAATGCGTGAATCAGGGCTGTGGTACCTAACGGCTAGTTTACTGGTAGCCATGTATGCATGCTCTGCACCAATAGTTTAAAAAAAAAAGGCTTTCACTTAAGAATGTCCTTGGTGCCGAAACCGGTTTGGCTCAGTGGATAGAGCGTCGGCCTGCGGACTCAAGGGTCCCAGGTTCGATTCCGGTCAAGGGCATGTACCTTGGTTGCGGGCACATCCCCAGTAGGGGGTGTGCAAGAGGCAGCTGATCGATGTTTCTCTCTCATCGATGTTTCTAACTCTCTATCCCTCTCTCTTCCTCTCTGTAAAAAATCAATAAAATATATTTAAAAAAAAAAAAAAAAAAAGAATGTCCTTGGTGAAGTAGCAAAAACTATTAATTTTATTAACTCTTGATCCTTGTGTATATGTGTTTAATATCCTGTGGGATGAAATGGGAAGAATGCATAGCGCTTTTCTGTTGTGTATTGATTATGTCTAGGCAGAGCACTGGGACTGTTTGAGTTGCAATCTGAACTAGTGCTTATATCATGGACTATCCCTTTTACTTGAAACTATGATGAAAAACGACGACTGACAAACGATGGTTATTCAGAATTAACATATAAAGGAGTCTTTCAAAGAAAACAACTGGTAGTATCTGTTGCCAAAGATAAACATTTTAGCTTTCGCCAAAACCGGTTTGGCTCAGTGGATAGAGCATCGGTCTGTGGACTGAAAGGTCCCAGGTTCGATTCCGGTCAAGGGCATGTACATTGGTTGCGGGCACATCCCTGGTAGGGGGCGTGCAGGAGGCAGCTGGTCGATGTTTCTCTCTCATCGATGTTTCTAGCTCTCTATCCCTCTCCCTTCCTCTCTGTAGAAAATCAATAAAATATATTTAAAAAAAAAATTTTAGATTTCCAGCAAAAAATCGATTGTGGAAATAATCTTATTTTGTAGAGATTGGTGGTCCTATTTATAAATGTGGTATTTTGATATCCTCCTATATAATAAAAACTTAATATGTTAAGTGTCCAGTCGACCGGTTGGCTGTTCAACCAATCAAAGCGTAATATGCTAATTATATGCTAAGGCCGCCCAACCCCTTGCTATGACGTGCACTGACCACAGGGGGGCAGACAGTTGACTGGTCAACCAGTTGCTATGATGTGCACTGACCACCAGGGGGCAGATGCTCTGACCAGTAGGTTAGCTTCCTGCTGGGGTCCAGCCGATTAGGACTGAGTGAGATGGGCCAGACACACCCTGGAGCCCTCCCTCGGTCCCTTCCTGACTGGCTAACCTCCTGCATCCCTCCCCAGTCCTGATCGCGCACTGGTGGAGTCCCTTGGCCTGGCCTGCGCCCTCTCGCAATCTGGGACCCCTCGGGGCATGTCGGAGAGCCAGTTTTGGCCCAGTCCCGCAGGCCACGCCCAGGGACCCCACTGGTGCACAAATTCGTGCACCGGGCCTCTAGTCTTATAATGAAATGTGTTATTTGGAAGATCTACATAATTCAGTGAATCACTCTTTTCTAAATGATCAACATATGATATTATAAAATCACATACAGGTAAAAGATTCATTCAAGGTGCAAGATGGACCAATGAATTTTTATGTAACAATACAAAAGTTCGTTGTTACAGTTTTAGATTCTACATTACAGCTAACCTTAGGAACCTACCAGTTACCAAGTTTTGGTGTAGCTTCAAAGAATATCTACAGTTATTTAAAAATAGGTTGAAATAGTTATTTTCCAGTTACAATAAAAACATTTATTTTTAAATGAATAATTAAAAATTTTCAGTTTAAACTTTTAGTATGGTAAATAGTGATGAGATAAGCTATATAAACAAAAACTCGTCAGGGTCCTCAATAATTTTTCAGAGTGTCAAAGAGGCCTTGAGAAAAAAAAAGTTTGCCTTTGCCCTGACCGGTTTGGCTCAGTGGATAGAGCGTCGGCCTGCGGACTCAAGGGTCCCAGGTTCGATTCTGGTCCAGGGCATGTACCTTGGTTGCGGGCATATCCCCCGTGGGGAGTGTGCAGGAGGCAGCTGATCGGTGTTTCTCTCTCATCGATGTTTCTAACTCTCTATCCCTCTCCCTTCCTCTCTGTAAAAAATCAATAAAATATATTTAAAAAACAAAACAACAACAACAACAAAAAAGTTTGCCTTAGCTGGTTTGGCTCAGTGGATAGTGCGTCGGCCTGTTGACTGAACGTTCCCAGGTTCGATTCCGGTCAAGGGCATATGCCGGGGTTGCGGGCTCGATCCCCAGTAGAGAGCATGCAGGAGGCAGCCGATCAATGATTCTCTCTCATCATGGATGTTTCTATCTCTCTCCCCCTTTCCCTTCCTCTCTGAAATCAATAAAAATATATTTTAAAAAAAAGTTTGAGAACTGCTGCTATATAGAGTATATAAAGAGGGCACTAAGGATGTGTATCGACATACTGTAAAGTATTAATATTGAAAGTTGTCCATGTAGTGGCAAAAGGGAATTTGAAGATCAGTCTCCATGGTGTGGCTCTCTCTATGTTTTTATTGATTTCAGAGAGGAAAGGAAAAGGAGAGAGAGGTAGAAACATCAATGATGAGAGGGAATCATTGATTGGCTGCTTCCTGCACGCCCTATGACTGGGAATCGAACCGTGACCTCCTGGTTCATAGGTTGACACTCAACCACTGAGCCATGCTGCCCGGGAACTCATCATGTTTTTGATAGTCTATTGAATATTCTTACCCTTTGGTGTTTGGAGATGGTTTTTTTTTTTTTTAATCATTCCGGTGTGGGTGTGGGGTTTTTTTTGTAAATACAAACAATTATGCATTTATTATATAAAATATAGCATACGATATGTACTGTTCTGTACTTTTTACTTTTTTTGTCTGTCACTCAATATATCCTCAGGATCTCTCAGTATGGGAATATGGGAATCTTAGTTTTTCTTACGGCTGCATCGTACCCCACTTCTTGGAAGTGTCATTGATTTTTCAACTAGTCCCCTCTTTCTGGACATTTGGGTTGTTTCCAACCTTGAGCTGTTACAGTGCTGCAAGAATAACCTTATATCTGTCATTTTAACTTGTGCCAAGTTTAGGTGTGGGAGAGATTGCTAAAAGTGGGAATGCTGGGCTAGAGGGTTAATGCATTTGTAATTTTTATGAGATGTTACTTTGTAGATTAATAGTAGTAGATAGATATTAATATGGATACTGTTTGGTAGATACTACTCCCAAGTTCCCTCCCATCTTGTACTAGGTTATACTCCCATCGCTAGTAATGCACAAGAGCCTAGCCAAGAGAGCGTGTTGTCAAACTTTGGGACTTTTACCAATCTGATAAGAAATAACATCTTAGTATGTTTTTATTTTTTTATTTCTTAGTATGTTTTTAATTAGTAGTTCTCTTATGAATGAGGTTGAGCATTTTTAGTATTTTTAAGGAACACATATATTTATCTTTTTGTGAACCATCTCACCAGGTTCTTTGTGTGCCAGATACGTAAATGGCCCCTTCACCCCTGTGTCTCACAGGAACGCCCCCACCCCAGCCTCTGGAGTGTCCTGATGAGGTCGTTTTCAGCCTGGCTGCACTTCAGGATCTCAGGTCCCACTCCCGGGGATCCACTTAACTGGTCTGGGAGATGCCTGTGCCTCGTTTTTTGTTTTGTTGTTCAGTAAGGAGTGACTTCATTCAAAAGGAAGATCCAAGGCGGGGAGGGACTGTTGCAATAGGGAGAGCACTCTGACCATAAGATGAGGTCTGCAAGTGTCTCAAGTGTCTCCTTGTTTTGTTTTTGTATTTCTCTTTCTCTCTCTCTCTTCTCTCTCTCTACTCTCTCTCTTCTCTCTCTCAACTTTCCCGGTTATTCTTAACAGGCACCTGGGATTGAGCATCACTGGCGTGAGCCAGTCATAGGCATCCTAGACTGACTCAGTCTGAGGGAAATCTAGGCCCTTTCCCCCTTGTGTTGGGCTTGGGGGGGTCTTTGCTTCTGGAGGCCAGCGGAAGCCATGAGGGCAGCTGGCCGGAGGCTGGAGCTGAAACTCTGGGGCTGCGGCAGCCACCTCCCCTCTGGATTTGAGTTAGGTGACGTGATGCATTTCCCTTATTATTTAAGCCATTTTGATTTGGGTTGACTATTATTGCACCACCAGTTTTATCGAAAAAGTAATACTTTTTAACCTAATCAGTTTTCCCACCTCCCATTTTTTGAAAGAAAAGTGGCAGCTTCCATTGACAAATGATATTACCAATTCTTTATATCTGTTTTGCTCTTTAGTTTCATACCACTTTCACACATATTGTTTTGTTTTGTAAAATTGGCAAAATCCTGTTTTATGAAGATAACCTTACTTCTTCCTACCACAGTGAACTAATCATATCCCCAAGGTATATTGTTGGGTGACCTTGTGATAACATCACTTGTTAGAGATAATACGGTATGTGTGTTGCCTTGGAGCACAGTCCTGAGGTAGTGTGTCCTAGTCATTGCTGCTGCCTCTTCTAGGGGATGGACTGGATTGGCCAGTACCACCAGCCCCCCTGCTTCTCCTGGATTTTGGCTTGTTCCTGCAGTTGGCACCTCAAGTTAATGTGCTAAGCCCCAGGCCGTGTTTAAAGAACACAGGACCTGTGGTTTAGGGAGCTTTTATTGTTGCAGACTGCATGCGAGGAAGCCAGAGGCAGAGCTGTAAAGTCTACTGAATGCCAGCCAGTGCTGGTTCTTGCTGCCCAGGGAGCAGAGTGGTGAAAAACTCAGCTCATTTCGAGTCTTCCTTGAAGCCTGCGGTGGCCACTGTTCAAATAGCTTTGACCTCAGAACATGTCCATTCTTGAGGAATGATGGTGGATTAGGAAGAAAACAAAAAAATAAGTCCCAATGCAAAAAATCTCCTACCTACGATAGCCAGAACATTGCCTAAGGCAGTGGTCGGCAACGAGTTTGCCTGTTGACTAATGAGTTTACCGACCACTGGCCTAAGGGGAAAGAAATGTCATGATAGTGTTCGTCTTTCAATTGCCTTTCCTTATCTAGGCTAGTAATAATAACAGGCAACACTTGTTAGTGCTTTCTATATTCAGGCACTGGTGCAGATTTTAAAATTGACTTTTAGAGAGAGAAAAGAAAACATTGATGTGATTTTCCCCGACCTGCGACCTGCGGGGTCTTCTAACGGGGGTACCGAGGCGGCGCACCTAAGAGAATGAGAAACAGACAAGGGACGCAAAGAATGGAGGCAAGACAAAAGGGATTCTGATCAAGCCTCGAAACTTTATTTTTACAGCGTTCCTTATATGTGATTTCTAGAAGGGTGGATGCCTAGGAGGGGTGGGGGCTGACCTAGATAATCGGCTAAAGTCGTAACTATAGATAAAGGGTGTGGCAGTTGAAGGGCGGCTACAGAAGAAATGCTTTGTCCTCAGGCAAGAGGAAGTGGGCCTAGTTTCAGTAACTTACTGAAGGTCAGAGTTAATCCTTTGACCGACTCTTGGTTCCTGACAGTGATAATGAAATATCGATCGGCTGCTTCCTGCATGCCCCCTACTGCAGATCGAGCTTCGAACCTGGGCATGTGCCCTGACCAGGAATCTAACAGGCAACTGTTTCGTGTGTGGGATATGCCCAACTGACTGAGCCACACCAGCCAGGGTCCAGTCACTTTTAAAAAATATATATTTTATTGATTTTTTTACAGAGAGGAAGGGAGAGGGCAAGAGAGTTAGAAACATCGATGAGAGAGAAACATCAATCAGCTGCCTCCTGCACACCCCCCATGGGGGATGTGCCTGAAACCAAGGTACATGCCCTTCGCCGGAATCGAACCCGGGACCCTTGAGTCCACAGGCCGACGCTCTATCCATTGAGCCAAACCGGTTAGAGCAGGGTCCAGTCACTTTTAATATGTTAAGTTATTTAATACAACAACAATTGTAGGTATTTTTAGTAAGGTGCCCTGGCCGGGTAGCTCAGTTGGTTAGAACATCATCCTGATACACCCAGGTTGTGGGCTTGATCCCCAGTCAGGACACATACAAGAATTAACCGGTGAATGCATAATAAGTGGAACAACAAATCGATGTTTGTTTTTTCTCTCCCCCTCTCTCTAAAAATCAATTAAAAGAAAAGTAATAAAAAAAAGTTGTAACATGATATTATGAGTAACTAGAGGCCTCTTCATGAAATTCGTGCACAGGTAGGGTCCCTAGGCCTGGACAGCAATCAGGGCTGATTGGGGCCTTCCTTTGTTCCGCGCTGCCCCCTGGTGGTCAGCACACGTCAGAGAGAGGTCAAACTCCTGGTTGGTCCAACTCCCGAGGGATAATTTGCATATTAGCCTTTTATTATATAGGATAGTAATAGTGATTACTTCCCCCTCCCATTCAAAACAAAATCTATTGTTTAGTGGATACAATCTAAGACAGTGGTTGGCAAACTGCGGCTCGCGAGCCACATGCGACTCTTTGGCCCCTTGAGTGTGGCTCTTCCACAAAATACCATGTGCGGGCGCGCATGTACAGTGCGATTGAAACTTCGTGGCCCACGCGCAGAAGTCGGTTTTCGGCTCTCAAAAGAAATTTCAATCGTCGTACTGTTGATATTTGGCTCTGTTGACTAATGAGTTTTCCGACCACTGATGTAAGGAAAATGTTTTTCTTAGAGAAATGTGATACATTCTTTTTTGGTGATATATGAGCCTTCCAAAGGTCTGGCAGTGAAAACAGAGCTCTTTAATTACAAGAAAAGTGTATTGTTTATGTGATTTGTTAGCACTAAGCCCACTGTGTAACTTTATGTTACTTTGGCTAGGCTATGATGTGTGACATTTAATTAGCATCCTCCTTGGCATTGTCTAATTCATGATTATGCCCTTGTCAGTTAAACTAAATGCATGGTGTTTCCAGAAAAATGTTCAGGGCTTTTTATTTTATTTTTTTAGTTTAATTAAAATATGGGTATAATGCATGGACACAGACAATAGGGTGGTGAAGGCCTGGGGCAGGGTGAGGGCAGTCTAGAAGGGGCCAATGGGAGAAGAAAAGGGTGATATATAATACTTTCAACAATAAAGACCTAAAAAAGTTAGCTACATTATTGCCTGTCTGGTGTGGCTCAGTGGTTGAGCGACAACCTATGAACCAGGAGGTCACGGTTCAATTCTTGCACATGCCCAGTTGCAGACTAGATCACCATTAGAGGGTGTGCAGGAGGCAGCTGATCAATAATTCTCATCATTGATGTTTCTATCTCTTTCTCCCTCTCCCTTCCTCTCTGAAACCAATAAAAATATATTAAGAAATAATAAAATAGCTACATTGTTTTTTATGAAAACAACATACATTTCTGTAAATTATTCAATTAAGGAAGATTTGATTTACAAAGTAATTTGAAGTTCAATTAGCGTAATCAGTGCTGCTTTAATTCCTGTTCAAATGAAAAGTAATCCTCTCCTACTGAAAGTGGACAAGCAAAGTAAGGAAAATGTGGTGGAGGGAGGAGAGCAGGAATACCAGTTACCTGGTTGGAGTGCTTGATTTGCCCGAGACCTATGGCTTGTACCGGAGAGGCAAGACCACAGCTGTCCTCAGGCCTTTCCAAACCAGTGCAGAGGAAAACGAGCAAGAGAAGACCAATGTAGTGAAAGGATGATTGCTTAAGGAAAGGGATAAAGTGGGTTGGTTATATCACAGCTACTTGCCACTGCATAGCACCAGTGAGTGCTGCGGGGCTGTGGTACATCTGGCTCAGACCTTGTCTAGCGGGGAAGTCTTGTGCCTTCACAGACCAATTGTCAGAAGGGAGGAACCTGGTCATTTGCCCCATAGTGTTAATTCTTTGCTGTGGTGCAAGGCTCATTCCTTGGTCCTCCGAGGTTTCAGTGTCCTGTATGTTGTCTGGTTGTCCCTGGTTTTGGCTGAACTCAAAGGATGACCATTGTGAGGAGCACTGATGCTTTTTACCACTTTACGTGCTCCAGCTGTGGTGGGCGTCATTTTGAGGATGTACACTCAGCAGTGAGTCAGATGGGGCGCACACACGGCTTTTCAGTTACTAACCCAGTGCACTTTCCTAATGTGCTTCTGAGAAGTCCTGATGACAGTATTGAAACTTTTTACTGGCTAGAAGTTGAGGCCCATTTCAACAAGAAGGACTTCCCTCTCTTCTGAAGTACGTTAGGAAAACCAGAGGCTGTTGACTCACAGGTGATGAGTTATATATAAATAACCCATCTTAGACATACACCAGGTATCTATAATAATAAAAGCATAATATGCTAATTAGATCGGACATCATTCCGGATGAAGCCGGGGCTGCGAGGGAAGCCCGGATCCCAGGTGCCTGCTGGTGGGCCAGAGGGAAGCCCGGGTTCCAGGTGCTGGAGGGAAGCCAGTGCCGGCAGCCGGGGGAAGGAAGTGCTACTCTTGCATGAATTTCGTGCATCGGGCCTCTAGTTGTGATATATTACTTGCCTAGTATAGCTGCTGTTGGAGTGCTTTCTCTGTGCTAGGCTCTATGCAGAGCCCTTGACATACTATTTTAAAGGTTATGAAATAATGCCAGAGCCCTTTTCTACAATGCAGTCTGTCATTTGAAACCCTCTCGTAGTTCCTATTATGTACAGAAACAGTCTCTATTTTTGTATCCTTATTCCTAAAAAAATTTTAAGTAAGCAAATTACACACACACAGGCACACGCGTGCACATGTGAAAGTTGTGTTTGAAGTTTTGGAGTTGAATGTCTTTGCTTTTATGGAGTCAGAGTGGGCAAGGACAAGGTAAGGTGGTGAGAAGGTACTGTCCCTTCCTTGGAACCTTTTCATTATGTGGTGCCTCGGCAGTTTTATGCTGGCCTGCCTAATAGAGCACCCTGCTGTTAGATTTGCAATTTTCTGTGGAAGGAAAAAAATATCAAACAAACAATAGCAAAGCTCTTCATACCTCCTGTTCTCCCTCCCTTCCTTCTGACATCTATGGGTTCTGATAGGAAATTTTCCATTTCACTCCCGGAGTGAGGGGAAAATGACTTCCACATTTTGGTTTCTAATTCTAAAATTCCCCAGATTTCAGCCTGGATTCTTTGATAACAGACACGAGCTCTTATTCTTTGAAATGCATGTGGAAAAATGTTTATCACTGTTGAAATTTGACATTTTTGATCTCATGGAACTCCAGAATTGATTTTTAAATTTCTACTTGTTTGTGGCTAAAATTATATTTTTAAAAGAGTAGAATGTACTCCCAGCAAATGGAAGATCAAATAAATAAAGAGGACCTGGACCAGTAAGGCTTGACAGTGTGACAGTGTATGTTAAACCAAATCTTCCCAGACTATAGAATAGCAGTTCTTTTGTCCCTTGACAATTTCCTCCTTCTGTGTCTATCTCCCAGTCAAACAGGGAGACAGGCGAGAATCATGGTTTTATATGAATTCACATCCCAGCTTACCACTTCCTAGCAGTGGGACCAGCATTAACTTAGTAGGTATTAGTTGAACACATCCTCTGTGCTACACACTTTGCGAGGTGTGGGGAGTACAGCCAAGTCTTTTTAACCTCTTGAGTCTCTGGTTCCTGATTTACAAAATGGCAATCATAGTGCTTCCTTTGATTGTACAATTGATGAGGGAATTAGATAATGAATAAAATATGTTTAACAGTGCCTGCCACTTCGTTAGCCCCCTAACAAAAAATAATTATTGCCCTAACCAGTTTGGCTCAGTGGATAGAGCATCGGCCTGCGGACTGAAGGGCCCCAGGTTCGATTCCGGTCAAGGGCATGTACCTTGGTTGCGGGCACATCCCCAGTGGGGGGTGTGCAGAAGGCAACTGATCGATGTTTCGCTCTCATTGATGTTTCTAACTCTCTATCCCTCTCCCTTCCTCTGTAAAAAATCAATAAAATATATTTTAACAAAAAATAATTATTGCTGCCATTATCTTACCTAATAATAGACAAACGTGTAAATTGACCGTACCTCTGCTATGCCCACAGCCAATCAGGAGTGAGTATGCAGATTAACCCAACAAAGATGGCGGGTTAATTTGCATATGCAGTTGCGGAGTGGCTGGGCGGGGTAGGGCGCCTGCTATGGGGGCGTGGGGTGGGCAGAGGGAGCTACAGGAGCGGTGTTCCGGCCGGGAGCAGAGGACTTGCAGGCTCCTGGGCGGCCCGGGAGCAAAGCCAGGGGAAGGAAGGCCTATTCTTGCACGAATATCATACAACAGGCCTCTAGTTGTTTATAATTCTAGAATAATATACCTGTCAGTAAGCAGGCTGAAAAGAATTAAACCAGAGGACAATTAAGAAATAAATTCTAGCAATAATACCATTGAGATGAGCAGTTTACCTGCCATAAGGTTGTACAATGTTGATAATTAAGGATTATCCATAAAACCCATGGGTTACATCTCAACTTATGATGACACTGGAATGCAACTATTCAAAAAAAAAAAATTCTAGAGAAACTGCTTGAACTGTCAACACTTTTTTTTAAAAAAGTACTTCCTATAGGGTGGTTGGAGGGTGTGAGCTGTAGAGATCTTCCATCCCTGGGGCATGAACTCAGCACTTCTGATGCTGCCCCTGAGGATTTCCTTGTCTGGGCCTTCAGGCTGTTGGTGCTGTGAGGCAGCAGCCTCTGGCCAGACTCCCCTTTCCTCCTGTAATTGACTATTTCTTTAGGGTGGAGTTATCTAATCTTTAAATCTACTGCACACTTCATTGTTTAGGCTCTTTTGTTAGAGTCTGCATAGGTTTCCTTATGAACCTGTGTGGATTTGTGAAGCAGTTTGATCTGTGATACATTGAGGTTAGTTTGCTGGAGGTAAGTTCTGAGATTTATGTGGCCATCAGTCCAACCTAGAATTACACAGTAAAGCAAACTTTTAATTTTCCCTGGTCGGAAGGAAGGATTCACTGTATGGACAAAAGCCTAAGACTGTTTACTGTTCCACCAGACTATTTGCGTTATTTTTCCTTTATGTTTGTGTGATGGATAATTCTCCTCATGACTTTCTGGGAATCTGTCAATTTAAAGGAATTTAAAGTAAATCTTATGCTGTGCTAGTTATTTGGCGATGGGTTTCCAGGTTCTTGCTATTGGTCTTCCTTCTTATGTCATTTAGCCATGTTATTATTTTTTAAAATTATTATATTTTTAATTGTGTTTAGAGAGAAGAAGGGGAGAGAGAGAGAGAGAGAGAGAGAGAGAGAGAGAGAGAGACATTGATTTGCTGTTCCACCTATTTATGCATTCATTGGTTAAGGATCAAACCCGTAACCTTGGTGCATTAGGACAAGGCTCTAACTAGCTGAGCTACCCAGCCAGGACTATTTATTCCTCTATTGAAGGACATTGGATTGTTTCCAGTTATTGATGATTATGAATAGAGTTGTTGTAAACCTTTGTGTATCATTTTGTGTGAACATAAATTTTCAATTCACTTAGCATATTAGTTTTCTATGGCTGCTGTAAGAAATTACCACGAAGTAGATCGCTTAAAACAGTAGAAATTTCTTTTTCACCGCACTAAAAGCCAGAAGCCTACAATTAGTATCACTGGGGGAAGTCATGGTGTCAGCAGGACCTGCTCCCTCCAGACGCCACCAGCATTCCTTGGCCTGTGACCCCTTCCTCTAACTCACTGGTTCCCAATGTGGGGCACACGCTCCATAGGGGGGGCAATTTGATTTAGAGCCTACCAGGATAATCTTTTTATCTCAAGATCCTGAACTTAATCACACCTGCAAAGACCCCTTTTTGCCATATAAGGTCGCATCACCAGTTCTAGAGCGTGGGGTGAATATATCTTTTGGAGGGCCTTTCAGCCCACCACATGTGCATATTACTACTGGGTCAGGTGATCAGTGTACATTTAATTTTATAAGAAGCTGTCCAGCTATTCTGTAGAGTGACTGTTATTTTACATCCCTACCAGAACCCTTGCATGCCAAAATTAATGGCATCCTTGCCAGAACTTAGTACTATCAGTATTTTTTATTTTAACTGTTCTGGTGGGCACACATTGTGATTTTAATTTGCATTTCCCTGTGGGCTGATGATTTTGACCATCCTGTCTCATGAAAACATTATGCCTTTTAAGTTTCCTTTTTTATTACCTTCATTAGTATGAGGAAGAAAAGAATGAACTGAATCATGGCTAAAAAAGAACATTACTCTTTTACAGTAGAATATTGCCTAACAGCATTGTTATACAGTGTAGTACACATTACAAATCTCTTCTTTCCATTTTATCTTCTTTAATTTCTTCATAAACTTTTGTTTGAGTTAATGATATGCTTGATTCTAATTTAAGAGGTGACTGTTATAGAGCTTTATAATGAGTAATAAAAAATCCCTATCATACTGTTTCTCTTTCAAATTATCTTTTTAAATGAAAAATCTTTAACAAGCCCCCCATGACTGATTACCCCAAGCATGATATGGATGTATCTTTTTGTCTGCTATCAGGCTGCAGTTCACACTGGTTAATGTTGCTGTAGGTCACTTTTAGGGACATTTAACCATCTTTTAGACTAGATTTTAAGCACTAACCATTTATTTTCTCTTGAAGCAGTGATTTATAGTAATAAATTATGCAAAATGCTTTTTTGGTCCTTGATTAAGTCTAACATAGTATCATTTATTACTTGAATTCTTATAGAGTTATGAGGGATAATTACATGAATGCCAATGAGATTAATAATTATCTGAGCACATACCTGGGTTGTAAGTTCCATCCCCAACCCCAGGTCAGGGTACATGCAGGAAGCAACCAATCAATGTTTCTCTCATTTTGATGTTTCTCTCCCCCTCCCTCCCCCCCCCTCTCTCTAAAATCAATGTAAAAAGTATCCCCGGATGAGGATTAACAATAACAAAAAAATCTAGAACAGAGATTTCCTGCTGTACAGCTCATTTTAACGGGAAGGGATTTATTATAGAGTGTTATATAGTAACAGAGCTATTGGAAGGGAGAGGGTTCTGGGTCACACTTCATGAATGACTCCCAAGGCCACTCCACAGACCGGGGCCGCCAAAGAAGCTGTAGCCCTTGGTCATCGGGAAGTTGCCAGCGCTAGAACCATTGCCACAATCAAGAACATCATGTCCTGGCTCCAGAGCACAATAGATGTCCTCCCTGCTGCCACTGGATACCCATGAAGCTAACGCCTGGACACAGGACCCCTAATTCTACCCCTGGAAACCCATGGCTCCACAGCTGGACTTGCCTCTGGCAACAGCAGAAGCAGCAAAAGTGTGCTGTGCTTCTCATCTGCTTGCCGAATCTCATGTGATTGTATCCAGCTGGTGAAACCTACATCACGTCCAAACCCGAGCTGCAGAGAAAATGGGGAGTGTCCTTTTCCACTTTCCAGCCCTGCAATATAAGGACGCCGGGAGGAGGGAATGGATGCTAAGCATCATCCACCTTTTCATCACAGGCTCTTACCCTGACTGTAAGATGTATGCGTGGAATTTAGGGGGTCTTGGACTCCTGGAGCTTTATGTGCCCTTTGTGAATGTGCATGGGACATTTTTCTGTGAAAGGAGCCGATGCTTCCGTTAGATTCTCAAAGGGACAACGACCGGACGGAGGGCAAACGCCATTGCCCAGGTAGTTTCGTGATTAAGCACTCAGATTCGGAGATCAGACAGACCTGGGTTTGAATCCTATCTCTGCTACTTACTTGGTATGAGACCTTGGACAGATTATTTACTTCTCTAAGCCTTAGTTTTCTCATCTTTAAAATGGGGATATTAGTGCTTATCTCCTAGGGTTGTTATGAGGGTGAAGTATAGAATGCACGTATATTAAATGCCTACTATATTGGCTAGCTCAGAATAAATAACCAGTAACTAGTAGTTTCGTTCAGTCATTCTTTAGAAGAAGGTGGCAACATGAAAATTTTGTTGTGCTGCTGCCTCTGTTAAGAATCCCCCCTGGTAACTCCTACGTGTGATAAGCTTATTAAACTTAAGAGGATGTCACTTCTATTCCCACTGTGTCTTGTGCTGACCACTGTAGTATTTATTACACTTTTTCAATACTTGCCTCTCTGTTACTTCCTCTGAAATGTCTTTAGAGGTTGTGCTGCGCCTGTCACATAGTACATGTTCAGTAAATATTAATGAATGAATGAATAGTGAATGGTTAAAAAACTGGGTGATGTTTTTAGCTTGAAGAGGAGACTAAGGGAAGCTGTGTTAGCCATTTGAAAGTATTTAAAGAACTATCATATGTAAAAGGGAATTGGTCTCACTGTGCACTGCTTTGGACGGCAGAATTGGGACTAGTGGATGGAAGTCACAAAATAAGGCATATTGGGGCTCAGTGTGAAAAGAGCTTGCAGACGATGAGCAGTGAAGCAACAGGACGGGTGTCTGGGAGCGCAGTGATTAACCTGTCACTGAGGATATTCAACAGGAGGCAAGATGGAAAGATAGGATCAAACCCCCTGGGTCTCTTCCAACACTCTCAGGACTCTTCCTTTTCTAAGTGCCTTTATTGAATGCACGAGGGAGTGCTTCAGGGCGATTATTGCCCGGGAGAGAGGGTACTTTAGGAGTACTTGGGCTGGGCTATTCTGGGGAGTACATGGGTTATGGCAAGAAAGGCGTATTTGGGCTATTTTAGAGATGACCTTGAGTACCAAGCCACAGATTTTGAAGCTGTTTGGTGGGCATTGGGAGTTATAGATAGTTCCCAGTAGGATATTGGCACTTTGAAAGTATCCCCAGTGCTTAGAACAGTTCTTGGCACATAGTAGATGTTCAGTAAATATTTGTTGAAAAAGCTCATTAAGGATCAGAGTTATGATTTAGCAATATTAATTTGTAATTTGAGTTTAGATTGGGAGTAGAAGGAAAGACGTTTAAATCGGAGGTAAGGAGAGCTTGAAGAAAGGGAGATGCTACCAAGAGCCGTCTTGGATATGGGAGTGACTAGACTGGGCAGAGACGGGGAGGAGGTAAAGATGATTCCATGAACTTCAGTCTGATGACTAGAAATGGGAGTGACATTCACAGAAATTGGGTGATTCTTTGTAGTTCTTCCTTAAGGAGAAGGTGAAGCTTTTTGTTCTGGACATGCTTTAGTAATGGGATTGGGTTGTCAGTTTCCATTCACCCTTTCCCCCCAGTGGGTTGTATTTTTGTGTCACTCACTTATCACTTATTTGTATGTCATTCATGGTTCTCACCATGACTTAGAAGTCTAGGTCTCTAGATAGAATCCACTGTAATGATCAGAATAACTGCCTGGTAGGGCTTATTTCCTGTGGGCTCAGCAGGACACACCTCTTCATATAGCTTTCCTGTTCACACGTAAGGTGTGTGATGTGTTAGCTGTAATAATGTGTAAATTAGGAGGCCCTTTTGATCAGTTCCCGTTTTCCCCATCTTGCATAACCAAAGCCCTGTTTTCTTGAGACCTTGCCGCAGGCCTAGCGCCCCTTTCCCTGGGTTTGTGGGGATTGTGGGATAACGGTAGTGTGTGCAGACACCCGCTCCCAGGCCTCTGCTTGAATGCTGCTCTCTCTGGTCTCCCAGAGCCCTAACGGTCTGTGACCTCCGTCTTAGAGGTCTGCTCCAGCTGGGAAGGTAGTGACCGAGGACAAGGACACTTGCCAGGACGTGTGCCTGTCAGGAGCTTCATTGTGTAGAAAGAACACTGCAGTGTCATGGATAAGTTTTTGTCAAAGCTCAGAAAAGTGATCACACTTCTCATTCATTAAACAGACGACGTGTAAGGATTGTAGTTGTCCCATTATGTACGTCAGTATTTCACAGAAGCACGTCTCTGTGAGAAAGGGGCAACCACGTTTCTTACAAAGAAGAACAGGTTTATCGATGCGAAGGTCAACACACACACATTCGTTTCCCGCTGTAGCCTGCTTCCCAAGTTACACTGGCTTAGAAAAGCAGCTGAATCAGGGAGGCTTCGTGGCTCTCACTTCCTTGTTGTGACTTCTGACAAACTGAGTTAGCACCGAGGCTTTTTCCCATTCCATTCTCCTGAGATAACTGCTTCCCGGGCTTTCTGCATTTGGGTGGGTGTTTTAGTGAATTATTAGTCAAATGAACGATGGACATTCCCCTCAGGTTTCTTACATGCTATTGCAGCAGTCTTTAGATTTCAGGTTAGTGCAGTAGGTCACTTAATTCTTCCCGACTTTTAAAACATTTCACATCTCCCAACACAGTAACGTTGGTGCCTCGATCAGCTGTCTTCCAGCAATGCTGTAAGTGGGCGCTTTTCTCTCCGAGGCCACGGAAACACGTTTCACTCTGACGTTTTCTCTTCGCCTGTGGGAGCATGCTGACAGGGTCTAAGGCAACCCGATAGTGTTTTGCCACAAAAGAAAAGGAGTAAGGGCTGTGGGAGTTGAGAGGAAAGTTGCTGTTTCTGTTGTTGCTGCTTGCCAAGTTAGAGTTCTCTTCGGATGTCTAGAAGAAGCGAAAAGAAACGTTTGTACGCGGTGCCAGCCTGCTGCTGGCCTTTGCAGCGTCAGCAGTGGCCGGCTGCCGTCCTGCTGTGTGGTAACGGATTTGAATCCACTTGACATGATTGTAAGAAGGTTTTGAGGTGAGTGTGTCTGGGAGTGTTTTAACAGGGAGTGAACTCAAAGCTGCTTCTTGCCTTGGGCACATGATTGTGGAATTGGGCATTTGGAGTCCTCCAGGCCCGCAGCCCGGGCAGAGCTGGGCTTCCCCGGTGCTGCTGCTGGGGATGAGGGCAGCTCTGAACACTGGGTGCAAAGGGGACTCACGTCATTTTATTCCGCAGAACTCTCTCCTGAGCCTGCGAGAAGGCAGTGTGGAGCCCTTTGAGGAGCGTGCTTTATAAGTGAAGAAACTGAGGCTGGCTCACGTGTACACGCTCAGAACAGTGAGAACAAGCTGTTCAGGGACAGGCTCTGAGATCAGCCCATTTGGGAAGGGCTCGGTCCTGGAGGAGAGCGCCAGATGGTGGGAAGTGTACAGGCGCCGCTTTCCTGTTGAGAATCTAAACTTCAGGCAGAAAACTGGGGAGCTTGATGAGGGTTCTGAGGAAGCTGAGAAGCTATCGCCCCTCCCAGGCACCCCGCCTGTCCCACCCCCAAGCACTGTATCTTTCCCTCCGGAGTTTTACCTCAGTTCCTTCAACTGTAAAAATGGGACTGATAGTGCCTTCCTTGAAGGGCCGGTGCAATATTGCTTAGATGTTCTGCTGACTTAGATTGAGTACTTCTGAGCGGGATGCTGTGCTGGGTGCTCCGTTTACAGCGTGGCTTCGAAAGCCAGACCTGGGATGGGGTTCTGACTCAGTCTTTACTAGCTTTTCTGACTATAGAGATGTAGTAGTAGCTTTTCTAACTATAGAGATGTAGTAGTAGCTTTTCTAACTATAGAGATGTCGTAGTAGCTTTTCTAACTATAGAGATGTCGTAGTAGCTTTTCTGAAGAGAGATATCGTAGTAGCTTTTCTAACTATAGAGATGTAGTAGTAGCTTTTCTAACTATAGAGATGTAGTAGTAGCTTTTCTAACTATAGAGATGTAGTTGTAGCTTTTCTAACTATAGAGATCTAGTAGTAAATTTTCTAACTATAGAGATGTCGTAGTAGCTTTTCTAACTAGAGATGTAGTAGTAGCTTTTCTAACTATAGAGATGTAGTAGCTTTTCTAACTATAGAGATGTCGTAGTAGCTTTTCTGAAGAGAGATATCGTAGTAGCTTTTCTGACTAGAGAGATGTCGTAGTAGCTTTTCTAACTGTAGAGATGTAGTAGTAGCTTTTCTAACTATAGAGATATCGTAGTAGCTTTTCTGACTATAGAGATGTCGTAGTAGCTTTTCTGACTATAGAGATGTCGTAGTAGCTTTTCTAACTATAGAGATGTCGTAGTAGCTTTTCTAACTATAGAGATGTCGTAGTAGCTTTTCTAACTATAGAGATGTCGTAGTAGCTTTTCTAACTATATATGTCGTGGTAGCTTTTCTAACTATAGATGTCGTAGTAGCTTTTCTAACTGTAGAGATGTCGTAGTAGCTTTTCTAACTATAGAGATGTAGTAGTAGCTTTTCTAACTATAGAGATGTCGTAGTAGCTTTTCTGACTATAGAGATGTAGTAGTAGCTTTTCTGACTATAGAGATGTAGTAGTAAATTTTCTAACTATAGAGATGTAGTAGTAGCTTTTCTGACTATATATGTCGTAGTAGCTTTTCTGAAGAGAGATATCGTAGTAGCTTTTCTAACTATAGAGATGTAGTAGTAGCTTTTCTAACTATAGAGATGTAGTAGTAGCTTTTCTAACTATAGAGATGTAGTAGCTTTTCTAACTATAGAGATGTAGTAGTAGCTTTTCTAACTATAGAGATGTCGTAGTAGCTTTTCTAACTATAGAGATGTCGTAGTAGCTTTTCTAACTATAGAGATGTAGTAGTAGCTTTTCTAACTATAGAGATGTAGTTGTAGCTTTTCTAACTATAGAGATCTAGTAGTAAATTTTCTAACTATAGAGATGTCGTAGTAGCTTTTCTGACTAGAGAGATGTCGTAGTAGCTTTTCTAACTAGAGAGATGTCGTAGTAGCTTTTCTGACTAGAGAGATGTCGTAGTAGCTTTTCTAACTATAGAGATGTCGTAGTAGCTTTTCTAACTGTAGAGATGTCGTAGTACCTTTTCTAACTGTAGAGATGCAGTAGTAGCTTTTCTAACTATAGAGATGTAGTAGTAGCTTTTCTAACTATAGATGTCGTAGTAGCTTTTCTAACTATAGAGATGTCGTAGTAAATTTTCTAACGATATAGCTCTAGTAGTGATCTCAGACAGAATCATACCTATTTCATTGGATTTGGGAGGTTGGCTCAGAGAGGGCATTATCTTGTTCATCAGAGTGGAGGGAAGATGATAAGACACTTTGCAAAGGCTCTCCAGGGCTGAGGAGGCCTGGGGGCAGCTGCACACCTTGCAGGCTCTCCTGTTTCCCAGGATATCAGCCATTTACTCTAATTGTTGAGTGGATGTTGTGTGTCTGGGCTTCTCCTAAGGGTTTGCATGCAGTCTCTTTGCTTAAGCCTCCCTGTAGCCCCACAGGGCCCGCATTCCTAGCCACACTTCTCACCTACACTGGCTTGTCTCAGTGGTGGGCAGGATTGGCGCCCAAGGCTCACCCCCAGGCCATGCTGTGTTTAGTTTCAAAGATTTAACCTGGTGTCACCTTACCTTGGTCATGGAGAGATTGGGGTTAAGTTTGTTATTTCCTTGCCCACAGGATGTCATGTGCTGCACCAAGGATGGACAGTAGCAGTGTTTGGTCTTGTCCCCCTCCTTAGAGTCAGCCCTTTACTGTGGGGACTTTAAGAACTGGACTGTTGTTATCAATTACGATTCCTGTTCCTCTTGGGTTTGTAATAGAAGCCCCTGTCCTGTAATAAGAGGCCTGTTGTTCCTGCATTTCTTTCTGTTCTCTTAACATATAGATCCTTCCAAGTCTTACAAATATCAGGGGCTCTGGGAAGCAGGAAATACTCTGATCTTCTCTAAGTGGCTGTATAACTGATCCTTGTAAAAAGACCTGAAAATACTAGGAAATGACTTTTCTGCTTAAACGTTAGGGTAATAAGTTCTTATTATACTGCTTCTCTACTTTTTAAGGGAGAAAATTTCTCACAAAATTTGGGGGAGCTAAATTTATTTCCCTCCCCTTTTTATGACCATTCATGATCTTTTACATATCATTCAGATCTGATGATTGACTTCTGGATGGGAGGGTGGCATCTGTCCTTTCTCCGACCTGCCAGTCCTTCCCTACCCTGAAGCCTCTCACAGCCTTTTCTCTTTTCTTTGTGAAGGAAAGAGCTCTCTTTTGAAGCATTATTAGGACTAGGAGAACAAGATCAGAATTGCTGAAATACCCTGTTTTAGGCCCCCCCACCCCCTTTTAAAATTCATTGTTAGACATTATGCAGTGAGAACCCATTTACCATTACCAAGCATGAGGGCCTTCCTTCCACATCGCCTCACAGACGCTGCTGCAGTGTGATCAGGAGACTCATCTGTTAATATTCTTTTTCCTCTGAAATAGTTTAAGTCTTCATTTAATGGACTATCCAGCTATTTCTTTAAATTTTTTTTTTTAGTAATGTAAAAGTTATTTTTTTTCCACAAATGAAATTTTATATTTATCTCTGTAAAAGAGATAAATGCTCATTATTCAAAAAGAAAATTCAAAAGTATAGAAAGGGATACTGAAGAAAGTATAAATCATCCACAATCCCACTACTTAGAGATAACTACTGTTTATTTTGTGGCAACCTTTCAGATTTATTTCTCTGCTTATAGCCGCACCCCACTTACACAGAAGGGTTCATATTAGATATGCAGTTTCTGTCCATTTGCTTTAAAAAGCTTACTTAACAATAGGTTGTACACATTTTTCCATGCCGCTGAATGTCGATGGTAATTTTTTATTTTGTGTTGTGTGCATTTTATAGTTCATAGTGATTGTGTATGTTTATGATGATTTTCAAACGAGTAGTATTTACAAAGAAAACAATTCGTGGTAGTTGGGTGCATAGTGTGCTAGGCACTTTATAGGAATCGTCTCATCAAATCCATCACTTCCTCTGGATTTATGCAATACCCTCCTTACTGATATTCCTGCTTTCAGTCTTTCTGCTTCACAACTTCTTTTTCATACAGAAACCTGAATAATCTTTTAGGAATGCAAATGAGATCATATTGCTCCTCTGCTTCAAACCCTGTAGTAGCTTCTTTTTTCACTTTAACTAAAAGCCAGATGCCTAACTGAGGTCTGGCCTGTGTCCCCAGCAGCCCCTCACAGCCACGTTGGCCTATCTTTCTATTCCTTAAATATGACTAATCTGTTTTAACCACAGGGCCTTTGCACTGCTTTCTAGTTCCTCTGCCCTGGGACATTTGGATAATTGGCTCTTTCATTCAGGCTCCAGTTCAAATTGAATTCATGAAAGGCAAACCCTATTATACATATACTTTGTAGAAATTTTTAAAAATTTAGCGAAGTATAGAATAGAATATGTCACTTATAATCTCACCATTCACTCAACATTTTTGAAATTCTTTTCTTACATTTGCTTCAGTTATTCATTCTTGTGACAAAATGTCTGCGATAGATATGGCTGGTGTATTGTACGGGTGTTTGGGGAGGTTGCAGCATTAAATTCTTGCCTTTGTGAGGTCTGTTGGGGCATTCACCCTTCTCTGGAGGAGGTTGCATGATGTAATAGTCAAGAACTCAGACTCTGGAGTCAGATGGCAGGATTCAAAAACTTCGGGAGCTAGTTACTTACACTCTCAGTCTCAGTTTCCCACCAGTGTTAGTATCTGTTTCTGCATGACAAATTGCCTCAAAATGGAGTTGCTCAAAACAGCGAATATGTATTACCTCACAGTGTCTGTGGGCCAGGAATCAGAAGTGGCTTAGCCGGTGGTTCTGGCTTGTGGTCTCCACTGAGATGGCCGTCTAGCTGTCGACTGGGGCTGCAGTCATCTGGCAGCTTGGCTGGGTGGAGGGTCCACCTAAGGGTGGCTCAGTCACAGGGCTGGCAAGGCGGTGCTGGCTGTTGGCAGGAGGCCTTGCTTCCTTGCCTCGCAGACATCTCCACAGGTTGCTGGAGTGTCCCCAGAACAAGAAGCTAAGAGACCACCACAGGCAGAGGCTACATACAATGTCTGTGGCCTAGCGGCAGGAATCCTAAGGACACCGTCATTTCTGCAGTATCCTGCTAGTTCTGCAGGTCCGTGAGGGAGGGGACCGAACTAGTCAGGTGGAAATCCCTGGGGCCATTTAGGATGCTGGCTACTATGCTGGCTGCAGCATCAGTGGTAACACATCCTTGGTTTATAGTGAGGATTCAGTGAGATAATACATATAAAGTGAATGCAAAAAGGCTCTCGAGTAAGCACTCAGATATCTTCGTTTGAATGTGATTGTGTTGTCATTACAGTCACTGCCACCTGCTCCACCAGCACGAGGGGAAAGTGAAGCTAGCATGGAGGGGCAGGAAGACGGCGGGAAAGGCCTCCCCAAGGAGGGGACATTGATGCTGAGAAGACGGGACCTACAAGCAGGCTTTGGAGAAGTTAAGAACATTCCAGGCAAAGGGGCAGTGAATGCGGAGGTCCTGAGTGGCAGGCAGCTGGCTGGAGCAGGGAGAGTGGCAGTGAGGGGGCAGAGGCCAGGAAGCGGTCATCACTGTGTCCTGTAGGGAGATTTCCTTCTCTGGGAGTAGAGCTGGGCTTACCCAGAAACCACAAGAAAATAAGAGCCGAGGGTTCTGGAGTCATTTACCCCGTGAAGTGAGGCTGTGCGCCACAGCTTTCCCAGAACTCTCCGTTGTTTTACTTCGTTCCCACCGGGAGCACACACCTGGGTCTTCTGGGCTTCCCTTTCCCCAAGTCTGTTACTTCCTTTTCAGGGGTGACAGACTTCCTCTTCCTTCGGGGGGTGCTTCTCTTGTTTCACATGCGAATTTCTTTTATTTAGCAGGATCAGATGCTTGTTCTGATGAACGTTATTTGCAGGGTGATGTTTTTATTGTTAAATGTGACTGATATGCTTCTCCTCGGACTTTCTAGGCCGTTCCGAACGTTTTTTCCACCACGACACCACTACCAGCGATGGGTTCGTTTGGTCAGTGCCAGGATTGGGAAAACCGGTCGGCTCTCATGTCCCAGCAGATTTGTGTAACTTGCAAAAATGTCAGCATTTGTTAAAACAGTAAGCCTGTGGCATAAAGAAGAAAGCAAAAGGGGCTTCCCAGGTTTTTTATTTTATGGGTTTTTTTGGTGAGGAAGTTCAAAGCCTTTATCAGCTTCTGAAGGGGTTAGAGGTGCAAGGGGAGGCTTTGATGCAGTTGTGATAGTGCTGTAGGCACCCAGCTGGGGGACACCTGGGTGCTGCTCGCCCACTTCTCTGTGGAGTTCTGACAGGAGGAGGGAGCGCCATACGAAAATGGAGCAGGATGGACACTGAGTCCACATGACAGATGCGGCTGTGCCGTGGTTCAGTCCCCTGGCCCTCTATTGCTGGACGCCAAGTTGTTCGACGTTTTTCTCCCCAGAATCATCTTCATGATCCATTTGTACATTTTTATTATTTCCTTAGGATAAAATTCTACACGTGGGATTTCTGCATCAAAAGAATAGGTTCTGTTAAAAGCCTTTGAACATATTTCTAACTGCCCCTCTGGAAGGAGTATCTAATTAGTCAGTTTATTGTGCTCTGACAATAGCAGATCAGTCTTTATTTATCTTTATCAGGGAAGAAATCCCGTTACTTTGTAGCCTAGAGATGAAATTCAACCCCACAGACCCCGTGTTTCTGATCTGTCTGCTAGGCCCCCAAAGCCCCTTCGCTTTCTTCTTTAGGCCACAGGTTCAGTATTTTAACAAATGCTGACATTTTTGCAAGTTACACAAATCTACTGGGCAGAGTGGACAGGTTTTCCCAGTCCTGGCACTGACCGGACGCATCAGTCGGCAGCAGTGGTGTGGTGGGGAAAGCGTCACCGCAGGCTGACCGGAGGTGAGGAGACTGTCACAGGACGGTCCTGCTCTCCTTCCGAGGGTTTCCCCGCGGAGGGGAAGGTGCAGCCGAGCAGCGGGTGAATTCATCAGGTTGTGTTTGGCAGCATGGAGACCAAGTGGGTGCAGGTCATCGCCCACGACACGTTTCCCAGGGTGTGGAGAGACTGCTGCCCAGGCTTCCGCCTGGGAGGGCCCTGGGGCCATGGCTGGCGTTGGTCGCTCTGAGGAATGTGGCCCGTGGCATTCCACAGACACATACCAAGCACACTTGGCCTCCGCCAGCGCCCTCCACCAGCTTGCTCCCCGTCATGCTGAATAACCAGAGCAGCCCACACGACCACAACATGGAAAGTGAGTCTAGCCAGGCAGGACAGAGGCCTGACTGTGGGCTCAGGGAGAGAAGGGATGATGGTAGACAAACCTCTGAGCAGGGCCCTGAGGAAAGAATGGGAAAACCGCAGTGAATGTGGCCTTCTGACAGGAATCGGAGGGTCGCGTAGGCGGATGACCGGGTGGCGGTGTGAGATGTTGCTCACCAAGGTACAGATGAGAATGTCCCCTCTGGTTATCAAGATGGAGAAGCACAGGTGCTTTCAAGGGCTTTTTCCCCGAGTTAATGGGGTCCCACTAAGCCTGGTCTTCACATTCCAGTCCTGTCCTTTTCTTGATGGCTTAGCCTGTGGCCATGGCATCATCTTCTCAGATGCCCTGCCACCTCCTCTAGGTGTTCTCCTGGATTCCTCCCTTCCCCTCACTCCCCACATCTGACCTCGCAGCAAACGCTCCAGAATAAATGGCAGAGGAAATCAGTACCGCCCTGGCCCTGTGCTCTGCCTGTACATTGCCGTCTGTCCTGACAGATTTCCCAGCCTGGTCTTGTTCCTGTCTGTGTCCGCTCTCCTGCTGCCACGGGAGACCTTTCCTCAGGCATCTACACCAATCTGTTCACTGCCAGGTTCCTTCCAACCAGTACCCATCTCGGTTAGAATGGAATTCCCAGCTTCTCTCCACAGCCTGTGGCCCCGCATGGTCTGAGCCTGGTTTCCCTCTCGGACTTGACTTCCCATCACTCCCTTTGTTTACTGGGGTGCTTTTCCCTGTTAGTGCCTGCCCCAGGCTCTGCCCTGCCTCTGTGGGGTCCTCTTCTACCACATCTTCTGTGCCTGGCTCCTTCACATCATGCAGGCCCCAGCTTCCGTGGCGCCTTTTAGGAAAGTCCTTCCCTGACATCCAGTCCAGAGTACCCACGCTGGCCGAGTACCCACGCCAGCACCACCTCTTTATCTCCTTCCCCGTGTAATTTCTCCACAGCACATGCCATCTGCAATCACCTCACGTATTTATGGATATAGTTGTTTGCTCTCCTGCTGGGATCCGGGCCCCTCAGCGATCCCCTTCTCCTGAAGCCAGGTGGGGAATGTCATGCCACAGGCTGTGTACGGCCTGTGAAATCATTTGGTCTGGCCCTCCCAAGGCATCAGGGTGAGTTCATTACATGTTTAATCAAATAGAGCAGGCTGAGTTTTAAGTTGATAATTTTGTATGGCCCACTGAAAGATGTTAAAAATACTCGAATGGCCCTTGGCAGAAAAAAGATTCCCCACCCCTGTCCTAAAGGCTCACCTGGCCTCAGAGTCCTGGGGAGTCTGACCCCAGATGGGAATATTAACTTTTAGTTCTGGAAGAGCTGCAGGTTGTATGAGAAAGAAACACATTTGATTTCTCAAACCAGCCACAGCATAACTTCCAAAACTGAGTGCATGCCTGTGTGCGTGCGCACGCGCACACACACACACACAGAAATAGGCATCTCTTTTAAACAGAAATGGTCATCTGTATTTGAGCAAAGAAAGTTTCAGACGGAGGAAAACATTAAAATGTAGCTCCTAACAAATTAAACTCAGTCATCAAAATTTAGGCTGAGGGGAACTCTGTAGAACAAATAACTTGGTTTCATTAATGGGTAAATTGAAAGAAAAAAATTAAGTGGAACTTGTAAATTAAAGGAGACATAATTGCAATGTGTGGAACTTATTAAAGTCTGATTCCACACAAACCATAAAAATTGGGAAAGTTCACTTATGAGCTGATTGGGGAACTTTGAACTGACTGCATATTGGATAATATTAAAGATTTATTGTTAATTTTTTAGATGTGATAACCAAAAGAGTCATTATGTTTAACAGTTAGTCTTACAGCCCTGGCTGGGTAGCTCGGTTAATTAGAGCGTCATCCTGATACACCGAGGTTGAGGGTTTGGTCTCTGGTCAGGGCATAGTCAAGAAGCAACCAACGCATGCATAAACAAGTGGGCAGCAAATCCATGTTTCTCTCTCCCTCCCTTCTCTCTCTCTAGAAAATCAATTACAAAAGAAAATAGTCTTTATCTTTTAGAGTCATGTTGAAATATTTCCAAATGAAATGCTGTAATATCAGATATTTGTTTCAGAATAATCTGTGCAGGAGGAGTGAGTGGGGATGTAGGGAAAGCCAATCAGCTATGAGTAGACCAGGTGGGGTGGTACATGGGGGTTCTTGGGGTTCTTAAACTGCTCTCTCTACTTTGAGATATATTTTTTAAATTTCCATAATAATATTTTAAACTAGGAGGTTGTACCTCCAAAACCCTGGTTTTCACATGCCAGCTGTCTGCTGGAGCTGAGTGGCTGCTGCTCTTCTAAGGAGCATTTTCAAAAATGGGAGAACCCTCCCTGTACATTTAATTCATGTGTACAACTGCCCAGTCCCCTCTGAGAGTTAGCTTCCTCTTTTTCTGTTTCCTTCTTTTTTTAAAATATGTTTTTTTGATTTTTCACAGAGAGGAAGGGAGAGGGATAGAGAGTCAGAAACATCGATGAGAGGAACATCGATCAGCTGCCCCTGCACACCTCCCACTGGGGATGTGCCCGCAACCAAGGTACATGCCCCTGACCAGAATCGAGCCGGGGACCCTTCAGTCTGCAGGCTGACGCTCTGTCCACTGAGCCAAACCGGTTAGGGCTTCTGTTTCCTTCTTGATGGAAAGACTGGTGGCAGGATTTACTTGGTTGCTACATTTGTGAACATATAAAATAATTCATGCTTTGCTAAGTCTACAACTTCATGGGAGGCTTGGTGACCTGACCTTTAGGAGCAATGTGGAGCTTATGGAAGACTCATTGGCACGAGCAAAGCCTCCCTACGCTAGAGCCAGTGGGGACTCTCCGTGTGACCTCAGCTCGGTGGGAATGGAGGAGAGGCAGCACCAAGTAGCAGAAATAGGAAGCTTTTACCTGGGACCACCCTGTCTGCTGCCAGGGCTGAGAGCCCCTCTGCAGCCCCCACAGCCCTCCTCAAGTCAGTGTCAACTTGCACTGGTCCAGGGGATTGTTGCTTGTTACAGCCGGTGAAGAAAGGTAGTGAGATGTATGATGGCTATGGTTTTCTGACCTTGGGGGTATTGTGTTCCTGGCAGTGCAGTGTTTGCTGAAGGAACAAATCAGTGCATCTTTCCAAGCCTTGGGGACTTACCTATAACTAGAGGCCTAGTGCACGAAATCGTGCGCGGGTAGGGTCCCTAGGCCTAGCCTGCGATCAGGGTCATCTTTGGCCCGTTCGCCAGACTCCAGTCCCACCCTGCCACCGACCCCCAGTTCCCCTTCGCCATCTGGCAATCTCTCGGAGCCTGCGGGCTGGGGGGCGGGGAACCAAGAGATCGGCCATTCCACCCGCCTGCCAGTCCCCAGTCCCACCCCACCACCGACACCCACCCTGGTTCCCCTTTGCCATCTGGCGATCTATCGGAGCCTGCAGGCTGGCGGGGAGGGACTGAGAGGTGGTCATTGCACCTCATAGTGACTGGTCGATTGGTCGTTCTGGTCGTTGCGCCGTTATGGTCACTGGCCTTTTATTATATAGGATAGACCCACCCCATAGGTCATTGGGAGAATTAAATGAGCACCTCTGTGAAAACCTAACTCAGAGCAATTAAATATTCATTAACAAGGAACGACAAAATTAATTGTGGCCACCATTCTGTGCAATACTCTTAAGTTGAGAACTTTTACCTTTTCACTTAATGCAAGCACTTTATAACTTCTCATTGGCATATCTGGATCGCCAGCAACTCCTGTACTTTGGGGTCATTGGTAAGTAAAATAAGAGTGACTTGAACACGGGCACTGCAGTTCCTCAACAGTTGATCTGATAACCTAGATGGCTACTAAGTGACTGATGGGCAGGCCGTGTATAGAGCGTAGAGATGCTGGACAAAGGGATGATTCACATCTCAGGGCAGGATGAAGCGGGAGGGCTTGAGATTTCATCACGCTACTCAGAATGGTGCACAGTTTAAAACTTAAGAATTGTTTATTTCTGGAATTTTCCATTTAATATTTTCAGACAGTGGTTGACCACAGGTAACTGAAATTACAGAGAGCGAAATCACCAAGAAGGGATGATGCTGTATAACACATGCCTTGGTATCTATGTTGAAAGTGTACTAAAAACATTCACCACGTGGTGGCACTCTTAAAAAAAGGAACAAAAGATTATAGGTCCACACTGAGTTTTAGACATGGAATTGAGTAGAGGCAGCTAGAGTGCCAATTTATATTCTATACAATTGTGCTTCGAGGTTTGGGGGACAAATAAGGAAATCGAGTCCTTTCATTCTATTGGCTCAATAAGTTATGCAGATGTCAGAATATAGAAACATTTGTTCTTTCTTAAGCTCTATGACATATTCATTGTATATTAACTTATACTATATTTTTTAAATGGTCTAGATATTGTCGTTCATAAGCTTGTATGCTTAACAGGGAAAAATACACCTGTAAAAAGAACATCATAGATACTTCTTCACAAATGTTTTAAACATATGTTGCCTGATAATTACAATAGGAAGTACAATTTTAACATTTTTGTGGAACTCTTGATGCACAGCGTACCTGCTTTACTGATTTGAAATGGATACCTCCAAGCAGTTACTGCTGTGACTGGCTGGATTTAGGTTATTTTATCAGAATAACTAAACTATTATCAGGCTGAGTGACCCTTGTGCACCTTTGGAGGGAGAAGAAATATCATACTAATTTCCCTTAAGAATTTTCACTCCTGTATATGTTCATTGATTCATTTGCAGGTTTTTATTGCTTATTCAGACAAGGCATTGTGCTAGAGCTATGGAAGAGTCAAACATGATACTCATTTTCAGGAATCAAATCAAGAAGATGAAACACCCAAACATTCAATTCAAGTGTTAGGCATTATTTGGTTCACATTAATAATATAGGCAAGAAGAATGACAGTGGTTGAGAGGAGAGAGAGATTGCTCCTTACAATGGTGATTGGTCAGGGAGAAATATGGGAGTGGTATTTGGTGGGGGGAAATGAGAGAACATTTGGGCATATGAAGAGCCAGAGTTAATGAGGCCGATTTTCACCCTACCCAAAATATGACTGTTGAAAGGAGTAGTGGGTGCAGGAAAGAGAGACAGGTTCTGAAGGCTTTTCTTAACTATTTCTCATTCATTTTTTATTAATTTTTCTTTGGCAGTCATATTTTAACTACTGAATCTCTTATTTAAAATATACTTTTCATATCAAACCACATTGTTGATTTCTGGAACAGATAATCTTTATGAGTGTCTCTGAGGCTGTGAATTAGGGGAAGTTGTGGGTGGAGTCTCTCTCTTTTTTAATTGTATTTAGTTTCCTGGATTATCTGTTTCCTTCAGGGGGAATCTGTTTGTCTTGGTCATTTTTTGTGATGCTCGAGGCTTTCCTCCAAAGTCTGGTGATCCTGGTTGTCCATCATATTTAAGAAAGTGGGAATAGGAAGGCTGATTGGGAGTTCTGTGTACGTGGGTGGATTATAGATTGCTGCATTTCTGGATTAATGAGTAGGGGAATCAAGACACCCTCTCTCAGGCTTTTACATCGGGGCAGCAACATGCTGCATTGGTGTTTTCCAGACTCGCTGTCTTTCTGCAGGAACGGTCCCTCCTTACCGCGGTAAATGTCGGGGTGTGGAGAGATGGGTCAGGTGTGTGTTTTGGTTGTCTGCCATTTCATATACAATTTATACTCCTCAGTTCTCACCCGTGTCTCCCTCGCACCCTCCATTCCTGGCAGAGGGCTCCCTCTATCGCTGCTCTTTCAAGACTCTCCTCAGTGCATTTCCCCAGGCAGTGCTGCCCCTCCACCTCCAGATTCCAAACATTTGTTGAAATTTCTTGTCCGATGACAGCCTCCTTTCTCTTTCCTTCACTAGCCCTGGGTTTAGACTTTTTATTCCTTTATTGTGATTGAAAGGGTTGCAGGAAGGAGAGGGAATAGCACATGTGCTCAGTCTACCACCTTGTTCCAGAAACCCAGTCATTATTTTAATACCTCTCATGATGGTGGATTACTGCAGATTAAGAAAACAGGCCATTAAGTCAAGCATAGATCAACTCCTAAGTATTGCCTAGAGCTTATTTAGAATTTTTTTTAAAGTTTCTTGCATTTTGGAAATTTGTTATTTTCTCAAAGAAAAAAGGTTTATGGTAAATAGGGAAAAAAACTTTCTAGTTAATTGAGAATTATGATTAAGCAAGATTTAAGAATATCATATATTGATGAGAACTGTGACTTTTATAAAACAAATGTAAGACTTGATTTCTAATACTTGTTCAAGAAACAGCCCCCGGTGTCCTGTGATAACGGCCTTTGGCCTAAGCAGCTACCAGATGAATGAAAGCGGATCTGGAGTGATGGAGTGGCAGTAACAGCACTGGAGATATGTATGCAGTTTGTTAAGATGATTCAAATGGTAGTTATGGTAACAGAGAGCAACAGAGGGAGAGAGAGAGATACTGGGAAAGCAGCAGCACAGTTTGGTAACGGCCATTATTCATAACGGCAAAGTTGTTTACTATAAAAATTCCATCCTTCTTTGCTCTTTGCTGTCCTCCACCATTTTACTTTGTTAGAGCTGGCTGGCTTATAGCCTAGTGCAGTCAGTTTCACCTCTGAAACAAAGTCTGTAAAGTCTCGAGACATATTAAAGACTTTAGTCCCTTACAGTAAGTCCTGAAAGGCCCTTACACTGTTTAACCTTTTATGCTTGGGGAAGGGCAGCTCATACATTTATATGGAGAAGTGGATATGAGGCGGTGCATTTGACAATTAACTGCCTCAACTAGGCAAACATGGCCACTTCAAGAAAAACAATATATATACCATCTGAGTAATATTATGTGGGGAGTTACTTTGTGTTTTTTAAATCCTCACCTACGGATATGTTTTATTGATTTTTTTTTTTTTTTTGAGACAGACAGACAGACAGACATGGGTCAGTTGTCTCCCATACACGCTCTGACCTGAGATCGAACCTAAAACTTAGGTATGTGCCCTGACCGGGAATGGAACCTGCAGCCTTTTGGTGCATGGGACAGCGCTCCAATCCTGAGCCACCAGCCAGGTTACTTTGGGTTTAAAACAGTGTCATACTCTTGATGCTTTTAGGTGGCTAATGTCTTGCTTGGTAAAGATAAAATAGAAATAAGGTGAAGTTGCACTTGATCTTGAGAGATACTTCTGGCAAACTGACATTTAGCTTGTTGGCTAGAGGTTTTATCTTTTCCAGCGGCTCCGCTTTTTGTATTAATAGAGCCCACTCTGCGTCCTGGCACCACGGGTGCCTTTTATCACGTCAGTGTTCTCAGAAGGAACACTGTGGAAGTGACCAGCAGCAAATGTAAGCTGCTTTGAAGAGAGCACACACAGGTTATGTTGGCTCATCCTCCGGCTTTCGGTTGTCCCTTTTACCGGGTAGGAGGGAAGCTGTGGGGCCTTTTGGAAAAGCAGTGGATCAGGTAACACTGAAGTTACCCGGTCTCAGGTCATGCGGGGCCGTATAACTTTATTTGCTTTTATCATGTTGGTGGTGGTCTGGGGTTCTCTGTATCTGACTCATCCCCGAAGGAAACCCTGTAGCTTCCATTTTGGAATTTTGCTCACTCCCTGTCAATACTTCCTCGCTTTAGACCTCACCTGCCATTCTTAGGTGACTGGTTCCCTCCACTTCCCATATCTCATGCTGTCCTCTCCTTGGCGGACAGGGCCTCATCCTCCATGCCTCATCTTACATGTCACTCTCACAGAGACCTTTCCAGTCTTGGTCAGGATTCATCCTTGGTCTGTATTCATTCCTGCTGGCACTCTTTATGGTTACGGTGAGGTCTGTAAGTGTGGCAGGTGTTTAAAGCCTCCCTGCTCCACCAGACAGCAGGGAAGGGCTGTCTGTCTTGGTCAGTCTGCTCTGTCTGCAGTGCCTGCATTGAGCCTGGCACATGCCATGGGCTGATGCTGTTCACTTTGAATGATGGGTGGATGGTCCGCCTTTGCCCGTCCATCAGTTATCCACCCATGCTCACATCTTTGGTGGGTGCACAGGGGGACTGATTGGGTGAGCCATTGGGTGTTGTCTTTATTAGGACTGGGAGAAATGCTGAATTATTTCTGAAAGTGGGGGAGGAGAACATGGGTCATTGAAATCATTTTCCCAATCCCCATAGGGAGATTTCCCTTTTTTCAATAAAAAGATTAGAGGAGGGAACTCCAGAGTGTGGGATATTCAGCACTGGAGAAATTTGAACTCGATTTCTTACTTACTTACACGACCAAGTAAGTCCAGAAGGTAGGTTGGACTCTGAGTTGGCAGAGAAGGTGGATATGCAGTCCTAAAGAGATGAGCAAGTTAAGAAAAGATTGTGAAAAAATGGTCAACCTATATTACCAGTTGGAAAAAGCGAGCAGATCATGATGAAATCAAAGGTGAGGACATTCGCGTTACCTCCTGGTCCTGTGATTCTGTGAATGGGCACCTGGCTGATCTTTGGGCTTCGAAGGCAGCCTTTGCCTGGACATAGTCACAGTCTGTTTTGAAGTTGTGCAGAGAAGCTCACTTGCGTCATTCTGAAGATGCAGTGAGTCAACGCAGTCCCAGGGGAGCAGTAATGGCCTCAAACAGAAACTTGGAATGAAAAATAGCTGTGGTTTTAAAGACATAGTACTTTCTTCCTATGATTTCATTTGGTAATATGAAGATTAATTCACAGAAAACCCTCTTTAATGGCGGACCTTAAACACATGTGGAATGATGGTTTTCCTTCACTCTTCCTATTTAACCTTTTGAAATAGGACATACAGTTAGGTGCTTGGTTTGGGGGCACTCATTAAAATAATTCTCCAGCGTTCACTTGCCATCCACGTTGCCACCCCCCAGCTGCTTTTAGACTTCTCAAAAAATGTCACTATGGCTTTTCCTGGTCTTTCTTGGCCTGCAGTCATATTTACATGCACGGGATTTTCAGTGGAGAAGAATAACCAGAGAAGAACCTTTTCATGTAATTTTAACCATTGACCATATATACTATTTCAGCCTGATTTTTAAATTGATATCTTTTAATAGAATTACAGATAACATCTCACTAAAACAAACATCAAGGGGATTATCCAGATTCTTACTTGAAAATGTCTTATATTAGCAGATTTGCCAGCTTCATTATTATCTGTTAGTGTGTACCAAAAGTACATTATTTTGAGATTAGAGAATTCCCAGTGGAATTTCCCCCTTAACCATCTAAATCTGTATTGCTTATTGCTTTTTTTTTTTTTGCTTTTTTTCTCTGTAGTCTCCTACTAAATAGTGAGGCTTCTGGGCAGGAAATGAAAGAGGAGGAGGCAATATAGAATAATTCAGAATGGCTTTAACACGTTGTGACGTGCATGAGTATATACTCTACTGTGACCCGTGTATGTGTGTGTGTGTGTGTGTGTGTGTGTGTGTGTGTGTAAAGAAAGTCTGAAAAAAGCCTATGAATTAACACATAGCCTTATTATGGAGCATAGTGATGTTTTCTATTTTAATTCCTTTTTGGAAAATGCTTGCAGTGACTTACTAGTGGATGTCATGACCAAGAATGAGTCCTGACCCAGGTTTAAAGACTGGTCATGTAAAGACTGTGGGCTCCAGAGTTTGTGTACCCAGGTTAAATCCTGGCTTCACCCTACCTCACGCTCTGGCTCTGACTCTCCCGAATACCAACGGTGGCCGCACACACCCACCTCCTGGGTCTCTGAGCGGCTGTGAGGAGATACTGACTACAGCTCTTTAAGAGCGAAGGGCCTGTCAGAGCCTTTGTGACTCTCCGCTGTCCTTAAAGATGCTGCGCAGCCGTGTTGGCTTCATGAGAAGTCGTGGAATTTCATTCCCTGAGGATATTGAGAAAGAGAGATTGTACTTGTCAAGAGCACTCATTATTATTTTCTTTCCTTTATTTGTTAATGAAAAATTTTAAACGTATAAAAGGTTGAAAAAACAGTGCAAAGAATCATCAGTATATCCCTCATCTAGATTCATCAACTTTTAACACTTCTACACTTTACGTACAAATACTTTCCTTCTGCCAAACCTCCTAGAAATTGGCTGTAGGCTCACAGCAGCCAAGAACAGGGACATTCTCTTACACCACCACAGCACTGTTAGCGCGCATAAGAAAATGAACATCAGCCCAATAACATTATATAACATGGGATCCATATTCAAAATTCCCCGAGTCTCAGTAACATTTTAAACAGGAACCATCAAAGAATTTAGGATGAACTAGATTGCCTATGAAGTTCATCATAGAGCTAAAGACTCCTGTGAAGTTGAAATTATTAAAATGATGGTGTATCTTTTTGGCCTCCTTAATGTAACCTGCAGAGAACTGACAAGATGAGGTAGAGCTTGTGGTTGCCTGCCCCATGTGAGCCAGGTAGCTGGGCAATCAGCACACCTGCTTCAGAGATTGTATCCTTTACTTTGCCAGTTCATACAGGTTTGTTCTGGTAATAAAACTGGGGACCAGAAAGATACACCTTGACTTGCAAATTCCCAAAGGCTGTCAAGACTCAGCTTAAGCAATGGTGTTTTCTTTTCTTTTTTTGAGAATTTGTCATTTAAAAAAATATATTTTTATTGATTTCAGAGAGGAAGGAAGAGGGAGAGTGAGACAGTAACATCAACGAGAGAGAATCATTGATTGGCTGCCCCTTGCATGCCCCCTACTGGAGATTGAGCTCACAACCTGGGCAGGTGCCCTTGGCCAGAATCAAACCTGGGACCCTTTAGTTCGCTGGCTGATGCTCTATCCACTGAGCCAAACCAGCTAGGGCAAGCAATGACATTTTCTGGTGAAAATGTAGGGCTTACCTCAGAAGTGAACACCCAGGCCTACTTCCTGGGTGGAAATGCTCTCCATAAGCATTGTAAAGCTCTAATTATTAACTAGTATCCAGACTAATTGGAATTTCCTGTAAATGGAATGTCCTTTGTACCCTTCAGGACATTGTTATTATCCTCTCCATGCAATTTAGAAGTTTCAGACTATTTCTTCTGAGAAATAAGTTGAGTTCATAGAAGCTGTATTGTGAAATGTACTTTTTGACTTGAATTTTAGTACTGGGCTTTGCCTGCTCTTAAAAGAGGCAGGTAAACCCAGCTAATGAGTGATGTTTGAAAACTAAGCCATCATTATCCTACAGGTGACATTGGATCATGGTACATTGCTATTTTGTTGATTTAGGTGCTTCAAACCGAAAAGTATGTAACTGCCCTTCAGTCTTTTTTTTTTTTTTTTACCTGCAAGCTTACATCCAAAAGTTAGAATATGTCATAGTCAAGTTCTTTTTTTTCAAGTTTTTAAACTAGCTGATTTATTTTGTTCATTTAGTGAGCTTGGAAAGATTTTTTTTTTAAGGCTTAAGTTTAAGATACCTTAGAATATAAAAATAAGTGTATTTCCTGGCCTGTTCTATCGTTTGAAGGCCAGATTTCATCAAAATAAATGAATCACTGTTTTTTCTTTTTTCATCATCCCCTAATTGGTTTCCAAAATAAAATGATTAATGGCCGAGTTTCTCAATTGTATTGTTTTGATTACAGTCCTACTGGCAGTGCTGGTGATCATTGGGAAATATTTTCAAAATGGGTGATTGTTCCTGACTAGGTCACATGACTTCACCAAGGGTCCCGGATATGTTGCCACTAGGAAGTCTTCAAAGAAGCAAGCAGGCTTTTCTTGTAAGTTAAGGAAAATGATTTTAAATAATGAAAACTTAGTTACGATTAGGGCTCTATTTAAAAAAATATATTTTTATTGATTATAGAGGGAGAGAAGGAGAGAGAAACATCAATGATGAGAGAGAATCATTGTTCGGCTGCCTCCTGCATGCCCCCTACTGGGGATCTAGCCTGCAACTCGGGCATGCACCCTTGATGGGAATCAAACCCGGGACCCTTCAGTCCTCAGGCCGACGCTCTATCCACTAAGCCAAACCAGCTAAGGCAGGCTCTGTTTTTTCTTGAGATGTTTTTAGTTTTCAGAAAGGAAAAAAGTGTACATTTTAGAGTTCCCTAGAGCATATTTTAATTAGTGAAGTTTAGAATTTAGACCATTAGTTTGTATGAAGCATCATCAGGTGACCCTCTGGCAGAATATGCTGATTATTCCTGACTTCAGGCCCCTTTTTCCTGGTACCCTCAAAAAAGTAACTCCCACCCTGGCTGCTGTGGCTCAGTTGGTTGGTTGTCGTCCAGAGCACCCAAAGTTGCTGGTTCAATTCCCAGTCAGGGCACATGCTCAGGTTGCGGGCTCCATCCTTGGTATGAGCATGCAGGAGGCAGAAGATTGATGTTACACTCTCACATCGATGTTTCTCTTTCTCTCTTCCTCTCCCTTTCTCTCAAAAAATCAATAAAAAGCCCTAGCCTGTTTGGCTCAGTGGATAGAGTGTCAGCCTGCAGACCGAAGGGTCCTGGGTTTCCATTGCAGTCAAGGACACATGCTCGGGTTGCGAGCTTGATCCCCAGTAGGGGGCGTGCAGGAGGCAGCCAATCAGTGATTCTGTCTCATCATTGATGTTTCTATTTCTCCCTCTCCCTTTCTCTCTGAAATCAATAAAAGTATATTTTAAAAATCAATTAAAAAAAAAGAAATAAAGTAACTCCCTTCACATTTCTTAAACACTTTGAAGAGTGGCTTGAAGCTTAAAGCTAGTTGGACTAGCGAGGAGGCACCAGGCTTTCTCCCGAGCACCTGCTTTGCACGCAGGCCTTTGGTTCACTGAGGCACTGCTCATTGCCGCGCTGTTCTACAGCTAGCTGGCCACTGAGAATTTCTTATTATGAAGTGGGTGGTTTTAGAATTCCACCTCAGATGGCACCAACCCTTAATGCAGCTGGTTTCACTTAATACGTTTTGTTTAAACAAACCCTGTTCCTGGAAATGGTTTCAGAATAGTCTGTTCCTTGTAGCTGTTCCTTTGCCTTTATTTTTAAAAATGTGTTCCCAACGATATCATCCATGCATGAGCACAGCAGATTCAAAAATTCTGTTTAAGTTATTGCATTTATGAATAGTGTTGGATCTAGATATTATAGATTGATTCTTATTCAGTACCTTACTGATTTAATTTGGTACCTTTATTTTGCAAAATTGACCAAATTCCTTTGTTGTTTAGGTATATCCCCCTTTAAGGGACTCATGCAGAAATCTTCACTGACAAAACAGATAAATTAGGGAATGAGTACTTTTCACTTTGTAAACATGAAAAAAAAATTTTTTTTAACATGAAAAATTTTTAACAAAAAGCCAGGGCTGGGCTAATTATATAATTAATATATTTTCAAATGGAATATACTAGTTCATTTTTATTTCAGGTATGATGACAATATTAAAATTAAATTCAGAAAAAAACTGGATGAAAATACAAAAATAAGGTATTAGTAGTCTCTACTCTGACTTTTCTAAAACAAGCTTGTATTTTTATTTAAAAAATTTTAACGAGCCCTGGCCGGTTTGGCTCAGTGGATAGAGCATCAGCCTGCAGACTGAAGGGTCCCGGGTTCGATTCCAGTCAAGAGCATGTACCTTGGTTGCGGGCACATCCCCAATAGGGGGTGTACAGGAGGCAGCTGATCGATGTTTCTCTCTCATGGATGTTTCTAACTCTCTATCTCTCTCTGTAAAAAATAAATAAAATATATATTTTTAAATAATAAAAATATAACAAATTTTAATGAGAGAACCTTTTAAAAAATAGGAATTTATAAAGCATATATGCAACTCATTAAGAACTTTTTAACATAAACTTTCATTTCGTTATATTGTCATAGGATTTATTCTTGTCTTTGGAGAACTTAGTTTATAAATCATACATTAATTAAAGTGACACTTTGTTTACTGCCTCTTCCTTCCTGGCTGTAAGCTCCCTTCACCTGGAGACCGTGACCACTCTTTGTGCACATCATATAACCTGACACATAGTAGATGTTTAGTAGAAACTTAATGAGTGAATGGATCAATGAATCAGTGAACACTTTTCACTTGGAGTGCAGTATGATGACAATAATAGCAAGCCACGTACATTACTCTTAACTATGTCAGAAACAGTTCTGAGTGCTTTACACACTTTAATTCCGTATTTACTAAGTATGGTGGTGAATACACAGCATTCAATAGCATGCTTGATAACATTTAAATCTTTGTTGCCAAGACCTTTATTTTTTGTGTTTGACAGTTATTTCAGGCATTTTCCACAGGCATATTTTGGCAATAAAATAACACAGGATATTCTTCTACTCCCAGGACGAGTGCATTTGTGATTCCAGGTGCAAATCTCTGTTGCCAGGAGCCATGGACTATTCTCAAATTCAAACACTGCATCAGAGATAAGAGTTGGTGCCTTTTCCTTTTATCCCTCTGTTTTTCTCTCCTTTTTCCCCCTCTGATTGTCTTTTCGTTTTCTTTTTAATATTTTTATTGATTTCAGAGAGAGGAGAGGAAGAGGGAGAGAGACATCGATGTGAGAGAGAAATATCGATCGGTTGCCTCCTGTACCCCTGACTGGGGATCGAATCCACAGCCTAGGCGTGTGCCCTGACCTGCAATTGAACCCGCAGCATTTTGGTGCACCGGATGATGTTCCAATTGATTGGGCCCCGGCCAGGGCTGATTTTCATTTCTTTAGCAGGTCACCACTATCCAGTTCTAGGACAATTCTGTCCTCTAATAAAGATCCCCTTTGCAGTCGATCCCACCCCCAACCCCAGGTAGCCACTCATCTACTGTCCATCTTTATAGATTTGCCTTTTCTGCACATTTCGTATGAGTGGAATCATACAATATGTGCTCTTTTGTAACTGGCTTCTTTCACTTCACAGCATGTTTTTGAGGTTTATCTATATTGTTAACAGCACATGTCAGTACTTTGTTCCTTTTTATTGTTGAATATTATTCCATTCTTTGGAAATACATTTTGTTTATTCATTCGCCAATTGATGGACATTTGTATTATTTCCAATTTTTGGTCCTTATGAATAACTAGAGGCCGGGTGCACGGAATTTGTGCACTCGGGCGGGGGTCCATCAGCCCAGCCTGCACCCTCTCACAGTCCGGGGGCCCTCGGGGGATGTCCTAAGCTGGCAGTTGGACATCCTTAGCGCTGCTGTGGAGGCGGGAGAGGCTACTGCCACCGCCGCTACACTCGCCACTCATGAGCCCGGCTTCTGGCTGAGCGGCACTCTCCCTGTGGGAGCGCACTGACCACCAGAGAGCAGCTCCTGTATTAAGCATCTGCCCCCTGGTGGTCAGCGCACGTCATAGCGACTGGTCGTTCCACCATTCAGTCGAATTGCATATTAGCCTTTTTTTTTTTTTTTTGAAGTACAATTTCCATTTATTTTCCCCCAGAGAACTTTTCATCACTCTTTAAAGACTTAGCTCCTTACATGGGCTTTGGTGGAGGTCGTGGGGCAGCACCCGCAGGCCTAAATCGGGGTGGGGGTGTTCAGTCCTTCCGGGCTTCTCTGCTGTGAATGGCACAGCTCACACAGGAATGCAGCTTCACATGCAGCTTGGGAAGCACATAGGCGTCGAAGACACTCGCTTCGGAGATGTCCCTGACGGCCGCGGCCTCTCCTATGTTTCGAATGACAAACCTCTTAATGGCCTTGTCCTTGGGCACGCACCGGGCGCAGTTGGTGTAACGAATAGGCTGCACACGGCCTCGGCCTTTTTTGGCACGACCGTTATTCCTTCTTTTCTTGGCCATCTTGGAAACGAGGACCCGAGAGAGCTGCATATTAGCCTTTTGTTATATAGGATGGTCCATGTTTTCATTCCTCTAGGGTAGATTCCTAGCAGTGGAACTGCTGGGTCTGGTAGTAAGCTCTCCACATTCTCACCAACACATGGTTTTATCTGTCTTTTTAAATTATAGTTATCCATGTGGCTGTGAAGTGGCATCGCACTGTGGTTTAGTTTCTATTTCTTGAATAACTAACATGCTGAACAATTTTTTATGTGCTTGTTAGCCATTCATATTTCTTACTTGGTGAGATGTCAATTCAGAAATTTTAAATTGGTTTGTGTACTGTCTTATTATTGAGTGGTAAGAGTTCTCTCTCTACCAGGTACGTTATAGAACACATGGGTTTTTAATTTTCCTCACATCAGCACCGGAGACTGTGGAAAGGGGAAGGGGCAATAGTAAGAATAATTAATTTGTACTATTTGCATGTTGTGAGTTGGACACTGGGCTATGTGTTTCACATGGGTTATTTAAACCATTTTGTCATTTTCTAAAGCTTATAGAACGGTTTCATATGCTTGTTCTACAATTAACAGTTTTTCATAGATAAAGAATAGAAATAGTAGATTTGGAGAATTCTTATATTTGTTGCGAGTTAGGACTGGTCTTTTTTTTTTTTAATATACTTTATTGATTTTTTACAGAGAGGAAGGGACAAGGATAGAGAGTTAGAAACATCAATGAGAGAGAAACATCGACCAGCTGCCTTCTGCACACCCCCTACTGGGGATGTGCCCGCAACCAAGGTACATGCCCCTGACCGGAATTGAACCCGGGACCCTCCAGTCCGCAGACGGACGCTCTATCCACTGAGCCAAACCGGTTTCAGCAGGACTGGTCTTTTAATATTATGACTATTAAGACTAAATGGTGATAATACAGATGCTGATTGCCAGTGATTTAAACAAGCTAGATGTTTATTTCTGTCTCCTATGACAGGCTGACATTAGCCAACCTGGATGTGTGGGGGGACTCCACAGGGTGAAACACCTTATATCTTGTTATTCTTTAAAATGCAGTTCTGCTTCAGGATCCAAAGGGCCATTCCAGTGTCCTGACCCCTTGCAGGCAGTGGGAAGTAGAAAAGAGGAGAGGGATCCCATTCCTTTTTTTTTTAATTTAAAATTTTAGTTTTCAATTAGAGTTTACATTCAATATTGTTTTATATTAGTTTCAGGTGTACAGCATGGTGTTTAATACAGTCATAGCTTTACAAAGAGTTCTCCCTGATATTTCCAATACCCACCCTAGCACCATACATAGTTATTACAATATTATTGACTATATTTCCTGTGCTGTACTTTGCATCCCTGTGACTATTCTGTACCTCCCAATTTGTAGTTCTTAATTCCTCTACCTTTTCACACGGCCCCCCAACTCCCTCCTCCTTCTTTGTGTCTGTGAGTCTGTTTCAGTTTTGTTTGTTGGCTTATTTTGTTCTTTAGACTTTACATATAAGTGAAATCATGTGGTATTTGCCTTTCTCTCTCTGACTTATTTCACTTAGCATAATACCCTCTAGGTCCATCCATGCTATCATAATTGGTAAGATTTCATTCTTTCTTATGGCCGAGTAATATTCCATTGTATATGTGTACCACAGCTTTTTTTACCCACTCGTCTCTTGATAGGCACTTGGGTTGCTATATCTTGGCTACTGTAAATAACACTGCAATGAACATAGGGTGCCTGTATTCTTTTGAACCAGTCCAGTGTCTTGGGTTTCTTTGGATACATATCCAGAAGTGGAATCGCTGAGTCATAAGGCAGTTCCATTTGTAATTTTTTGAGGACCTTCCATACTGTTTTCCATAGGGAGGGAGCCCTTTCCTTTTAAGAACCTGACACTGAAGTTCAAGTATCATTTCTACTCACATATTATTGGTTAAACTTAGTCATGTGGTAATGCTCCCATGTAAGAGAGTCTGGGAAATGTGTTCTTTATTCTGAGGCAATGTGTCCATCTGAAACTTAGGGGTTAAGGCCTAAAACCTAAGGTTGAGGGTAAGAGAAGAGAACAGATGTTGGGGGCCATTGTTGGGCTTGAGGGCTCCTGTAACTAGTCTGTGCGGGATACTCATTCATTTTTCATTAAAGAAAGACTAGTTGATATGCAGTTGTTGGCCTAAGCCTTATTAAAGAGTTACTCTACTATTGTCTTTAGAATCACTCTAGAATGTTCTTCATGGTGAAGTAGTCATAAATTATTATTGCTCAGGGAATTTGAAAGTAACTTAGTGATTAAATCTGATTTTGGAGTTGCTGTACTGAGTATAGGTTTTTATATACCAGCTGGTAGGAAGGATGGCAAATAAGAGGACAGCTTCTGCCAGGTCGGCTTGGAAAGCAGAACTCTTGGTTTTGTAGTTTTCTTTTCAAGTGGCTGTTTCCTCCTGCTGTCACCACAGCCACTCACTGAGCAGTTAACGGCAGCCATTCTTCTCTGGTTAATATGTACTTCTGGATTAATATGCCCGATCTGTCGCTGTAGAGAGAAAAGGAGCGTTTAGAGTTGTCATTGCTTCTCTAAGGACAGCAGGCATTTCTAGTAAGTGTGGGCAAGAAACTGTCTGGATCCATTTGTTCTTTGTGTGTTTAAAACCTTGACAACAAAAATTGGTACTAAATGTTTTGAAGAAACAAGCATTAATTTCTAGGTTTCCAGCTCGAGATTCTCAAGTGCCGAGGGAATCCGAACTTGTGCCGCCCTTTTCGGCTGCCCCCGAGATACCTGGGCAAACAGGGCTCCTCCAGAACCTCCTGACCCCGCTGGGTCTCGCACTGTGGGGAGGTTCAGACAGCTTGTTTTCTTTCCCTTCTGGGCCTTCTCTCTGCACTCCCCTCCAGCTGCCTTCCTCCCCACCCCCAGAGTAACGTGATCTCCTAGGCCTGGTCTGCTGCTTTCGCAGATTCTTTTAGTCTTAGAGAAAGAGAGGAAAAGATTAACCATTGGTTTCCCAGTTCAAAGTTAACAAAACCATAAAAGCCAAAAACAGTGTCAGTGTTTGAAAATGAGTGTATAGCTTATAAATAACCAGTGCCTTTATTAATCGTCTGTATTTTAATCGTTTAAAGTACTTAAGGTTACCCTCTTACAAAGATAATAAGAGGCCTTTAGGATTATTGCAACTTTGCTATTTTTGTTTCTTTTGTAAATATCTTAATCTTTATTTAATATTCAGATTAAAAACAAACAAATAAGATTTTTGTGATTTAAAATAAAATTCTGTGGCATTTTTTAAAAAGTTAACCAAAGTAAAGGGACAAAAACAATTCATGAAAACATGCAAAATATCTTAAAGTTGAATTCAAGTACTTAGAGTTTAATAAGAATATCCCAAACTATTTTTGTTCTGTAATATATGTTTATAGCTTAACTTTAAGCTGTGTAACTGGATTTAAGAATTCGGGGTTTGGTTGTTTCTTCACAACAGCAATGTTAAGATTTGAGACCTATAGTTTATAACAAATTTTAAATAGTTTTTCACTCTCTTGCCCTGGCTGGGCTGGTGTGCTCAGTGGTTAGGGTATTGCCTGTGCACCAAAGGGTTGTAGGTTTGATTCCCTGTCAGGGCACATACCTAGGATTGGGGTTTGATTCCGGGGGGCGCATTTGTGAGGCAACCAATGGTGTTTTCCTCTCACATTGATGTCTCTGTTTTTCTCTCTCCCTCTCCCTACTCCCTCCCTCTCTCTCTCTAGTATCATCAGGTGAGGATTAAAAAAAAATGTTTTTCACTCTCACATTCTAAAACTGGTCTTAAGTATGGGTAACTAGTGGGTGTCATATAATGGAAAAATATCTAACAAGGGAGTTTGGAAATCTGGGTTCCATTCCTGACGCTGCCATTAACTTGCTGTGAGACCTTGTGCACGTTATCTAACCTGCCTGTGCTTCAGCTATCTCATTCATAAAATGGGCAAAGTAGATTTTTATTTAAAATTATTAAAGATTGCAGACCTATTTTTTATCACTATTCCCTCCCCAGCTGCACTAAAATTACAGTAAAAAGATTTTTTAAAAAGTGAAAATACATAAGGACTAAAAGAATTCAAAAGGATAAATGGATAAGAGAAGTGAACTCATTTTTAGAAAATGGCAGTCAAAAGCTAGACTTAGCAGAACTGAGGAAGATGAAGTCCAACCTCTTCTGAGAGAGACATTGGTTAGAAGTGAGCCTGTTTGCTTATAAGAACCCGAGGGGAAAATCAGAAATTAGAGGCATTAGTACCATAGAAAGCAGGGGGTGAGGGGCCTGTAATTGAAATCAAAGGGATCAATTGAAAGTCTGTAAAAGGGATGTTCAGATTTTCCACACCCTCCCCAGCCCTGTACAGCCAGATCACCTCTCCTTCCCACCCACGTGAGACTAGAGATTTTATATTGAGAAATTGCTCTATAAAGTCTCTGGACTCAGGGTATTATTGGGCAAGAGGAGATTTTTTTTTAAAGGCTGCACACAATAGTGAGATTCTCAGCCCTCTCCCATTTCCTGCTAGCCAGGGCCCTAACCTATGGGAGATGTAAAGATTCTTTTGGGGGTAGAAAAACCAAATGGGATGGCCCTAGAGAAAAGCCCATTTGGCGATTCCTTAAGTGAATAGCTCACCACCTCCCATCATTAAAGTCCACCAGTTGTCATGCCCATTTCATGCTTGCTTTTTAGTTCCTTACTTGTACATAATAAGTGGACAGCCACGTTTCTCTACACATTAGAGAAAAGTCTCTAATATGATAGATAAAGGGTAAAACAAATTCACAGAAAAAAAAGCAACTTGGTGGAAATAAAGACAATGTAGGAAACAGAAGAATTCAGAACTTTCCTTTGCTAGTCCTCAGAGAGAGAGGTTGCACACATCAAACAAGAGTATGTTGTTAAAAACAGTAGCAATCAGAACAAGAATGAACTCTTTAATACCGAAAACCTTATAGCCAAATTTTAAATTCAACAGAAGACTTGGAAGATAGCCTATCTTGGAAAGTAGAATATAAAGACAAAAACATGGACAATAAGAAACAGGGGCTGCTGTTTTTATTATAAGACTTTTAGCACTATTTGTCTTTTATCCATGTGTATATATTACTTTGATTAAAAAAATAAAAATTAAAAAATATCAAAAGTTAAAAATAATCAATAATATTAGTTTCCTCCTGGAGAAAAATTGTTTAATAGTCATGTTAACATGTTAATTATAAAAATACAATGGAGTCTTACAGTAATGAGATTTGCTAGAAAGTGGATTTACTCAAAGATAGTCAGTGAGAATTGTAGCCCTGGGAATAACCAGGGCACTCACAAACCATCAGTGTTTTTGGAAGACAGTCATATGTGCGGCCTGCACATCCCGTCCTGGGCCTGAAATAGGCCCCGGTAAGATGTGGGGTGTGGAGTTTGTGATTTGCCATAAAGCATAGTTGCAAAACCTTGGCTTTAGGATTAAAAGTAAGACTCTATGGCATTTCGATTTTAGTTGTTACTCCTACCCCGTAGCTAATATTTCTTTCCCTTAACAAAATGAACTGATTTCCTTTTCCCTGGGAAAACCTCCAGACTGCTTTCACTCCCTCAGACTGTGCTTTCTGAATCATTTTCACATATCACATTTGTTAATTTTAGCTCTTAACTTAGTCCCAGTAAGACTTAGACAGGAACACAGACCATCACCTGACATAGTAAGAGCCCTCATTTGGAAATAACAAATAGCTCCTGTTTATTGAGCACTTTCCATACATGATTTCTAACCTTCATAACCCTGTGACATAGCTACTCTTATTACCACCCCCACCCCAATTTTACAGCTGAGAACATTGAGCTGAGAGGTAAAGCCACTCGCCCACACCACCACAGTGAGTGCCCAGTCCAGAGTCATCAGGCCTTTGTGACACTGGCTGGTAAATAGTGCGATCTCACTGACAGTGTGTGACACTTAGAGATGATTGTGTCCTATACAGTAGTGGCAAACATGGGCGTGATTGATGTGCTTTTCTAAGCGGCATCCTCTTTCAGTTGGACACACAGTGGACCCAGAAAGCTAGAGAATCTCGCAGCCTCTCACTGGACTGTGTTTGCAGAATCAAATCAAAGGAAGTGGGTTTTGTTGGCATGTGCATGTGAAATAGCATGCACATATTTCAAGTGTCTGCCCTTTCCCACTAAAATTATTGGCTGGGCTGGAAACAGTGAAAGGGTCAGTCAGATCTGGGATTATTTGGTCCTAAGGGTCCCAAACCAGCCCCCACATCAGATTCACCTACCTGCCTTACACTCCTACCCCATCCTGCTGTTCACAGGTGGAGTTTCAACACCCTGCCTCCTTCTTGGCGTCCTGTCTCCTTCCTCCTTCCCTTGACCCCCTGTCTGCTCCCCCACCCCTTAAAAATAGGACTGAACTCCAAACTTTTAAAAAGTTCAATTTTTTTTATCCTAAAATATTCTTCAGAAAAGAGTCCCCTTTTGGTAACTCTTTCTAGAGTTGTACCTTTCTTAAATTCAGAAATTGCTTTCAAATGAATAAATTGTAGAAATACCTGTTGATATTTGTCTATTCCCAGTGAAAATAAGAAGCAAATCTTTCCTCTTCTAAAACGGCGGTTTTTCAAACTTCAGTACTGTACCCACTCAGCTCATCTAGGGCCTTCAGAGGCAGCGCGCTCCGCACAGTCTGATCCCGGAGTCCTGAACGGAGACCAGTCTGCTTGTCAGCAGTCCCACCGGTGATCTCAGTAAGTTGTCCCTGCACCCTGCTTTGGACACACAGCTCTGTTCATACTTCAATCTAATATAGGACCTTTATTCTTTCCTTCTTACTCTTCTTAATATGTCTTAAAATATTCTGGTTAGCTCTAATTCCCAGAACTATTTTCTTTTAAGACATATTCTTCCAATTTCTGTTTCATCCTCTGGCTTTATACATATTGTCCACTTTTCACTTAAATTGCAAATTATGTGCCATTTTGGAAAATTCAAGGACTTTGGACTTGATTACTTCCTCGCTTTGTATATTTGAACAAGAATATTTCCTCTTTCCCCCTCCTCTCCCAGTTTCCTTACCTGTGGAATGAAATTACATTATACAGTGTCAGAGGATTGCTGTGAGGCTTGTGCCTGGCACGTATTAGGTGCACAGTAAGTGTCTGTCCTTTCCCAAACGGAACGCAGCGTGACAAACAAGTTAAGTAGGTCACAGTCTTTCATTTCTTTGTTGTTGTTGTTGTTGTTTTCTTTATTTTTTTAAGTTAATGCCCTTGAGGCTTAAGATTGCTTAGAGGGAATCCTTGGGCCTTCCTTCAGTATAGTAAGAAGATTGAGGCTCTACTTGCTTGTAACAGAATGCCTTTTGTATCTTGCAAGTGAGTTTCATAAGGATCAACACTGGATCTGGAAAGGATAGTACAGGTTTGATATGGTAGTGTACAGTTTGGTGATAGTTTCAATATTCGTTGTTGCTAATTCAGTTTTGGACACAGTTTGTAAGTTAAGCATTACTCATTTTAAAAAAATATATTTTATTGACTTTTTTACAGAGAGGAAGGGAGAGGGATAGAGAGTTAGAAACATCGGTGAGAGAAAAACATCGATTAGCTGCCTCCTGCACACCCCCTACTGGGGATGTGCCCGCAACCAAGGCACATGCCCTTGACCGGAATCGAACCAGGGACCCTTAAGTCCGCAGGCCGACGCTCTATCCACTGAGCCAAACTGATTAGGGCAAGCATTACTCATTTTAAGAGGATAAAGTCATTTTAGACTCAAGAGCAGAATATTAGTAATAGTCATTAGCTTTTTTAAAATAAACTTACATCCCAATATAAAGCATAGAACATGCAAACAAATATCTGGGCCTATATTAGCTGATAGTATTCAAGGATATGGTTAGAATTGCAAAAATGCCCATTAATGTGTATATAATTCTTGGCATTACTTGCCAATTTGAATATATAGCCTTTTAATATGAAATGCTCTATAATGACAGGCTTTATCATAGTCTGGTCCGAAGCTCTTGAACTTTCCAGAATGGCACCAGAACAGATTATTGTATTTTTCAGCTTGTTTGTACTGGTGTCGCCCTTTTGAATTTTATTTTTGACTTTACACTTGGAGGTTGAAAGGTTTAAGACAACACTCAACAAGTCAGCAGTGGTTTCCTGAAGGCTCTCCAGTGAGGAGTGTCCCCCGATTCTAGATGGCACCCACAGGCACTCTGCTTGTTACCTGTAGCCCTGTGTCTCCGGGTGGCGGGGCCTTCTCAGGTGCTCCTGAGGCCTGACCTGGCACCACAGCACCAACCGCAGGTTCACTCTGTCACAGTAAAAACGTTTTGTACATCGATGAGAATTTATAAAGTTATCGATGCCTTTGCTGAGAACCCCTGTGATATGCACTAGTCACATCCAGTCAGATCTTGAATTTTTATGTGCTCTTTATGGCAGACCTAAATGAAGATCTTCTAACTTAGCCATTCCTGGGTACTGAAGATACCCATGTTTTGGTCATTACCCTGTAGGCCGGAAAGTAAAGCAAATGAATCCAGCGTTGTCTCTGGGCTGATCACCATAGCCAGGATCTCTCAACTAAGGCTTCCTCTGAAACATATACCAACCTTAGTTATCTAACCAAAGATACAGATATTCAAAGCTTTACCTACTTGTAAACTATTTCTGGTCAGGTGTGGCTGTGTATTAATTCACTGGTCAGGAGCCTGATCCTTGGGCCCAGGTAGACCTGGGTTGAGTCCAGCGCTGCCTGTTTCCATATGTAAGACCTTTGGCAAAGTACTTGACCTCACTGAGCTCCGAGAATGGGGAAATAATACCGTTTTCCTTACAGGGTCGTTGTGCAAATGCAGTGTAGTAGTGTGGACAGACCATGCTTTTCACAGATTCTGACACACAGTGAGATCTCAGTGCATGTTAGTTGTGTGTGTGTGTGTGTGTGTGTGTATGTACATATATATACACACATATACATATATGTACATACATATATATATTGATTTGAGAGAGAGAGGAAGGGAGAGAGAGAAACATCGATTTGTTGTTCCACTTACTTTTGCATTCATTGGTTGATTCTTGTATGTGCTCTGATCTGGGATCGAACCTGCAACCTTGGCATATTAGGACGACACTCTAACCAGCTGAGCTACCTGACTAGGGTAATACACGTTAGTGCTTATTATTCATGTGCTCTAAGATATGGACTAACTTAGGTTTTTTGTGTGTGTGTTTTTTAAACAATAGTTTTTATTTTTACAAAGAGGGAAAGAGAAACCTATGTGAGTGTAGCATTGACCAGCTGCTTCCTGCATGATCTCCACCAGGGATCGAGCTTACAACCTGGGCATGTGCTCTGACCTGGAATCAGACCAGCAACCTTGTGGTGCTCAGGATGATGCCCAACCAACTGAACCACACCAGCCAGGACTGGACTAACTTAGTTTTTCTGCCTGTTGCTTTGATACTATTACTAAATTTTGTTTTCTATTGTTACTGATATTTATCTGATTTTTATTAAATTATTTGGTATGATTGGGGACCCTATTGTTTCCTGTTGACCTGGATTTCTGGTTTTATGCCAAGTAACACATTCTTGTGATATGCCATTGTCTCTTATCAGTCCTGACCTGAGTTATACACAGATTTGAGCCCAACACAGCAGTGAACTGGGTTTTAAACAATGGTGCCGTGACACCTGCCGGACAAGGGAAACAGTTCTCTGCGGAAGAAAATGAGGCAAAGCAGGGATGCAGGCCCTGCCTGAGGAGTTCTCGTTGTGGGGACCACATCCCTTGCACATAATCAGAAATTACGTTGGAATGTGAACGCGCACATCTCTTCCTTGTTCCAGCCGTCTCCGAGCCTGAATGTAGGATTTGACGAATGTGTTGCATACTTCTGTTATGTGGGTTCCAGATCTCGATTATTCATTCCTTAACCACCCATTGAGTTTAGCCTTAATCACAGTAAGCTCACTGGATAGAAATGAGACCATTATTGGTAACTCCAAAGGAATTTGCGTTATTCACCAGCGTTCTGGGGACGTGGGGTTTGCCGGGGCGCGGTGGGCCTTAGCAGTGCCGGTTGGGAACTTCTGGTTTCCGAAGTGGCGGAGCACCTGCAGTCTCCCCAGGGGAGCAGCTGGTGCGGCCTGTTTCTTCCGTGGGGTGTGAGGATCGCCTGTGCTCAGATGCTCTGCTTCTAAGAAATCCTGTTGATGTAGAAGTTGGATTGGTTTGGACCGCGGTGATGGTCTAGTTGGCCTGGGCCTTACAACGCCCAGAACGGGTCCGGCGCCGAGGGGGTTAAGTGAAGGCTGTTCGGAGGCGGGGGCGGGCCTCGCGGGCCGGGCTCGGGGCCCTTTGTTAACAGGCGCGTCCGGAGCGGAGACCGAGACCCGGCCGCGGCCAGGGGCGGGCGCGCGGAGCGGCGGGGAGGCCGCATGGCGGGGCCACGGGGGCCCGGGAGGGCGCACGGAGCCAGAGCGACGAGCCGAGCCTGAGCCGCGCCGCGGAAGAGAAGGGGGCGCTGGCCCTCAGGGCTCGGCACGAAAATGTTGGAGATCTGCTTGAAGTTGGTGGGCTGCAAGTCCAAGAAGGGGCTCTCCTCGTCCTCCAGCTGCTACCTGGAAGGTACGCGCCGGGCCCGCGGCGGGAGTGGGGCGCGGCGCCGCGCGGCCGCCAGCCGGGCCTCCTGGGCCTTTCCCGCCTGCGCGCTCCCTCCTCGCTCCCTCTCCTTCCCTCCCTTCCTTTCCTCTCCATCCCCCTTTTCTGGCTCTTTCTCTCGGCAGCCCCTGGCGGTGCCGGCCGGGGGCCGGGGGAAGGGGGCCGGGCGCTGGGCCCCGCGCGCTCCTCGCCCTGGAGAGCCCGCGTCGGGATGGCGGTGTCCAGGGGGCCCAGCCGCGGGCTTCGACCGAAAAAGTTTGGGAAAGCGAACTCTGCGGGCCTGAACGGCCCACAGTGTGGAATTTCCACCGTCAGTTGGAAATTATGTGTCCAAAAGGTCGACCTGTGTTTGTGAAAGATACGGTTTTCGTTAGGTATCCGGCAACGACAAAAGGAGCACGGCTCTACCATTTATGGATACAGAATTCCAAGTGATCTTTCCACTCGCCGGCCCTAACCAAACAGACCGCGAGGAGGTCTCAGACATTCCCGCTCTGTCGATGGAGTAAAGAGAAATCACACCAGATTTAAGAAGGCATTTGAATGAGTCCAGAGCATTTGGGGGAGGGGGAGTAGCCACATGTTAGGTGACTTCAAAAAAGCTGCGAGCCAAGAGCGGTTCACTTTTGCCTTCTTTCCGTTCTGCTCTTTTTCTTATCTAAGCCCTCCCCTCCCCCCTTGCCTGTTGCTTGTCTTCCTTTTCTGTCCCAGTAAGGTGACGGCTGGAAAAAGTGAATTGAGGATGAGTGGTTATCATTTGATAGCTTCAAGATGGATCTGAAATTGATCTGCTTTTCGGCTGGTCATCCAGGCTCTTTGCTTTCAGCTGAAAAGGCTGATTGTACTTCAGCGATGTAATCCTGCTTGCATTTCTCCATCAGTTTCATTGAGGGCTTAAAATAGGAATAGACATGTAAAGCTCATTTTAGAACAAGTAGGTTTTCTACTATCGTGCCAGGAAGTTGTAATGTTTTTCTTTTTAAAATGAAGGGGAAATAAACAGAGGCCTCAATAATTGTCTAAACTATTTTTCTTTTCACTTTTTGATTTGAGGGCCTGCCTAGAATCATATATGTAGCTCAAACCATAAACCCCAATGATATAGGCAAAGCCTGTTTGCCCTTTTTGCCACAGTAGGTGTACCTGGGTCCCTTTTCCCTCTCTGGGATTTGGGGCCTGAGAGAAGGCCCACCCAGATGGAGTGGGCTCACAAAATCTAGCATTAGGAGAGAGATGGTTTATTTGTCCCCTAAAAGTTCATATCTGAACAGCCAAAATCAACTTCAGTTAATACGTGGCTTGTTTTCCAAGTTGCTCAAAATTCTGAACACATTCTCATTTACATCTGTAACGAGTTAGTGTCAGGCATTATCATCTCCATTTTGCAGATGGATGCCTAAGGCTGAGGAGATGAATGGACTTTTGTAACTGCAGAGCTGGAGGAAAAGTTTAGGTCACAGCTGTGACACTGTTTTGTTTTCGTGTGTGGGGCAGTTAATAGTACCTGGCTGGTTTAATTATTCTTTTTGGGGGAGGGGGGGTCTAAAGTGACTTATTCCAGCTTGTCTTGAAATAATGTTGGCTCTCAAGTCTGAAGGAAAAAAAAAAGATTCTGGTACAACAGACGGCTTTAGTTAAGGCTTTATCTGGAAAGCTATCCCTATAGGAATTTTTTATTGTTACTGAGTTTTCCTGATGTCGTTGTTGTGTTTAATTGGGAAAAGTAAATGAAATTATTATTTTGTAGTTGAGAGAATTTAACAGACCTCAGTGATCCTTTCTTAAAGACTGGATGTGCTATTAGTCTCTTGGGAAAAATAGTTGCCAACATCTGGGTAAGTAATCCAGCCTTTCTGTTTTTACTGACATCTAGATCAATCAATCAGTGTTTATTGACAGCCACTGGGGCCCAGTCATCACACGTCATGGAGAGAATTAAGTATGGTCAAGTTTTCCATCCTATCAAAGTAGGGTCAGCTGTAAATGCAACTTGATCATGCATCTACTTTGCTATTCGGGCCTAGCTGTCAAAGCAATTATTAAATGCTTACTGTGTGCCAACCACTGTTTCAACATTCTGTGATTTCATTTGCTTCTCATGATGGCCTTGTGGTTATTTCCATTTTATTGATGAGGAAACTGAGGCACCGAAAGATTAGGAAACTTGTCTAAGGTAACAGAGCTAGCAAGTGGTGGTGCTGGGATTTGAACCCACGCTGTCTGTCTACTCAGCTTTGTGGACTGTGACTGTTTATCTTCTTTGGAACTCTCCGTGGATGTTAAAATGATATCTTCAGAAACTCTAATGCCTCAAAAGGAGGTATTTCTTTCCCTTCTGGAAACCTGATACTGATAAGAACAATTACCTTTAGTCCTTTTGATTCCTCTTTGAAATCAATAAAAACATATTTAAAAAAATAGCTGTACATGACAGCACATTCTAAAAGGGTATTTAGTGAAAGGTAATTCTGTCTCCTGTGCAGTGTCCCTGCCCAGAGGCACTCGGGAGTTTCATCTGTGTCCTCCTAGAACAGCGGTCGCCAGCCTTTCAGACCTCACGGACCACTGGTTGGCGACCGCCGTTCTAGAAGTATTTCATGCATGTAAAAGCATTTATAGCATTTTAATTTTGTTCATCAGCTTTGTGAAAATGTATCTTTATAGCTGCATCGATTTACCATAATCATATCTTTATAATCTTTGGTCTACTTCAAACACTGAACTTGCTGTTACTCCTTACCTGTAGCGATGTGAAAGGAAACATGAACATTAGCCATTTGAATTCACCTTTTCTCCAGTTTACTTTTACTCGTTCATATGTTTGTATTTGCATACATGGTGTATGGATGTTGTACAGGGACATGTAAGCTCTGTGTGGTGGAATAAAAAACTAATGTCTGTGAAGTGAACTCTTGCTGAACTTTCAAATTTTATCTTAAGGGCCCTCCTTTACGCTTCTTGTCAGCAGTTAACTTTCCGGCGAGTGCTTTCTGTGGTCCAGCCACACAGACACACTGGAGTACTTCTGCTTCAGAGATGCTGCACTCTTTCTGAACACGCCCTCCTGAGCTCATCAGCTCTTCTCTTGTTTAGGAACAAAGACAATCCGAGGCGCCTCTGGAGCGGGATAGCCAGCCCGATCCGTTCACTGGGGCTGTTAGAACCACTGGGCTGTTAGAACCACTGGGCTGTTAGAACCACTGGGGCTGTTAGAACCACTGGGCTGTTAGAACCACTGGGCTGTGTTAGAACCACTGGGCTGTTAGAACCACTGGGCTGTTAGAACCACTGGGCTGTTAGAACCACTGGGGCTGTTAGAACCACTGGGGCTGTTAGAACCACTGGGCTGTTAGAACCACTGGGGCTGTTAGAACCACTGGGGCTGTTAGAACCACTGGGGCTGTTAGAACCACTGGGCTGTTAGAACCACTGGGGCTGTTAGAACCACTGGGCTGTTAGAACCACTGGGCTGTGTTAGAACCACTGGGCTGTTAGAACCACTGGGGCTGTTAGAACCACTGGGGCTGTTAGAACCACTGGGCTGTTAGAACCACTGGGCTGTGTTAGAACCACTGGGCTGTTAGAACCACTGGGGCTGTTAGAACCACTGGGGCTGTTAGAACCACTGGGCTGTTAGAACCACTGGGCTGTGTTAGAACCACTGGGCTGTTAGAACCACTGGGCTGTTAGAACCACTGGGCTGTTAGAACCACTGGGGCTGTTAGAACCACTGGGCTGTTAGAACCATTGGGGCTGTTAGAACCACTGGGCTGTTAGAACCACTGGGGCTGTTAGAACCACTGGGCTGTGTTAGAACCACTGGGCTGTTAGAACCACTGGGGCTGTTAGAACCACTGGGCTGTTAGAACCACTGGGGCTGTTAGAACCACTGGGCTGTTAGAACCACTGGGGCTGTTAGAACCACTGGGGCTGTTAGAACCACTGGGGCTGTTAGAACCACTGGGGCTGTTAGAACCACTGGGGCTGTTAGAACCACTGGGGCTGTTAGAACCACTGGGGCTGTTAGAACCACTGGGGCTGTTAGAACCATTGGGGCTGTTAGAACCACTGCGCATTTCTGACGGGAGAGGCCCGGGCACCGAGCACTTCATCCACACCCTCACGTTCTCGTCCCAGTGCTCCGAGGCGTTCAGAGGAGAGGAGGAAGAAGGGCCCCGTTCACTTTGGTGGAAACACTTTTGAATTTTGAGTCAGGAGATCCGCTATTGTCCGACTTCTCTCAGCTTTTCTGTTTCATTACCTCTGAGACAGAACAAGGACCCTCTGTCCAGCTCACCTGAGAGGATGGCTTTGAGAACATATGAGATGATTCAGGTGGAAGTTTTGAAACAAATAAAATGCTTAATATATGTATTGATACCAATACGAGGCTCCTTTGAGATGTCCTTCAGTCCAGAGAGTTTTCTGGCTAGGATATACGTGCTAAGGTCCCATTCTTATAAGGCCCGCAGCTCTGGAGCCAGCCGTGTGGACCCAGGTGCCATCATGCTGCCCAGGGATCTTGGGCACATTGCTTTCTGAGCCTGGGTGTTCTCGTTTCTAAAACAGGCTGAGTAGTTCCTGTCTTGTTGAGTTGGTAGATTCACATGAGAGATTTCATTTAAATTGTTTAGCACAGACCCGGGCATGGAGCAAGATGTTAGCATGTGTTAGATGTTGTTATTTTAAACAAATACTTAGCAGTCTAAAAATGTTGGTGTTGCAAATTTTTCTAATGGCTGAAATATGATAGAATTGAGTTGAACCCATCCATAGTTTCTCTTTTTTTTTTCCTGATAGTTTTTCTTGTTAACAAAACAGTTTGTTTCCAAGTTTGTTTTGATGCATGTAATTAATATTTCCTGTCCTTGGTTTTAAGGAAAAGTATCTTCCCTTCCTCTGATTCTATCTTATTCCCATGGTGAAAATTTTAATTATGGAAGAAAAAATCCTATTGGTTCATGGTTGGCATTTTATTTCTTCTCTCCAGAGGGAGTATGTTCATAGCTCCAAACATGTGAAAGCTAAAAATCTCATACTGCTTACTACCTTGTTGCAAAATAATTTTGCTAGTGTCATTAAACACTGATCCAAAACAGAAACAGGAAAAATTGTCAATTGTTAGGCTTTAAAAATACATAACAATATTGTACAACGTGATGATTATGGTTAACAAATACTGTATTGTATATTCGAAAGTTGCAAAGAATAGGTCTTTATAAAGTTTCTCCTTCCAAGAAAAAAGTTATAGCTATGTGTGGTAATGGATGTTAACTTTTATGATAATCCTTTCACAATATATACATATATCAAATTCTTAACCTTTAACTTATACAATATCATTATACCTTAAAACTGGGAAAATATATGTAACAAGAACTAAAGATCAAATGTGACATTGGAAGAATATATAACTTTCTTCTGTAATGGTGGATTGTAGTAGAACACAGAAGAACAATTTCTAAAACAAATGCTTAAGTTAGTCTTTCTTTTTCGCCTTTTTTTTTTTTTTACAGCAGAAAGTTTTAAACCTGTGACAAAAGCAGACAACATAATGGACTCCCTGGTACTCCTCACCCAGCTGTAATATTACCAACTTCTGGTCCATCTTGTTTGCTTTCCTATTGAAGTTACAGTTCCAAAGCCATTGAATAGCTTTGCTAGTTACTGACTCCTTTTAAAAAAATATTTTTATTGATTTTTTTTATAGAGAGGAAGGGAGAGGGATAGAGAGTTAGAAACACGATGAGAGAGAAACATCGATCAGCTGCCTCCTGAACACCCCCCACTGGGGATGTGCCTGCAACTAAGGTACATGCCCTTGACCAGAATCGAACCTGGGACCCTTCAGTCCACAGGCCGATGCTCTATCCATTGAGCCAAACTGGTTAGGGCTAGTTACTGACTCTTGAGAGTCTAATTTTGTCCTCAGGTAATAAGAGTTGTCCTCCAAAATGGCTTTTCAAGTCCTGTCCTAACCCACACCGTAGGTGATTTGTTATCCTCTCTGTGTTGGGTGGTGGTGATAGGAAAGACAGACACATGAGGCAGAGGAGAAACAGGTGGGAATGAGAGAGGGAAGGGAGGAGAGGAGCAGGAAAGGGAGGGAGAGACGGGGAGATACAAAGAGACTGGGCGACAAAGACAGTAGGCTGGGACAGGAAAGGGAAACCAAGATGAGAGGGAAGGGAGACACAGAGAGAGAGGGGACTGGGGTAGAGGGAGGGTGTCCTGAGAGGAAGAAAAAGCAAGATCATGAGAGAGAGGCAGGGTTGGCAGCTGAGTAGGATCGCTGGAGGGAGGGCCAGGGGAGTAATTTCTCTCTCTGCCGCTGTTTCCTGCCCTCAAATGCAGTAATAATGGAGTTTGCGTAAGAAGGTGGTAGGATTTAGTGCAGATAAAGTGCATGGCACAGTGCTGGTACTCAGTAAGGGATCAATAACACCTATTGTATTGCATTTCGTTGCATAAACTTTAACTTCATTACTCTTAATTTCTCTTTAGAGACCTAATTCTTACCAGTCCTCAAATTTAGCTACTAGCATTGTACATTGAATACCTGAAAATTGAATCTAAAGGCAGGCCATGAATAGAATTAGCCATTGCTTTTAGGAGCCAAAATATCTTCTCTGTTCACGTCCAGCTACTCAGGTTAGCAATAGAAATAATAATGGCTAATGGGACATTCTGGGGAAATTGCCTGCCATTGGGTAACCCCTCTACTTCATTGACTTGGATCTAAACTGACCCAGGAGTCCTGGATGATGCTTTAAAGAAGAGCAGGAGATGAGAAGTGAGTGCTTTCAAACCAGCTCAGGCCTGGCAGGCAGAGCGGAGCCTCTCAGGCTGTTGCGATGGCCTGTGGCAGAAGAAAACCGCTTTTCTCTCCCACAGACAAAAACTGCGTGGAGGGTGGGCCTCTCACCATGCTGTCTGCCTGTTAGGAAGCATCGAGAAATGGACTCGTGTTACACCAAGGTGTGTTTTAGGGTCTTGGCCATACTTTACCTTCCATTAACAAGTATTTACTGCATTTCCTACATCTTCATAAAGGCTTTCCTGGTCAGGGTTCATTTGCTTTTCATCTTTACTATCTACTATTTCTGCTCTTCTGCTGTTAGAGGTTAACAGGTAGTTAAGGTGCACTCTTAAGTGGTGACGCAGTGTTTTTTATCTTGTTGCTAAAGAAGAACAAATGCAGGTGATCCAAGTAGGAGGTAATTTAAATAAACGGGGGGCAGTGCTGTACGTCCTGCATCATGAGGCCAGTGCTGAACACTCTGGAAACGCTTGGTCTCTGCCCAAAAGAAGTCGATGTTTGTGGTGACAGTAACAAGAGAAGTAATTGCCCTGTAGTGCCCGGTACCACACCTGACATTCATACAAAAATGGTCTGCATGCAGTGTGCATTGAGGCCCCTCCCTCCCCGCCCCCGCACCCCCGCACACACACACACACACAGCCCGATCAGGGACTGGGTCCATACTGTTGTTGTCCTGTTGTGCATTTGAGTCCCCGAGGCTCAGAAATGAGCATCTTCCAGATGTGGTGGGCTGAGGTTTGAACAAGGCTTGCCCAGGCTAATGGTACTGCAAGGAACACGGATTCCTTAGGGCGGTAATAGAAACCGACACCAAATACCCAAGTGAGGTGAAGGGTGAGTAAGCCTGAGTGAGAGGCGGTCGGGGGCGGAAGGACAAATCGGATGTTTATAGAGGTGTGAGGTCGGGAGGATGAATTCCAGGGAGAGTACATGGCCCTTGTCAAGGTGCACACAGATGAGGCAGGAACAGGGTTTGCCTGGGGAAACGGCAAGGCATCTGGGGAGGCTGGAGTGGAAAGTAGGGGTCATTGGAGAAGATGGTCCCTGACCAGACCCCCAAGGGCCTCGTGTGCCTGCTTTAGGAGCTCGGACGTCAGCAGTGGTGGCACCAAGAGCAGCCGCAACCACGTTGTGAGGACCTGTCACACGCTAGGAGCAGTGCCTCCCACTTTGTCTGCAAACTGCCCACTACCGTGCAGGCACCTGTTCTTAGGTTGCCATAGGTGCACTGCTAGTGAATGGTGACTGGTGATTGACAGGCAGGGCCGTCACCCAGACATCTAGATGGGATTTTGACAGGAGAGTGAAGTGGTCAGATTTGCAGTTTAGAAGGACCCTTCTGATCTGGGCAGGGTCAGAGGGGGAACCAGACGCAGGTGTGGTGGGGTAAGGAGAGGGCAGGACTGACCGAAGAGATTAGGAGGAAAAGTGGCCAAGATGTGGGTGTGAACTTGATGGGATGAGAGGGAGGGAAGCGGGCACATAGGACAGGTGTTCGGTGTTTTGAAGATGGTGGTTCTCGTTTTACATTGATCTTTGTACTCCATTTCCCGTAACTGTAGACTTTGCAACAGATTCTTAAAAGTCCTTTTTTTTTTTTTTTTTTCATTTTGGTAGAGGGAGGGGATTATAGGGACTGTTTATCTTCAGAAAGGTTAATATGTAGACTGTGAATAGGTTAGGACAGAGAATTTCATTTTCTAAAATGGACTGGCTAGGAACATTACAATGTAAAAAGGTTCCAGGGGAAATATTTAAGCCTTAGGCTAATTTAAATGACTATTTTTTTTTAACTTTTTGCCTTTTAAAGGAGATTTCCTTAGAAAATGGATTAACTTTTTTCCTATAATGTGATAAAACGGCATTATGTAGAAAAGAAAATAGTGTAACTTGGACTTCTCACTAGTTTGTAGCAGCCTTCTTCTTGGCCCCTCCCCCCGGCAGATCACTGGGCTGTACGGAACCGAATCTGAGTGCTGGAGCTGTCAACCGGGAAGGCCCTTGGGTTCTGGCATAGAATTCAGGGTTCTTGTTCTTGGATGGGAAAATACTAAAACTTTATTTTACTAACCTCTAATTGAAAATTAGTATTTCATTTTTAAGAACTTACAAGACAAACTACAGTAATATTAGCAGTACTTGTGACTTTGTCACCAGTAGAAATCAGATATTTTCATGTCATGTAACAGTTTTGATTATTACTTACACTCATCACTACTTTGAACTGAAAGTAGTTACCACTGGATCTTGTTATTTAATGTGTTAATAAAGAAGCATTAATACGTTAATAAAGCATATGCCAAATGCATTAATAAAAAGCACTATCACACAGTTTAAAAAGTTTTGGGGACTATTTCAGTATAGCTGTTTCCCTTTGCAATTCTTCATACTTACTCTCTGCATCTGCAAACTTCATTCTGAGGAGGAGTCCCTGGCATCTCCCCAGGGTCCCCTGCACGCACAGGTAAAGACCCCTTAGTGGCCTTGGTGGTCAGGCTGGCCTTGGATCCCTGTGAGTCCTGCTTCCCTTCTGGGCACGGTCTTGTTCAGGGTCACCCCCTCCCCGGCCCCTCGCCGCTCCTGGCCCTCACTGTCTGTTCCTACACGTCCATCCACAGGGCAGCACTGTCCTCCTGTTGGACTTGTGCAAATTTATTACCGTGTTTCCCCCCCCTGGAGCAGGGCCATGCTGGGATTCCTTCATCGTTACCACTGTGCCATACCCCTGCCCCCGCTGCTGCCACGGTATTTGCGGGTGCTGGGACATTTCTGTTCAGATTGTGAGGTTAATGCCAAGGCTGTATTAGCTAATAAATTTGTTTTTAAAATAAGTTTAACTGCTCTGGCTGAGGGTGTAAATGACAAAATAAAGGGCCATGTAGATGTAGATAAAATTACTTTCATCAAGCTCAAATTGTGGGAAACAATACTTTTCCTCTAAACTCATATTATAAAAAGTTGTGTGAGACTGTTACAAACTGACTTGAGAATAGTCTGAGCATGATCTCATCAGTTGGAACAGAGTAGGAAATAAAACACGAAGCCTTCCCTCTTTTTTGAAGGATCTGTTTTATAGATTTTTAAATTACAGAGATTCCTTGAACTGGAGGATAATAGTGAAGAGCCCCCAAAGGAAACAGGAATAAAGCAACATGGGTGAATAACTGAATGTGAGTAAAAGTAAAGGGAATGCTTATCACACCTGACACACCTGCCCCCTCGCCCCTCCCCACCTCTGACGTGGTGCCGTGCCCTCTGTGGGCAGTAAAGACTGCTTAGGGCAGGGGTCCTCACACTTTTTAAACAGGGGGCCAGTTCACTGTCCCTCAGACCCTTGGAGGGCCGGACTATAGTTTAAAAAAAACTATGAACAAATTCCTATGCACACTGCACATATCTTATTTTGAAGTAAAAAAACAAAACGGCAAAAACACCCGCATGTGGCCCGCGGGCCGCAGTTTGAGGACGCCTGGCTTAGGGCATTGCAGAGGGAACCGTGGCCTTGGGCTCAGCATCAACAGGAAGGCGGGAAGCTTCCAGGGAGGTTTTTCCTGGAGGTGAAGTCTCCCCTCCCCCCGAACTGTGAAGTAGCCTCGCCAGGCGCTGGAGTTCATGAGCCTTTTCCTTCTCTTCTGTTTGCCAGTGGCGGGTTCGGCGGCACAGCCTGGAAGTCTGGACCAGATATGCCATATCAGGGAATCTTTTGTAAACATTTCTGATCAGTGACTCACAACTTTAAGAAAGGATTCTTTTGTATCAAACTACCTAAATTGTACTTTAAAGACCCAACCCATTTTCTTAGAATACTAAGTTAATCATGCACAGGCCAGTGAATTTTGTGGCGTTTCTGAATGTTTGCTATTCTCTTAGTTGGAACCCCAGCTTTCTAGAGGTTTGTAGATGTCATAATTCTTGGTGCTTAAGATGGCTGATTAATTACTTTTCCTGAGTTTTGTTGATGATGGAAACCTTTTCATTAACACCATGGTGAAATAACAATAGACTTCTAAATGTGATGAGAGGCACTTTTGATGATACAAATATTAAATATATTTAAAGTAAATATGACACAGAAAGGATGCTGCAGAAAATGTTCACACACACACACACACACACACACACACACCCCAAAAACCAAGAATAATAGCAGATGCTAAACTTTTATTTCCTGAGATTTAACAATAGCCGAAAGATCCATTGGAAGGACGGAGGAGGGGTGCTGTTTGGGCATCTTTTTTTAATGAAGCCGACTGGCTTCTTTAGGGGTTTAACTTCCTGACAGTGAGACTGACAGAAAGTTCATGTATTAAGCAAGGAAGATTTAAGTACATTCTGCAACTTTGGCCTTGTAAGCTGTAATCATTTTTAAGGTTGACGAGCATAGTTCACTATGAAATGAAGCAAGGAACTTGGCATTTATACATTGTGAGTCAATTTTGACATCAGCCTGGATTGGGAATTGACTGGAAGGTTTTGGGGTTGGACTGTGGCTACGCTTCAGTGTCTCGATCCAGAGGCATGCATGAGCAATACTTCCCTTTGGGCTTTGGCCATTAATTTGTGGAATGGAGCAAGAACTGGAGAGGAAAATGGAGAGACTGCCTTGGATTTCCTCACATCCTGTTGAATCAAAAAAACGGTGGGAGGCCCTTTCCTTCCTGACAAAGGCCTCATCCCTTCACATGAAATTCCCAGCATCTGTCTCCGTGTAAGGGACAGCCCCTCTTTAACCCATACTTTAATCGACGGTCACCCCTGGGTATCTGCGTTCTGCCTATTCCAGGTGTTTTCCAGGCCACTGCCCCTGATTATGTAACTTTCTTTGATCAAATCCAGATGCTGCAGAATGCTTGATAGAAGAGGTCAAATGGCATTTGAAAAGAAAAGCATTACTGTATTCATGACTTTGGTTTAATTTCCTGTATGGGCCTGGCCTGCCAAGGTTGTGTGCTCATGGCCCTGGGGTTGGGACACGAGAGGGAAATGAGCAGATACTTTTTAAGGACAACTTGAGAAGATGCCCTCCTCCCTCAGTGTACCTTTTAATGTTAGATTATCAATTATATAAGCATCAGCTGGCTCCCATTTATAATTTTTTTCTTATTTTTGTAATTGTTTTTCGATGATAAAAACAATCCACATCCAAAATACAGGAAAAATTAAAGAAAATTCTAAATGTTTGTAATTTCACGTACCCTGAATTAACCACTTTTTAACTACTTTTAATGGTACTGTTAACATACAATCCTGAGTTAACTACTGTTCACATTTTAGTGTAGTTCCTTCTGGACTTTTCTCAATTTTCTCCAAAAATATTTTGAACGGCTTTATGAGTATACTAGAGGCCCAGTGCACGAATTTGTGTACGGGTGGGATCTGTCCAGCCCACCCCCATGGGGGCATATTGGGGGCTGGGCCGGCAGGGCAGAGGGGCTGCGGGAGGACTCCAGGGCCTGTCTGGCCCATCTCACGCCAGACCCCAGCAGCAAGCTAACTTACTGGTCAGAGCATCTGCCTCCTGGTAATCAGTGCACGTCATAGCGACTGGTCGACCTGTTGACTGTCTGCTCCCTGGTGGTCAGTGTATGTCATAGTGAGTGGTTTAGCAGCCTTAGCATATCATTAGCATATTATGCTTTGATTGGTTGAATGGCCGACCAGACACTTAGCATACAGGCAGTCCTCGGGTTACATCGTACATCGTTTCATTGTTATGTGGTTACATCGCCATCTCCCATTTATTTATTAAAAAAAAAAGTTCCGTCATTTCAGTGTATGTACACGTGCTTTATGTTTTTTATTATTTATTTATGACAAGTAAAGGTCAGGAATTGTTATCTTTCTTTTAAAATTTTTTAGTTTCACTTCATTACTGCTGTGTCTGTGCTCCATGTGAGTGACGTAGGTGCTTATGTAGGTGGGTTCCAACTTAGGGCGAAAACCGCGTTATGTCGCGCCTTAGGAACGGATCTCTAATGTAGGAACGGATCTCCGACGTAACCCGAGGACCTACTGTTTTAGGCTTCTATTATATAGGATTCTATTTTATGGGTGGGACCACAAACTAACTTACCTTGTGTTGATAAATATTTTGTACTTTTATGTTTTGCTATTTAAAAATCACTCTATATAGATCATTGTGTGGCTCTTGTAGTATAAATTCCTAGAGGTAGGACAAATGTTACAGAATTTTTAAAAGACTCGGTTCATGTTTCCAGTTGGCCTTCTTACACCAAGTACAAGCATAGTATGCGAGTGCCCGTTTCATTGAAGTCTCACACTATTAGCCTCAAGAAAATGTACCAGCCAATTTCATGGAGAATTTGCATCTCTTTGATTACTAGAGGGTTAACCTGCTTTCCATTTTAATGGTAATTTAAGTGTTGTGTGAATTGCTTATTCATGGTTTTTTTAATTTAAATTCTTTATTGTTTAAAGTATTACATAAGTCTCCTTTTCCCCCACTGACCTCTCCCCAGCCACTCCCACCCCCCAGCACATGCCCTCCCCCCACTGTCTGTGTCCATTGGTTGCTGATTCATGGTTTTGGTCTATTTTTCCATAGTGGTGGGATTTGTCTTGTTCTTTTGATATGCAAAAGTTCTTTTATGGTAAGAATCATCCTTTGTCTAATTTACTTAATATAATGATGGTAGACGTTCTTTTTGCTTCCACTTAACTGACTTGCTGAATTGACCCTTGCGCTCAACTACCCTTGCCCTGGCGCAGATACAGGACTGCCACGCCCGTGTCTGCTGTGAGCACTGCTCCTGCCCCCTGGAGTTGCAGCCACACCAAAGCCAGTTGTGTTTCTTTCTGAACTGTTTTGTTGTTGTTTTTTAGATATACTTGTTGTTTTAATTACTTGGTTAATATGAAACCAGTGAAATCCAAATGTGAAAAGGTAATTCTTTCTATGAAAATGAATGCTTTAGACAGACTCAGTAAAGGCAGGTCACTTTTTAAAAATTGCTACAGGACTAGAGGTGAGGTAAGGCACCTGCGGGTAATTGGAAGGGATGTACTGGATTACATAGCAAATGGCTCTGAGTTCTCCGTCCACCTGCAGGAAAGTGGGCTGGAGGTAGACAGTGATAACAGGTAGGACTTACAGAAGAACACAGCTCCCAGCTCTGAGTGCATATCCGCACCGAAAGGCTAGTCCTTGGCCCTATAGCCAAGACACACAAACGGATGCATATTCCAGTAGGGAGTGGAGGTCACATATTTGAATAAAAAATAGTAATTCCCTGCTCTAATGAGCTTTTTGTTGTTGTTAATTGATCAATCCCTCATCACGATGGCACTAAACACACTTTTAGAGCCAGTTTAAATACTCAGCAGGTCGTACCTATACCTAACACATCACTGAGCCTTTTCCACATTCACACCCTCTTCCTTTAAATTATCTGTGTCCCTGTGATTCATAAGATGAAATTACCAAGCATAGTAATGACATAATTTGGGATGCATTCTTTTAGAAAAATGATTCCTGAAGGTTTACTTCAGTCTGTATACAAAAGCTAGAATTGAAAGACCTTCGTTTGTGTTCTGTTGGGTTATTCCAGAGAGTTATTAAAGAATGTCCATTTTTGAAAGTTCTCCAGTCATGTTTCTGGAAGTTTAGCTTAGTCCCTTTAGATGTCCTGGGTGCCTTCAGTGGGTTTTTTGTTTTGTTTTTAAGTGAATGCTGAAGAATCAGGCCTATTCTTGTTTTTGTTGTTCTTAATCCTCACTTGGGAATATTCTTCCATTGATTTTTAGAAAGAGTGGAAGGGAGCGGGAGAGACAGAGAAAGAGAAACAACAATGTGAGAGAGACATCGATTGGTTGCCTCCCACCCATTCCCTAACGAGGGCCAGGGATTGAGCCTGCAGCAGAGATATGTGACCTTGATCGGAATTGAACCCAGGACCCTGAATTCAGTCTGCAGGCTGACGCTCTATCCACCGAGCCAAACCAGCTAGGGCAGGCCTATTCTCGAGATGGGTGTTATTGCCCAAGAAAAGATATTTGGATGTCCTCTAAATCCATAAAGAGGAAAAATTAAAACAGTTTTGTTTGGTTACCATTTGGGTATGGCTTAAGTATGTGGTAGATCTTTCTTTCAAATTAGAATCCCCCCCCCCTTTAAGTTTGATTTCTTATTGTAGTTTTCTTAAAAGAGTGTTCATATTTCATTTCGTAATAACCTTACAACTGTTAAGATCCACTTGGAGGAGATTTGCTGGTTTCAAAGAACCCTTGTGCACATTTGTCATCATCACAGAAATTCTAGAGCGGTTGAGTGTACTTCAAGAAAAAGAAAGGCAGGAAGAAACTTCAGGAGAAAATAATGAATTATTTGACCCTGTAGTGACTAATAGTAAAGTATTAAGAGGTGTTTATTGGTTTTCAACCTTTAGAATCTACCTATAGACAAAGCATGAAAGATTTTGTTATTACAGAAGAGAAGACACGCTAACTTTCACAGGGTAAACGGAAGAGGAAAGAAGGCCCTTTGCAGAGTGAGCAGAGTGAGGAAAGCTGGAAGGAAGGCGAGGATGTTAACACAGCTTGTGAAGTAGATCGTTGAGGGACACTGTCTCTAGCTGGTAGGAAAAGACATAAAGGTGCAAGTCTGTTACTGAAAATACAGAGGTAACCAGTAGTGGCTAGCGCAGGAGAGATGGGGGAGGGACGCAGGGTCTAGTGATACAGCTTACGTTTGGAGAGTTGGAAATGATGGCCAAAAAAAGAGCTGTTGCCTCCAGGTGTAAAGGAGAGTGGATGGAAAATATTTGTTTTTCATGATAAGCCCTTCTGTAATATTTGATTTTGAAATGATGTTTGTAAACTTAAGAACGTTTTAAAGCAAGAAACTTGCCCTCCATACTAGAACATAAGCAGTGGCAGACTTACGAGGATGGATTATTTCCAATTCATTTTGAATTAGTGCATTTAAATGGCTGGAACTACTTGGGAATACCACCTTGGAATGCAAATACTTAGTGTTTTTCACAAGACTTTGGAAAGGAAGAGCCCATTCTTTACACCACCTTTCTTTTAACATGTAAAGTGCACAGGCGTTAAGAAACAAAATAAATTAGGAATGTATAATTTTGGAAATAACATTCTTTTTGCTCATGAGAATAAAATTAATTTTTCCCTAGTTATTTTTTTAAATTTCTTCTATTCCCTGTTTCTCTTCCAGAAGCCCTCCAAAGGCCAGTAGCATCTGACTTCGAGCCCCAAGGTCTGAGCGAAGCAGCTCGTTGGAACTCCAAGGAAAACCTTCTCGCTGGTCCCAGTGAAAATGACCCCAACCTTTTTGTTGCACTGTATGACTTTGTGGCCAGTGGGGATAACACTCTAAGTATCACTAAAGGTAAAAGGGCTGTGGGCAGAGGTGGTAGTTGCAAGAGCCAGAAATTGGGTGAAACTGTGGCTTGATTGTTCAACCCTTTGCTGATTAAAAGAGCAGTTTAAAGTTTGGAATGCAGAGATATCCAAAAAAGAGTCACTTCTCTGGAGAGGAGTTCCAGTGTAGTAGTCCTTCACAGAAGAGCTTTCCTCCTTCTGTACTGAAAAAGATACCGGACCAGACACAGAAAAACACTTAAAAAAGGTTTTTATTGATTTCAGAGAGGAAGGGAGAGAGAAGGATAGAGAGAGAGAAACATCAGTGATGAGAGAGAATCATTGATCAGCTGCCTCCTGCACGTCCCCTACTGGGGATGGAGCCTGAAAACCTTTTATGTGCCCTGGCCTGGAATTGAACCAGTGACCTCTTGGTTCCTGGTCAGTGTTCAACTGCTGAGTCACAACAACCGGGCAAAACACTTTAAAAAAAAAAAGAAAGAAAGAAAAGGTATTTTTTTCCTAAAAAGCTTCTTGTATTAGGGCACTTGAGTAAACAAAACATAATAGATCTCTAAAAACTGAGGCTCTATGTTTATCTCGGTTTTCAGTACAAACAGGAAGCTTCATATAAAATGTACTCTTACACACTTAAAATGCATACATTTATGTGGACTTGTTGAAATGAAGTAGGTATTTAGGAATTTGGGGATTTTTAGTAATCATACAAGACTAAGTGAGAATGAGCGAATTAGCCTATGAAGCTGATGTGTCTGATTTGCTTCTTTTCTTCTAAGGTGAAAAGCTCCGGGTTTTAGGCTACAATCACAACGGGGAGTGGTGTGAAGCCCAAACCAAAAATGGCCAAGGGTGGGTCCCAAGCAACTACATCACACCCGTCAACAGCCTGGAGAAACATTCCTGGTACCATGGGCCGGTGTCCCGCAACGCTGCTGAGTACCTGCTGAGCAGTGGGATCAACGGCAGCTTCCTGGTGCGGGAGAGCGAGAGCAGCCCCGGGCAGAGGTCCATCTCGCTGAGATATGAAGGCAGGGTGTACCACTACAGGATCAACACAGCTTCTGATGGCAAGGTAGGGGCCCCAGCCAGGGGGGCTGACGGGCAGGGGAGGGTGTTATTCTCTGGCCAGGAGAACCCAGAGGTCCTGATGGCTGGGTTGATAGTTATTGCAACAAAACTCAACCAAGAAGGGGTTTGAAGAAGCTTTCCAGTAAACAGCAGGTATCACTTTATTAGCCTTATAAAAGACCCTCTATTGAGGACCAATCACATCCTACATAATAAAAGGGTAATATGTAAATTACCATCACTCCGCTACGCCCACGATTGGGCCAGCGGGAGGTGCAGGGGGCGGGACTCGGGGTGGCCGGGTGGCCGCTTGGGCCGGCGGGACACTGAGCTCAGCGTCTGCGCCATGGCTGTGCTGCGGCACAGAAGGGGCCTCTGGGGCAGCGAGCCCACGTCCTGTCCATCAAAAGCGGGGAGCAAAAGCCGGGGAGCTGGCTGTCTGTCCGCTCCTGCACCAGGCCTTTCGAAAGCCTCCGCCGCGCCAGAAGCTTTCGAAAGGCCTGGTGCACCAGTGGACAGCCAGCCAGTTCCCCCGCGATCGAAAGCGGGGAGCTGTGTGTCCGCTCCAGCACCAGCGGACCCCTGCCATCAAAAGCGGGGAGCAGGCTGCTAGCAGTGTCCGTGGAGCATGCTAGGCTTTGCGGGGCAGTGGATATGGCCTGGATGGCAGGTTAGGCCTAGGGGACCCTACACGTGCATGATTTAATCACGCACTGGGCCTCTAGTGTTGTTATAAGGGCTGGCGTGGTTCTGTCATTGTCCTGCTGGACTTTTGCTGTTAGCAGTTTCATAAGATAAGTGGAATATCTGTTGGGATTCGTACATACCTCTTACATTAAGACTCTTTTTTGTAACAAATCTCTCATGATGGTAATTTATCCTCAGTGAGGAAAGTTTAAATAAAGATGGATATTTTAAAAATCAAAAGCCACCTTAACCTTTTGCACTTGGATGTCGAGTGTGACTTGACACGGTTAGCATCGGTAGCAGCTCTTTTTATACTCTTTGAATGTATCAATAATTTGAAATATAAAAAAATCCAAATAAGTTTGTATGAAAAGAAACTCCAGTTTTTTATTCTACTGCCGCGCTTTGTAAAATCTGGGGTATTTAAAAAATTAAATCCCGAGTAGAATAAAGGAATCGAGAAAAAAGCAAGCGAGTGCAAAGGGTTAATAGCACCTCCCCAAAATAAGTCTGGTCCATAGCCTTCTTTCTATGGATAAAATCATGTGTGTGTCTACACACAGTTGTTATACAAAAATGGGATCACATTATACCCGTAGATTTCCAAACCCAGACTAGTTTTGTAAAGAGGTTGATATACTAGATGGTTTTGTCATCTTCATACAAAGGGTTCTTAGGAGTCCGCCAAGGGAAGAGAGGAATGAACACTTAGCGAATTCCTACTGTGTGCTGGGGCATTTCATCTCTTAGTCAATCTTCAGGACAGATATTGCTGTAATCTGCATTTTTGCATTATGAATGGATGGTCAGAGGGATGACATTTCTTGCCCAAGATTAATGGATGGAACTAGGCTGCAACCCCATTGTCCGCTCAGTCGTTGAGGGTGTAGATAGATGAATTGTGGGGGTGGGTCCAGGTGGTGTATGTATTCTTTAATTATATGTAATACATGCACATGGTTTAAAAAAAATGAATTACAATGAAAAGAAATTTTGTCTCCTAACTTCGTACCCTACCCACAGGCAAACACTGTAACCAGTTTCTTCCAGAGTTACCCGATGTATATATGTTCACATTTGAACAATAAACGATGCATATCGCACAGTGTTGTGCATCTTGCTTTTCTCACCTCACCTGAGAATATGTTCTGGCGATTGTTTAAGGCGGCACATTTAGAGCTGCCATCCTTACGAATGATGCCAGCTGATGGCCCCTCATTTCTTTAAGTCGTCCCTGCTGGTGGTCGGTTAGGTTGTTTTCAGTCTTACCTGGTGCAGTTTGGACAAACACTGCACGGACTACTTTGTGTACAGCGGAGCATATGCAAGTGGTTGCTAGAACTGGTGGAAGGGTATGTGCATATACATTGGTGTGGCTATCACCCACTTGCCTTCTGGGAGATTGTACAAATGTGCTTTCTTACCAGCAGGGTGTAAGAGAGCATGTTTTCCTCACCCTCCTCAGCAGCACACTAGCAGACTTGTAAAAACATCTCCGATTGGTAAAGCTGGTATCTTGTTACATTAATATGCAGGTGTCACATTTTGAATGATTCCTGTGCCTTTTACTAAGTTCATCTTTTCCTACATAGTTGACATACACCAAATTTACATACATGTTTAGGTCTGTTGATCTCTCTCTCTTCTTCCATTAGTCTTTCTGTCCATGTGCAATACCAGACTTTTAATTTGTAGTGCTTCATAATGTTTAATGTCTGGTAGGGCTAGTCCCCTCTTCTTAATCTTTTTAGCATTTTTACGATTATTCTCACACGTTCATTTGTACCATCCATACAAATGTATGTAGTGTATACATATGTATGTATATTTAATGTTCTTACCTGTTCTTTTCGCATGTGTTAAAGTCTTTTGGCCAAAGTCCTGCTGCCAGTTTCTGATGCTTTTCGTCACGGCAGACATCTTGGTGCCAGCACTGTGGTTTGTGTGGCAGACAGCATGGTCGCTGTTGATGTGTGACTAGAGATCAGTCTCATCAGCTTGTTTCTCGGGACTTAGCCCGGATGTGGAGCTAGGTCCTTCCATTCTGCAGATGTAGGCCCCTGGAGGCCTTGCCTTCAGACCACAGGGTGCCTTTTTAATGAGTCAGAACAGCGGAGTGCACCTAACGGAGGTGATTTCCTGCAGCTGACACGTTGCTTCCCATCCGTGCTGCTTATCCGAGGCAGGCCATGCTGCATGGTCATCAGTTGAGGTTTGTATTGAACGGGGTAGTGGTCTCTTCTCCCCGGATGTTTAATCAGCACCCTTGCAGGCAGATGCGGGCAGGCATGATCTAGATGATGATGAAGACACCCTCCGTCTAACAGCTGGTGTGCGCCAGGGGTTCCTTTCCCTCCAGGTGCAGCGCAGGAAACTCATTTGATCAGGCACTGCCCACCACTGAGCAGCTCATCAAAGGCCTCGGCCTCTCACCCTTCTCCCTCCCTGACAAAGACCTCCCTTTAGCTGTTTGCACCTGGAGGCGTCTTGGCCCACAGGGTCATCTGGCAGACCGTCTGCAGAGGCTCCTCTCGGGAGGCCGTGTTGGGTGGGGTCCTGCTCCTGGAATGTGTGGAACAGCATCAGAACAGAGAGGCATCGCGGTGACTCGAGACAGTGTGGCTAGGCACTGACAACGCTGCTCGTGCAGAGCTCTGCTGCAGTCCTTTCTGGATTTCCAAGAAGAAAATGGAAGGTTGGTAGGAGGGACAGGCTGGGGCTGAATAAGTTTAATTCTTGATCTTCAGAAAACAACGGGATTTCAAAGATTCTTCTGTAAGGCTCCAGAGGATTTCTTCTGTCTCCACCCTCTTGGCTCTGATTTGCCTCTCCGTGTTCTGAGCTCTCGGCAGCAGTCGCAGCCAGTCAGCCCAGGGCCACCAGCTCAGGACCCAGAGCCCAGGACTGGGGGGCGGGGGGGCGGTGCTTAGAGCTGGACTCTTGAAAGGGCCACACCAGACTGAGTCACTGCTGTTGCCTTAGTCTGGACAGCTTAAAAATCTTCAGATATCCTGGGACTTGGATGTCATTCTTCCATGCTTCCTCAAAATTTGTAATGCTCTGCCAACACTGTGGAATTAAAGACTGATGTTTATTCACCACCCCCTCCAAATCCTTCTTAGTTCTTCTGGTTGTGTCTTCACGTTACTTCTGTGAGGTGCCCCTGTCAGGTCCCACAATTTCTTATAGCCCTTGATGGATGGAGTCTTTTCGTTGAAGAGATGCCCACTGACACTTACTTTCTCAGTCTGCTGGAGTGGCAGGTTCAGGTTGACAGGAGTGGAATTTGGGCTTAGGCTTTAGCAGAGGTGGCAGGATGGGCCAATGTGTAATCTCTAGACTTTTAAGATTGATGCCCCCTGACAGAGGCTCGGCAGGTGCAGACATCCTGGTGAAAAGCCTGCTAACCTGGCTGACCTCCCCTTGTGGAGGAGCCTGGGAGCATTGTTGAGCACTGCTCAATTACTAAGTGCCGCCTCCTGCTGGTATGTGAGAGGCTCTCAGGGGCAGGGCGCTCCTGGCCGAGAGCCTGGACACAGTACACCTGCGGTGGGACTCCCGGGTCAGGCAGCTCAAGGGCACACAAGGCTAAGCGCTGATGAGCCTGTGAGACGCTGTCAGGAGGAAAGCCGTTCCTGTTGGGTTTCTTTGACAAGCCCTGTCTTTCGGCTTCCTGCTCGATCAGGAAGAGGCCCAGCCCTGGCTGAGCACCCGGAGTGTTTCTGTAACCGGCTGCATAGCTTAATGACATGCCATTCATAATGCTAATTTCACTTTCTTCTCTGCACATGCCATGAATTCCTGATGGAGATAACCCAGTTCACTAGCAAAAGCTGCTAAAAAACTAGAATTAATCAGGGAAGCCAGCAGACTTCTTGACTGTTAGAAGATGGCTGTGCAGTGCATTTAAGGAAGGGTAATTTTAATACTTAATAAGTGTCGGTATATAAATTTTATGTTGAAAGATGAACTGAGTCACAGGGTCTGTAAATTTAATTATTGAAAAGGGTGAAGTTGGTCCATTCATTGAGAGCTCCCATAACTCTGAAGTGTCTAACCGAGGAGCCTGTGAGGGAATCCAATGAGACCGAGAACAAATTCTACATAAACTAGGGCTTGGGGAGCCATTAGCATTCTGGCAATTGAAGGAGCGTGATCTCCGGGTTGGGGAGCACTCCTTCCAAGCTGAGGCGGAGAAATAGAAATGAGCCTGGCTCCCAGGTGACCTGCCTGGGCCGTGCCAGTGATTTCCAAGGTGGGGGATGCTCTGAGTCCAAGGAGTGCCTCCTCGGAATGGCTCTCTCTCTTCTCGCCATTGCTTGGTAGGGAAGGCACTGTACGCTTAGCTGAGCCAAGAGAGGACTTGGAGCATCGCAACCCGAAGTCAAGTATTAGCACGCCTGGCAGACTTTTCCAGAGAGAGGTGGGGCTTTAAGAGCTGACCCCACATCCCATTGGGTCTCTGTGAACTGCACTTGTGTTGGGACTAACACTGATGGATGCTGTGCATGCTGAGGGCAGGCTGACTGCGCTCTCCTGTCCCCTGCAACACGGCATCTGTTCAGGCGCCTGAGCATGTCGCACGGCATGTCCCTAGAGAAGGTCACTTGGAGGCGCTCTCGGGCATAAAATGGGGCCTTCTGGTGGGCCTCCTCCTTACCCTCCAAGGTCCTGCCGTATGGAGGCACCATCTCACAGAGGGACAAGCTCCCCAGGCCTGTGGAGTCTTTCTGGATAATTCCTGAATTGCTCAGAATTTTATCTTTGTAGGGTTGCTACCAAAAGATTGTAAATTATAAACCTGTAAGCTAAGGTTTGCCATTGGCTTGCCTGAGTTTTAACAGTTCCTTTATGTTATCTCCCTAAGCAGCAAAAAAAGAAAATCTCCTTGTTAATGAATCTTATTTAATATTCTGTTGAGGGTTATAGAAGGGATCAACTTGTACTAGTATATTTGTTATTTCTTTCCTTTAAGATATTTTAACTGCCTGGTGTTACAGCATACAGAAAGTAACGGAGCCTACCATAACCAACAGCCAAGTCCCTGGCCCTGCCATGTGTGTTCAGGCTTTTTCTTCCCTTTTCTTCGTTTAATAAGATGTTACAGCTACAGCTGACTGGTCCTGTTCCTCCTCCTCTCTCCTGCCCCAGGCATCATCACTGTTCCAAATCTTCATTCCTCCTTCCCACACCTTTGCAATTTGAGCAAGTCTTACAGACACGTAATCGTGATTTCGAGTATTCTTTCTGCCTTCTTCAGGATCGTGGGCTGGCCTCCGTGAGCCAGTGGATTCAGTTATATGCCTGGAGTCCACATGTTCTGTGGGGGTTTTAATGTGGAATTGATTTCCTCACCACATCACTGAAGCAGAGAAGAAAAAAGATAGCTGTCACCATCCACATGGTTGCCCTCTGTCTCCTTCCTCTGCCTCCCCCATCTCTGTTGTGTCTAGATGAGAACTCCTGGGGGAGCAGCTCCCTGCACAGCTGCTCACCGCTGCACGTATCAGAGAGAGACTCACAAGCACTGGTGTCTGAAAGCCTCCTCCTGACTTCCTGTGGTGGAAAAGCCTGTGCGGCCCTCCAAGGCCTGGCTCTTCCTGAGGAGCACTGACCAGCACCCCACGGGGCACCCACTGCTGGGCCTTGCAGGGCTGGGCCTCTGATGCTTCTTACTCGGCCCAAATCCAGGAAGTAGGAATGAGAAGGACATTTATGCTTCGTTTGGTAATTTTCATCTCTGATCACTGTTTAGTTCTGGATTATATAATTATAGGTAATAATGATAGGTTTTAATAAGCATACTAATCCTATATAATAAAAGGCTAATATACAAATTGTCCCCTCGACTGGGAGTTGGGGAGTTCAACCAGAGGGTGGGGCCAGCTAGCCAACCTCACGCGTCCCCTCCCCGAGCCGGCCTGCCCAGGCAGTCCCCATCGATCGGCCCCCATCAGGGCAGGCTGGCCAGACCCCACCTGTGCACGAATTCGTGCACAGGACCTCTAATTTTTAAATATTTCCTAATCAAGCAATACTTTTAAAAGTTCTACCCTTCACTACTATAATCAGCAACTATTATCAAGTACCTATATTATGTGCTCATTCTTGTTCTCAACATTGGGGATACAGGATAAAAAAGGATATTTCAGGGCTTTGCTCTCATGTAGCTGACATTCTAGTAGGTGGGACAGACAGTCAACAAGCGGATAAGACGGAATTATCAGTTAGTGGTGAGTGTGGTGCAGAGGAGTAAGACGGGATATGATAGTGCTGGGTGATGGCTTTAGATCGGGTGGTCAGGGAAGAGTTTTTGGACATTTACACTGGGCTCAGGATGGCGAGAGAGAACCAGGCATGTACTAGTAAGGGTTAGGTAGGTGGGGGATTTCACTCAGGAAGCAGAGGCAGTGGCCCAGGGGCATTTTGCTGCATCCTTCTGCTTTAGCAAGTAAATGATAGCGTGGGTAGCTCTTGGTCCTGAGTGGAGAGCCCTTTATCTGAGGGTTTGCTGTGCCTACATGAAGGCTCAGCAAAGCTGGTTTATTGGAGTTGGTTTGTCTTTACTCTGTGGGCTCTTTTCCGCAGCTCTACGTCTCCTCCGAGAGCCGCTTCAACACTTTGGCCGAGTTGGTTCATCATCACTCAACGGTGGCCGACGGGCTCATCACCACTCTCCACTACCCAGCCCCCAAACGCAACAAGCCCACTGTCTACGGTGTGTCCCCCAACTACGACAAGTGGGAAATGGAGCGCACGGACATCACCATGAAGCACAAGCTGGGAGGAGGCCAGTACGGGGAGGTGTACGAAGGCGTGTGGAAGAAGTACAGCCTGACGGTGGCCGTGAAGACCTTGAAGGTAGGCCGGGCCCCGCGGGCTGGGAGGCCGGGAGAGCCCTCTGCTGCCCGTGCTCAGTGAGAGGCGGTTCGTCGCCTGCGGGTGTGCAGAGGCCCCTTTCCAGGGGCTCCTGCTGCACACAGGGCCCAGGGGTCCATGGGTGCGAGGAGTTGGCTCCTCAGTCTCTTGTCATCTGTTTCTTTGTACGTTGAGTCATTCTCCTAATCTCAGTGTGTTTCCACATATGGGGAGGGCTGAGAAGTGCTGTGGTTTTTGGTGTAAAAAGATGAGTCATTTGGAGAAGTTTTTTTCATTCTATGGCAAGAGTCTTTTAAAGCCGTGGGTTTCCGTTCTGTTTGTGTGGCATTTGAATCACTTCCTATTGAGAGTTAAGGGAAGGAAGGAAGGAAATAAAAACCTACAGTTTTGAAAGGAGATTTAACCAAAATGCGTTTGACATTTCTGTGGGTTTTTGTTGGCAGCTTTGAAAAGCAAGTGCTATTTGTTTCTTAGCAGGTTCCAGTTCTCTTTATTGTGTGTCCAGACTTCTGGAATTAAGGAGACATTAAGGCTTCTCACTAACGCAGATCCCCTACCCCGCCCCCTTCTTTCTTCTTATCTGTGACTTTCATCCTCTCAGCTAACACACAGTGTTTGGCTGGCCTTTCCAGGCGGTTTGTTTTCCTTTTGAAGTTCTTTGAAAGCTTCAGGATGCCAAGGGAAGGAAGTTTTAATTTGCAGCCTTCTTCCCTATGTGATCCGCGCTTTCCCTATGGTGAGAGTGTCCCCTAGTGGTGACCTGCATGATTTTCACTTGTTTTAAGTGAACTCTGACTGTGTGGAGGGACATGTGCCCAGAAATTGAGAGAGTCAGCCCCTTTTTGTAGCTAAAGGAAAAGAACAGAAACATCCACTGCCGAGAAAACGGACCCAGCTATGTGCACGCTTCTCAAACGGCAGGCAGGCGCACGCAGCGAGACGAAGTGAGACCGTGCAGCCAAAGCGCTCGCCTTTTAGGGACTCCATCCCTCTCCTGATACCCTCCCTCAGAGGCACGGGAAGGCGGAAGTGACGATTCCTGGCTAATAAAAAGGGACGCTTTAGAGAAAAGATCACATTCTTTAGTCCTAGCAACCAAAAGAGCTTCCTGGCTCTATATTAAATGTGACCCCTATATTAAATGTGACCCCTGAGATCTGTCCTGGGGGCAAGACTGGCGTTTATGTGTGTGTGGGGGGGTGGTGTTGTGGTTTGGGGTCACCTTGTGGACTCCTAAGTATTTCCCAGATGGGATTTTTAAAATTTAATAAGCATTTATGAGTTCCTTACTTTTGTTTGCCAGACCCTGCACTTAAAACTGGGGTTGTGAAATAAGTTAGAGGTCTTCACTTCAGGCTAGTCTAGGTAGTTAGAATGGTCTGGTTAGTAGTAGGCATAGGCAGTCTAGTTAGTAGGAGAAATGAGCAAGTATATCCATAATTGTAGTGAGTGTGATGGCGCTATGTCATTTCACAGGAATGAATGGAGGGCTGCCCAGTGAGCTCTGCTCGGTGGGGAGGGAGCTTGAAGGGAATCGGGAGCCGGGGCCATAGTGGAGGAGCAAGCCCTGGCCAAGGGAACAAAGGTCAGGAGAGACAGGTGGAGGGCAGAGAGGGCACAAGCCAGGGGGCTTGAACCCGGCTGAGGCGCTGGGATACTATCCTGGAGGCAGTGGGGCCCCTTGAAGGGCTTGATGCACAGGAATATGATGGTAGGGTTTGTGTTTCACAGGGATGGCTACATTGTGAGCCGAGGAAGAACTAAACCGCCACCGCCCTGCCGCCGACAGACCAGGGAGCACAGAGAGGGGTGCGTGCTTGTGCTGCAGCATCTCCGCTTAGCGCTCAGTTGAGGACTCGGCCCCGGGACACTGGGCCTTGACCTGTTAAAAGCCTGGTGTCACCCACACATTTGCCAGGATTTGCAGAATGAAACGAGGAAGACTGAAAGTACAAAATACTAGATTTCAATCCAGGCAAGACTTGCGTGAAAACTTTAAAAAGAGGTGGAGCTCGTGCGACTTGAAGCTGATCTGTGGTGGTGGTTTCTGGGCAGCTGAAGAAGGGGGTTTCAGAGTAGGGACTCCTGCAACTCGGTGGTGCTGGTAGTTGCTTATGCCAGTGAATCAGAATGATCTGGAATGTACTTCTCTAATGATTCATTTTTAAACTTTATTATATGCTTTTAATGATTTTCCCCCAAGAGCCTTATTATCTTATGGTCCCAAGGTACAGGACCCAGTTGCATGGAGTTCTGTGAGCAGTCACCCCAAGTGGTAGCCATTTAGGGAAAGGAAAATGCATCATCATCTTGAGGGATGTTAACCCAAAACATGGTACTAAGCGACTACTAAATAAATGATCTCTCCCTCTCCCTCACACTGCATAGGACCTCTCTATGTTCCCACTTATCTGATAAGATTAGTGTCAATACTTTGAGCATTTGTCCCCACTGGAGAAGTTGAGGACTTTGAGTGGACTCTAAGTGACAGTAATGGCTGGCATTTACTGAGCTCTCGCCACGTGCCTGGAAGAGTTCCGAGTGCCTTGCATGTAGCATCTCCGTGAAACCTTACAACAGCTTTAAGGAAAGGGTGGTCTATGTCCACCATTTAAACACTGAAAAAACTGAAGCAGAGGGAGGTTACGTCACTGGCCTGGAGCTACACAGTGTGGAGTGGCAGAGCCAGGCTTTACACCCAGACATGCTGCTTCCAAGCCCAGTTACTCTTATATTGGTCACTCGGGCTCTTATCCCCACCTACCATAAAACACACACCCAAACCACGGTTATGCACCTTAACCATCACCTGTCCCCCTCCCCATTCACTTCCCTCATAGACTTAGCCATGATCTGCCTTTCTCTTCAAGATCCCCGGAAAACCTTGCAGCTCTAAGCCAGATGGTCCTCCAAACCAGATGGCCCTCCGCTCAGCGCCTCTTTGTGCCAGACCCCAGGAGGCCCCTAAGTCAGTCTCTTCCCTCATCCCTGTCCTGCCAGATTTGTATTGTTGGCCCCTCAAAGGGCAGAACCAGCAGGGGAGCAAGGCCCTACATTTAACCTTGACTCCTTATTGCACCACCAGGCAGCCTTGGCTCCTGTGCCTCCAGGGCATAAGGAAGACCAGAAGAAAACCGGAGGGAAAAAAGGAGGCACTAGGTTGACCCCTATGGGTGGGAAACTGCAAACACAGCCACGGCCTACTGATGGGCAACTGCTAGTTTGGATTTTGACAGTATTCAGTAGGGCATAGGCTTGACTTGACCCTTGCTAATGGCAGGATGTGCCTAAGAACCGATTGTCAGCTACAAAAAGCCCCAAGTTTCACATGAGTTGTGTTCCAACTTCGTTTCTAAGCCAGTTTTTCCTATGAAATAGTTGTGTAAGTTATAGACTTTGGAAAAGACTACTGTTAGTCTAGTTGGGGTGTTATGATTGAATCATAAGCTAACTAATTTACCATTAAAATAGTGGAACATAATGTTGTTATATGTTGACTTAAAATTATACCCAGTTCTTTACCTATTTTTCCAACAGGTAAGATATGCACAGCCTCCTCCTTGATTTTTGTGTCTTTCCAGAAACAGTCCGCGTGTGCATTACTTTTAACCACGTGGCGGCATGCCATAGACACTGCTCCGTGCCTTCCGTGTCCACTTCACGTACCTTGACGGTTGTTCCTTGTCAGTACACATGAGGTTGTCTCACTTCAGGATGACCAGCCTCAGTGGGCATTTGTGTTCTGTCCAATACTTGACTCTTACAAGCAGTGCCACGGGATGCTCCTTGTTCGCACGTATGGCTGAGTGGCCTGTTGGGTCAGCTCGAGTAGAACTACTGGATCAAGGGCCACGTGCATTTATGGTTGTGACCCTGCTCCCCAGGAGCCCACCCGTTTCACTCTGCCAGCAGTGTTGAGGAAGCGCCTGCTTACTGTCCCCTCCCCAGCTCAGGGTGCTGGGTTTTATATTGCCATCCCCCAGGAACTTGGTTTTATTGGAGAGCTCCGGACATGAGCGGGAGGAAGGGCTCCGGGGCGGCACTGACCTGGGCCAGTCCTCGCAGTGGCCCTCTGGCTTCACGAGGGGCGGTGCACCCGGGGGGCCGCGCGCTGGCGCCCACTGTTGCCGTGCCACACGGCCTTGCAGCGGCGTCGCTTCTGCCTGTGGGGGTACAGCCTAGATCCGGCGGCAGGATGTGGGGTCAGCTCTGGGGCTTCCTCGTGAGGTGGTTTCTTGTGGATGTTTCGCTTGGTTTGTGCCCACCTTCTCAGCTGAGTGAAGAAGCTGGCCCGGCCTTCCAGTGTTTTAACGTGTTGGCCCTGGTCCACCTGATGGGTGAAGGGTGTACTTCCCTGTGGCTGTAACGCTGCTCACCTAACGAACCTGAAATACGTGGAAACTGATCTCTCAGACAGGAGCCCTGGCCCAGGGCCGGGGTCCCCACTCAGGAGGCAGTGAGAGCCCTAAAAGCTGTGCAGAAGCAGGATGTGGAGTTATTTTTATGACGTAGAATACGTACTCTTGGAGGTGAGCCAGTGAGCACACAGATGAAGCTGGTTAGAACATACCTGAGAGATGGTGAGTCTGGGAGAATGTATGTGAGAAAGACAAAAACAGTGTTAAAGAGCCAGCCTGTCTTAGATGCAGTGTATTCAGCCTGCTGCTCAGGAGTGCAGACCAGCTGTCCTTAGAGCCATTAGAGTTCCGCTGGCGGAGTACTGACCGTGGCCTGGGCGCTGCACGGGGCACTGCACGAGGGGCACTGCTGTTCTTTCCTCTTGTGGATGAGAGCACGGCAGCTCGTGAGGGCCTCTGTGTTACCTGCTCTGTAAGTCACGTACCAGGGGTCCACAGTGGCAGAGCCTGGTCGGCAGAACTCGCCAGCCGTCTCTTACCCTCTCGGCCGTGCCAGCCAAAGTTCACGCGCACCTGGGCCGGGCCAGTCAGTCCTTGTGAAGAGGGGCCAGGCGACCCATCTCCCGCCCTAACGGATAAGCCTGAAATTCACACTTTTACTCTCAAAGTGTTGCCTTCACCCTAATTAATCTGAGCAAGTTTCATTTTACTGTGTAAATGGAAGGATTCTCTTCAGAAACATGGTGGGAAGTTTTTAAATAGAATTGAAGGAATGTAAAGGTAGCAGGAGAGCATCAGGGACAGCTCTAGTTTAACAGCGACGGGCAGGATGCCGTTAGCAGTTTCCATTATAAGCTGAACCAGGTCTGATTCCAGCAGAGGGAGACAAGTTCACACTGACCCTCCTCAAAGGAAAAAACACCCAGGATTTATTTGTACTGTCCACACAGGTGCACGCATGTGCTTGAATGAACGAAGAGAGAAAGGCAGACAGAAAGAGAGGAGGGCGCCTTTGAAAGTTGTGTTGTTCTTTGGTGCATGTCCAAGTCTCAGGATCTAGAACACGGTTCTTTTAGAGAAGAGCCAGTAGCTATAAGAGCAAGTGATGTTTCTGAAATTATTTCACTGTGCGTGGATTTTTACATGGCGCTTTAAAATAAAAAAAACTCCGCGTGTCTAGAAAACTTCATGGGAGAGTTATTTTTTTAACATATTGTTGGCCAAGCAAGATTCTTTTTTAAAAAAATTTTATTGTTTAAGGTATTATAAATAGTAGTACATATGTCTCTACCCCCCCCCCCCCCACTGACCTCCCCTACCCCCCCCCCTCCACCCCCAAGCAAGATTCTTAAAGCCCCTGGTCCTACATGAGCAGCATTGAGTCTCCGGTTCTGGCAGGCGTCCGCTCTTTGACATTAGCATGTCAGCTGGTAAATCAGAGCACTTCACGCCCCAGACGGCATGGTCGGCTGAGCATGTTCAGGAGTAGAGAGGACTCAGAAGAATTAAGCAGCTAATGGGGTGGCAGCAGGGATGAGTCCCTTTCACCCAGATAGCTTGACACAGAGACTACCAGCTATGTTTAATTGACATTTAGAGCAGCTCACCATTTTTAAAGAGCAATAAATTGTTCGGAATTTCAGTCTCACAGAGCCCTAACTAAGCGAAGTGATAACGGGCTGACACATAACTCATTGGTCATGCTTCCTTGTAAGCACAGTAGATCAAAGCAAGGAAGCGCTGAGAGAGGCTGGCCCGCCCTCTGCAAGTCTTCCCTAAGGAATGGAGCGGCCAGGTGAGGACGGCAGTCAGATCTTCGTCTCCCAAAGGGGCGGGAGGAATCTAGTTTTCAAGAAGTCACCCCCATCTCCCATGCACTCTTTCTCTTCAGTAAAACTCGAAGTCCATGTTGAAACTTGGAGGGTGGCGTCACGGGCCTTTATAGCCAGGTTCTCACAGCAAACGGACCATGTCATTTACCACCACCTGCTTCCTGTGTTGTGGACAGTGGGTTCTTTAAGTTAAAAAGAGCTTTACCCAACAGAAGCCCAACAAGGCTCTTGTGCAGTAGGGTCTACCGCAGGGCCAGGCGCCGCGGCGCTCCACACTGGCGCCCAGAGCAGTGATTTCACCCCTTTTCATCTCACACATAAACTAATTACTAAATTCAGCACACCGAAAAGCATAAGTTTCTGCCAGTCTGACCCAAAAAAAGGTATAACTTTGATTCATTCACACCAGATAGCTATTTTTGTATTGGTTGTTGTCAGTTTTTTTAATTTGACAATCTAAGGGAAAAGAGGTCTGTGCCCTTGACTAAAGAGTCAGGTATTGCAGGTTTTAAGAATTCTTGCAGCACACAGGTTGAAAATCGCCAGCCCAGACTCAGAATATGTGAGGAAATGCAGAAGTGTCTCTTACATTTGCTCTGGGCATTTGCTGATATCTGTCTCCCCTCGGCATTCGGGTTCTGCGAACTGGCTGCCCTGAGGATGGCTTTAGAATCTGAGTAACTGACCTGGCAGAGCGGTGGCGGCTTCATTCAGAGCCCATGGCACCACACTCTTTAACGTGTCACATGCTGTTTCTGCCCATTGTGAGACGTCGTTCTTCGTGGGTAATCCAGTCTCTTTTGTATCACCAGTCTCTTCTCTTCAGTCAAGGGCACATTTCAGATTCTTTTTTTTCTTTTTTTTTACATTATGCATTTTAGGACCCCTTGAAAACGTGCTGTTCCTTAGGGAACTAGTACCATGTTTGTGGCATTTGCCTGTACACATCTCCCTCCCCCCACAAACTCCACAAGGTGATGGAAACAAGTTTGGTCTGAGCACCAGAAGCAAGTCACCAGCACACACAGGCCAGCCCAGATGTGTTGCCCTGGGGGAAATCCCCAAGTTCAGCCCCAAGGGGGAACTTCGTGGTGCTGTTGAGGGGCTCAGCAGCAGCGGTGGAACCTGTCAGAGCAGTGCGGGGTGAAACTGGTTGGCCAGAGGATGGTTCATCGAAGCTCCAGCTCGTACTGACCATTCACGTCGCACTTTTCCACTCAGACACGTTCCTTGCGGAAATAATTTCACCACTTTTTTTCCCCTGCAGGAGGACACCATGGAGGTGGAAGAGTTCCTGAAAGAAGCCGCAGTAATGAAGGAGATCAAGCACCCTAACCTGGTACAGTTACTTGGTGAGTGTGTGCAATAACCCTCGGGGTGGCGCAGGTGCTGTTAGAGCAGAGGTGAACGGCTGGCGTGAGTTTGATTTGGACATCTGTTCCCTACCAGCATTCAGCCATTGGTAAAGGAGGCCTTTGTGGGATTGTGTGTGTTGGGGGGTTTGTGAAAGAGAGAATGTTACTACTTTAAATTGATACCTAAAAGCATTCAAATCTCAAATTGGCTTCTGAAACTTAAGAATTTTTTTTTGAATTATATTTTTATTGATTTCAGAGAGGAATGGAGAAGGAGAGAGAGAGAGAATCATCAATAATGAGAATCATTGCTCAGCTGCCTCCTGCATGCCCCCTATTGGGGATCTAGCCTGAAACCCCGGCATGTGCCCTGACCGGGAATCAAACTGTGGCCTCCTGGTTCATAGGTTGACCCTCAACCACTGAGCCACACTGGTCTGGCAAAACTTAAGAATTTTTAACGTTTCTTCCCTGAAGTGATTCTGTAAGTAGACATAGCCATCAGACATAACCATTGAGGGTAAACTAAGGATGATTTTTAGGCCATTTGACGTGGGCCTGGCCTTGGCTCCTGAACTCACTGCTAGCCTCTTCCTGTAAGGTCATTGGCTTGAGAGGAAGACAAGAGCGTGGGCATGTCCCTCCCACAGCAGCACAGTCTCAGTCACAGGTGCTTGGAGCCGTATTAGGAGCGGGAGCAGAGTCAGCATCCATGTCAGAAGCATCTCCGTCAGTGCCAGTCCGTTCTGACATTGGTTCAGTTGGGAGGAGAGCAGCATCCTGAAGCCCTCGCTGTCTTGTTGGCAGGGGTCTGCACCCGGGAGCCCCCGTTCTATATAATCACGGAGTTCATGACCTATGGGAACCTGCTGGATTACCTGAGAGAGTGTAACCGGCAGGAGGTGAATGCAGTGGTGCTGCTGTACATGGCCACTCAGATCTCATCAGCCATGGAGTACCTGGAGAAGAAAAACTTCATCCACAGGTAGGAGCCTGGCCCCCAGCCTCCCCTCCCCACAGAGCCAGGCAGTGAGCGGGGCTTGGGCATCCTTCTAGAAAGGCCCAGCCTCTCATGTTAGTGCCGGCAACACTTGAAACAAAGGCGAACACTGAGTCCTGACACTGCCGGCTTCGGTGTGCGGAAGGCCGGGCCTAAGAAACACCTCACTTTGGAACCATTTGGAACTAAGTAGAACATTAAATGATTCATAAAAGGCGTCCTTCCGAGTCGGCACAGCTCCCTCTGAAGTGGAGGCTCGTTGTTCCTCCAGGCCCGGTGCGTCCTGATGACCTGCTCCTGAGGCAGTGGGCGTTGCTTTTGCACACATTTGCGGTAATAGCCAGTGCGTGGGTCTTGTTTCTGCGTGGGGTGGTTTTCCCCCTCCCGTCTCCTTATTATCACTTGAGTCTCCACTTAAGTTGCTGTCATCTGGGTCAGCGATGTTCCCACAATTGTCAGAATTGTGTGTCTGTGGTTCTAAACGAGGCGCCTTTGCTGTGTTAAAGCCCGGAGTGCTTTGACCTTCAGGTGAGCCACAATTACCTCGGTCTTCGCATTCTTCCGTGGTGGAAGTGGCCTCCTAGCAGAGACAGCCAGTGCCGGACAGAGCCTGATGGCTTTGCCGGAGGCTTTATGCAGGATGTTCTCCACGCCACCGGGGTGACCTTTCCTACCCAATTAACTGGAGGATGAAACCTGCACGTGAGATTCACAGTGAGGAACAGAGGAGCATGTGTGAAGTGCTGCGCTTCCTTGTACGACAGATTTTCTGTGCTCCACGAGACCCTGATTCAGATGCGCCTGTCACTCAAGAATGTGAACCCTCTGAGGCTGCAAATTGAGATTTCCTGACTTCTGGTTTGCCTTGCACAGCAAGGTCCATTCCCTCTTCATTCAAGCAAACTTAGAATCCTTTACCAAAATCCTGCTAGGCACAACTCTTCTGTATTTCATTTCCCTCTGGTTGCTGATGATGACGCTGTCCTATGCAGCCATGGCTTTAGCTGCTGCCTCGGCTCATTGCTCCATTCCTGTTTGCCTTGTGATTTCATGGCTAATGTCCTTGAACCAAAGATTAGACTCCTACTCCCTGGTAGAATCAGGAGGCAAGAGGAAGCCAATATACGGAGAGAAGTTTCGGGATACGTTTGGATAAGCATCAGAAAGAAAGAGGAAAGTAGGAAACAGTCCAGGCAAAGGATGCCATGGGCTTTATTTTATTTTGTCCTACCAAGTCTGGACAGCACAAGCGGAGACTCGCTCTGCTGTAAGTTTCTCGAGGACTGGCCTGTGTTTTTGTTCCTGGCATAGGGCAGTGACAACCGGACAGACACTTAGGTGACACTTACTGTTCTCTAGGCACCAGGTGAAGCAGTTTTCACAGAATGAATTATCACAACCACCCTCAGAAGTAGGCGCTGTGATTATCCTTTTCATTGATGAATGAGGTCACTGAGTCCCAGCGTAGTGACCTTGCTCCAGGTCACAGGGCCAGGGCCGCGCCAGTGCCCCCTGCTGCCTCTCACCATGTTGGGAGCCCAGGTGGTGCTGCGGGCCGGGCACTGCTCCCCGGTGGGAGTTCATGTGAGTTTCCCGGGGACCAGTCTCCCTTTTTCCATTGTCGGTGGTGGATTTGTGAGGCTGGAAAGCCAGCCGGGACCTCTCATGGGTGAACTCTTTCCTTTCCCAGAGATCTTGCTGCCCGAAACTGCCTGGTAGGGGAAAACCACTTGGTGAAGGTGGCTGATTTCGGCCTGAGCAGGTTAATGACGGGGGACACGTACACAGCCCACGCCGGGGCCAAATTCCCGATCAAGTGGACCGCGCCCGAAAGCCTGGCCTACAACAAGTTCTCCATCAAGTCCGACGTCTGGGGTAAGGGCCCCTCAGCTCCCTCCTCGCCCGCCCAGGGTGTGGCTGCTTTCCTGTTTTGTTTGTTTGTTTTATTTTTCTCCTCTTGCTTTTTCACTGCCTCTTTCTTGCTCTTTTGCCCCTCCCCCCATTATTTAATTCTCTTTTTTGCTTGTTTCTTTTTCATTTAAAAGTCGTTTTTTCCCTGTTCTCTCTTCAAAATGAAGTAAAAATGAGCTTTTTCTTCCAAAATAATTGAGGTTAACTTACCCTTCATCTTCATTCTAAGTTTGCTGCTTCGTTTTGGGGCACCTAGCCAGCCCTGCAGGGAGTGCTCTGTAGTTTGGTTTGGGCTTTCAGTAGGCTTCTGCCCTCTGAAGCCTCATGTGACAGTATTGTACTTTTACTTTTTTAAAGAACTCCTGGTGGCAAATTGTAAGCACACCCTAAAGAAGACAGAGTTGCCTAATGAGCGCCGCTGCCCCATCCCCCAGCTTACTGCTCATCACCTCCTGGTGCTCTTGCATCTTCTGTGCCCCGCCCACTCCACCGACCCTTATTTTGAAGCAAATTCCAGGCATCTTATTACTTTGTCCATAAGTATTTCAGTATGAGGCTCTTAAAGATGGCATTTTCGTTCTCATAACTACAGTGTCCCCCTCCAAAAATTGACAGTAACTTCCAAATATTATCAAATATCCAGTTAGTGTACAACTTCCCCATTAAATCATAAAAGTCACACTTTTTGCCCTGGCCAGTGTCCTCAGTGGTTAGAGCGTTGGCCTGTGCACCAAAGTCTCGAGTTCGATTCCTGGTCAAGGGCAAGAACCTGCGTTGCGGGTTTGCTGTTATTTTCCTTATTGATACTCAGGCTGTCTCCTCTTTGGCTGTGGGAACGTCACATGGCTCCTCGTCCCTTTGACACGACCCTTGTAGCTTTCGATAGCGCCTGTGATATTTCCACACATTCCCGGCCCTAGACCTGAGCCACGCATTTCTCTAGGGAGGAGTCAGTTCTGCTTCCTTTAACGGGATTGGGAATGTCAAGGCTGTACTCAGGGCCTGCAAAACTTTCAAAGATTTTGAATATATTTTTATTGGTTTCAGAGAGGAAGGGAGAGGGAGAGAAAGATAGAAACATCTGTGATGAGAGAGAATCACTGATCGGCTGTCTCCCGCACGCCCCACACTAGGGATTGAGCCCATAACCCGGGCATGGGCCCTGACCAGGAATTGAACCTTGACCTCCTGGTTCATAGGTCGATACTCACCTACTAAGCCATGCTGGTGGAGCAAAGATTTTGTAAGGTTCTTGAGAGTTGGAAGGGACCTTAGAGAGATCTCATACTCCAGTAAGGAGAGGCGGCCTGGCTGAAGCACAGAGCTAGTTGTCACAGAGCTAGGAGTAGAAATGGCCTCCTGACATCTAGCCCTAGATCCCTTCCACACATATCCCCGCAGGGTGGTCACGTTACCTCCAAGACCCTGGAGGGGCTCATCGCCGCAGCCCTCTTCTCTCCTTCAGCGTGTTCTGGTCTGTGGGGGTGAGTGAACTGGAAGCTTCATTCTGTCCTGGGCAGTTAGGAATTCAGAGCCTGGTAAAATGTCAGTGCCTGGCCTGTTTTTGAAGGTGTAGCTTCTGATTCTACACAGGTAACCAGTTGTAAATGTAGAATACTTAAAGTCGGCACGTTTCAAATAACCTTTCTTATTCCTTTTCCCCTAGCATTTGGAGTACTGCTTTGGGAGATTGCTACCTATGGCATGTCGCCCTACCCGGGAATTGACCTGTCCCAGGTGTATGAGCTGCTAGAGAAAGACTATCGAATGGAGCGCCCGGAAGGCTGCCCAGAGAAGGTCTACGAACTCATGCGAGCATGTGAGCCTTCCCCTGCCAGTTCTAAAAATTACATGTGGGCTCTGTAAAGCATTCCACTGCGGGAGTACGTATGTAAAGCAATGAATGAACTAATTTGATACATATTTTTGCAGACTTTTTTTTTTTCTCTTTAGTTTTTCTCTATCCCTTTATGTGTGAGGGTTTTTTGTTCTTGTTTTAATACAAAATTGGGATTGATGCATACCAAACTTGGATTTCTTTTCAATAAATACAAACTCCTGGGCCTACCTTGACACATCTGTTGTAGTAGGTAGACACTCCAGGGGACGTTTACCTGGTTGGTTTTATTATATATATATAAAACCATTCCTGCAACTTTCTTTGCACTTAGCAGTGTGACAGACAAATCTTTCCACGTCCATAATTTGGAGATGTCTCTCCTCTCCTCCCCCCCCCCCCCCACTTAATTTTATCTAGCTGTTTAGCATCCCATTAGGTGACTTATTCAGTCCTCTTTTCATGAACATGTGGTTGTTTTACACATTTGTTTGGGATTTTTCCATAAGCAAGGCTGGTGTGAGCACCCACACACACACTTCTGCATTGTACTGGTATTGCTAAACGTTGAACTGTTGGCTCAGAGAGCTGTGTGCATTTTAAGTTTTGATAGATTTTGCCAAATTGTTTTTCAAAAAAAGTTGTACCAGCTTATACTCCCACCAGAAGTGTATGTGAGTGACTCTACATCCTCACCCTGATCAGTCCTTCATCCTCATTTTAATCTCGTGGACTAGCATTTCTTTACTAATGAGGGTTTTGGACTTTGATAACGTGAAGTAAGGGTAAAGTAGAAGGCGGCCTATTTGGTTTAGTCATTCTGTGCACTTGCTAGAGTGGGGTTGGGAGAAAAATATTTGTAAATGCAGTTCCGGCCGTCAACATCTCTCTGGGGTTTTACAATCCATATGCCTGCCAGTATCTGCAGTCTTTTTAAATTCTTAATGTCTAATAGGACACAATGGCCTTCATCACTTAACTTGTCACACCAAAAGATGGATAGCAGGAGTGGAATACTTCTTCCAATTCTAGACTTTTCCTTGAGAATTGCTAGCCACACACTTGTTACTGTTAGCAAGGCCTCCTGGGTGGTCTGACTCCTCTCATCTGTCCAGGTTGGCAGTGGAATCCCTCTGACCGGCCCTCCTTTGCTGAAATCCACCAGGCCTTTGAAACAATGTTTCAGGAGTCCAGCATATCCGATGGTAAAGTGCCCGACCTTGGGGTGCCTGCCTGCCGTGGGTGAAAGGTTGGGGTAGGAGGGGTGGTTGTAGGGGACTCCAGCCCTGGTCCTTTAGTTCACTTCCAGGGAGAAGTGCACGGGCCAACAAGCTATCTGAGACCAGAAAGCTGGACAGAAGTGTTGAGTGTGGAGCTCTGTCCTTCGTAGCCATGCAGAATTCTGAAAACTGAGTGTGGTTTCCTTATCATTTTTATGTCTTTTCTGTAAATGTGTGTAGATGACCTCTGTTACTTTAAAAAGAAAAAGAAAACCAACATCCAAAATGACCCCATACTAATGGCTGCTGGTTTGTGTGTGTGTTTGTTGTTTTTCTGGTGGTTCTTAGAAGTGGAAAAGGAACTGGGGAAAAAAGGCATGCGAGGGGTTGCAGGTACTCTGCTGCAGGCCCCAGAGCTGCCCACCAAGACAAGAACCTCCAGGAGAGCCACGGAACACAAAGACGTCACCGACCTGCCTGAGACGCCCCACTCCAAGGGCCCGGGAGAGCCTGGTATGTCGTCCCTGCCCCATCCCCACTGGAGGCCCAGGGCCAGTGTGGCATGTGGGACGCAGTGAGTGGAACCTGCACAGAAGGGCAGGCAAATCCCATGTTAGTAACCCGGCGTTGAAAGGGGGGTGCTCCTCTCCCGAAGCACACATCCCCCACCCCCGTGAACCATCGGCTGCCATTGGCCTCAGCAGTTAGGTCAGTCAGAGAGGCAGAGGTGCTCTGAAACCTGAGGAAGAAGCCCGCCTTTTCACGTGTCGCTCACAGCTGTGGTCCAGAGCGAGCGTCCTGTCTGGACTCTGAGAAGCGGGAGGGAGATGGGAGTGGCTCAGGAGGATTCTCAGTGTTGTCAGGGGCTGATCTGGTGCCTCCTGTGTGCCAGGCTCTGTTCGCAGCCAGGCTGCTCTGATGTAGCCGTTGTCCCCCTGTCCCCAACCCCAGAAGTCTGGGTCCTCCTGCAGACCAGCGGAACGAAAGTGCCGGAGGTGGGCCAGCATCTGGCTTGTAAGGGATGCTCTGATGGATCACAGACCAAGTGGGAAGGGACGGGGGAAGCTGGCAATGTGGGATGTTTTGCCCCAGCAGGACCTATAGAGCCATGATTCCCACGTTTTTTTGTGTTGTTTTTTTTGGGGGGGGCTTTTTTGTTTTTAGTGTTTTTATTGATTCTAGAGAGATAGGAAAGGAGAGGGAGAGAGAAACATCTATATGAGAGAGACATCGATTGGTTGCCTCCCGCATGCACCCCATCTGGGGTCAGGGATCAAACCTGCAACCCAGGTTCGTGCCCTTGACCGGAATCGAGCCTGCAACCCTCTGGTGCGCAGGCCGATGCTCTAACCACTGAGAATGCCAGCCAGGGCATACCCTCCGTTCTACCGATGAGAACGCTGAGCATGAGCAAAGGAAGTAACTTGCCTAGGCCTTCCTGAGCCCAGAGCCCAGAGCTCAGAGTAGGAGGCTAGCTGGGGGTTTCCTGCCCACTCGGGAGTCTTTAGTTTGGGCTTGTGGAACCTTCCCCATGTGTTTCAGATCCTCTGGACCACGAGCCTGCTGTGTCTCCATTGCTCCCTCGAAAAGAACGAGGTGCCCAGGATGGTTGCCTGAATGAAGATGAACGCCTTCTCCCCAAAGACAAAAAGACCAATTTGTTCAGCGCCTTGATCAAGAAGAAGAAGAAAACGGCCCCAACCCCTCCCAAACGCAGCAGCTCCTTCCGGGAGACGGACGGCCAGCCAGAGCGCAGGGGGGCCGGGGAGGAAGAGGGCCGTGACATCAGCAACGGGACGCCTGCTCTCTCACCCTCGGACACAGCCGAGCCGGCCAAGTCCCCAAAGCCCAGCAGTGGGGCTGGTGTCCCCAACGGAGCCTTCCGGGAGGCGGGAGGCGCAGGCTTCCGGTCCCCCCACCTGTGGAAGGCCAGCACGCTGACCAGCAGCCGATTGGCAGCCAGCGAAGAGGAGGGTGGCAGCAGCGCCAGCAAGCGCTTCCTGAGGTCCTGCTCTGCCTCCTGCGTGCCCCACGGGGCCAAGGACACCGAGTGGCGGTCAGTGACGCTGCCCCGGGACCTGCAGTCCTCGGGGAGGCAGTTTGACTCGTCCGCTCTTGGAGGGCACAAACGCGAGAAGCCAGCCCTGCCTCGGAAGCGGGCAAGTGAGGCCAGGTCTGACCAGGTGGCCAGAGGCACGGTGACGCCCCCACCAAGGCTGGTGACAAAGATGGAGGAGTTGGCTGATGAGGTTTTCAAAGACACGGCCGAGTCCAGCCCGGGCTCCAGCCCGCCCAGTCTGACGCCAAAGCTTCTCCGCAGGCAGGTTGTGGCGGTTCCTTCCTCTGGTTTGCCCCACAGGGAAGAGGCCGGGAAGTCCAGCGCCGTGGGGACGCCTGCCGCAGCTGAGCCAGTGCCCGCCACCAGCAGAGCAGGGCCAGGTGCATCTGGAGGGACCGGCAAGGCCCCCGCAGAGGAATCGCGAATGAGGAGGCACAAGCCCTCCTCCGAGTCCCCGGGGAGAGACAAAGGGAAGTTGTCCAAGCTCAAGCCTGCCCCGCCGCCCCCACTGCCGGCTTCTGTTGGGAAAGCCGGGAGGCCCTCTCCGAGCCCGAGCCAGGAAGCAGCCGGGGAGGCAGGCGCCAGCGGGAAAGCAAAATCCACGGCTGTGGTTGTGGATGCCGTCAACAGTGACGCTGCCAAACCCAGCCCGCTGGGAGAGGGCGTCAAAAAGCCCGTGCTCCTGTCCATGCCAAAGCCTCCGTCATCCACCAAGCCAGCGGGGACCCCGACCAGCCCGGTCCCCACTCCCTCCACTTTGCCATCAGCGTCCTCCGCCCTGGCAGGGGACCAGCTGTCCTCCACCGCCTTCATCCCTCTCATATCGACCCGCGTGTCTCTTCGGAAAACCCGCCAACCTCCCGAGCGCATCGCCAGTGGCACCATCACCAAGGGTGTGGTCCTGGACAGCACCGAGGCCCTGTGCCTTGCCATCTCCAAGAACTCGGAGCAGATGGCCAGCCACAGCGCCGTGCTAGAAGCCGGCAAAAACCTCTACACATTCTGTGTGAGCTACGTGGACTCCATCCAGCAAATGAGGAACAAATTCGCTTTCCGCGAGGCCATCAACAAACTGGAGAATAACCTCCGGGAGCTTCAGATCTGCCCGGCAACCGCGGGGAGTGGCCCGGCGGCCACTCAGGACTTCAGCAAACTCCTCAGCTCCGTGAAAGAGATCAGTGACATCGTACAGAGGTAGCAGGAGCCAGGCGTCAGGCCAGCCAGAGCCGCCTGCAGCGTGTGAGGGCTCCCGTGCCCGTGACGGTGGCTGACACAGGACCTGTGAGCTGGGACCTTGGCCCAGGAGCTGAGGGCCACCATGGAGTACCGCCCTACTACCTACATTGTGCACCCACTGTCCTGCACTTCCTCCTCCTCAGCCCGCCCGCTGAGCCTCTCCGTCAGAGTTCTGTCTGTGGGTTCCCGCCTGGTGGACTGCAGTCGGCACACCAGCCCTTCCCCACGGGGCTTCCGGACTGCCCTTCAGGCCAGCTGTGAAGGTGGGTGAGCGCGTCCTCTCTGTTTTTCTTTCTGGGGGATTTCCTCTGGCTATGCCTTCGCCTCCATTTTCCCCAAAAAGAAGTGCCCTGAACGGGAGCTCCGTCGCCAGGCCTTGGGAACTGTTGCCTTCACTCACCTGGTGGAGGGAGCCTGTACCCTCATCCTCCTCGTACCTCTCGTGCTTAAGACACGTTTCCAGCACTGCATCCTGGGAAGCTCTGCCAGCGGTCACTCGGCCTGCGCTGCTGCCGGGGCTGGGCCCTCACCATTTCCTCACGTGAAGGACAGCTCTCATTTGGGGGGTACAACAGGTGCTAACACAAGCCAGCCTTTGGGTCGCAGGAAGGAGGGGGACTGTCCTGTCACCCTGCTGCGTGTCCTCGAGCCCAGTCCCAGCTCTCCTGTGGCATGCACTGCCAATTCTGGGTGCAAAGCCCGAGGCTGAAGGGGAGCAGGGTCGCTGTCCAGCATGCAGGGCCAGGGGCAGGGCAGAGGGGTGGCTTGTTGTGCGAACACTGGTGCTGAGATGGCCCGGGCCCCGGCCTAGGCCGGTCTTCGGTGGCCCAGTGTTACCTTCCTTTTGAACTTGCAGGTGCCCGAAAAAGGCACTTGACCTTGATTTCTGACTGATCTCCATTCCCTCCCTTGTACTCCCCTAAGACAAAGTAGATTCTTGCAGGACTTTCTCCTTGGTGACAAGCCAGTCTTCAGTTTTCTGGAGTTCTTGAAGCATTTCACAGCTCTGCTCTCAGCACAGCCGGGACAGACGTGGGCACCGGCACACAGACAGGAGGAGCAGGACTGGGCCACAAAGCCCCACGAGTGTGGGCTGCACCCTCCTGGGCAAATGTCTTACTTAATGACCACGAGCAACACGTAGCCATCAGGGAGGAAGGAAGCCACAAAGAAACGACACCCTAGAGCGTCTCGAAGAGCATGTGTGCCGTCATCTCCCCCTGGGCTGCCCAGGACCAGGCTCGGGGCAGGGGCCCAGGTCTCCTTGACCGTGACCTAGAGCAGCTACTGAGGAGTGGGCAGGCACCTGCTTGGGTCTTACTCCAGGCCAGAAGCAACCCTTGGAGAAACCAGGAGAGACCCACCTTCTGCTCCCCACACCTGCCCGTGACCTCACACAGGCCGTTTTTACACTAATCACCCAGACTTGTATCTTATTTCTCTGGATTGTTTGATACTGTTCTCACAGCGCATCACCTCTGTGCCCCCTCAGACGGCTGTTCCACAGGCTGAGGGAGGTGCTAGCATACCGCCAGCGGCCTTGCAGACGAAGCAAACCGACCCACCGGTCCCTCGCCTCCTGTTTCCGGGAGGCACTGGCCTCTTTCTTCACGTGACGTGCCACTATATTTTGCATTTATCCTTTGGTATTACACTCGTGTAGACTGCTCTTTTATAAATGACATGTAAATAGTTTTCCACTCCCCTCCCTTCTCCAGTGCCTATGGGTTCTCTCTCTTGTTTTTGGTCCAGTACATTTGTTTCTGTGTATGACTCTGTTTTTTGAATCCACATCTCTCCTCCGTAGTATTTTTTAAATAAATGTTTACATTAGAATGTGCGTGGATTGCCTTGGTCTGTAACTTCCCTGTCGTCCAGAGCTGCGGTGCGTGTCGGTGGGAGGGCGCCCTTGCTTTCTGGAAGGGCTGGAGGCTCCGTGTGGGGTTTTGTGGAGCAGAGTGATGGCAGGGTCACAGCAGGATGCTGCAGCCTGTGTCCCCCTCGCCGTTCTCAGGCACTCGCCCTGCCCTCGCCTCGAGCCCTTCCTGCGCCCCGGACACTTCCTTGCCAGCAGCCCAGCTCTTGTCAGTGCACTCCTGGTGCGGGCCACTGCTGACTGGCATGGGCAAGGAAGACCAGCCCAGGGGCTGTGCCAGCTGTCAGCCGCCACAGCGTCACGGAAATGGGAGGATGTGATGCCCCAATTCCCTGCTGACCTGAGAGTAAATCCCTCCGCTGGTGCCCTCTCCCCTCGCCTTTGAACTCACCTTCTGCCACTGCCCTCGGCCCCGAAACACCCCTGGCTGTGTTCACCACGCCAGGTGCCATTGCTCTGTGCGTCTGAGGACAAGCAGGGCGTGCTGGCCTGCCAGGGCATGGAAGTACCACCCTGGGCCCTGCCTTGGCCTCTCCCAGCCCCCAGCCAGGGGCTGTGGGGGGCGGCGCTGGCTTTTCTCATCTGGGTCTCCATCTGACACCCGCTGACAGCCAGGAAGTGGGAATGAGCGGCGCCCTGTGGTAATGATACTGATTAAGCCAGCAGGCTTGTCAGGGGTGCGGATCCTGCTCACCCGGCACAGTGACGAGTGAACCTCTTCCCCCGAGGCCTCGGGCGCAGGACGGGTGGCGCGCCACGTGGTGGAGGTGAAGACGCCGCCGGGCACGGGTTTGCTGGAAGCCACCTGCGCGTGCGCAAGCTGAGGTCAGGTCTCTGCCCTCGCTTCACTGAGGCAAAGGCCGCGTCCCGGCGGCAGAGCCTGTGAGGGGTGGAACCATCACGGCACCAGCTCGCCTGGTCCAGCTTCTCCGCGGGTATGAGTGACAGCTCTCCGGTCTGAAAGGGCGGGATGGTTACGACGGCAGCCTCCGTGTCAGACGTGGACTGGCCGCGGAATTGACACAGCAGCCTCTTAGACGGTGTTGTAAGACCCTTCTCCCAAGTAAGACTCTTCCTTGTGTAGCACCTGAACTTAAACTTGGGCCTGAACTTGTTTGTGTCACAGAACCCCCTGGGAGCTAATGCACTCGGACTCTAGCCCGGGAGAAACGCACACACGTGCGCACACCGCAGTTTTCAGGTCATTGTGAGCTCTGCCCTCGAAGTCCAGAACCAGGAGGACCCAAAGGCCGACCCTGCCCACAGGGCCAACGCTGCTGCTGCTGTAATAACAATAGGAGCCTAAAGCGTCAGCTTCAGGATAGCACATTGCGGTGTGTTCCTGTAGTGGAATGTTCTGGAGCAATGAGAGAGCTCGGCGCTGCCACACCACAAACGTAATGTTGAGCAGAGGTAGCCACTCGAACTGGTGATGCCGGCGCTTTCATCTCCTAAATGGGCATGGCTCATCTGTGGGCTGGTGTTTGGTGCCAGGAGGGAGGTACCTGAGGGAGGGGTCATGCCAGGCTCGAGCACAGGCGGTGCTCCGCCTAGAGGGGTGAGGGGTGCTGGCTGCGGGGTGTCCTTGGGGAAAATCCCTCAAGCTGGACGCTGCCCGCTGGAGCCTTCTCCGTGTGTGGTGTTCCCGTGGGCGCTTTCTTACTATGGCAGCCACGCGAGCACTTCGCTGCTTACAGGTGTGCCCTTTGTTACCACGGGTAGCCCTCGCCCCCGTTTCTGTGAGGGAGGCTCTGTCACTGCTCCTTGGAGGGGTGCGGAAGCTGAGCCTCAGAGATGGGAAGCAGCTCGCCCAAGGTCACACAGCATGTGCGGCTGAGCGCTGCTGGGCCAGGTCTCATGTTCTGACGGTGCAGATGGCCACAGCACGACGCGCAGAGACCCGTGCTCCGGGCCAGGCTCCTCCCTCCCTCCCTCCCTCCCTCCCTCCCTCCCGCCCGCGTGGAAGAGAAGCACGGTAGTTAGGAATCAGCTCACCCAAGTCCTTGGGTTTCAGGATGTTTTATAGGAGGGGTTCCCACATGGGGTGCCCCGGGAAATCGGTTTCCAGGCGTCTTGGCGCAGAAGACACTAGGTGGGACGAGCCTGCCCGCCCACCGAGTCCCTGTCCGAGCCTGCCCGCAGCCCGGTGTCACCCGGCACCGTGGGCGGGCCCCAGCGCCCCGCGCGGAGGGTCACAGCGCCCCATCGGGGAACGTGTCACGCAGCGTCTTTGGCCCCGGGGCCCGTTGGGACGAGGTGGGCCCTTGTCCACTCCGGCCGCTGCCTGATGGCTTCCTGCCCCCACGAGCCGCTGCTTCTCCTAAGCGTTTCCATGACTGTTTCAAACACGTAGGAAATACAGACGGAAATATTCCCCACCCAGGTTTACAGCTAAATAAGTGCCTTTAGATCTGCTCCCAAGAGGAAGACTTGTTTGCGTTTTAAGTGAACTTGGTGAACGGTGCCCGCTGCGCGGGGAGCCTGCGCTGGAGGAGAGGCCGCCCCGGAGCGCACTCTGCTTCCAGAGCTGTCTGCCACGGGCCTGTCCGCCCGCTCGTCTGGGGAGGACCTTCCCCACCAGGAGAGAGCGGCGGGCGGGGAGTAGCGTGGGAGGCCCCACACCTCGACAGAGCCCGTGGGGTCGAGTGGGCTGGGTTAGAGGAGATTTAGCCAAATGGGTTGGGAGTGGCTGTAACGTGCGAATGCCCTTAGCAGCTGGGCTGTTCAGGGTCATTGGGTGCGAATGCCCCGGGCTGGAAGGGTAGCCCTGTTGCTGATGTCTGTGTAAGGATGAGAGCCTAGTGACAGGACCCCCATACCTTTGAAGGGCTCCCTCTCCCCTTCACCTCTGCTCTGCCCATCGAGGTTCCTCTAATCTGACCCCACAGGATCGTCGCAGCCTTGGTGACCTCCAAGGCTAACCATTAGTGACCCCGGGGGTGGCTCTTCTTTGAAGGTGTGCGTTTTCAGATTCTCAGGGTGGGGATTAGCCAGCGAGGGCCGGCCAGGGGACCTTGCTGCCCCGGCCTTCGGTCTGTCTCACCTGATCGCGGGAGCACGCCCCTGGTTCCTGTGTGTGTGTGAATGAGCGGGTGGTGATCCAGGTTGCTGTCGCCCACCCCGCCTTGGCCGAGTGGGAACGCGCACCCAGGTGAGACGGCCCATCTGCCGCCCTGTGACAGGGTCTGAGCGCCGGAGGTGTCCTCTATGGACACACGATTGTTTTCTTGAGGTTTGTCCTCCGTGGCCTGAGGGCTGAGTGTTTGCCTGTTACCAACAGACAAAGACCGTGTGTGTGTGTGTGTGTGTGTGTGTGTGTGTGTGTGTGTGTTCCATCCCCATCGGACCGTTACGTCAGCAGGAGGAATCCTGGATCGCCCCTCCGTGGACATGGTGGGGTGAGAGGACCATGCGCCTCCCACGCTTGGTCTGGTCCCTCACAGCCGCCCTGAGCCCCAGGGCACCTGGGCCGGGCAGCGGGGAGAAGCATGAGGAGCGCCAGGGGCGGCCGCTCGCCGCGGCCTAAGGTGATGCTCTGCCTGCTGCGTGCCCATCCCGTTTTACCACCCAGTTCGCCCCACTCGGCGCCGGTGGCTCAGAGCCGTGCACCCCTCGGTGCAGTGGCTCTCTGGCTGCCGAGGACGGAGCGCTGCTGCTGGGGAATGCAAGTCACTAATAGACTGGAAAACACTGCGAAATGCGCCGCGGTGCGAGCTGGATCCAGCCCAGCGTGGTGCTAAAAGGCTAATAAAAATCCACCAATTAATTGTGACAGCTCAGTGGAAAATTATTCAGTTGCGAACAGGGGCGAGCAGCAGCTCCAAAGGAGGAAGGGAGATGTTGCCATGGTAACATCAATACAGGTCTTCCCAGCAGTTGGAGCAGCCCTGGAGTGAGAAGCGTCAGACTGCAGAGTCTGACAAGACAGGGGGGGCGGGGGGCGGGGGGGCGGGAGGGGGTAACACACCAGAGCAGTGTTCGTAGCCCCAGGCCGGCCGCCCCTCTGCACGGAACAGGCTTCCCGGGCAGAGAGCTGCCACAGAGCGCTCCTGGCTCGGAGGAAACCAGGGAGGGGCGGCCAAGCACAGGAGGAGATGCACCCCGCATGTGTTCCCTCCCCCTCTGGCCACGGCCATTTTACCAACAGCCAATTAGGGGGGTGCTGGGAGGTGTGCGGGCACCGGCAGCCCAGGAAAGCCCAGTTCCCGGGCACAGAGGGCCTGGAGGCGAGAGGCAGGCAAGCTTCCCCTCAGCGTCTGCGGTTGTTACAGCTTTTATTTAAAAGGCCCACACACCACATTTCGTAGTCGGAGCATTTGCAATGCAGCCTTGCTGTAGCAAAAACGTATTTCTCGTTCATCCCCCAAGAGACACTTGACAAAGACGGTGCCACCGAGCAGGGCGGTCCTCAGGAGGGCGGGCAGCTGGTTCGAAGGGCCTCGAACCGCAGCAGGGTTCTTGCCGGAGGGAACTTGTGTTCAAGGGTGAAGAACGAGATCGCATCTTGAACTTGCAGAGCCACACTCGACCCAGTGAAATGCACTCCTCCGCCATCGCACTTGGATGTCAGCTCCAGACATCGCTATGGGGACTGTCAAAACTTCGATTACCCCACTGTGATCAGTCTCCTACCTGCAGCTCGCAGCCCGCGCAGCCCGCTGCCCGTCCATGTGCACGACCACCAGGGCCGAGGGCCCTCAGAACCGCCGCAGGGAGGCGCCGAGACAGACCCCCGGCAGCGGCTGCAGGGGGCAGCTTGCTTTTGGCCCCCTCCTTTAGGACACCACGCAGGTTTTTGCTTCAGCAAAGTTGGAAATCAAAAGCACCACCGCCTACCCAGTCCTACGGCTAATCATTCACGATAGCAATACGCCCCTTTGCAGGGTCTCTGCGGCGGGGAGGGGCCGAGGAGCCACATGGGCAGGCCGCCCCGGGCCCGTCACCGCCGGCCGAAGCGGAAGCTGAAGCCGCCTTTCTTCCTGCTGTAGCCGCTGAGCTCCCCGGCCAGCGTGCCTAACGGGCTACCGGCCTTCTCGCCGTCGGCCAGGAGGAAGCCGGCGGCCCCGCGGCCCTCATCCTGCCTCCCGAACCGGAGCCCGAAGCCGGCCCGCGCTCGGCCCGACACCTGCAGCTCCTTGGCCGTGACCAGCAGGGCGTGTGGGCGGGGCGCTCTCGGCCACGGAGGGGGGCCCCACGGCAAGTGGACCGCGCGTCCCCCGGCCAGGTGGGCCCAGCTCATCTCGCCTCCAGTGCCGCCCGGGGTGTCCACGGGCGCTTCTCTGTCCAGGAGAGGGAAGCAGGCGCCCAGCGGCAGGAGCAGCAGGCAGGACAGGAAGTGGGGGTGCGCCATCTGGCCCGGAGGAAAGAGGGAAAGTTACCGGCGGCTCACGTGGCCCCCGCACGGCGCTGGTCCGCTGCTTCCCAGGCCCGGGCAGCCCGCCGAGGCCTCGGCTGGGGCTCCGCCGGGCCCAGCTTGCGAGCAGCGGGAAGAAGTGTCACTGCGTCGGGGGACCGGGCCTGTACTCCGTGGCAGGTGGAGGCGCTGGCGGCACCCATGGGCTGGTCTCCCTCTCCTGCCATCTCTGGGTTTGACGGCAGAACCGCGAGGGCCTCATCCCACCGCGGCCGGAGGGGCCCGCAGCAGCACACAGGCCGCCCCGGAGAGCTGCGCACATTTGGGTTCATTTTTCTCTTATAACAATTACTGGCTCTCGAGCCGTATCATCTCAGCCACGGAGCGGAGTTCATGGCACAATCTCTCGGTTTCAACTTGGTAATGAATGGGTCCAGCGAAACTGTTCAGCTGGGACACTGCTAATGACTCCAACTCGGAAACCAGCTGCTCCCCAAAGCAGGAAGCGGATTTGATGAGCCCGGTCCAACTCGGATACCCACCTGGAGGGGGGCGTGTAAGGTGGCTGGGGCGCCAGTGGTCCCCCCTTCATCTTCACAATAAACCTCACTTTAGGCACTGTCATTTCCATTTTCCACCGAGAAAACGGTCAGAAAGGCTGGGAGATTGTGCCAGGTCACAGCCAGAGAATGAAGGGCTCCGACTCGTGGCCTGTGGGCTGTGGCCTGTGGGCGTTGCTTTCCGTCCACGGCTGAGACTGCCCTTACCACCACCCCCCCTCCCGGTTTTCCGTACCCCTTTTCCGGGAGGCAGCAGGCCCACACCGGTGACTGGCCCCATCTCACAGCGTTACCTGTGACAGCGGGGGGCAAGCCCACGTCTAACGGGGCTGGGCTGAGGAACTGCTGCATGGGTGGTGATACGAGGGGGGTTTGAACCCCGATTAGAACTTCCCGACATGCCCCTGCCTCGGCCGTGACTGCTCGTTCCCTCGCAAAGGAAGCCTTTTGGGTGATGACCGTGGGAGTCAGGTTGGCTGCCTCGCGGAGAACCGAGGCTGGAATAGAGCCGGATGGGAGAGGACACCCCGGCTCCCGGTGCTCCCCCAGACATCCGGAGTGAGCTCAGCGAGCAAGCCTTACAGAAGTCACAAAGCAGCCCTCCTCCGCCCCAAGCCAGCCCTCCTCGGCGTCTCCCCCGCCCGCCTGGGAGCCCCTCCCTCGGGCCTGGGCGGACCCCCTCCCACAGGAAGCACTGCTACAGCTGCTGGAGCTGGAGGCGCCCTGAATGGCGGATGGATGCGCGTGGGGATGGCCTGGGCCTCAGGAAGGGGGACCTCTCAGTGCCCAGAAGGAAGTGGCCCTTCTCAGCTTTGGGGGTCACGGACCCTTTTAAGAACCTGGTGGAAGGTTGGGACACTCGCCACCGGAAATTGGGCCCCAACTTCCAGGGTGTGGCAGGAAGAGCCTGGGGTGGGAGCCCCGGGCAAGTGCGCTCTCGCTCTCCGGCCGCAGGGTGAGGGCCCCGACCCCCTGCCTGGCCTGAGGGGGTCCTGCGGGAGCGGGGCTGTACTCACCGCTGCGGGTGCTCCCAGGAGGCTGCCGGGCTCCGGTGCGGGGTGCCGGCCTCCCTGCCTTATGTAGCTCTGCGGGACTTGCCGCCGGCGCTCTGATTGCCGCACATTCCTGGCCCTGGGATTCCATTGGGGACGCTGGGGTGGGGGGGCAGTGTGCACTGCATTGACGAAAGACCCGACACGGCTGTGGTGACGAGCCCCTCCTTGGGCGGAGAGTGGGCGGCAGCACTAACTGAATCGGGGCACAGGCCTCGATCCCTGCAGGAGGCGGTGGTGCCCCCCTAAGGACCCGGCCACCCGCCTTGGTCAGCTCCTGGCTGTCCCGAGAAGCTACGCCTCGCACACCTGCCGCCTGGCCGCTCCCTGGGATTCAGGCGCCCGGGAACCCAGATGGTCCCGCTCGTTAGGTGCGAGTTGCTGGTGCCACAGTTCACCGGCTCTGGAGCCCCGGGGAGTCGGTGCCCGGAGGCTGAGCCAGGAGGGGGAGCCCCATGAGAGGGAGCGCCCGCACCTCTGGGCCGGAGGGGCTGCTCGGAGGGGCTGGCCCGGGTGTGTGTGTCCGTGTGTGCGCACACTTGACCTCCCTCGTTAGCGCTGGTCGGTCATGACCCTGGGTGCTGGTTAAAGATGGGGTGCAGCCTGTGGTGAGTCCCTAACTCGCTGTGAGGCCTTGGGCCAGACACTTGGCCCTCCCTGGGCCTCAGTCCCCCCAGCTGTGCTCTTCAGAGTCCTCGGGACAGCTGCGGCGGGGCGGGGGGGGGGTGGGGGGGGTCAGACCCGGGGGCACCTCCCCGCCCAGGAGGAAAGCTCCCAGGCTGAGACCAGGGGCTCAGGGCGAGGTTCTGCAGTGAGGACGGCCGCTCGCTGGGGTCCCTTCAGGACTGGGGCCGGGAACGGGAACTCTGGGATGTGGCCTCCGGAAGTCCAGAGTGTTGGGCACAGGTTTGGGGTGGGGCCAGTTTGGGGGAGACATGAGGAGGCCCCCATATGGCCCACTGATTCCTCAGCCCAGCCTCAGCCTCCACCCGGTAGAGGTGCCTGGAGCCAAGTCTGATGCCGGATTTAGTGCCAAATTTAGGGTTTTCCTAGGTACCCCAGAGCACCTGCCCAAAGAGGGTTTTCCAGTGCACTTCCTGGTCCTCAGAGCCTGGAAACTAGCCCCCCACTCGAGCAGCTGGGGGGTGACAACTGTGACACTTTCTACCACCCCGAGACTCAGGGCCTCCAGCAGTGGGCGGGGGGCAGGGTGGGGTCGCCTGCAGCTGGGTCTCAGGACGTCGCCCTTCCGGGCTCAGGGCAAAGGGGGCGCCACAGCACTGGGAGAGGGGGCTCCTGGGAAGCCATCGGAGGAGGGTCGGGCACATCTAGGAGGTCCACACTGACCCGCTGTCCTCGCTTCCCTAAGTGAGGGCTGAGATGGGCCAGGTCAGGGCCTGGCGGGCGACAGCCTGGTGCTGCCGAGCCCGGGCCCCGCTCGGCTCTCAGATCGCTCCCTCTCAGCCCTACATGAGCCCCGAGAACTGGGTCCACGCCTGCCCAGCCACGCACCAGCTGTGGCCTCAGCACCTGCTGTCACTTTCTGAGCCTCCGCTTCTCCCTGACGCGGTAACAGTGATGCCCACATCCTGAGGGTCGTGAGCTACACGAGGCAGGGGAGGCGGCGGCTGCTGGTGTTCAGGAGCCTGGACGGTGCCCTCTCTGTGGCCCGGCCTTCCAGGGGTGCTGGCTCCTCCTGCCACGGGCACCCCTCCCGTCTGTGTTGGGCACTGTGCGTGGCTAAACCACACGCACCCGTCAGCCCTGAGAACCCGTGACTGAATCACTGAACCTTCCCAGGTGGCCCCGTGAACGGAGCCAGAGCAGCATCCTGACGGGGGAACGGCCGCCGGGAAGGGACCGAGCTGGGCAAGGCTGTCACCCGGGCCGTGTGGCCTGGCTCATCCCCAGGCTCCCTGTGGGCCGATACAGAGCTGCCTGAGCGGCAGGACTGTGCTTGTTGGCCGAGGGCACGGGAGGGGCCGTGTTCCTGCCCCGCGGGGACGAGCACCCACTGGGTGAGCGGCAGTCGGGGCCCGGACCCACTCGGGCCTCCCACGCAGGCACCCGGTAAGTCCTGGCTTTTATTGCATAAGCTCAGGGGACTGTTTTGTCTTTAAGCCTCCAATTGACGTATGAATAAGTAGCCATTAGGGGCTGTTCTTAATAAACACTCGCAGCTCCTCCGGACTCCAGCCCCAGCCACAAGGGACCCATGGGGATCACGTCACCCTGGGGACCCTGATGGGACGCACAGGGAGAGCAGCCCGGGCTCACCCCGACGCCCAGCCCCCGGGCCCACGCTGTCTGGGAAGTGGTGCCGGCCCCACCTCGCGCTCCCGTGTGGGCGGGCGCCGAGCAGGCCCAGAGGCGAGGCCCGAGCCAGGTCACACAGACTTTATTAGAGACGGGCACACACCAGGCTTCGTCCGTCGGCAGCTCTGCCGGCCCTCAGGCTCCCTCCCACCCCCTCAGCCACCCTGTGGTCAGGGGCAGGTCAGGGCCAGCCCCCCGCTGCCCACCCCCAAGGCCCACAGGTCAGACCTCAGCCCCAGGTTTGCCGGGTCCTGCCAGCTGCCTGGCCCACTGGAGATTGGGAACGGCCCTCTCCCTGCAAGCAGATGCAGAAACTGAGGCCCGGGTGCCTCGGCCACGTGGACCAGGACCTTGTGTCCTTTGTTCTGGGGTCAGCGTGTCCGCTAACGTGTCCTCCTGCCAGCACATTGCTCCTCAAACTCCACAAGACAATTTGCGGGTCTCGCTCGAGTCCCCCTGGCACAGCAGATGCAAACGGCAGTTCCTGTTGACACCCCTCGCCGGTTCTCAGAACCCCGGGGGACAGGCCTCCCGGCTCCCGGGTCTCTGGCCCCAGCCAGGCCAGCCAGAGGCCTGTGCGCTGCGGGAGCCAGTGCGGGTGGGGGGCCAGGAAGAGGTGGGCGCTGGCGATACCACTTCTCCCCCAAGACGAACGTAAAACCCGTTTACACGCGGCTGCAGAGGCAGATGCACGTGAGAACCGCTCCCAGCGCTGTCCCTGTCGCCTGCTGACCGCCGAGGTCGCCAGGGTGGGACCCAGGTCCGGCCACCCTCGGGCCTCGGAGCTCAGGCCAGCTGGTGGCTCCGGCTTAACTCAGGTGCATCCAGAGTCCGGAAGGCGAGGCCCGAGGCCGCTGGCGACTCCCCAGAGCCTGTCTGTGCTCGAGGAGGAACAGGCAGAATCGGGGGGCGGGGGGGCTTGTGGGCACTGCCTCCGGGTCCCAGCGTGGGCATCCCTTTCCTGTGGGCTCCTCTCGTCGGAGGAGGAAGGAACGGGGCAGGTGACATGGGATAGCAGGGCCGCAGGCTCCCCACCATCAAACGGGGCTCTAACGCGGCGACCACAGTCCTGGGTGATCTGCACACGTCTGTCTGTCTGTCAGCCTCAGGTCCCGGTGGAGCTGCCCCCTCCACTGCCTCTCCCAGCGCCTGCCTTCCGGTGGTCACTCCCGTGTGGCCACCTGCTGACGCCACAGCGTGGGCTCCTCCAGGCCCGGGCCCTGGCCTGCCTCGCTCACGGCAGCCTCCTGGCCAAGTGGGTGTGCGGGGCCCGTCTGCTCAGCACAGCCTTGAAGGGGTGCCCTCCGGGGAGGGGGGCGCTGGCCTGCTGTCCCCACCACGATGGGCTTCATGCCCATGCAGCCAGCGCTTGGCCAGGCCGTGCTCCCTGGTGATGCCAGGCCTGGGCTGGGCGTGGGGCTGGTGCTCTGGAGCTGGGAGGGTGGGAGTCTCCGGGCTGGCCGCCCTCACCCATCCCTCTGCCAGGCCCTGGCGAGCCCCCGGGCCTCCTGAACATCCCTCACCAGGCGTCTGTTTGATGACAGATCAGAAAGCGCCTGGCACTCTCTCCACAGCGGCTGGCTCGGCGAGGCTGGCCGCGGGGCCATTTCCAGGCTGGGCTGCTGGGGAGGGGCTCCCGACTCCAGCACTCGGGGTCCCCTCCACCTTTGCTCCTTGGCTGGAGGCCCCACAGCCTGTGGTGGTATGTGTGTGGGGAGGCGGGGGCGGGGGGCGGGGAGGCTGGCTCTCTATATCCAGAGGATGGGAAAGGGGGCCAGCAGAGGGTTCGCTTCAAGTCGAGTGTGGCCCTCCTGTCCCCCATCCCTGGTCCTGCCCGTCTCTGAGCTGCTCTGTCATTGGTCACACCGGCTGTAAGCCCGTCTCTGCTCTGAGCTGAGGGCCCAGAGGCGGGACTTGGTCTTGGCGAGCACCAGGGTGGGCCTTGGCCACAGCAGATGTCCAACAAACCTGTGCTGACCTGAGGTGGCAGCGCGAATGGTCACCAGCAGGGGGCGGCCTCCCCCGCCATGGCAGTCTCTGGGCAGATGGGGAAACAGCCACCAAACGCCTCCAAGTCCCGCTCCACCCTCCAGGCCTGGCCCTCAGGAGCCGGATCCTGGAGTCCCTGGAAGTTGGGGTGCTACAGCCCCTCCCCGTCCATGCCCGGACCAGTGGTTTGGGGCCTGTCCCTCCTCCCACCAGCAGGAGAAGGGAGTGGGGCAGGGCTCCCGCTTCCCCAGAAAGGCAAGAGGCTGGGCACAGCAGCGAAGGGCACTGGGGACCCCCCAGGCCTGCAGGGACATGGGGTGGCTGGGTGGGGACCTCAGGGCACCGGCCTCAGCCATCTTGGGGCATGAGTTCTGGCAGGCACTGAGCCAGAGCTTGGCCTGGGCACGGTGGGTGGCCGCCAGCACATGGCCATGGGCACCCTCAGCACCAGCTGCTCCCCAGGGCTCCTGGGGGAGAGGGGGGATCTCCAGGTACCATGGAAACGAGGGAGGGGGGAGGGAGGATCAGCGGAGGCTGGCTCCGAACCCCCGTCAGATCCAAGCATTCCTCTGTCTGCGGGGGGTGGGGGTTGCGGCTCCAGGGGTGCTGTCCCCTCCTCCCTGTGCCCCCAAACGCTGGGTGTTTGGACTGGCAAAGTGGAGGGGCTGCTGGGAGCGCGTGGCGGGCTCCTGGCCCGGGGAAGACGGACAGCCCAGCAGCCAGAGTCTGGGCAGGTGGAATTGTGGGCCGTTTGCCCAGCGCTGCATCCAAGGCCAATGGCAAATGGGGGGCAGGGACGGGGTGCAGGTGATGTGCGGGGGCTTGGTGTCGGGGTTGGCCTGGTCCCCCCAGGCAAGAGACCAGGACGGCGGAGGTGGGGCGTGGGGGGAGTGCGGGCCGGGGCGGGGGGCCGGGGCGGGCTAGCGGTCCTCCCGCACCGGCCGGATCTTCATCTCGGAGAACTTGAGCGAGTACTGCCAGCCGGTCCAGGACGACCACTCGACGCCGTCGGCGTAGGAGGCGTGCGCGCCGCGCAGGTACTGCCCGTTGAGGTTGGACGTGTGGCAGTTGCGGTACCACCAGGCGCCGCGGTAGAAGGCGGCGCAGTTGTTGTCCGAGTGGTCGCTGTCGCGGTCCTTGGTGGTGAACCGCATGCCGCTGTGCTTCAGCAGGGAGTCCCCTGTGCGGGCGCACGGCTCAGGCAGGCGGGCGTCCGCGGCCCCGTGTGCGCGATGCACCCCCCCCCCCCCGCATGCGCGTGCACACACGTACACACGTGCCCCACGTTTACACGCGGTGTCCACGCAGCTCCCAGGAGCCCACGGCGCCCCGTCCCTGGGTCTGGGCAGCCTCTCCCTCCTCACACGCCCCTCCTTGCTCTCTGGCCTCTGCCTCAGAGGAGGACCCAGCCCCGAGGACGGCGGCCGCCTCACTCCGAGGCCACCGGGGCCCGCACCCCAGGGGCCGCTTGTCTGCACAGGGAGCACTCCAGCCTGGGATGCGGCCCCGGGGGGGAAGGAGGCGAGGAGGGGAGGGGAGGGGAAGGGAGGGAGAGGAGGGGAGGGGAGGGGCGGCGCGGGACCTTGCCTGCAGGACCTCCCTGTCCTCCCGGCGGGGAGCCCGGCGGCTGGAGCCCTACCTGCGGTGCCCGAGTAGTCGGCCACGGTGAGCGGGTAGCCGTCGTCCTCGGGGTCCACGGAGCGCAGGCCCACCCCGAAGCGCCCGTAGCGGGCGTAGGCCGTGCCGTTGTCGAAGTCCTCCAGGTCCACGTGCAGCTCGTAGGCCGCCTGGGCCGTCAGCGCGTGGAGCCTCTTGAGCCCTGGAGTCGGGGAGAGAAGGGGGCGCTGAGGAGGTGACCCCCCGAGGGAACTGGGGAGGAACAGGAGCTCAGCTCGTGGTTGGAGACAGAAAGGGACAACCGCGGGGCTGGGTCTGTACACAGTAGGCGCTCAGTGAGGGATGAGAGGAGGAGGGTGTCTGTGTCTCCTGCTGCCCCAGATGCCTGCGGGAGGCTGAGCGGGCAGGTGTGCTGGGGGACGTGCGAGGGAGGTCACGCCAAGGACGGACGTGCCGTCCCGATGCCGTGTGCGTGTTACTATGTCCCAGCACCCATGGTGGTGACGGCTCAGGGGCCGGTGTCTTGTTGGAACTGGATGGCGGTGATGGCCTCACAACGCTGAGTACGTATGAACTGCTGAGCTGTGCACCCTGACCCCGTGAAATACATCTCAAGAAACACCCCGAACCACCCTGCCCGTGGGGGTCCGGCACCAAAGGGTCAGGGGTTCGATTCCTGGTCCGGGCACATGCCTGGTTTCGGGGTTGGTCCCCAGTAGGGGGCATGCAGGAGGCAGCCCATCCATGTTTCTCTCTCTCCCTCTCCCTTCCTCTCTCTAGAATCAGTAAAAACATTTAAGAATTTTTTTTTTAAATCTCACCTGGAGCCACAACCGCCCCCAGATATCTAGGGCCTCAGTTCTGTGATTTAAATGGATGTTACTCTTTAGAATTCTAATATGTTAGATATTCAAAATGTAAAACACTGAGTTTGAAGGTACAGAGTAAATGATAGTAGTAATCACGTGGACCTCAACTTTTGGAGGCAGCCGTGGGAGGCGGGTGGCTGCCATGGGGGGCCAGGCCTGGAGCACCCCCAGCTGGCTGCTCTGGGGGGAGGTCACCGTGGCGGGCGGCAGGGGCTCACCTAGCCAGTGCTCCCCCGTGAGCCTGCCGAAGCCGTCGCGGTACGCCGCCCAGCCGCGGAAGAAGTTCACGGAGCCGTCCTCGCGCCGCTGAAACACCTGCAAGGGAGGTGGGGATGGAGCTCTGGCGCCTGCCACCCCGGCCCCCAGGTCCGGCCCCTGCCCCCGTCCCCTGCCCTGCTGTCCGCCTCCTCTCACCGTCTGCGCGCGCGCACACACACACCCACACACACACACACACACACGCGTGGCCCCCAGAGCTCCTGCTCTTAAACCTCAGCCGTCCCCGCCGCCCCCATGCCCCGGGCAGGGAGGGGTCAGCGGGGGCCTGGGGAACCGCAGCGAGCCCAGCACCTCGGGGGAGGATGGGGGTGCGCAGCCGCGGGGCTGTGACTCGGTGCCGGGTGAGCAGCCGGCGGCTTCTGTGCCTCATGTAATAACATTCCCGGTTTGGGAGTCGCCAGTCCCATCGGTTAAATTGCTTTGAAATAAGTACCAGGCTGGCCCCGGCCAGAGCCGCCCGAGTGCGCACAGACCCGCTGACAGGCCCTTCCCGCCGCCCCCACGCCCACGTTTCTGTCTAACAAGCCTTTTGCTCCTCGTTTGCCGAGGCCGCGGCCTGGCCACGGACCCTCCCTCTGGGGGTGAGGTTTGGCTGCGGAGACAGCGACCTGCCGGTGTCATTACTAAGCAGCCTGATTTCAGCCGCCGAACGGAACCGCCAGGTGCAGGTCTGTCCCTGGGGGACCCCTCTGCCTCCGCATTTGGGCAGCTCTGACGTCAGGCAGTGGGAGAGAGGGGACCCCTGAAACCTGGCCCAGCCCTGACATGTGACCGTGGTCAGAGGGCCGACTCTGCGGAAGGAAACCCACCAGGCTCCCAGGATCTGAGGCTGGAGGGGTATTGACAGCTGCAGATTGCTACCCTGAGCACGCCCGCCCCGCCACTGAAAGGCCTAATCCAGGCAGCAGCTCAGGGGCTCCCCTCCCCCCTCCCCCGTTCCCCCAGGAGAAGGAGGCAGCCTGCTTCTGTGTGTGTGTGTGTGTGTGGTGTGGGGGGGGGGGGGGGGGAGTATCTGAAGGAGGAATGGGAATTGGTGCCGGACCTGGGCTCCAGAGCACCAGGGAGTTACTCCCCTCCGGAGCCTCAGTTTCCTCATCTGTAGAATGGGATCCTAACCGCACCTCCCGCACAGGCTGTGGCCGTTCACTGAGGAAAAGCAGGGCCTGGCACATCGGTCCTAGGTAAATGCCCTGGAGACAGCGGCCCCGCCATGGCAGGGTCTCCTCTCCTCCCCTCTGCCTCCTTCCTTCCAGAGCTGGGCCCTGTACCCTCTCATCCCTGAGCTGCCCCCCGGGGGGCTGCCCCAGGCCCCTTCCATTCACATGTTCTGCCGTGCACCTCTGCACCAGGTGCCAGCTGGGGAAACTGAGTCAGGGCCCTTAGGGCAGAGGAACAGGGGAAGCCTAGGCTCTGGGGACCCCCAGGCAGGAAGCAGGACTGATCTGAGGGGCGAGGAGGGAGGGACCCCAGGATGGCCCGGAGGAGGGACAGGCTGCTGGCCACGTTTCCCCTCTGGGCCTCACTTCCTCACCCACCGAGAAGCCTGCCTCCCAAGGCCTCAGCTAGGAGTTAACGGCACAGCGGCTGGTATTATTATTGCCATTGTTGTTGTTTTCCTGTTACTCCCATTCGGAAGTAGGAACTGCAGAAGCGGCTCGACGTGCTGACCCGGGAGGTGCACTCTGCGTGTGACACACGCTCCCTGGTGCCGCTGCCCGGAACGGGAGCTTCCCGGAGGACACCTGCCCCTCCTGGGAGGGCCGGGCTCGGTGTTTCCTACCCTGTTTTACTCTGTTCCACTCTCTCTGGCTGAAACAGCGATGCTGGTCACAGCCCGTTACATGGGTTTCACCGCCGGCCAACGCATCCGACCCGGTGCCGCCCGTTGCCATGGGCTGTCCTCATCCCTTGATGCGATCACATGACCGAGCGCGCCGGGCCGGGCTGGGCTGTGACTCGGAGCCCGGCCTCGCCCTGGAGCCGACTCCAGCGCCACGTGCCGGCCAGTGCCAAGTGTGCCAGCCGTCCGCGGGCCCCCGGGCGCCCGGGTGTGCTGGGAGGTTTCCTCCAAGCTCAGGGCGGACTGCAGCTGCGGCTTCCGTTCCAGGGACACCGGATGGCAGGACGTCACCACGCCCAGGCCTCCAGCGCAGAGCACGGGTCAGCCCCAAGGCAGACGGAGAGGGCAGTGGGCAAGGAATCGGGCCCCCTCCCCTCCTCTGCCGCCCACGGGACATGGGTCCCGCTTAAGGAAAAGAGGGGGAAATGTAGGGAAACAAAATAATTATTCATTTTGAGGCGAAACATCCATGGGCCCAGCTCCTGGGGCACCTCCGTGGCGTCCGGCTGCGAAGCGATGGACGGGGAGCCGCTGGCGGCGGGGCCTCCTGGGCAGGTGCCGCGCGTGGGCACAGACAGCGCCGTTTCCTCGGTGCGAGTCTCTGAAGCCAGCCGCCGTGCCTTCCAAGTGCCGCCGCCGCCGCCGAGGGGACTCGGCCAGGAGCGGCCACGTGCTCCTGCAGATGGTGCTGCCGGTTCAAAGGGAGGACTGCGCTGGGCGGCGGGAGGACGGGGGACGGAGGACGGGGCTGGCTGTCCCTGTTCGTCAGGCCGGCTCCGGGGGTCCGGCTCACGCTCCCCAGGTCCGGGTCCTGCCGGGGTCCCTCCCTCACCTGCGGGTTTTCCTCGGTGCCAGAGCGGGCGGCGGCCGGAGCGCTGGAGCCTGGTTCTGTGGTCACCCCGCACGCACGGGCAGGCCCACAGCCCCCCTCCCCTCAGGCGGGAGGGGGTTCGTGCTCCCATTTCCCATCAGGCAGGTAAGAAAACGAAGGTGTGGAGAGGGGCGGTGACCTCTGCAGCGTTGGGGTGCCTCGAGGCTGGGGTGCTGGACCCACTGAGGCCGGAAGAGGGGGCTGATGGTGCACAAATACAGACCGAGGGGTGCCCTGAGGTCGAGGGGATGGGACACTGCACCCCCACCTGTGAGCCCCCCTGGCCCTCATCGCAGAACCGGGCCAGCCCGGCTCCACGTCTAGCCTGCTCCCTCCCCGACCCGGGCTGGCCCGGGAGGCCCCGTTTCTATCCGGACTCCAGGTAACGGGCGCGCAGCGTGGCCATCTGAGTCCCGGCTTGTGAGAGGGCTGCTGTCCCGGCCCCGTGCCGTGTCCCCAGGCTCACGGGTGACCCTGGCCCTCGGACAGCTCAGAGCCCAGGAGACATGGACGCACAAGCCAGCGGTTCAGGGAGAGCCACCTGGGTCGTGGCGGGTTCCCAACCTGGCAGGTTCCTTCCATCTTTGGGCCTCACTCTCCTCACCTGTAAAGTGGGGGTGCGGCAGCCCCTGCTCACAGGGTCTGGTGACGGTTAGCTGTGCTGGCTGACACACAGCGCCCCGTCATGGTGACAGCTGTGGCTGAATGTGCTGGCAGCGCAGAGGACGGCGGCCCCGACTGGGGTTGGGAGCGGCCCAGGAGGGCTTCCCGGAGGAGGAGGTGCTCGGCGGAAAGGCGGATGAGCAGGTCTGGGCAGGCGGTCAGAGCTGCTGAGGCCCAACGGGTGGGCACTGGCGGGTCCCAACCCTAGAAGACTGGGGGGGGGGGGTCTGCCACCTTAGGAGGGTCCGCAGGAGGCACATCCGGGATTTCCCTAGACTCTGAGGAAGCCGCTGTGGAAACCACGTCCTGGCGGCACTGTGCTGGGGTGTCGCTGTGGCGGCCACCGGCCTCTGATTCTGGGGGGCGGGGAGGGGAGGCTGTGGAGAGGCGGATTCTCGTTTCTGAAGAACAAAGACCGCAGATGCGCGAGTGAACGCAGCCCTTCAAAGGCGGCCCCTGGGGAGGCTCTGCCCGCGTTCCTGGGACGCAGCTGCTGCTCCGTCCTGTCTGGGCACCTGGGGGCCTTCCCCAACCCGGCTCTGCCTCTCCCAGGACGTGTGACCTCAGAGACGTCACAGCCCTCTGAGCCTCAGTTTCCTTCTATACAAAGGCAGGGATGCAGGCGGCACACAGTAGGTCTAACTAGCATCTCCTCCCGCCCCTTCAGAACCCGCTGCGAGCAGAGCCCGCCCGCCTTGTTTTTGACTGAAAATGGCCCCCCCCCGGGCTTGGCTCCCCTCCACGCTTCCCAGGCTTGGCAGCCAGCGCCTGGCACACACCACTCCGCTGCCACTTAGCAAGTGCCAGGCACCGGCCAGGCCTCCGCGGGCACCACCCGGCTACCTTAGACGTCTGAAATGCCCCACTGCTCTGGGCGGAGGCAGGTCGGTCAAGGGCAGGTGGGGGTGTTGTCACGGCCACGGTGAGGCTCCAGGACTCCCCGGAGCAATGTGCAGGGTGCATCCGGGGGACACAGGGGCCCACTGATGTCACAGCAGGTTCCCTGGGCCGCAGCCTCCCGGACAGGAGGACCGGCCGCAGCCGCAGTCCGGCCGCAGCCCTGGGGGCTCAGGCTGGGGCCGGGCCAGCACCGCTGGGGCAGCTCATCTCTCCCCGAGCTGATCCCCCTGCCAGCTGGATGGCTGATGGCTCCTTTGATGTTCTCTAAGCCCAGGAAGGATTTGCCGCCCAGCCCCCCGCCCGCCTGGGCCGCTCAGGCAGAAGGGAACGGGGCTCAGTGGGAGGGGAAGGGAGGGTTTCTCCCTCCGTGGAGCCACTCGGGGGCTCTGAGCGATGGCCTCGCACAGCACAAAATGCCTGCAGAGTGGCCACCGCGCAGAGCGGGCTCTGGGCCGCTGGGCTCTGGCGCTGGGGCCCTGCAGGGGCTGAGATGGGAGGTGTCTGCGGTGGGAGATGCTAGGCGGGACCCGAATGAGTTCTGGGGCCCCGGCGGGTAATTTTGCAAAGACGAGGGCATCGCCATCGGGCCCGGGTGGCAGCGCCCGACAGGCAGACCTCCTTGAGGGCAGGCTGTGCCTTTCAACCACCCAGACCCCCCCAGGCCCCGAGCATGGCCGCTGGGCCCAGGCCTGTGGGGAGGCTGAGCCAGACGAGAGGGCCACCCGGCCGGCCAAAGAGGAGGGGACGCCCCAAGAGGGGTGTGACCCTTCCAGGCCCACACGGCGAGGGGCGGGGAGCTGGGAACCAGTTCTGTCCGGTGCTTCACCTTCCGAGCGAGGAAATTCAGCCTCTATTTATTCGCATCGTCCCCTCGGGTCCCTGGTCACCCCCCTCCGGCCCCTCACAGGGGAGCAGCCTGCAAAGGACTCTGTGTCTCCCCACCGTGAACCTCGCTATACCATCCCCATTTCACAGATGAGAAAAGCGAGGCTTAGAGAGGTGACGTCACACTGCCGGAAGATGCCAGGAATCGCTCATTTGGCAAGAACTTAGAGCACACTGACCACGTGCAGCCCTGAGCGACAGCGGCCACCAGAATATGGGTGGCTGCCGTGGTGCCCAAACCCGGCTGGGCCCAGACAGGAAACACATGTGACGGTGCCAAGGAGCAGGAGGGGTGGACGCGCGGTCAGGAGGCCTCCCAAAGGACAGGGTGGCTGAGCTGGGCCCAGCGAGGGAGGCCCGAGCCCAGGGTTCCGGTTAGCGGGGAAGGGGGGGTCCTTCCTGCCTTCCCCCCTCTTTTTCTGGGGCAGGGCTGGGGGTATGTGCTCACACCAGGCACAGACGTGGCCTTGATGTGTGTGGCCTAGGCCGCTGTGGCCTTCCGTGGCGCGGAGGCTGGGACTCAGCCAGAGCAGCGGCCACATCGGCTGAAAGGCCACCTTGAGGCGTGCATCCATCTGCCCCCGTGGCCCTCCCACCCCAAGGAGCCGGCCTGGCCTCCTTCCCACGTGGCGGCTCCCACTCGGCAGCAGGGGTCCCGGGCCCACGGAATTCCTGCTCCTGGACCGGCTCCCACCCATAGCGCACCTCAGCCCGCGGTGCCGGGTCCTCCCTCCTGCCCTCAGGAGGAAGCCCGCCTCCCTACCCTCTCCCCCACCCCCGCCTGCCTCCGCCTCATCTCATCTCCCCGGAAGCGCCATACCCCAGCCACCGAGGTCCCAGAACAAGCCCCCCACTCCCTGCTGGCCCCCCACGCGTGTTCCCTTCGCCTGGGACACTGTGCCTGCCTCATCCCCCAGCCAGGGCCCCATCCCGGAGCCTCTCCTGCGCCCCAGGCTGGGCTCCCCCTGCCCCAGCCCTGCAGCTGAGTCCAGCTCCCCCAGGCCAGGAGCTCGCTGCTGACCCCTGGCCAGTGGCGGAGGCGTGATCAGTGCGATCAGTGCGTGTGTGACCGTCAGCCCCCCGGCTGCGGGAGGCTGGGTGTGCCCAGCTGGCTGCTCATTGCTGGGTGCCCTTGGGCAAAGCCCTTGCCCTCTCTGAGGCCGCCCGGCCAGCTGGCCGGGGTTGGAGGGGCGGCGGGCGGGGTGGGGCCGCGGCTCATACACCGAGAAGCACCTCTTAGGCGGCCGGCGGCTGAGCCCCCTCGCTGCCCCCCTCGCTACCCGGCTCCGGGAGGCAGGCTTGGTTGGCGTGTCCGGCCCCAGCGCCCTGCCCCCCAGGAGAGCCCCAGGGCGGCTGCTGGACACGGAGCCTGATGAGGAGGGATGTGTCGGCGGCCAGCCCCTCCCACCAACAATGGCTTCTGGAACAGGGGCGATCCTGACAGACGCCCAGAGGGATGGGGAAAGTGTTTCTGACAGAAGCCCAAATGGTTATTAACGTTTATGGTGCAAGAGCATCCGGGTGTCTGAGTGGGAGGCCGAGGCCCGCTTCCCCGCCTCCCCTCTGAGGCCCGAAGCGGCCCAGGATCTGCCCCCTCCCGCCCAGGATCTGCCCCCTCCCGCCCAGGATCTGCCCCCTCCCGCCCAGGATCTGCCCCCTCCCGCCCAGGAACGGCCCCCTCCCGTCCAGGATCTGCCCCCTCCCGCCCAGGATCTGCCCCCTCCCGCCCAGGATCTGCCCCCTCCCGCCCAGGATCTGCCCCCTCCCGCCCAGGAACGGCCCCCTCCCCCCCCAGGATCTGCCCCCTCCCGCCCAGGATCTGCCCCCTCCCGCCCAGGATCTGCCCCCTCCCGCCCAGGAACGGCCCCCTCCCCCCCAGGATCTGCCCCCTCCCGCCCAGGAACTGCCCCCTCCCGCCCAGGAATGGCCCCCTCCCGCCCAGGATCTGCCCCCTCCCACTTAGGAATGGCCCCCTCCTGCGTGACCATCCGCCCTGTCCTGAGTGCCCGCCGGGAGGCTGGCTCGGTGCAGGGAGCGAGGACACGGCTCGGGCGGCGTCTGGTCTTTCATTACGTCTGTCCTGACCTTAACTCTGATTTTCGGGCTCCGGCTGGAAGTCGGTGCGGCTCTTCCCGCTGAGGGTCCCAGCGGCAAACACCGTAACTCAGCCGCTCTGAGTCAGGAAAGCAAAGCGCTCTCAGCCGATGGGTCCAGCGCGTTCACTAGCAAACCTCTCCACGGAGCTCGAGGAGGCGCCGAGGTCTGTCTGTCTGTCTGTCTGTCTGGGCCTGCGGGGAGCCTCGGCGCTCTCCCTCAGGTGCCTAATGCCCCCCCACATGGCACCCTGAGGCAGTGGGGTTCTCGCCCCGTGACCCTGGCTGGGCCGGGGCCTCTGTTCCTGGCCGGGCGGCCCCAGCTGGTTCCCGGCCGGCCTCTCTCCAGTGCACCCTTCCCGCTCAATCAGCCTCGCGCTGCGTGTAGGTAAGGCCTCGAGTGAGGCAGGCGGGCGTCCCCACTTCACAGCCGAAGAATCAGAGGCCCAGAGAACAGGGAACTCGCCCGCGATCCACAGCAGGACAGAGCCCGCCAGGCCTGAGCTCCGGGGCAAGGACCACGCCCCGCCTCTGGCAACAGTCCCGGCCCTGCCCGCCCGGACCCTTCATGGCTCCCACGTCCCACCCAGGCAGGACCCAGAGGCGCGAGGAAGCAGGATGGCCCCTCGCCAGGGGACCCCAGTCTCTCTCCCAGCGGCCTCGTCCCCTTTAATCTCCTTCGCGCGCGAGGATGACGCGAAGGAAGGTCAGCGTCCACACACACCGCCCTGGACTCGCGTTAGCAACAGGCGCCGGTTCGGGGTTCACCCGGGACCCAGCCGCGCCCTCCCTGCTGGGACACGCCGCCCTGGGAGGCTCCTCGGACCGGCGGCAGGTCAGGGTCTGTCGTCTGCCCCGAGGTCAGCTCCCCACCTCCACGCGCAGGTGTCCGCGGCGGGGAGCCCCTGGGGGGGCGTACAGGCGGGGCTGTGGGGCTGGAAGGTACTGGGCAGGGCCGGGCCAAGGGTGGGAGGCCGCTCAGAGCACCGGGTCAGGGCCTTGGTCACCCCAGCGGCCCCGTCGGGAAGGGAGCCGGACACTCACCGTCCAGCCGCCGCCGTCCGTGCGCATGTCGCAGTAGACCTGGAAGCCGGCGGGGTCGTGCGTGGGGAACACGGAGTACACGCCGTCCTCCTGCCGCCCACTCAGGAGGACGTCCAGGCAGTCGCGGGGCCGAGCGCCTGAGACGGGGACGTCGTCAGGGTGGCTGTCCGCTGCCAGGGCCCCCCCCCCCCCCCCCCCCCCCCCCGTCCCGGGGCCTCTGACTTGTCTGTCCCCCTGGTGTCATTGGGCTCCGGAGCCCCCGCCTCAGGGTCAGACCTTGGCTCGGCCACTCCCTGGGTGGGTTTGGGTGAGTGAGCAACCTCTGAGCCTCGCTTTCCTCACCTGGAAAATGGGCACAATGGGCCCTGGTGGGGCTGGGGGAGGGCTCAGCAGGGGCGCGGCTGGGGCCCCCGGTGCTGCCGGCAGCAGGAGGTCCTTGGCAAATGGAGCCGGTTTCCTTATCCGTGCGGCCAGTGGGGGATGATTGGGGGGGAGCAGGAGGAACAGAGCTGGGCACCAGGTCACCCCACTCACCGTTGGGGCAGCCCCGGGGCCGCGATCCCCGGGCAGGCGCCCTCTGAAGGTCGGCCTTGACCCGGGGCCGGCTCAGCCCCCGGTCCCTGTGCAGGGCGTCCAGGACGTCGCTGACCAAGTTCACCAGGTGAGCCAGGTGGCCTTGGCTCTCGGAGAGCAGCTGTGGAGCACAGGGGTGGTCAGAGGGGGCAGGGCTGGGACACAGCAGGACATGACACCTGCCGGCAGCAATGCCCTGGCCCATCCCAGGCGGTCAGGGCCCAGGTGGAGCTGTGGAGGCAGCGCCTGGCCTCGGGCGAAGCTGGGCTCCGACCCGACTCGCCCATCTCCCAGTTGTGCGACTGGACTGTGCACGGAGCCTTGAAACCAGCCACCAGGGCCTCCCCGGCCCAGACGCTACGGGACTGCTGGTGACTGTGGAACGCCCGGCCCAGGGGGGCGCCCACGGCAGGGGACTCAGGACTGGGCGCCTCTTACGTGAATTCTTAAGGCACCTTCCAGGTCCCCAAATCCCCCACCCCACATCTCCTCTGATCTCCGCAAGGCCTGGAAGGCAGAGGGCTGGATCCGCACACAATAGGGGGACCCTGGACGCCCCCCCGCCCACTGCACCCCACTAGCCTTCCTTTGACTTCATGGCTCTCTGATGTCCAGCACCTCCCCTCACCCACAGCGCTGCCAGGAGGGAGGACTGGAGTTGTCCTCTTCCCACAAATGGGGAAACTGAGGTCCAGAAGGAGAGGCCCCTGATGGAGAATGACCTCAGGCCACGTCCCCGACACTGTGCGGGGGGGGGGGGGGGGCCCAGGGTGAGGGCAGTGGCTGGGCCCGGGCTCCGGGGCTGATTCTGGGTTTTGACTCAGGACCTGGGAGTGCGGCTGACGCTCCCCGACCTCAGCTCCCCGCTCTGTGAGCCAGAGTAACGGGACCGTGTCTCCGGGTTCGTGGCAGCCTGTGTCGGGGCCTGAGGCTCAGCTGGTGTTCTCCGTGTGCTCCCCACTGCCCACGCCCCCTTCCCACGCCCGAGGCCCAGGGGGTGCAGCTCAGGGCAGGGCTGTCCCGGGACCTCAGTGGGGCCTGCTGCGCCAAGGGTGTGGGGTCTGTCGCCTACCCTCCCCGGCTCCAGGAGGCTGCAGGGCCCGGGCAGGGTGGCCAGCGCCCAGCCAGAGGGGAGGAGCCTGTCACTGCCGGATTACAGCGTTGGAGGAAGGAACTAGAAGCACACTGGCCGGCAGTTTACGGAATGTGATCCCGCTCATCCGTCCGGAAGCAGGGCCTGCAAAGCTTTCATTTGCTGTCAGTTTCTCCTCTGCAGAGCGGGCGATTCAGGGAGGGCCGAGGCCTGGGGGAGTGATGGGGCTGGGCAGGCGGGGCTGCGGGCAAGGTCTCTCCCCAGGCGTTAGTGCAGAGGGATGGGGCCAGCCCCTGGGGGTGGGGGTGGAGGAGCAGGGGGTGTGGGGGGCAGAGATCACCCGGCTCATTGGTTACGTCCCTAGGGTTCTGCCCCTGTTTCTCAGACGACACAAACTCATGAGAAATTCAGGCACGACCACTCTTGCTAACAGGCAGGGAAGCCCTCGGTTTAGGCCAGAAAATGATTAGAGTTAAAACGTACAAATAAACATGCCCCGAATTAAAGGGGAAAGTCGGTCCCTGCTGGCTGAGCCGCACGGATGCGTAGAGGAGGACTCGCGGCTTTTAGCGGCAGTGAAATCAGTCGCTGGCAGCCCTTAGAGCTGAGCCTAAGGGAGCCTCAGCCTGCCCCTCCCTAGAATGGGGCCATGGCCCCGCCTCCTGCCCCTTAGAACACGGGTGGGCCTAGCACACGGCGGTCCGTCACTACTGTGTGAAGGGGTTTCCAGTCGGGGCTCCCGTGGCTGCAACCTCAGCTATTCCCCCGTGACCAGGAAGATGCCTGTGCGCAGGGCCGGGGCCGGGGGTGGGTGTCAGGGGCTCTGGCGCCCTGCCAGGTGAGGGCTGTGCTCGCCCCATTTTACAGGTGAGGAGACCCACCGGGGCGGGCACCTGACATGCCCAGGCCCCACAGCTGGGACTTGACCCTGAGAGCCGGACCTCCCGGGCCAGGGGCCTCAGTCGTGTGCGCGGGTCCCCTGGTGCGTCTGGGCTGTGCTGTGGGGACCTGGGAGTTTGGGGTGCAGCCCCGGGTGTGCCTTTTCACAGCGGCTCTGGCAGTTCTGAGGGGGCGAGGGCCCTGCTTTGAGAAACCTGGTGCGGGCTGACCGGCTGAGGTCCTGGGAGCGTGGGGAGGAGCTGGGAGCCAGGCGACGTGCTCCGCAGGGTACACGGCCTCTGAACCCCCCTGGGTCCTGGGAGATGCGTCACATCAAACGTGGCTTCGAGGACCTGTCGGAGGGGCCCACGCCTCCTGGGCCCAGGAAATCCGCCCGTCTCCCACGAGCGCTCCGGCCTCTCAGGTGGGCGGAACGTCCCGTCCCGAAGGTGAGGCGTTAGCGGGCCAGGCCTGGCTGACCAGGGCCAAGCCACATGGAGAGCAAGGTGGGGGACCCAGATCACCCAGAATTCTGGAGGCCCCCCGAGCCCTCCTGATGGGGGCAGGATGTGCAGAGGGCTGCAGTGGCAAGGCAGCTGAGCACCCCACCCCTCACCCGGGAGGGGAAGCCGCCTTCCCATCAGTCACCCGGGCAGGGTGGCGAGGACTAATTCCTCCAGCTGCAGCCTGGGGGGAGGAAGAGACCACTGCTCGGGTGCTGTGGGGTGACCGCACGCCTGCTCAGCCCAGTGTCCGGACGGGGCTGGGGCTGTTGTCGGGGGCGGGGCTTGTCTCCTAGGCTCTAAGGAGGGCGACAGGATGCAGGCAGAGGCTGGGCCAGATGCCAGAGGTCAGAGGCCAGGACTGACCTGGCCACTGTACCTGGGGGAACCCCTGCCCCGTTCCGGGCCTGCTTTTCCCAATGAAAGTGGTGGGAGACCAGTGAGAGGCCCCTAAACCCCGGTCCTAGGCGGGAAGGTCCTGCTGAGCTCCAGGCGGTCAGCACTGGGAACCCTCCCCGCAGCTCTCCTGGTCAGTGCTGCTGGGGCCTGGCTTGGCCCGGGGGTGTGGTGGGCAGGCTGGGGGGATGCTGGGCCCCTCACGGTCCCTCCTTCCCTGGACAGCTGGGCAGTGAATGGGGTAGATCTGAGGAGTGAATGCAGCTCTCTCTGGCCATGTGGCACCACCGGGAGAGGGCTTGCCACTGACCTTGAACCTCAATTTGCTACTGAAGGTCATGATCAGCCTCCCCAGCATCTTACCTGCACTGAGCCCCTGGGAGGCCCCACAAGCCCTGACTGCTGGGTGTCAGGGGGCCACACGGATATCCGGGACCGCTGTGTGGCCTTGGACAAGAGGCAAACCTCTCTGAGCCTTGTCTGCAGGAATAGCCACAGCCCCTGGCCCCAGGGCACCGGGGGAATCAGTGAGGCCGTGGGCATTCCGTGCCCAGCACAGGGCTAGCACACAGTAGTAATAACCCCATCCTCCCGCCAAGCCCTCAAGCTGCGACCCTGCCCCTTACCTGGAGGAGGTGGGCCTGCTCGCCCTGCAGGGCACTGAGGCCCTGGCCCAGCGCGCCGTGGCTTTTCCGCAGCCCCGCGCACTCCGCCTGCAGCTCCGAGGCCCGGGCCAGCAGCCGGGGCAGCTGGTCAGCCAGCGTGTCCAGCAGCTCCCGGTCCTGTTCGCCCACCAGCTGTGGCTCGGCCTGGCGCTCGGTCAGCGCCTGCAGCACGGAGGCCTGGGCGCCCTCCAGGCGGGCGAAGCCGTCGGCAAGGTCGGGGCAGCGCGGGTCGATGAGGATGCTGAGGCGTGAGCTGTCCGCTCTCTCCACGGTGACCAGGGCGCTGTTGGCCCCCGCCGGCCCCGTGCTGACCACGGGCGGGAGGGCCGTGCCAGGCGCGTGCGTGTGGTTCAGGAAGAGCACGGCCCCGGTGACGGCCACGGCCAGCAGCACCGCCAGGGAGAGCAGCACCGTGCACAGCACGCAGCCACAGCTCGGCCGCTGCACAGGCACACGACACAGGGACAGACAGACGGACGGACAGGAGAGAGAAGAGGCAGCATCAGGGCAGACCTGGGCCTGCAGCTCCGCCCCGTGGGGAGGACCCGGCAGCCCCAGGTCGGGGCCTCTGGACAAGGCTCAGGGGTGCCCTTCTTGGGGGGAGCCACAGACAGAGATGAGAGACAGAGACAGACACCCAAAGACAGAGCAGGAGCGAGAGATGCCGGGGCACAGAGCTGGAGAGGATGGAAAGGGAAACCGAGGCAGAACCCATGCAGAGGGTGACCCTGCCCTGCCGCTGGCCCCGCCCCGTCCCCCTCAGCCGGCTCAGGGCAGGACCGTCCTCCCCAGCGAGCCCTCGGGGTCTGCACAGGCTGGAGGGGAGCGCTCCCACTCGGCAGCCAGCCAGGCTGGGCTGTCCCCACGCTGCCATTTCCTGTGGGGTGACCTTGGACGACAGACCTCACCTCGCGGAGCCTCGGTGTCCTCACCTGTAAAATGGGGGCAATGATGACATGCCCCGCCCTGCCCCGCCCCTGGGCACCTGCCCTACACTCAGGGAGGGAGAGCTGTGACCGTCGCTCTGCCACGGCGGACTGAGCGGGCGCCCACCCCTGAAGCTCCCTTTCAACCTGGAGCACCCACATCCCGAGTCCCAAAGCCTGTGCAGGCCCGTGAGGCTGCCATGAGTCCCAGCACCCCCTCTCCCCATCCCTGAGTCCTCCTTTCCCACCCGCAACCCCACCCCTGCTCTCCACAGAGCAGGCCCCCAGCAGGATAAACAGAATAAACACCCGGGGCAGAGAGCCACTGAGGGGGGAAAGGGCTGGGGCGACAGGGCAGCTGTGACTCCCAGGCCAGGAGAAGGATGGAGGCGGCGGGCGGGTAAGAACTTGAACTGGGTTCTGGACGCGGCAAGGGGGGGGGGGGAGCCCTGGCCACAAAGGAAGCCGGGACCCAGTGCAGCTGGCACTCACGGCAGCACCGAGGCCCAGTGGCAAACCCAGACTCACTGGACCGAACCAACCTGTCACGGCCCAAAGGGAGCTCGGAGAACGCCACCGAGCATTTGCCGCACGGGGAAACCGAGACCCAGAGAGGGCAAGGGGCTTGCCCAGGGTCACACAGCAAATTAGAAGCAGAGCTCGGACTAGACCCCCAGCCTCCTGCCCCCTAAAGACTAACTGTCCCCCCATTCTCAGCTTTCTGGATTCGGTGCTTCTTTAAATGAGTGAGTGCACGAGGCGCGTGGCCCGCTCCCGGCGCGATGGGCTCGGGCAGCGAACACCAGTGGCTTTTCCTGCCTCCTGCTCAGCGGCACGGAGCGGCGGGAAGCGCCTGGTGTTTATTTCCCGCCCGAAGTGGTACTTCTGTTTTCCACATTTTCACAGCTCTGACGTTGGGGTGCATCTTACAACTGTCACCGACAGCTTGCTTGCTTGCTTAGTGACACGTAAGGTAGTGCGTCCTCTCACATCACACAACAGCGCTCCCTGTGAGGAGACGTGGTAGAGCAAACCGCCTCTTCGCCACAGATGCACACGCTGCACGGACTCCTGAGCGCGCTGCGGCCCCGGGGGAGGCTGGGCCCGGGAGGGGGGGGCGGTGGCCGCTGGCACGCAGACCCCAGGAAGCCACCTGCGTTATTGGCGAGCTGAGGGAGAGAATTCCTCAGCCCAGCGACTTCCAGCCGGTGTGGCACAAGAATTCTGAAAACATGCACTACCTGGCTGTTTGGTCAGGGGCACTGACCTTTCCCCCCTTGGATTGTCAAAAAAGAAAGAAAAAGACAACACAACAGTAGCTGTCCGGTGTGAATGGCCTGTCTTGACCCAGACATGTGTAGGTCATATAATAGCGTTGCATCTATTGGTCACGTCGAATAATAAGGTTGTGTGTGATTGGTTAATTCTTGGTACTAGAAATCCTTATGTACAAGTATAGGCACCTGACTTTTTTAAAGAGTCACTTTGGAGCAAAAAGGATAGGTAATTACTGTACCATGTTTGTGTATGTGTGTAAATCAATCAAAATTATACCCATTTTTTGGTCAGATCAGCAAAAAACACTCCCAAGCCCCAGGTCCCTGGCCAGAAGGCAGGGTCGTGAGGAGAGGAGGGGCTCGGGAAAGCTGCGGGGTCCCCAGGGCAGGGCAGCAATGGGGCTTGGAGGTGAAACAGGCCACTCAGCAGGGAGAATTCGTCTTCCGAGTGGAAGTGAAATGTGGCGTCGGGGCCTCACGGGCCCCCCTCGCCTCCCTCTGCTGCTCACCGCAGACAGCAGTGCTGCGCGCTCTATCGGCGGCGTTGATGGCCGTGCCAAGGAACCTGCCCGAGGTAACGTGGGGGCTTTGGGCCTGAGCACCCAACCCAGTGTGCCGCGGGGCGCAGCCTGGGAGCCAGCCTTGGCCGCGGGGGAGCGGGCAACACCCTGCAGGCTGCCAGGCGGGGGGTGGGGGCACACAGGCCCCCCCTTCCATGGTGAGGAGCAGGAGACCGGGCAGGAGAGGAGCCCGGGTTCAAGGCTTCCTGCTGCCCCAACCGGAGGGACATGGTTTTGTCCCATGTGGCCCCCGTGCCAGCTTGCCCACGGCCAGGCTGCCCTGGGAGTCCCGGCGAGGGGAGGACGAGATGGGCTCATGCCAGGGAGGCAGGGAGCCCCAGAGGTGCCTCAACTGCGGTGGCACCTGTCCCGCTGCCTCCTCTGAGTCCCAGCCTCCGGAGGTGGACATGGGGTCCGGCAGAGGGAGGAGGGCTCCCAGGAAGGGCCTCGCAGCCCGGCCTGTCCAGCCGCCTCCGCCTGCTTCCTTGTTACCTAAGGGAACGGGTGACGGCTGCGCCTGGTGGACCGAGCCAGGCTCCGGGACCACGGGAGGAAGGAGGGGGTCTTGCTCCGGGAGACGCCGGGAGGCCGAGACCAGGCCCAGCGCCCCAGCCCCTGAGCGACAGCGGCCACCAGACGATGGGTGGCTGCCGAGGCACCCAAACCCGGCTGGGCCCAGACAGGAAACACATGTGACGGTGCCAAGGAGCAGGAGGGGGGGCGCGCGGTCAGGAGGCCTCCCAAAGGACAGGGTGGCTGAGCTGGGCCCAGCGAGGGAGGCCCGAGCGTCTTTTCGGGGCCCCGCCCACCCCACTTTGTGATGACACCTGTCTGTGAGTTTGTTCCCGCCCCGCCGCCCCGCAGACTGAGCCCCCGAGGCAGTTTCCCGGCGGCCTCTCCTGGTGAATGAAATGCAGCAGGGTTTAGGTTAGACACCAGGAAGAACTTCTCAATGAGAATCTTTTTTTTCTTTCCGGAGTGTTTTTAGAAAATTTGGAAGTATTCAGAGAATTGCCTGCGTAGGTCAGAGGTGGACGCCCTGTGGGGTGCGGCTTGGCTGGGGGGCTACTCAGAAACAAGCCCCCTCCCCGGGAGATGGCTCCATGGTGACCTGCTGGCCCCCCCACACCAGGGCGAGAAGAATCGTGCTACTTCCACATCCTTTCATCTGAGCCACCCGAGCTCCTGGCAAATATTCCACCATCATCTCCTGCCCGGAGGCTAATGAAGTCGCATCTTGGCCAAGGTCACCCAGCAAAGCAGGGGCTGAGGCAGATGGGGGACAGAGCTGGCAGCGGGTGCTGTGCGTCTGGGAACCACGCAGCCGGGACGCTGGAGCCGGCTCCCCGGGAATTACACGACGGCCGCGCAGGCTGAGCGGAGAAAGGACAGCCAGCCCTCCTCCCTTCGTCTTCCCCCCGAGGCTCGTTGGCGCCTGGGAGGACCCAGGTTTGGATCCCGGCTCCAGCTCTCTTAGCCTCAGTTTCCTCATCTGTCAAATGGGCCAATCATCCCTGCCGCCAACCTGCCAGGGTGGCTGTGACTAAGGAATGAGAGCTGTGGAGGAGGGGCCGGCTGGCTCGGACCGTGGCACTGGCATGACTTCTCCCAGAGAAGGGGCCGCATTACAGAGCTCAGGCAGGCCCGGCTGCGGGAGCTGGGAGGTCAGGTCACGTTCCCGGTGGCAGAGGGGTGATCCGGACACGGACAGTTTGCCGAAGGCGACAGGCTGCTGTGAGAACCACCCTCCTGGAGGGTGCACAGCGCTTTACTGTTTGCAAAAACACACCATGACTTCACGTGACCCTCCCAGCAGCCCTCAGGAAGCCAGGGGGGCGCAGGGATGGTGGGTCCATTTTACAGACGGTAAAGTCCAGACCCGGAGAGGGGGAGTCACTGAGCCAGGCTCACACAGCACGCCCATGGCTGAGAGGGACTAGGAGGAGGGCCCCAGGGAACAGGCCTGGAGGGAGCAGGGCCATAAAGGCTCTCCCTTTCTTTTTTTTTAAAAAAAATATATATTTAAAATTGATTTTAGAGAGAGGGGAAGGGAGAGATAGAAACATCGATGAGAGAGAAACATCGATCGGCTGCCTCCTGCACGCCCCCTACTGGGGATCCAGCCAGCAACCCGGGCATGTGCCCTGACTGGGATTCGAACCAGTGACCTCTTGGTTCATGGGACGAAGCTCAACCATTGGGCCACCCTGGCCAGGCAGGGCTCTCCCTTCGACAATCACAGGAAAGGCCTCGCCTCTTATCCGAAGCTTCAGACAAGCCTGGAGCGGGCACAGTGCACAGCCGTCTACGCTGGGGCGCGAAGGAGCTGCAGGTGAGGCAGTGTTTGATACCGGCCCAGGCCCCCCGGGCCACAGCCCTCAGCTGCCTCTGATGGCAAAGGGCCGACAGCTGGACCCGGGCCTGGCACAGCTGGAGCAGGTGTCCCCAAGGAGCAGCAGAGGGAGGCGAGGGGGGCCCGCGAGGGCCCGACGCCACATTTCACAGATCCCTCAGAAGCCACGTCCCTTTGAGACCCAGCAGCCCTGGCTGGCTCCTCTCCCGCAGCTCCTCCTGGCCAAGGCTTCATGCCGTTCAATTCAACAAATATCCCGCAGCTCCCAACCTGAGCTGCCCAAAGGGCAGGAGCCTGGGCCCAGGGGGAGACCCCAGGATGGGGACCCAGAAGGAGCATGTGTCCTAAGGGAGCTCCTGATAGAGGAGAGACTCAGAGCTAGGGCACGAGGCAGTGAGGTAAAGGCAGCTGAGCAGCAACAGGCAAAATACCACTGGGCATCAGGGAGGGCTTCCTGAAGGAGGAGGCATGTGGTAGGTATTCCCTAAGGGAAGGGTTCTGTGTGTGTGTGTGCGCACGTGTGTGTGTGTTGGGGAGCTAGGTGCAGCCAACAAGATGAGACAACAAAGGTTTGGACATGGACAGCCTCGTGTGGGACCAGGGGTTGGCAAATGACCGGTAAGGGGGCTAATAAAAAGGAAGAATGGGCCAGGCTGGGGTGGCCTTGATGGACAAGTCTGGAAGGTAAGACTATTGTTGCTAAGAGGGAGAGAGTCAGACTTCAGCAAGTGAAGACTATCTGGGGATGGCCGGGGTGTGGACCTGACCTAGCAGGGCACAGACCACCCAGGAGGCACGGGACCCTCGGGTCAGGCCTGGCTTCTGAGCCCTGCTCTCCCGCTAACGTGCTCTGTGACTGCCTCTGCCACTCTGAGCCACCGGCCCCGTGTGACTGGGCAATGTGCGTCCCTGCCTGGTCCCAGGCTGCTGTGGGGAGGGAGCTTTGCAAACTGTAGAGGGCGGCCCCACACCAGACAGAATGCGCGGCTGCTGCTGCCCACAGTGAGGGGCCTGGCCGCCCCTGCCGCCCCCCGCCTGCCGCGCACACACGAACTGTTCCTTCCCCAGTGACATCTGTCTGGGAGAAATTTGAAATTTAAAACGGGCAACCCCATTAATTCCTCTCCTTGGTGAGCGGGCCTCATCTCCCCGTCCTGCCCCAGTCTCATGGCGGCCTGGCCTGGGGCAGCCCCAGGGCTGTGCCTCCCCACAGCTCCCCCGTCTCCAGCCCCTCTCTGACCCGCCTGGGCTCTGCCCCCACCTCTCCCGGTGCCCAGCCCCGGCCCCCTCCAGGCCTGCCCACGTCCACTGCCCCCGAGGGCACAGCAGGGAGGGTGGGCTGGACAGACCCGGCGCCCACAGGCCCTGGTTGGAGCCCAGCAGAGCTGTGTGGCCGCAGCAGGGCAGCCTCTGAGCCTTGCTCTCCGCTGCAAAGCTGGGGGCTCACCGGCAGCCTTCCCCCAGGAGGCAGACACTTACTGACCCTCTGCTGTGTGTGTGTGCGGGGAGGGGAGCTACCGTGTGAGCATTCGGAGGAGATGGGTGTGTGTGGGGGGGCAAGTCTTGGTCCTGAGGCTCAGGTTACCGTGCCAGGCACCTGGCACAGGGTGGCACTCAGCTCAGTAAGTGGTTAAGACGCCCTTGTAGAGGCGATGAAACAGACTCAGTGAGAGGTCACTCAGCCAACTACAGGGCAGGTCCCATTGTGAACTTAAAGGTCTCCCGGACACACACGCGCACACTGGGGGCTCCGATGGAGGCACAAGGGGGCCCTCCTGCAGGGGTACTGCCCCATCCCCAACCCCAACTTCAATCCTCCTCTGGAGGAGAAGGAAAGGAGGGCGCCCACCCTTCCCCAGGCCTCCGAGCCTCGCGGGGATGCCCCCCAAACTCCACCCGGGGTGTTGGGCGTCCATCATCCCGCCAGTCGGAGCGGCCACCGCCCGGGCCCGGGGGTGTCCCCACGCCCCTGGCCTGCACCTACCCTACCTGAGGCTTGTCGCGCGGCTGGTCCTCAAGTTGAGACGCGCCGCCCATGGTCTTCCACCGCTCCTGGAGCATCCCCGCGGGACCAGGACGGGCGGCTGCCGGCTGCGCGGAGCGGCTGCCGAGCGCAAAGGATCCGAGGTGGGCGCGGGCTCGGGGCGCCTCCTGCCCGCCGATTCCCGCCTCCGTGCCCCGCGCGGGGCGGCCGGGGCCAGCGGGAGAGCGTTTGCAGGTGTGTGTGCACGGTGTGTGTGCACGGTGTGTGTGCACGGTGTGTGTGCACGGTGTGTGTGCACGGTGTGTGTGCACGGTGTGTGTTGCGGGTGAGAGCGGGAGCGCGAGAGCCGCCCGCCTGCCCGCCGCTCCGCGCCCGCACCTCCCCAGCGCGCTCCTCTGCCTCCGCCCTCCTCCTCCCTCCTCCCTCCTCCTCAATCTCCGCGTGTTTTCTTTTTTTTTTTTTGGTCTCGGACTCTCTGCTTTTTATTGCTCCCCGGTCTCCCTCTCTCTCAGACACAGACACACACACTCACACTCACACACACCCCGCAGGCTGCGGCGGTTACATCCCACCCCTCGAGGCCCGGATAAAGGAGGCGGAACGGGCCCAGCGGGAGGGCAGACGCGCCGCAGGCAGCCCGGCCCTCGCCCGCCCACGGGGGGACCTGAGCGCCCCCTCGCAAACTTCCGCCCAGGCCGGACTGGCGCCAACCGGCCGTGCGCCCGGCGCGGTGCCCGGCTGGTCCCGTGGGCGCCCTCGCCCGGCCGTCGGGCGTCCCCCGGGAGCGCTCTCTGAGGGCGCGAGGCGCACCCCGAGGCCCGGGCTTCGGGGAGGAGGCGCGGCGCGGCCACCGGGTCCCTCCCGCTGCGGGAACACGAGGTCTCGTTCCGGGCCCGGGAGTCTCCGGCCACCGGGGACCAGCCCTTGGGGACCCTAGCGCGCGCGGTCGGCCCTGGGGGCGTCTCGGCCGAGCCTCAGACCTGCGTCCGGGCGAGCAGGGCCTCCCGACGCCTCCGAGCTCAGGCGCCTGCGGCCCGAGCGGGGGTCCCCGCCGCCACGACAGCAGCCCGTGCCGCGGTGGCGGGTGCGAGCCGACCCGCGCTCTGCCCGCGCTCCCGGCCCATCGCCCGCGCCCCCCAGCGCGCCCCGCGCCGTCTCAGCCGCCGCCGCCTCCTCCTCTGCGGGGCCGGAGGGCCCTTCCTGGTCGCCCCCTCGCGCCAGCAGCGCTTTTAAAAGCCCGGCGTCCGCGGGGAGGTGATTGACAAGCCCTCCATTTGCCTCGTTAACGAGCTGCTATTGTGGCTTCTGACCGGGGGCCGCCCACGCGCCCAAAGCCGGTCCGGCCCCGGGGAGCCAGGCCGACTGCCCCTCCCCCGCCCCCGCCGGTGGCCCCTTCTCTACGGCTCCCCCAACTGCAGAATAGACCCCCGTCTCGCCCCCACTTCTCCCCAAAGTTGTTTTCCGGCTCCCGGGGCGTCTTGGCCCGCCACGCTGTTCCCTGGCACCGTCTTCGTCTCTCCCCCACTGGCTGCCAGTCTGTCGTCCCATCCTGGTCCCGCTCCGCGGTCCTCTGCGCGCCCCACACTGGCGGACCGGCTGCCAGGGGGTGGGGGCTGCGCTCTGGGCCGGAGAGCGGGGGCGGAAGGGGGTACTGTGTGCCTCATGCCATCTGAGTGGCTGTCATTCACCCCCTGGAAGCTGCGTTCACAGCCCACCCCACCGGCTGTTGTCCGCCGCCTCGGCCTGTCCTTCGGAGGCTGCCCTGCGGCTCGCCTGCAGCCTGGCTGCCCTGCCCACGGGAGGCTGCCCCGCCAGCTGGCCAGGACCCCATAGCGCTGGCTGGGTCAGGGGACCCGTGTGGAACCCTGGCCCCTGGCTCTTTCTGGGCCCCGTGCCCGTGGGTTAAAGGGGCTGGCAGGTGACGTAGAGGGTCATTAGGGCAGAGAAGTGTGGCGGGAGGCACAAGGCCCTGGCTGTGTGGCCTGGGGCCAGCTCCTCTGCCTCTCTGAGCCTCGGTTTCCCCATGTGTACCAGAGGGTTAGCAGCACCCTCTTCAGGAGGGCTCCTGGGACGTTCTGAGAGTGCGTGGGAGCCCCTGAGCAGGGTTCAGACTCTCCCGCTGTGACCTGGGCAGCTTTCCTGTCCTGGCCAGCCTCAGTTTCCTCATTGAACAAGAAATCGCAACCTCCCCCTCTCAGTGGGGAACTGGGAGGTTGCAGGCATGCGGACTTCCTCTCTGTGATTCCAGTTTGAGGAGGACAGGGCGTGAACTCCAGCCCTGACCGTGCACAGACGGAAGAGCGGCCTGAGGGAGACAGACCTGAGATTCTGAGTGATGTGGGGGTGAGTGGGAGCTGGGGGGGGCAGGCTGAAGGGGAGGGTCCTAGGGGCCAACAGAGGTTCTGAGCATGTGCTCCAGGGAAGGCATCCTGAAAAGGGGCATGAGCCAGAACACGCACAAAAGCGGGACCTCTGGAAGTTAGGGAGGAAGGCATTGTGGGCGGTGAAGCCGCAGAGCAAAGGCTGAGCATGAAAAACAAACAAACAAATAAAAAAAACAAAGCCGAGATTGGAGTGACCAAGGGCGCTGGCGGCAGGATCCCCCGCTGCAGGAGGGCAGCTGGACAGGTAAGCGGGGGCCACCTAGCGGCTGCTCCTGGCACTGTGTGCTGTCAGGTTGTCTCCCCTGGTCAGCCTCAGGTTCCTCCCTTTCCTGCCTGCGGGGTGCCGTGAACGCGTGTCTGGGCGGTCTTCACCCATCACCCTCCCCCCCAGCTCAGCACCCAGAGGAAGAGTCAGGCCTGGGGCAGCTTTAGCGTGAGCCCACGGGCGTGTGGGCAGCGCTTTGCACGCGACACTTGTCTGACACTCTCGGGGCATTTTCTGGGAAGAGGCACCGGCCACCCTGTCTGTTCATTGGCCCTGAGGTCAATGTGAGGAAAAGCTCAGCTGACCCCACAGAGGGAACGGGGTCCCACCCGCTGACTTCTTTTTGCCAAAGCTGTTGGCCCAGAGCCCAGGGAAGGGCCCAGGGTGCCCAGCTGGCCAGGAGGAACGGGACTCCAGCCCAAGACAAGGCATTCAGGGACCCACTGGGACCTCAGGGGAGCGGGAACCAGGACCTCGGGGCTGCCCTGGCACCCCTGCCCACTCCCCCTCCTTCCCTGGCTCACCGATTCTGTGTTCCCACTTTTCCTGCCTATGGCCACCTAGACATGTGGCCCACCAACACGTTTCGTTTCAACCCCAGAGAGGTCTGCGATCCATCCTGCTGATCCTTTAGAGCCAGGACAGGTCCATCATAGGTCATCAGCTGGCCAGAGGTGCCCACCACAGCTGTGAGGGTCCTGTGCAGGCATCTCCCTTGGCAGGGCAGGGGCACAGGGCGGGCAGTGAGGCGTGCCAGCTTTGGAGGGATGGAGAAGAAGAGAGGCAATGAAGGAGACGGAAGGAGTGGCCGGGGGTGTCAAATGACAGCATTCAGGGTGCCTGCCCTTCGACTGGCTGTGATCTGCTGAGCATCACCCCTACACTCAGCCCTGTGCTAGGCACCCTGCATCCTCCCAGCCACCTTTGTAAGAGGGAGGGATGGTTCTCCCCATTTCATGGACGAGAAACTGACTCGGACAGGTAAGTTACATAACGTGGGTAATGGTGCCATCAGTAAACTGATATAATTAATAGCTACCATTCGGAAAGCATTTTCCGTGTGCTGGTTACCTTTCATTAACGATATATCTATTTCATGCCATCTTCGCTGAAAACCTGTGGGTGTTATTCATATCCTCATTTTATAGAGGAGGCGACTGAAGCTCAGAGAGGTTAAGTAACTTGGTCAAGGTCACACAGCAACGGGTGGGGCCAGAATTGGAAGCCTGATCTCGGCGTGGCCAGAGCCCGTGGCTCTTTCTCGCTGGCCTCCTTCCTCTTGGCTGGCTGGAACTGGGCCTGAGCCACTCCGTGCGCTGCAGAGCCGGTGTGCAGCGGGGCTCGGGGAATGTTGAGTGTGCTTGTCTCCGGGGCCCTGGGGGACGAGCTGCAGGAGGCGGGGCCCTCTGGCCCTCGGCCACTCAGCCCCTGCCCTGCACTGGGAGGGCCCTCGGCGCTCTCCGCAAAGCCGTCTCAACTGAACGCTGACAGACGCATTTATCATTAAAAATAAATTTGTCTGGCCTCCGTGGCGTGGAAAGCGACTGCGCCGTGATTCAGTGGGCTTGTCAGCCTCGCTGTTAGGCACGGGGAGCGGAGCGGCTGGGCGGTCTCCAGTGCCAGCGCCTCGATTTCTGCAGCTGGAGCCAGACATGTACGGCGGGCTGACATTTAATTTAGCATCCAACATACCTTGACACAAACCCATAATACAAAGGCGGGGGTGGCTGGGGGGCTGCCAAGCCCAGCGCGGGGGACGGGGTGGGGGGGCGGGGAGTCCAAGTGGCAGGATGGATTTCTTTCCTTCTTATTTTTTATTTTGCTTTGTCAACACTGAGTGGGGCTGACAGACGAGAGGCCGCGCTCGGAGGAGAATTAGCACGGAGTGACTGCATGTGTGTGAGCGTGTGAGCGCTTTCTGTGTGTTCGCGCTGCGCACGGGCGGTGGGTCTGCGCCCCGGTCCACTGGGCCGCGGTGTGTGGCATCTTGTGGCGCGTCCGTCAGATGGTACCAGGGAAACACGTGCCAAGGCCGGGTCCAGCAGGCTAGGACTGGACCCGGAGCGGGATAACTCAACCGGATGGTCGAGCCAGCACTGCCCATTGGTCTTTGCGTCCCCGGCCTCCCCACAGCTCCCCCGACACTTAGTAACACAGAGCAGGAGGGAAGGAGCGATGGGAACAGCCGGAGCGCAGCTCTGGATTGTGATTCAGCAGCACCGTGAGGCAGTGGGCTTGTCAGCAGGCGGACTAGCTGGGTGTGAGAAGCTGAGGACGGGAGGGCAGGACCCAGGAGGGAGGCAAGGATCCCAGGGGGCAAGGAGGCAAAAGCAGCCGGGAGGGGTGGGGCTGAGGGGGTGGGAGAGGAGCAGAGGGAGCGAGAGAGGGAGAGACGGAGCCCGCCCAGCCCCGCCCTCCGTCCTGGCTGGGAGCCCGTGGTCAGCCCGGCAGGGAATGCGGGGGCAGGTGACTTGGGCTTGAGCGGGTTAGCTGTCATTTCACAGAAGCCTACCGCGTGCCAGGCACCCTGCAGGCAACTTGGACTTTGTCATTGAAATGTTCAGGAGGACCCAGAGGCGGCTGCTGTGATTATCCCATTTCACAGACAAAGAAACAACTCAGGTTTGTGAAGGTCAACTCTCCTGCTCAAGGTTATACATCGCATAGACACAGCGCGGGCGGTGGGTCTGCGCCCCCGCCCACTGGGCAGAGAGCCACGATTCTTGGCTCTGCTCGGGACCGGAATTGCTGGGTGATGGGTGGGGAAGAAGTTAAACTTTATGAGAAGCAACCCAACTGCTTTCCAGTGTGGCAGCACCGCTTGAATTGGAGCCCCGCAATCTGATTCCTGAGCCCACAGCTGCAGAACTGGGGGGCCTCCACTCCGATAACACTCGGGTTACAGTGTTTGCTGTGAATGGAAGAGACCGGGCGTAGGAAAAAAAGTCCTAAGTGTGGCCACACCCCAACCTCCACGTGGCCGAACTTTCAAATCTGGCGTGTCCGTCCCCATCCTCCTCCTGTGTTCTGTGCGCCGGGAGGCACGCCCGCCGCCGGAGGTCCCGGGTGCCAGCCCGTCGCCCGTGTCTCCTAGGCTCTCCCTCTCGGGCGGCTCCTCGAGGCTTGTCGCTGCGGGTCCGGCATGTTCAGGGCCCAGTGTCCTCCCGGGAGGAGGGGCGTTCCTTTCCGCTGGGATCTGACGACGCTCCACACGTGCCCCCCCCCCCACGCCCTCCTGGGCTCATCGAATCCATCCAACCCGCGTCCTCGGAGGACAGGCCGTGGCTGTTCAGCGGTGGCCGCGACGGTGCCTCCTTTTCCCGCCGTGGGGTTTCCCCTGTCCGCCTTCTCCACGCAGCTTCTCCGTCCCCTTCCCATTTCCGGACCCTGTTGAGTTCCCTCTTTTGTTTTCGTTTAACTATCATTGAAAAGGATGTTTGGCTCTAGCTGGTTTGGCTCAGTGGATAGAACGTCGCCTGTGGACTGGAGGGTCCCGGGTTCAATTGCTGGTCAGGGCACATGCCCAGGTTGCGGGCTCGATCCCCGGTAGGGGGCCTGCAGAAGGCAGCTGATCAATGATCCTCTCATCATTGATGTTTCTGTCTTCTCTCTCTCCCTCTCCCCATCCTCTCTGAAATCAATAAAAACCTATTTTTTTTTTTTAAAGAAAAGGATGTTTGTTATAGTATATTTAATTCTTGTAAGTTTTTGTTAGTATCTCGTCTACCATATTATTGAAAATAAATCCTTATTCTCTCATGTCTATTTTCCTTTTTTTTAACTTTAAGAAATAATGAAAGTCTAACTTATATACACTGAGTGGCCAGATTATTATGATCTCTGAACGCATAATAATCTGGCCATTCAGTGTATATAAATATAAATAAAATATAAATAAATATGAATATATATATATATGTGTATATATATATATATATATATATATATCAATCAGAGGCCCAGTGCATGAATTCGTGCATGGGTGGGGTCCAGCCAGCCTGGCCAGGGGGAGGGGACATGGGCGGTTGGCCAGCCTGCCTGCTGGTCGAGGGGACAATTTGCATATTAGCCTTTTATTATATAGGATGTACACTGAGTGTCCAGATTATTATGTGTTCAGAGATCATCATAACCTGGCCACTCAGTGTATAGTCAAATGCACAGATCTTAAGGGCATTTGAGTTTCTACCGCCAGGCACAGCCCAGAGGTACCCACCGTTCTGATTCCTGTCACCACAGCTCCCTTTGCCTTGTCTTGAACTTGACCTAACACGGCGATGTGGTGTGTCCTCTTCGGGGTCTGACTTCTTCCCCTCGGCGTTAGGCTGCGGAGACCCATCCACGTCGTGGTGCGTATGGGTAGTTTGTTCTTTTTCCTGCCAATAGTATTCCGTTTGCGGCTGCGCACAGTTTGTTTAGCGTTCTCCTGTTGGTGGACATTTGGGCTGTTAGAACAGTGTTGGTGTGAATGTTTGTACACACGGCCTGGCGCACACATGGACACGTTTCTCGGCTCTCGGCTCAGGACTGGAATTGCTGGGTGACAGGGCGGGAATAAGTTAAACTTCATGAGAAGCAACCCAACTGCTTTCCAGTGCGGCAGCACCGCGTGACACCCCACTCTCACGCGTGGGGTGCAGGTGGCGCATGTCTCACACCTGGCTTTCTCCCCGTGTTCCTTTGGGTGCCGAGGAGTGTAATGGTGGCACTGGTGTGCCTTCCAGGAACCCCTGTCACTCACTCACTCAGTTCATTCATTCATTCATTCATTTACTCACTCACTCACTCATTCCACAAACACTCACTGCAGCCCCAGCTCCCCCAGTCCATCCGGCTCTCAGGCTGGGCGGGGCAGCCTGTCTCCAAGTGCAGCTCTACCCACAGCTGTGTCCTCCCTTCCTATCACACCTGCCAATCACCGTCCATCTATTTCCCAGTCCACCCTTCCCCACTTTTCCAATTCCAACCACCTGGCTCCCAACATCACGACCGAAGGGCGGTGCTTTTATAAAAAGCAGACCAATTGCTTCCTGGGGCGTTGCATCACCTGATCCCCTAACCCCGTGGTCGGCAAACTGTGGCTCTCGAGCCACATGCGGCTCTTTGGCCCCTTGAGTGTGGCTCTTCCACAAAATACCACGGCCTGGGCGAGTCTATTTTGAAGAAGTGGCATTAGAAGAAGTTAAGTTTAAAAAATTTGGCTCTCAAAAGAAATTTCAATCGTTGTCCTGTTGATATTTGGCTCTGTTGGCTAAGGAGTTTGCCGACCACTGCTCTAGCCCCACTGGCAGTGAGGGACAGGAGAAACCCCAAGCCCAACTCTTCAGGAGAGCAAGATGCTCATTCATTCGCAGGGAAGGTTTCTCCTCAGCATCTTCCTTCCCTCGCAGGTGGATTCTTTTTCTCTTCTGCTCCTCCATCTGGCCCTGCCTTCCCGGGGGCGCGGCCTTGAGGGCGGGCGGGGCTCCAGGTGCCTTCCATCTGATGCTGCCGTTCCTGGAGTGGCAGGGGAGGCTGGACAGAGCGGGCCTGGCAGGCAGACAGGCGTGGGCAGTGCCCACTAGACTGAGCAAGACAAGCTCCCAGCCTCAGTGGGGATTCGACCACCTCCCCTCCCCCACCCCGGTGCTCAAGAACTGTGGCTCTCTCAGAACCCAGGCCCCTCTGGACCCACCTGCAGGCTCCTCCAACCCGCCGGGCTCCCAGGAGGGCCCTCGTTCTCCCACTCCTCCCTCACCTCCCACATCTCAAACACCGGTGAGTTCTTTCTTTGTCTTTTTTCTTTTTTTAACTTTACTGTAATTATTGACACGATTACAGATGTCCCCATTTTTCCCCTTTGTCCACCTCCACCCTGCCCCCGCCCCCCTTCCCTCTGGCCATCACCACACTGTGTGGTCTGTGGCTATGGGTTGTGCATATATGTCTGTTCTTTGGCTGATCCCTCACCTTCTTTCATCCTCTCCGTCTGTTCCAGACATCATGCCTCGGTTTCTATTTTGTTTGTCAGTTTACTTTGTTAATTAGATTCCATATATCAGTATGGAGTAGGATATTTGTCTTTCCCTGACTGGCTTATTTCACTCAGCATAATGCTCTCCAGGTCCCTCCATGCTGTCGCAAAAGGTAAGAGTTCCTTCTCTTTTCCTGCTATTTAGTAATCCGTGGTGTAAATGTACCACAGCTTTTTTATCCCCTCGTCTCCTGATGGGCACTCGGGCTGTTTCCAGATCGTGGCTGTTGTACGTAACGCTGCTGGGGACACAGGGGCCTTTTGAGCTGGTGATTCAGGGTTCTTAGGGTGGGTCCCAGGAGTGGGATCAGCGGGTCCAAAGGCAGTCCCAGCTTTAATTTTTGAGGAAATTTCAAACTGCTTCCCACAGCGGCGGCACCAGCCTGCGTTCCCACCGGCAGTGCACGAGGGCTCCCTTTTCTCCGCGTCCTCGCCAGCACTTGTCCTTAGTTGATTCATTGATGGTAGCCGTTCTGGCAGGTGTGAGGTGGTACCTCATTGTGGTTTTAATTTGCGCCTCTCTGATGATGAGTGACGCTGAGCGTGTTTCCATATGTCTCTTGGCCTTCTGTATGTCCTCTTTAGAGAAGTGTCTAGCCAGGTCCTTTGCCCATTTTTTGAGTTGGATTGTTTGTCTTCCTGGCGTTGAGTTGTGTGCGTTCTTTATATATTTTGGAGGTTAACCCGTTATCAGATGTATCCTTGGCAAATATGCTCTCCCATGCGGGGGGCTCCCTGTTCATTTTGTTGATGGTCTCTGCTGCTGTGCAGAGCTTTTTCGTCTCCTTTATTTATGCGTCCTTAGTTTCCCTCGCCCTAGGAGATGCATCGGCAAAAATATTGCTGCGAGAAATGTCTGAGATTTTATTGCCTGTGTTTTTTCTAGGGTTTTTATGGTTTGGGGACTTACATTTAAGTCTTTTATCCATTTTGAGTTTATTCTTGTGTCTGGTGTAAGCTGGTGGTCTAGTTTCACTTTTCTGCACGTACCTGTCCGGGTTTCCCAGCACCGTTTACTGAGGAGACGGCCTTTACCCCAGTGTGTGGTCCTGCCTCCTTTGTCAACTATTAACTGACCACAAGGGTGTGGGTCATCGCTGGGCCCTCTGTTCTGTCCCATTCCTCTCTGTGTTCTTATGCCCGTACAGGCTGCTCTGACTGCAATGGCCTTGTAGTGTAGTTTGATATCAAGTACTATGATCCCTCCAACTTCATTCTTTTTTCCCAAGATTGCTGCGGCTATTCAGGTGTGTGTGTGTGTGTGTGTGTGTGTGTGTGTTCCAAAAATTTATGGAACACACACACACACACACACACTGCTGAGCATCACATCTTAAGTCCGATATAAATTTTTGGAATATTTGTTCTAGGTCTATGAACTATAACGTTGGTACTTTAATCGGAATTGCGTTGAATCTATAGATTGCTTTGGATATCATGGACATTTTAATGTTGTTAATTCTTCCAATCCACGAACATGGTATATGCATCCACTTCTTTGTATTGTCCTTAATTTATATCTTCAATGTTCAGCAATTCCCAGGAAAGACTGTGAGACTCTAGGCATGTGTGTCTTAGGGGTGGTGGGTGGCTGAGTTCAGCTCAGCAGGGGGAAGGGGCCTTCTCTCTGTGTCGGACTTAAGATGTGATGCTGAGTCCAGCAGCCACCTGGATGTGGCTACCAGGGCCTGGTCCCTTCAGCAGCCACTGCCTCCTAAGAGCTGAGGGAGGGCCATGGCCAGGAGCCTGCTTAGGGGCTTGTGAGTAGGACCTGTAGGTATAAAACTGAGCCACCTGCTCCTGGGGTCTTGAATGCCAAAGACTCCAGCAGTAACCAGAGAACTCTGAGTGAGGGCTGGGGCCGCCCTGTGCGAGATCAACCTCTAGAAGCACCTGGTTCATCCTGGGAGCCCATACATAGCTGCTGTCCTCATCTTCATCCTCACCATCACCGTCATCATCCATTACCATCATATCACCATCACCATCATCATCACCATTACCACCATCACCACCATCACCACCATTATCATCACCACCATCATCACCACCATTACCATCATATCACCATCATCATCATCACCACCATTACCATCATATCACCATCATCATCATCACCATCCTCACCACCATTATCATCACCACCATCATCATCAGCACCATCACCACCACAATCACCATCATCACCACCATCATCATCACCATTACCACCATCACCATCATCATCACCATTACCATCATATCACCATCATCATCACCATCACCATCATCACCATTACCACCATCACCATCATCACCATCACCATCCTCACCACCATTATCATCATCACCATTATCATCACCACCATCACCACCACAATCACCATCATCACCATCATCACTACCATCATCATCACCATTACCACCATCACCATCATCACAATCATCACCATCACCATCATCATCACCATCACCACCATCACCATCATCACCATCATCACCACCATTATCATCATGACCACCATTACCATCATATCACCATCACCATCCTCATCACCATTACCATATCACCATCATCATCAGCACCATCACCACCACAATCACCATCATCACCACCATCATCATCACCATTACCACCATCACCATCATCACCACTACTATCATCATATCACCATCATCATCACCATTACTACCATCACCATCATCACCATCACTATCCTCACCACCATTATCATCACCACCATCACCACCACAATCACCATCATCACCATCTTCATCACCATCATCATCATCACCATCATCACCATCATCACCATCACCATCATCACCAGCATCACCATCATCACCATCACCATCACCATCACCACCACCATCATCACCATCACCATCACCATCACCATCACCATCACCACCATGTTTTGGGGATAAAAGCTGCTCCTAGAACTATACCCCAAATCAGGCTCCATCTACGCACAACAGGCCCTGCAGTGTCGGGGAGGGTGGAGACATAACCTGGGCCTACCACACTGGCCCCGGCTCCTGGCTCTCCCCTTGGGAGCCTGCCATGCCCGCTGGCCTGGGCTTGTGAGCGGGTACTTGGAGCCTCCCAAGGAGCGCACCTCTTGTAGAAGCTCATGCTGCCGGCCTGCCCACCTCTCGTAGCTGACCTTGCCGAGGATGTTACAACCCCCTGGTCCCGGGCAGGAAAAGGACGGCCTTGCCTGAGCCCCTGCTCCAGCCTGGCAGTGAAGGAGGCAGACTGTCCCTTCTCTCAGGGGTGCCTCGGTGATGGGGAGAGCAAGGAGTGTGAGGGCCATGGGGGTGGACTCTGGGCGATGCAGGGGGGCCCAGCGGCCTCCCCGATGCCCCCAGCTCCTGGCACCAGCTTTGTTCCGCTCAGAGCCCCATGGCTGAGCCCTTGGCTCAGAGCAGACAGCCGAGCTAATCCTATCCCGGGCTGGCGGCCGCCGCTGGCCAGGAGGGGGAAGCGAGCCACCAGGAAGGCTGGTCTGGAGTCCCCGCTGGTTGTGGATGGCATCACAGTGCCCCCGGGGATTATCCACAGCCGGCTGGCCCCCGGCAGCACCCCAGCACCCGGCGGCAGGCAGCTGGCTATGAAGGAGAGCCATGGGAAGGGCAAGGCGGCGGGAAGGCTGATCACGCCGTCCTGATTGTAATTGTCCGAAGGTGCTGGCCTCCCTCGTGAACGCGCCGGCCGCGCTGCCTCTGCGTCTCCCGCGTGCCTTCTCCCTGCTGGGACCGTGCTGGGTAATGTTCTTTTGACATAACTCTATTTAAATTCACATTTCCCTCATCCCCAGAGGAGCGGCAGGAGAGCTGAGCTGCGTGGTATAAGCCGGGAAAGGATTAGCTGGGGTGGGTGTGATTTTTCACTTTCCCTCAGTGATGGAGATGGGGTGGTGTGGGGTGGGGGAGAGGGGGGCTATTCCAGAACCCTTTAACATCGGAGTCCGTTAGGGGCCATCTGTGTCCAGAGGGGAAGCTGAGGCCCACAGCGCCCTCAGCACGTGCCCCAGAGCCCCTTCCCCACTCCCTCCCTGGCTGGGCCCCTGGGTGGTGGGCAAGGCAAGGCCTGGCGCAGGGTCTTTGTCCTTTTGCTGGGCAGGTGGCACAGCTTTCCTTCCAGCCCACAAGCGGCGTGAAGCCCCCCAGAGGCCCAGCCCTTCCCTGCTGCTCTGCTGAGCATGGCGGGGGGCTGCGCGGGGGGAGTCAGGGGCACCCAGCTCGTCATAAGTCACCTTCTCCACAGCACAGCTGGGGCCTCATTTCCTCTGCAGCGGCCTCGGGGGGCTGGCCAAGGCCATGGCCTCGCAGGAGCAGAGGGGGGGCGGGGGCAGGTGATGGGGCCATCAGACAGGGCCCAGGCCAGGCCGGATCCGGGAACGTGGCTCTCAGGGGAGGCGAAGCCAGATGGGAGGGACTCTGTGGCCTGGGAGATGCAGCAGGGTGAGGGGTGAGGGGTGAGGGGTGAGGGGTGAGATGTGGGGGGGAGGGGTGGAGGGAGGGGGCTCAGGCTCCTGTGTTCTGATGTGGGGCCTGGAGTGGGGAGGCTGAGGGCAGGAGAGGAGGCAGCGGGCGGGGGGGGGGCGGGGAGGGGGGCGAGTTAGGATGAAGCTCCGAGCCTCATAAACGCCAGAAATGTTCAAAGAGGCATCTGGTTTTGTTTTTTTCAACTTCCCCCATTATCGACAGCTTGGGTGCTGTGGAGGGGGCTGCAGCCCAGCCTGGATGTCCCCTCTGCCAAGAGGCTCTGCCACCATGGCGACAGCGGTGTGTGCGTGTGCGTGTGCGTGTGCGTGTGACCTCCTCCTCCTCCTCCGAGCAGCCAGGTCCCCGTGGGACCCCCTGGCTCAGCCGGATGCGAGGCTCAGGAGCCCCCTGTCTGAGACGGTGGGAGGGGCCTTGGCTTGTCTCCACAGGGGCTCCAGCCCAGGGGGATGCCCGGATTCCCCTCCAGGGCGAGGACATCCCATGGGGGGGGCGGGGAGGGGGTCGGCTCCCGCTGGATCCCAGGGCTCCGGGCTGCGACCACTGTGCTCGCTGCCGTCCCTCTCCTGCGCTCCCAGGGACCAGCATTTTCTCACACGCCAGGGCCTGTGCCGAGTCCCCACCAAGGCCCAGAGAGGTTGAGACAGTTACCTGTGGTTGCACAGTCAAGAGGTGCTCACATCACTCCTTGTGCTGCCCCCCCTCTTGGGGTGCCCCCCACGACCAGCCTAATGGCCCCAGAGAGGGTGGAGGGAGAACCCGGCTGAGAGCCGGCATTCTGACACCTTGGCCAGTCGCCTCCCCAGCTGTGCTCCGTGACCTGTACCAGTCAGAGCCCCTCTGGCCTCAGTTTCCCCTCTGCTACGCGGATCTGCCTCGCAGGACCCTGTCGGAGGTCACAGAAGACACTCCACAAAGCGGTTGCACCGACTCAGATGCTGCTGGGCGGTGGGCGGGGGGCGGCCCCGGGAAGGAGGGCGGGAGGGCGGGGGCACGCCACTCCGGGTCCCCACAGCGGGGCAGATGAGGGCCCTCACGGTGCAACGCAGGCTGGCAGACGTGGGTCCTGGCCTGGCCTTGCCACTTACCACCTGCGGACATGGCCACCTCCAGGGCTCCTGCCCCCAGGTGCCCGGGGAGCCGGGGCAGGTCCTCAGAGGGGGCCCAGGAGACATGGGAGGGGTAAGCCTGGGCTGTGAGCCCCGTTATCCTACCCTACACCCCGCCCTCCCTCCAGCCCCCCGCGGGAGACTGGGTCCAGGGACGATGATGGTGAATGGGAGGTGAGGTGGGACTTGACTGTGCACCCAGTTCCAGAAGGTTCCAGCTCAGGTCTAAGCTGCCCAGACCACAGTGGGCTGAGAGGCTGCTCCTCTGACTCCCAGGTGCCCACCCCGAGTCTCTGCAGGACAGGGAGGGTCCCTGTCACCTCAGGCCCAAGAGGAGGGTCAGAGAACCAGGCAGGGTGGTTCCCACCGCCTACGCCTAGACCACCCCACTTTCCCCCCCTTCCCCGCCTTATGGGAATGGGGGGCCCTGGAGCCCTGAGAAGAAGGGATGGAGCTGTGGCCGTGTGCTCCGATGGCTTCACACAGAACGGCCCTGCCGCCCTCCATAGGGAGGTGGAGGCGAGGGGCCTGAGCGCCCCCAGAGGCCGGCAGCGGGACCTGCCCTGGAGCTGTCTGCCCTCATGACTGGCTGCAGGGCCGGAGCGGGAGGAGCAGGTGGCCGAGGCCAGGTGGGCTCTGCTGCCTGTGCCCACAGACCTGCCTGTGCCCCCAGACGCAGAGCGAGGATCCCCAACTCCTAGACCTTCCAACCACTGAGTCTCAAGACCAGAGAATCGTGGGATCGCGCAGTCACGGGCTCCCAGGATGCTGGAGAGAATTCTTTTTCCAAAACAGAGAGAACAAATGGCACAGGGATTTGGAAATGCTCCCCGATGCGCGCTGGCTGGTTCCCTCGTGCCATCTTGGAGGGTGGGTGTGGGGCGTCTGGTAGGGGTGGGAACAGGGGGGCTGGAGGGACATCAACAGGCTGCTGGGACACCTGCTTCTCCCTGAGCGAGACCCAGCGAGGAGACACGCCCCCCAGATGTCGCCGCGCTCGCTTCCTTCTCTCCCGCCGGCTCCTGGTCCGCGCTGGCCTGGGACTGGGCTGTGGCCAGAGAGCCCCCTTCCCGGCGACAGTGTCCCATCAGCCCGAGGAGGTCTCGGGTGGCCATGTCAGCTGAGTCCTCTGTTTACATGGGCTTCCGCGGAACTGCAGTCACATCAGAGCTGCTCCAGGGATGGGGTTTGGGGTGTGGGGTGTGGGGTGTGGGGGGCTGAATGGCCCCGGGCCCCTGCTGGCCTCCCCGTGTCCTCCCTCAGCCCCTCCTGCCTTCAGCTCCCCAGGTCGCAGCACAGAACCCGGGGTGCAAGCACACCTTCAGCCTGTGGCCGGGATGGGGGCTCCGTGGGGGCAACGCCCACACTTGCGCACGTCGGGGAGTCCTGGGTTCTAAGACGACGAGTGGAGCTCATCGGGCATCCGTGGGGCCATCCGTGGGGCCTGCCTCGCGTCCCTGCTCCCGCGGCGCCTCAGGCAGCCTCGCCGTGTGAGCGAGGAAAGGCGGCGCCTTCGCAGACCCAGGCCCGCACGGCTCTGGCAGGAGCTGCCACGCCGAGCGGTCCCTGGATGCCACGCAGACGGGGGAGGGCGCCCTGGCTGCCGTGGGCGGGCGGCTCTCTGGGACAGCTTCAGAGACGCTTTGTTAAGCCTCATGCAATATGCATGGCCACAGTTAAACTTTAATGTCCCGCTCCGAGGTGTCACATTCTTCACCTCCTGGGACAGCGGAGGGCTGAGCCGCCAAGAATTGATGTCGCACTAGGGACCCAGGCAGGGACTGGGGAGCCCCGTGTGCGTCCCTCGGGCAGTGCCGGGGCCTTGACAAGGCACCGCGTGGAGATGGTGCCCCATCCCCAGCTCTGCCCCGGGCTGGAGGCCGCCACGTTAGACTCCCACCACCGGGCTAACCTCTCCCTGGAAGGGCCCAGCAGCGAGTGTTTTAGGCTTTGCGTGTGCGGTGCAGGGGGTCTGAATGGCCTTTGAAAACGCGAGCCCTGTGCCCAGCTCCCAGGCTGAATGAGAGCAGGCTGGGGGGCACTTGGCCTGCGGGCCATTCGGGGCCACAGGATGGGCCTGGAGAAGGGGGAGTAAAGGCCTTTGGGATCAAGCAGACCAGGGCCGGGTGTGGAGACCTTTAAAACAGTCCCCGACCTGTGCGCCTTTGTTCCACCAGTCGGGGCAGGTGCCGGCCGTGCACGGCGCAAGGAGACTGGCCAGCCGCCGGCTCTCCGGCTCTGCCGCTGTCTCCGTGTCGCTCAGAGAACCCACCTCCCTGGGCACCTGCGTCCTCTCTGCAAAGTGGATGCACAAGCCGGCCTCGAAGTCTGTCGTGAGAATGAAATGGGACGAGGTGGGGAAGCACGGACCGGAGCAAGCCAGGAGCTTCTCCCACAGGCTGCCCAGGACCACCCTGGAGCTTCTCCCACAGGCTGCCCCAGGACCACCCGGGAGCTTCTCCCACAGGCTGCCCCAGGACCACCCGGGAGCTTCTCCCACAGGCTGCCCAGGACCACCCGGGAGCTTCTCCCACAGGCTGCCCCCAGGAGCTTCTCCCACAGGCTGCCCCAGGACCACCCGGGAGCTTCTCCCACAGGCTGCCCAGGACCACCCGGGAGCTTCTCCCACAGGCTGCCCCAGGACCACCCGGGAGCTTCTCCCACAGGCTGCCCAGGACCACCCGGGAGCTTCTCCCACAGGCTTCCCAGGACCACCCAGGAGCTTCTCCCACAGGCTGCCCCAGGACCACCCGGGAGCTTCTCCCACAGGCTGCCCAGGACCACCCGGGAGCTTCTCCCACAGGCTGCCCAGGACCACCCAGGAGCTTCTCCCACAGGCTGCCCAGGACCACCCGGGAGCTTCTCCCACAGGCTGCCCCAGGAGCTTCTCCCACAGGCTGCCCCCAGGACCACCCGGGAGCTTCTCCCACAGGCTGCCCAGGACCACCCTGGAGCTTACCCCACAGGCTGCCCCCAGGACCACCCGGGAGCTTCTCCCACAGGCTGCCCAGGACCACCCGGGAGCTTCTCCCACAGGCTGCCCCAGGACCACCCAGGAGCTTTCCCCACAGGCTGCCCCAGGACCACCCGGGAGCTTCTCCCACAGGCTGCCCCAGGACCACCCAGGAGCTTCTCCCACAGGCTTCCCCAGGACCACCCAGGAGCTTATCCCACAGGCTGCCCCCAGGACCACCCAGGTCCTAAAAAATGCCCCCACCACAGGGAAGGAGCGAGGCCAGCTGGTCCGCGGCACCACGCGGGCTGGGCACCGTGCTGAAGGCCTAGCCAGAGCAGTCAGGCAAGGAAAGGAATAAGAGGCGTCCAAACTGGAAGGGAAGAAGTAAAATTACCTCGTTCACAGGTGACATGAAAACCTAAAAATTTCACCAAAAACCTGTTAGAAAAAGTAAACAAATTCAGCAAAGTAGCAGGATACAAGATGAGCAAACCAAAATCAGTTGTGCTTCTATGCCCTAGTAATCCTGTATAATAAAAGGCTAATGTGCAAATAGACTGAACAGCAGAACAACTGGAACAACCAGTCGCTATGACGTGCACTGACCACCAGGGGGCGTGTGTGGAACATGGCAGGCATTGGCCGCGGCAGGATGGTGGAGCAGGTGAGCGGGGGGCACCAGACCAAGGCAGGGCGCCGGTCACTGTCATCGGGGCCAGCCTCTGGTGGTTACTGAAAATTCTTTGCTCCCGCACCACGGTCCTGCCCAGTGCTTGCACCTGCTGCCGGCACCAGAGCCACCACTCACACCCACTGCCAGTGCCCAGCGCTGGTCCCTTCACTTGCCGCCATCAGCGGGTGTGAGCAGTGGCGGCTGTCGGCCCCGATCGCCCCATGAGGGCTTCTCCATCTCCCCCTGCTCCTGAGGGGCGATCAGGGCCAGCGCCGTCAGCGCCTGGGAGCAGCCATGGCAGGAGCAGGGCTGCAAGTAGAAGGGACCGGGGGCTGCGGTGGGAGGGGCCGGGCAGGGGTGTGGAGGATGGGCCGAGACCCGTCCCTGTGCCTACCGCAGCCTCGCGGCCCAGAGTTCCTTTCAAGGTGCACGAATTCGTGCACTGGGCCCGTAGTAAATAATAAAAAAATTAAGAAAACAATTCCATTTACAGTAGCATTTACAAAGAATACGTTGACCTACCCAAGGGGACGATAAATAAACAAAACGTTGCTGAAAGGAACGGAAAGCACGCATACATGGGAAAACATCGCTGTTTATGGGCCGGAAGACTCAATGTTGTAAAGATCAATGCTACGGAGAGTGACCTACAGGCTCAATGCCATTCCTATCCAAGCCCCAACAAGGTTATTTTGAGAAATGGAAAAATCCATCCTAAAATTCATATGAACCTCCAGGGACCCCAGGTAGCCAAAACCATCTTGAAAAGGAAGCACAAAATTGGAGGACTCACCTCTCATTATTTCAAAACCTACTACCGTGTTACAGTCACCAAAACAGCATGGTGCCGGCATCAAGACAGACCAGGGACTGGAGCAGACAGCCCACCACAAGCCCTCACACAGGATCAAAGAACTTCGGCAACGCTGCCCAGGCCACTCAGTGAGGAGAGGACAGGATTCAACACGTGGAGCTGAGGAAACTGGGTATCCACAGGCCAAAGAAAGAAAGAAAGAAAGAGAAGAAAACAAAGCTGGACTCTGACTTAGCACCACACACAAAAATTCACTCCGGAAGTACCAAAGCCGACACCTAGAACACGCCTAGGAGGGAACCTAGGCTACACCTTCAGGACATTGGACTTGGCAGTGGCTTCTTGGATATGACACCAGGCACAGGCAACAACAACAAAATAGGCAACCTGGACCTCATGACGGGTTTTAAAATGTGCGCATCAAAGACATTCCGCGTCCTGTGCGCTGGGGTGGAGAAGGGGGGCGGCGACCACACGCTCCCCTGCCTGAGGGCCGAGGGCCGAGGATGAGACCCGTGGCTCGGGGAGACAGAGGCCCAGCAGTCAGCGGCTTTAGCCAGCTTCCTGGGGACCCCACAGCTCTCCTCCTGGCCCCTCTGATGCTCTCCCCATGGCCCCCCTGGATCATTGACGTTCTTGGGGTGTGGGGGACGTGGGGATGTCCCTGTCCCTGTGTCTTTGTTTCAGTGTCGGGGGAGAGCCCCTCAGTCTGTGTGTGTGTGAGAGTCTGTTACGTATTTATCTGTCTGTGTCTGCTCCTTCCCTCTTTCTCCGTGTTTCTGCCTGTTTCTCTCTGTGTGAGTATCTCCCTCCTTCCCTCTCCCTCCCCTCCAGTGCGGTATCGATCAGCCTGGCTTATTAAGCCCCATTATTTCTCAGAACATTTGCCTTTGAAATTCCAGCAGATGGGCCGAGGCCTGGGCCAGCGCCTGGGGCTGCCCAGGCCACACAGGCCGCCGGGGGCTCAGCCAGAGGGGCTGCCAGGCCCGCCGCCCACTCCCCATTTGTGCGGAGTCCAGGCCTGCCTTCCCGAAGTCTCTGCCAGCCCCTCTCCCCCAGGCTGTGGGCAGCCCGGCCACAGTGGTGGAGGATGAAGCAGCCGGCCCTCTGGCTGGGAGCGCCCTGGAGGAGGAGAGTGCGGGGAGAGTGGACGGTCCCACCCCGGCAGCTCGGGGCCGTGTACCGTTTGCCCGTCTTTACCACCTGCAACCAGTGTGCGGCCGTGCCCAAGGCTCCAGGCCTGACTCGGGCAGGGGGCCAGGCATCCGGCACGGACCTCAGAGCGCCCAGACCCCACGCACAGGCGTCAGGCGCAGCCAGGCCTCTGTGCGGGGAGGACCCTCAGTTCCCAGGGGTGCTGCCCTACGAGGGGCAGTGGCTTGCTTGTGGAGGGCTTTGGCTTGGGTGTGGGCCCCAGGACAGGGCAGCTTGGTCTGTGTCCTGGCTGTGACGGGTGGAGAAATGCAAACATGTCTTCCTTGACTTGGGGCCACTCCTGGTGTTCGAAGCCAAGCATCCTTCAAGGCTTCATTCACGCCATGACTGTTTACTTAACGCCTCCTTTGTGCCAGACGCCGGGCCAGATGCTCGGAACCACAGCAACAGGGCAAAGGCCCCGGGCCTGGAGCCAGGTCCCTGTGGGGCAGGTGGACAGTCACATCCAATAGTGGGGCCTGAGGCCGGAGGGGCGGGGCCTGGCAGAGACTAGAGCATCTGGGGAAGGGTGTGAGGGAAGGCGGAGTTGCATACACAAATACACACACACACACACACACACACACACACACACTAGCATACACATGCACACACATGCACATGCATACATATGTGCGCGCACTTGCATGCAATACACACATGCATGTATGTGTGCACATGCACACTCACGCAGCATGTACATACACATGCACATACAGATATACACACGTGTGTACACACACGTACACCCTATTCCTGGGCCCTGGGTCCTCACGCTCACTGCTTAGCACCTCTTAGGTGTCTGAGATGAGGCTTGAAGGCGGCGTGGGAGGGAGCCGGGCTAAGGTCCCAGGGCCCAGCGCTCCCGCATGGGAACCGGTGCGGAGGCGGCAGCAGGCGTGTGGCGTGCTGGGGACCGAGAGGTGCCTGCGGTGGAGCATCGGCCCGTGGAGAGAGGTGTGGAGAGGCGGGAGGCCCGGGCCAGTGCCCACTGGGCTCCGTCCTCGGGGCGTTGGAGAGCCAGCGTGGGCCCCATCCAGAGCCCAGGGCCTGGTGTCGCAGGGGCTGCAGGCCCGGCTCTGCCACGGCCCAGGGTGTGTGGCTCTGCCACGGCCCAGGGTGTGGCTTAAAGCACCTGTGGCAGGAACCCGGGGTCCTGGCCAGTCCCCTCGAGTCCCCCTCCTGCTGCTGCCACGCCCATGACCACATGACCACGGCCACGGGTGGGCTGTCCACTAGAGCGAGGGCTTCGCAGCACCGTCCCGCTCAGCACCCAAGGGCTCCTGTAGCTTCACTGCAGGGGGGAGAGGCCTCGGCCTGTGAGCTAACCACTGGGCTGCTGTGCCTGCTTCGGAGCCTCAGCCCACGCTGGGTCCTCTCCCTCTGCCCCGGGCTGGGGGGGCCTGTGGGACCCAGGGACTTGCCCCACGGCGTCCAGGTTTCAGGGAGCACTCCCCACACACACACACCGGGCCTGGCTTCCCTCCCACCGTCCCACCGGCCACTTCCCAAACCTGCAGGTGAGGTTTCCGCAGAAAAGCCTCCTCGGAGCCGCTCTGGTTCTTACTAAGTCAGCAGCCCATGGAAGGGGGTGTCTGCCCCCCCCCCTCGCTGCCCCTTCCATCCCAGGGGGCACTCCCAGTAAGATGACTAACACCAGCTCAGCCCCAGTTACCAAGACAACCTTCCCTACTGGCGGGAAGAAAGGGGAGGCTGGAGGGGCCCCCCACCCAGCCCACCCTCCCCAGCCCTCCCTCCGCTGGGGCCCCAGGACAGGCCAGTGCGGTGGGCACTGCGGGCAGCCAGCCGGTGGGGGTGCCAGCCTGGTTGAGGCTGCGCCTTTCATCTGAGCGCCACGGCCTTCACAGTGGATTGGATTCTCTCGGGTTCCCAGAGGTGAGATCGTGGAGGAGGGAGTGACGAGCCGGAACACAATCCTCTCCGCTGTGGCAAAGCACAGTCACGTTGCCGCCTCCTCGGCAGCCCAGGCCTGGAGCTGGGGCCGGCCCCGGGGAAGGACGGCAAAGGCTGAGACCAGGGGGCTGAGGAATCCGACCGGCACGGCTCCACCTTTTCTAAGCTGTGTGACTTTGGGCAGGTTACTTAACCTCTCTGAGCCCCAGAACTGACCGGCTGATGGTTACTGCCTTCAGGGGTCGAGGAGATGTCCAACGAGAGAGTGCACACGCCCTGCAGACAGCCCTCCCGGGAGCCTGGCGTCTGGGCAGCGCCCAGGGATGAACGGTGCTGCCATGAATGCCAGCCGTGTGTGCTGTCCCGGCCGAAGCCTCCTGGGGTGGAGCTCAGGAGGGAGCTGGTACAGGGAGGGGACTGCCATTTGGGCAGAGCCCGCTGGGCACCAGGCCCGCTCAGTGCCCGCAGCCACGCTGCCCAGGAGGGAGCTCAGGACCCTGTTTGGCTTAACAGGCGAGGCTCTGAGACTGAGCCCCTGTCCACAGCTCAGCAGCGAGGCCAGGCTGGGTTCTGTTCCTGGCAGGGGGGACCCAAAGCCCAGGTCTCCCTCGGCCTTGGAGGGGCCCACCTCCCGGTGGCTCCTGACGGCAGGGGTGCAGGGCCTGCAACTGGCACACGTGGGGAGACTGGGGGGCTCCTGTAGCCCGGTGCCCCTCGGAGAGGCCATGCCCCTCATAACCACCTGTCCTCTGGGACTGTGCCTGGCGGTGCTCATGCTTCCTACCCCCCTCGCGTCCTTGCGGTGACCTCGGAACTGTGGCAAAGCCCTGGGGGACACGCAGAATCCAATCACCTGTCTAAAGTGTCCCCCACACGGCAGCTCCGCCTGGGAGGGGAAAAGGAGGAGTCAGGACAGAATGAAGCAGTAAACAGATGAGCTGAACCCAATCAACTGGGGTTGTGGGGAGGGAGCCGTGGCGGAGGCGGGGGATTGGTGTCAGGCTGGCGTGAGCAGACATGAGCATGAGGGGCTGGGGAACACAGCCTGGCCAGCCAGGAGCCCCCTGGAGTCCACCGCTGCAGGGCTGCATGCCCATGAGGTGGCGGGTAGGAATGTGGGCACCCCAGCCAGGCCATGCTTGTCTGTAAGACATTCAGTTCGCTGAGAAGGTACCCCCCAAATCTCTGGGTGTGGCAAAACCAGTTCTGTGCTAGGTTAGCACCTTCCAGCCCCAAGAAGGTTGAGGATTAAGAATAGGCACATTCGCCCGGCTGGTGTAGCTCCGTGGTTGAATGCCGACCTATGAACCAGGAGGTCACAGGTTCGATTTCTGGTCAGGGCACACGCCCGGGTTCAATCCCCAGTAGGGTGTGTGCAGAAGACAGCCAATCAATGATTCTCTCTCCTCATTGATGTTTCTATCCCATTCTCCCTCTCCCTTCCTCTCTAAAAATCAATAAAAACATTTTTTTTTTAAAGAGAAAAGCCTCTTTAAAAAAAGAATAGACATATTCAAGAGAATCAGAATGATAATATTAATATCTGGTGATATTAATAAGTATGTGCGAGTTGGTGGCTCATGTATTCGCAAAGTTCAGAGAATCTGGCTGATGACAGGAGCGGTCCGGCTTCGTGACTCGAATTTAAACTGTGAAGCTGAGCCCTTGATTAGGAGGTGGGACTGCAAGGTGCGCGCTCAGAGTGTGTAAGCAGTGCGGGGGTCAGCGCCCCTCAGCCAGTGTTCCACGCACTAATAATGGGCTTAAGTCTGCAGAGAGGCCGGCCTCGCGGTCAGACCACTGAAGTCCTTAAAGAGTAAATTCCATGTGTTTCCGCAGTTTAAATTGTTTGAAGGGGCTGGATGAACTAGTTTTGGAAATAAGACCAATGAAATGGCCCTTAAAGGGATTCAACTGTGCTCGCTTTACCTATAATAATAAAAGCGTAATAGGCTAATTAGACCGGACGTCCTTCCAGATGACCTTCCAAATGAAGCCAGGGCTGCGAGGGAAGCCCGGGTCCCGGGTGCCAGAGGGAAGCCGGTGCTGGCTGCTGGGGGAAGGAAGGCCTACTCTTGCACGAATTTTGTGCATTGGGCTTCTAGTCCTATATAATAAAGAGGTAATATGCAAATTGACCATCACACCCACACACAAGATGGCTGCTACAAGATGGCCAGCAGGGGAGGGCAGTTAGGGGCAACCAGGCCAGCAGGGGAGGGAAGTTGGGGGCAACCAGGCTGGCAGGGGAGGGCAGTTAGGGGGGACCAGGCCAGCAGGGGAGGATAGTTGGGGCAACCAGGCCTGCAGGGGAGGGCAGTTGGGGGGGGGAACCAGGCCTGCAGGGGAGGGCAGTTGGGAGCGATCGGGCCTGCAGGGGAGGGCAGTTAGGGGTGACCAGACTGGCAGAGGAGGGCAGTTGGGGGCAATCTGGCTGGCAGGGGAGGGTAGTTGGGGGCAATTGGGCCAGCAGGGGAGCAGTTAGGCATTGATCAGGCTGGCAGGGAGTGGTTAGGGGTGATCAGGCTGGCAGGCAGTAGCAGTTAGGGGCAATTAAGCAGGCAGGCAGGTGAGCATTTGGGAGCCAGCAGTCCCAGATTATGAGAGGGATGTCCCAGATTGGAGAGGGTGCCAGCTGGGCTGAGGGGCACCCCCGCCCTCCCCAGTGCACGAATTCGTGCACCAGGCCTCTAGTAAACATATAAGTGGAAATAGAGCAGTCAGCTCTGGGGAGTGAATGCAGAAGCCTAGGAAAGAACAGCATTTTTGAATATGTAACATTCACCAACGAAATGTTAATATTTAAAATCAAAGTCATTGTCTGAGCTATCTTTTCTGTGCCCCGAAGCCACCCCAGGGCAGTCTGTCCACTCACAAGGTTCCTGTCTCCATTCAAAACGTATCCTTCTGTGTGCCCCTGCCATGTCCCCTCCCAGGAGGCGGGCTCTGGGGGCGGCCGACTCAGCTGTAGTCACGGGTTTGTGGTTAACAGGCCAACGTCTGGCTTCGGTGGGAAACACTTGGTCCTCTAATGGTGGGGCGGCCCGAGGCCCCTCCCCTTCAACGGGGGGTCGGGATGGGGGGTTGGGGGTGGGGGGATGATTTGTCGGGTTCCAGCGATGTCCAGGAAGTGTTGGGGTACCGAACAAGCTAGCACTGCTATGGTGCTTGTTACACACCAGGGCTGTAGATATTCACTCGTGTAACTGCCACAAAGACCCATTTCACAGATGAGAAAACTGAGACACAGAGCTGGTGACTGGCAGAGCTGGGACGTGGCCCAGAAGAGTCTGGCTGTGGCACCTACGCTCTCCTTCAGCATCTCTCCAGATCCTCCCACCACCTCTCAGAGGTAGACATTATTGTCCCATTGTGCAGAGCAGTCGACTGAGGCTCAGGCATCTAGAACCTTGCCCAAGGCCGCATGGCCAGCACAAGGACAGAGACTCGACAGCTTCTGGCCTTCCCCACAACCAGGTGGGGAGGTGGAGTTGGAACAGACAGAACTGGGTGGCTTTTTACTCACAATCAAGGCCAAAGTTTTGCAGGCGAAGGGCAGGGGCTCAGGGTGCACACAGCAGGGAGACCAGTCTCTCCAATGGGCTGGGGACAGAGGAGGCTGGGTGGGTGCAGGGACCAGGATGGGCGCACAGGGAGGTGTAGCCTGATCTTGAACTTTCTCCGAGGTGACTGAAGAGTTCCGAGCACAGAGGAGATGCAGGCTTGGACTCGTGTTGGTGGCCACCGTCACGGAAGGACAGGAGGGAGAGGCGGGAGACCAGAGGGGGGCTGCGGCGGGAGTCCAGGCAGGGCCCGGGGCCGGGGCCAGCCCGGTGGCCGGCAGACGGAGCTGAGCGGGCACGTGCGGAGGCAGCCTGGACAGGGTTGGACAAGAGGGAGCTGAGGGAGGCCGGGCATGTATGACCCCTCTCCTCGGGGAGCCCCGGGCCTGTCCAACCCAGGCCTTCCACCGGCCTGGAGGGCGGCTGCCCGAGGGACAGAGAAGTGTGTCCCCCGGGCCGACTGGCACCCCCGCCTGCCCGGCCCCCCAGCCTGGCCCGAGGTGCCCTCGCAGCGACCTGAATGGCTCAGCCGCCCGCAGAGGAGCCGGTAATTCAGTCTGTGTTTACTCCCCGGTGAGGCTTGAATCTTTCATCCTGACTGCTGACTGTATCAAAACTCCCGTGGTAATTGGATCAGGTGCAGCGCTTTCCATGGGATATTAAATCAGGCCTCTGCCCGCGTCCGGAGCGATCCGCTTCAGAATATAAAGACGCGGGAGATGGCATTACCCAAGGTATTTTTCCTCCTTTAAACGCTCCCCCCCCCCCTTAATCAGAGCAGCTCTTTATTTGTTGCCAAATAAATTGGGTCGCGCTCCCCTCCCCCGGTTATTAGCCGAAGGAGGGGAGAGATCCCGTGGGTGGGAGAGGCAGAGCAGGGCCCCAGGGAGACGGCAGGGCTGGGCGGCAGAGCCGGGGCCGCCCAGGTCTGTCCCACCGCCGGGACCCGTGGGCTCAGGCGGAGCGGTCATCAGTGTGGGCCACTTCCCTTCCCGCAGTCTCTCCACTGGGCCCCTGGAGGGCCGCGTGGGGCTGGGTGATCAGCTTGGATGGGGGCCCCCTCGGCCAGCCTCCAGGGTGGAGCATTTGACCGTCTATAGGACACTAGAAGAGAAGCTCAGGGACACAGCCAGACTCCCCGCTGGGAGTGGGCAAGAAACGCAGGGACATTTCGTTGTTAAAAAAAAGGCGGGGAGCCCGGCTGGCGGGGCTCAGTGGTTGTGCGTCGACCTATAAACCAGGAGGTCGTGGTTTGATCCCTGGTCAGGGCACAGGCCCGGGTTGTGGGCTCGATCCCGAGTGTGGGACGTGCAGGAGGCAGCCGATCCATGATTCTCTCTCATCATTGATGTTTCTCTCTCTCTCTCTTCTCCCTTCCTCTCTGAAATCAATAAAAATATATTTTAAAAAAAATAAAATAAAAAAGGGAGGGGACAGTATTAAGGTCACATCAGAGGCCAAGCCAAAACGGCTGCCACTGGGACAAGACAGGGGCGGTGGTTGCCTAGCAACGCAAAGGTGCGAAATGTATGTTTTAAATGGCAGCGTTTATGTGAATTTCGCCTCCACTTAAAAAGCGGCTCTATCAGAATGCTGTGGGAGCCGCTGCTGACTCGTTTTGATCGTTCAGCCAACATTGACCGAGCCTCTGCTCTGTGCCGGGCACTGGCCTAAGCCCCAGGGTGTGGCTGCGGACAAAATGCAGGTCTCGGCCTCGGAGAGCTGATTCCAGGGGTGCAGGGACGGACGACCCCATGGTGAAAGTGCTGGGGAGAAACATGAAGCAGGGAAGGAGGGAAGCAATGGGGTCGGTGTCCTTGAAAAGATGACATCTGAGCAGCCACCGCAGGAGGGAAGAGCGCCCAGGGAGTCAGAGAGCTGAGGAGAGCAGTGGGGGAAGGCCCCAGGGCAGCAGGGCCCAGCAGCATCTCCGCTTGTACCCTTAGCCAGCCAGGTGCGATCCGAGTTCCAAGCAGACTGCTGGGCGCAAGGGCAGGGGCCAGCCCAGGGACCCCGAGGGGGTGGCCAATGCGATCCTTTAGGTCAGAGTTAGTGGTGGAAATGCAAATTAAAACCACAGGGAGATTCAGGACACAGCCATGAGAGTGGCTAAAATTAAGGACAGACACAGCCAAGTGTTGGCATGCCCTGGGAGCAACTGGAACTCTCACACAACGCTCTGGGCGTATACGGTGGCGTGGCCACTTTGAACACAGGCTTGGAAGTTTCTGGTAAAATTAAACATACATCTACACTATGACACGATAATCCCACTCCCAGCCACATCCCTGAGAAAAATGAGTGCTTATATTCACGCAGAGACACACACAAGGACGTTCCCAGCAGCTTTGTTCACAATATCCCCCAATGAGGAACAGCCCAGATGTCCATCCACGGGAGACGGGCTGAGCAAATTGTGGTGTGTTTACACAATGGAATATACTACACAGCAAGGAAAGGAAGGAGCCCCAGACGCACACAATCACGTGGGTGGGTCTCATACAGATGGATGTCCAACAAACAAGAAAACAGACACAAACGTTGCAGACGACAGGATTGTATTTCTCTGAAGTTCTAGAACCTGCAAAGGGATCTACATGGCAGGAGGGCAGCTTCCTTTGGAAAGCTGGGAATGACACGGGAGGGGACATCAAGAACTTTGTGTGGTGACAGATGTTCTTTGCCTTGATCCTGGCGGTGTTTGTACACGTGCATATACATGTAAAAAATCATCGGGCTATATAGTTATCTGAGTGTTTCACTGAATGTAGATTATACCTTTAAAAAACTGGCAGAGAGAGAGAAGGGGGGAGGGGAGAGGACAGGCGGGCAGGCGCCTGGGGGCTGGAGAAACTTCCTCTCTCTCTGGGCTCGCTGCATGCGGCCTGGGACCCTGTGATGCCAGCCACCTCCAGCCCTTTCTCGTGGACCCTGCCCCTCACTTCGGGTGGAGACAGCCGGGTGAGCAGATGCCTGCCTCCGTGGGGGCAGGTGGCCTGAGAAAGCGGTTATTTCTTTGGGGGACCCGGCCTGTCTGTCTAATGGGGCGGGGCCGGCAGCAAGCATCGTGGGAGCAGATTCCTGATTATAACTTCATCACAGGCCCTGGCTATTCGGGACGCACTGATACTTATGGAATAAATACGACGGGATTTATGGCCGTATCTCCCTCTGATGTCCCATCTGATATGCAATTCAATTTCTTTTATTGTCTTTGGGCCTTTGCCATGGAGGGGAATGCATAAATAAATAAATATATGGGCAAATGGCAGCCGGCAGGCCAGGCCGGGGCTGCCAGCCGGCCGTCGCTCGTCCCATATTAGGCCCATCGATCACACATTATGGAGCCGGAGCCTGTCCCCCGGCTGGGACAGGGAGCAGACGAGCTGGTCACTCTCCATGGTTTAGGGGCCTCGCTTGGCGGGCCGCCCTGCCTATCCGCTGCCCACCACCAGGCCATGGCGGCCAACCTGGGACCGAGCCTGCACCTCTCTGTCACTGCCCGCAGGCCCGGCGTCCCCACTCCTGCAGGTGGCATGTGCCCCTGCCCGCCTCCCCCACGGGGATCCCAGGCCAAGCGGCCAGGCCACGCTTCGCTTTGGAATCCCGCCACGTCTTCAAAGCCGAGCGCTGGCACCTGCAGCCTGGGAGCCTGGGGAGGGCACCCGCCCGGGCCTCACGTCCTCATCTGAGAGCAGTCGGAGGGGGGCAGCCATTAACCTGAGGCCGCTTCGAATATGGGGGAGTTCTGCACACAGCTCGGGGCTCAGGGCTGGGCCCCACTCCACACGCAAGTGACAGCCGGGCACAGACTGTGCAGGGAGCCGAGGGAGTGACAGACCGTCCCTGTCCTCGGCGAGGCCCCATTCTGGGAGGACAGAGGGCTCAGGGGCTGGGCCTGGGGTCTCACTGATCCCCAGGACTGACCCTGTCCCTGCCCCCTGCTCCCTGCTGAGGGACAGGACCCTAGCCCACCATTTTCAACCGGCTCCCACAGGAATTTTTAAAACATGCAATACCTGGCTCTTTAGTCAGGGGCACTGACCTCTTTTCCCTTAGGTCAGTGGTCGGCAAACTGCGGCTCACGAGCCACATGCGGCTCTTTGGCCCCTTGAGTGTGGCTCTTCCACAAAATACCTTGGCCTGGGCGAGTCTATTTTGAAGAAGTGGCGTTAGAAGAAGTTTAAGTTTAAAAAATTTGGCTCTCAAAAGAAATTTCAATCGTTGTGCTGTTGATATTTGGCTCTGTTGACTAATGAGTTTGCCGACCACTGCTTAGGTCGTCAAATTAAAAAATGACAACCCCCACACAACAATAGCCGTCCAGTGGGAATGCCGTCTTGAGCCATAAATCCATGTCCTGTAACACAGCCGCGTCTTATTGGTCATGTTGCATAAGGTTGCACCTGACTGGTTAGTTCTTGGCACCAGAAATCCTTATACACAAGCACAGACACCTGGTTTTTTAAAAAGTCACTCGGGAGCAAAAACTGTAGGTAATTACGATAATTATCATTTTTGTAAATCAATCAAAATTATACCTATTTTTCGTCAGATCGGCAAAAAGTATGATCGAGTTTTTGGTGTGCCGCAGAGTTTCAGTCATTAGTGTATGTGCCACGCGATGCAAACGCTTGAAAATCGCTGCCCTTGCCTGTGGGGGGACAGCTGGAGGCCGGGGGGCCAGCTCCCAGGCTGCCCTCCGTAGCCACGCGGGGCCCCCCGCTTCATGCAGATTCCTGTACCCCACCACTGGGGCCCACAGCACCCCTCCCGGTGCCCCTGGGGAATGTGCCTGAGGAGCTGGCTTCAAGCTCCCACCCCGGTGCCTCCACAGCCTGTGTGTCCCCGTCCCAGGAGGGGCTGAGCCCACAGGACCCGGCCGGACCAGCCCATGGCACCTCCGATGGCCCTGCAGCTGCTCAAGGCTCCAGGGCCTGCCCGGCCTCCCTCCCCATCAGATCCCTGCGTGTTCACCCTCAGCTCCACCCCCTGCACCCGCCTCCCTCAATCTCCAGTCTAAGGAGAGTTCTAGACCATGCCCAGCCTGGTTCTGCCACACATGCACACACACCACACATGCACACACCACATCCCACACACATGCACATACACTGCATACCACACCACACAGATGCACGCACATAACATATGCACATACCACACACCACACAAATGTGCATGTACACACACCACATGCATACATGCAGCCGCACATGTGCATGCACAACACACACACCACATGTGCATACACAAACACCACACATATGCACACACATCACATACCACACATGTACAACACCCACGCGCCACACACATCCAAACAGAAGCCTGACAGCGCCCAGCACCCCTGATGGCCCAGCATGTGTTGGAGGTGACTTGGGAGCCGGTCCCCATTGCAGAGACAGGGTCCCTGCTGGCCACGGGGACAGACAGTGAGCCGTGGAGCAGGCTGGTCTCTAGGTGTGCCGGGAAGGGTGTGCCCGCGCAGGGAACGTGTGTGTGTGTGTGTGTGTGTGTGTGTGTGTGTGTGTGTACATGTGCCACGGCCCGTGCCGCGCTCCCCGGGTGCTTGCAGAGGGCATGCCACGGACTGCCGTGGACATCCCAAATGTGGTTTATCCAGGAATCGGGGTGGTGAGGGAGGGCAGGGCCAGGAGCTGCTAAGAAAATCAGAGAGAACTGGTTAAATCCTGCTGGGCCCTCTCAGCCATGTCACTTGGGGCAGGTTCCTTTGCTTCCCCGAGCCTCAGTTTCCCCATCTGCAGCATGGGGCTAATGCCCGCTCCCCAGTGGGATTGCCTTGAGGAGAAATCTGGATGACTTGTAGTCAGAGGTGGGGACAGGGCCTGCCCCAATGTGGGGGAGCATGAGGGGTCACCCCTCCAAGGGAGCGGCAAAGGGGGTCCTCCTGCCCCACCCCATGGCCCTGGCTCTCCACCTGTGGGGGTTCTCTCTGCACTTCCCTGTCCTCCGGGTGCCCCCACAGCATCCCCACACCCCCCTGGGGGAGGCACAGATTTGGCAGCCTTGCCGTGTTATTTTCCAGGCGCTCCCGCCTGGGCCCCAGCAGGCGGCATAAATCTCCTCGGCCAGCAGAGCAGGCGCCCGGATGCTAACGGGCTCCACAGGGTCCCGGGCGGAGAAGCCCGCCTCTCCCTGACATTTGTAAAGTTCACGGTTCTCACTGGAGCCCGGGAAGGGGAGGGCGCTCCCACTTGTCGGTTATCCCCATCTTGGGCTTGCCAGCTCCTTCCCTGCCCTTGACCTTCACCCCTTTAAAGAGCCAGCACCCCGAGAAGAGCCCACAGGAGCCGATTCCCCCCTCCCCCTGGGAGAAGACGCTCTGAAGGGTGACAGCTGAGGAGCCCCTGTCAGCTCCCTGTCCGCCCAGCCTCCCATTCCATCTTACAAGTCCCCACTGAGCTGTCACCTCCTCGGAGAAGCCTCCCCTGATTGCCCAAACGTATCCACTTCCTTTCCGGCTCTTATGAGGACCCGTCACCTCCTAATTCATCAGTTGGTTTCTTGGGTCACGGTCTGTCTCCCTGATTCTCTGGGTAGGCCCCATGAGGTGGTGGACTACCCACTGCCCACACCGTGCCCACCCCCGTGCCCAGCACAGGGCCAGCCCAGAGCAGATGCTCCCCAAAGGAGGGCAGGAAGGAGATGAGAGCGAAGTGGAAAAGAGCGTATGATCCGGGGGGCGGAGGGGGTTTGAATCCTGGCTCTGTTGCTGACGAGCAGGTGGCCTTGGGCAAGAGCCTGCCTCTGGCTAAGCCTCAGTTTCCCCGACTGCACTTACTTGTGCAGGTGGTGCACTCAGCCCAGGCCTGGCCCCCAGGCAGCCCATGTGATGGCCACGTTGTCCTTGATAGAGGGTCAGGATGGCACCCGCAGGGCCGTCACAGAGCAGACAGAGGGGCTCGGGGCTAGCCGCAGGGTCCCGGGGGGCCATGGGTAGCCAGCCACTAGGTCCCCTCTTCCACGGTTCTCCACAGCCTTGGAAGACTCCCCGATCTGACTTCCTCCTCTGCCTGCCTGTCTCTGAGCAGGTGGAGTCTCCCCACTTGGCAGAAGGGAAGACTGAGGCCCAGGCATGCAAACTTACAGGGCCCTGGAGCCAGATGGGCATCATGAGGAACCACCTAGACCAGAAGAAACCTCATGCTGTCCAGATGGGGAAGGCAAGGTGTCCCAGAGGGGCAGGGCCCTGGGGCGCCAGCCGGGGCTCCCAGGCCTCCAGGGCAGGGCCCCAAGGCCTGGGGCGGGGTCTTCTTTCCTCTGGTGCCGGTGCCCCCACCCCGGGACTCCAAGGAGGCTGTGGAGCTGTCAGGTGGGATCAGCAGGGCCCTGGCCCGATCTCCCCAGATTTCATTAACAGGCCTTTCATCTCTGTCTTGAAAAAATCCACTATCTTCTGTCTCCTTAATTACCGCTCACTAAGCAAATCAGAACAGGGTTTCTCCCTGCTTTCTTCTCTGAGCAGGTTTTAACCCTCGGTGGGGGCACTGCAGGGAGGGGAGAACGCCGCCTTGGCTTGAGCCCCAAGCCGGAGGCTAAGCCTCCCAGGGAATCTCCGGTCCCCGGTGTAGGCACAAGCCCCATCAGCCACTCACAGACACCGGCCCCCTCCTCCCACGCCGCCTCCATGCTGGCCCCCTGGATTGCACCCCCATCCCTCTTCCTGAAGGAAACTGACATGGGCTCTGTTGCCCCAGCCTTCCCGGCCTCCCTCCACCACAAGGGCAACGGGCAGGTTGTGAGGTCGGGCTTCAAAGCCACAGGGAGACGGAGGCCATGAGGCCCTGCGCAGACATGGGTTTCAGGTCCTATGTGTGCAGAGGGCCTCTGGCTGCAAGGCATACACACCTGGGCTGGGGTCATGGTGGGTCCTGCTGGGAGGTGACGCTCAGCGCCGGCTCTTGATGGAGAGCTGGCGGCATTCGTCTTCTTGCCAGTGACCCCAGGGGTGCCTGCCCGCTCTGCTGGCTCCTGCTCAGCCCCTTTCCTGCCGTTACAGACGTGTTTGTTGTCACCCAGATCTGGGAGCTGTTCTGAGGCTTTGTGGGTGCACAGATACTCCCGCGCCTAAAGGCCACACTTTCCTTCCTGACGTTGATGGATCCTAGCCCCTCCTTGACTCCCTTCCTTCCTGGGAGGAGCTGGCCACAGGGATGAGAGACACTTGTTCATGTCCTGCTGTGGATGTGTCCTCAGCAAAGCGCTTCCCCTCTCTGGGCCTCAGTTTCCCCATTTGTACAGCCACTGCCCTAGACCCAAAGACTCTCCTGGTCTCAGGTGCAGCAGCTGTGCAGGGATGGCCAAGGTGTCCTTGGGCCTCAGGGGGCAGAAGGGCCAGTCCTGTAATGTGGCCAATGTCGCCACCTGGTGGTAGCTTCCAGGTGAACATTTACAGCAGGACTGGGCAGGCCTGGAAGGAGACCTACAGGGGCGGGGGGAGGGGAGGGGAGGGGAACAGCAGAGGCAGGATGGTCCCCTCCAGGGCTGCTGCCAGGAGCTGGGCAGGGTGTGCGAGCACCCAGCTGGGACCTTGTGAAGAGCCGTCATCTCTGGCGCAGCCCCTTGGATCAGCCTTGGCCAGCCATGTGGCCCCTGCATATTTCCCAAACGTTCCCCGAGCGAGCGACTCTCAGTGCCGGCCCTGGGGAGACCGGGGTGAGGCACACGAGGTCCCTGCCCCACCACGAACTCACAACCCTCAGCTCCTGCAGACCCCCTGCAGGACGCAGCCCCAGCTCATCACCACGGTGCCCAGCACCCCAGCACCCGGCCTCTGCACCCTGCTCCCGCCTCACCCTCCAGGACCACGCCCCACCCAGAGCTGCACACACAGCAGACCTGCTCACCCGTTCTCAGCGCTGGGCCTCTGCGCACACCACGCCTCCTGCCCGAGTGCCCTTCCCCTACTCCTCCTTGATGACTCCGCTCACTTGTCCCCTCTTCCAGGAAGCACCCTCCACTCAGGGCAGAACTAGGCACCCCACCCTCCCTGCACCCCAATACCCCCACGGGCCACTTTCTGCTCCATCCTGTCCGGCTCTTCATGGAAACCTCTGCTAAATCCTCTCTAGTGTCGTCTCCAGCATCTCTTGATAAGAACAGAGGGCTTTTCTCCTTTGATTTACTAACTTTAATGACGGGAGAGAAGAGGCATCGACTGGGAGGCCTCTCAGTGATGTTTGCGATGGACCAGGTACCTCCTTGGGTCACAAACACCAGGTTGGAATCTCTTTGCTTTGAGAGCAGAGAGGGACCGGCAGCAGAAGCCCTTCTCAGAGCTGCCGGAGCCGTGGGAGCGGGAGGAACCGTCCCTCTTCCTGCCGGAAAGAGGTGTGTGCACGGCGAAGGCCGAGGTCCCCTTCTATCTCAGGACCAAACAGGGACAGGGGCGCAGCCATTGAAACTCACAACAGCGACAAGGAAGCTGTACCCTGACCAAGCTCGAGGCTAGGGACGCCCCCCCCATCCCCCGCCGCCCAGGGACGCCCCCCCCCGCCCCCCTTCCCCATCCAGGGCCAGGGAAGGGCCACCGGGGCTGCTCCGAAGCCGGGCACTCCCGGGAGCGTCCGCCAGGTGGGGTCAGCGCCAAGGGGCTGAGCGGTGCTGTCCCCGCCGTCGGTCCCTCCCCACCCGGCCGCGGTCCCGCCCGCCAGGGGAGGAGGGCCCTGGCGCCCCGCTCGGTCTGCGCCCACCGGGCTGAGCCGCCGGAGAGCCGGGCGCGCACGGCCGGGAGCGCAGGGCGCAGGGCGTCGGTGCGGGGACCATGGCGGCCGCGCTCCTGCTGGGCCTGGCGCTGCTGGCGCCGCGGGCGGCCGGCGCGGGGATGGGCGCGTGTTACGACGGCGCGGGGCGCCCGCAGCGCTGCCTGCCCGAGTTCGAGAACGCGGCGTTCGGCCGGCTCGCCGAGGCCTCGCACACGTGCGGCCGGCCCCCCGAGGACTTCTGCCCGCACCTGGGCGCGCAGGGGGGCGCCGGGGCGCCGTGCCAGCGCTGCGACGCTGCGGACCCCCAGCGCCACCACAACGCCTCCTACCTCACCGACTTCCACAGCCAGGACGACAGCACCTGGTGGCAGAGCCCGTCCATGGCCTTCGGGGTGCAGTACCCCACCTCGGTCAACATCACTCTGCGCCTGGGTAAGCGGGGCTCCAGGCACCACCGCCATCCACCTCTGTCCCCACCCCATCGCGGGCCACGGGCCCCGCTGCTGCGCCCCTGGGTTGGCGGTAAAACCCCGCTATGGGTGGGGGCGGCTGAAATCTCACTGAGTGCAGCCGGTGGCCCCAGACCCAGCTGGGGAGCCCCGGAGCTGGAAGGATAGGCGTGGGTGCTACCTGGGGCTGGAGGCCTTGACATGAGCTTTGGAGGGGCCGGAAGTCTCCGCGGAGCCCTTTACAGAGGAGCGCATCTGGGTGCCCGGGGATGGCGGTTGTGGGGGTGAACTGGTCTGCCCCCTAAGGCAGGAGCCTCATCTTGGGGCTTCTATCCCCTTCGGGGCCTGGGTGAGTCCCTGCCCCGGGAAGGTCCGGCCCTCTGAGCAGGAGCCGGGCTTCATGCTGCTGGTGGGGAGCTGGACCGGGTGGCATGGCTTCTCTGCTCTGCCCCGGCCCCCTGCACCCACCCAGGCCAAGGGGCGGGAGCCTAGATCCCTGGGATTCAGGACCCAGAGTCTGGACCCAGCCCTTTGCTCCGGGGCCTCCCTCACTGCGGGACCGGGAGTGCCCCTCCCCCCTCCAAGCCCAGCCCAATCTGGGACCTCCCGGCCCTGAGGTACGGGACCTGCTGCTGCCTCCCCAGCCTTTTCGGGGAGGGGGTGTTTCCACTGGCCCCACTTCCTTATCTGCGGGTCCAAAACCTCCCCAAGCATTTTTATAACTTATTTTGGCTGCTCAGGGTGACCTGAGGCTATTGATAGACCTTGTGTGTTCAGCTTAGAGTGAATATTCATACATTTTGCTGCTGAAATCTCCTTAGAGTACAGCCTGTGGCCCCAGAGTGCGGGCTTATCTCTCTAAACTCTGAAAAGTTTGGAATTGCAAAACACATCTGGACCCAAGCGGTTTGGAGGAGGGGTTATGGGATTGCATCCCCATTTTTCAGACGAAAACAGTGAGGCTCAGAGAGGTTAAGTGTTTTGCCCAACGGCACACAGCTGCTAAGTGCAGTCTGGATGTGAACATCTGTGTGCAGTATATCCAAGGTCAAAGCAAAACGTCCTTGACATGAGCTTTGTCGATGGAGCGGGCTCTTCCTAGCCCTGGGGCAGTGCCTTGGGGCGGTGACATTCAAGTGAGGTGGGGGGCGCTGGGCCCCCGTCAGCAGAGCATGCGGTGCTGGCTGCGACCCCCAAGAAGCTCCATTCTCTGGGCCTTGTCCCCTTCCCTTAGCCTGTCGGGACCTCGAGGTGGGACTTCTAGATGGGCGTGGTCTCTACCCAGACAGGGCGACAGGAAACCAACGGGGGAGGAAGGTTGGGGGGGGAGGGGGTGGCTGGATGGGCCTGGCAGGACCCCAAGGCCACAGGGGAAGGAATCTGGGACAGGATGGGAGGTGTGAGGGAGACAGGCTGTTCCATGACAGAGCATGCGGGTTTAGCTGACGTGTTACATGTGTCGGCGGAACCACCAAGGTGGGGGGGGGGGGCGGGGCGGTGCCTGGATGTGGGGGCAGTTCCATCTCCCCCTCGCTGGCTGTGGGCCCGGCCTGTGCTTGGCGGTGTGGCCTCCTTGGACTCGGCCTGGAACGCTGAGCGGTGGGGAGTCCCAGCCCTTCGGAACCAGGGGACCTGCGGCTGAGCCCCGCACCGAGCCAGGCCTTACCCTCACTCACCCCCGTGTGCGCGCACACCAGCGAACCTCACCCTGCACCCGTGTTCTTCCACCATGATCACAGCATCAGCATGTGGACAGGGAACGAGAATGAATGAGTGAATGAATGAATGAAGGACAATGTCACCTCCTCCGTCTGTGCTTCCGGGGGTCAGAAGAGGGTACAAATCACACAGCTCAGGCCCCGCACAGCCAGCGCCCCTCCCGTGCCTCGGTCTCCTCTCTGTGAAATGGGGATAAGAGTTGCCGCCTCCCGGCACTCATGCGGGCTCCTGAGCTCAGGGCGGTCGGCCGGGTGCTCCCGGAGCGGTGACAGTCCTTGCGTGTGACCCACGTCGCTCTGCTGAGAGCAGCTCAGGCTGAGGTTCCCTGGGGGGCCTCCGAAGGGATTGAGACACACTCGCGGAGTTGGCCCACTTCGGGTCCCGTGGGCCTTCGGTTTGCTCCAGGCGAAGCCGTGGTTGCGTAACACCGGGGGAAGAAGAGGTCTGGGGAAGTCACCACGTTCCCAGCGAGGCCCTGTCGTCAGGCGAGGTGGCCTCTCCCTGCCGCTCTGCTGGGGGAGGGAGAGCGGGTGCCGCTGGCCTCTCCTTGGGGGAGCGGGTGAGGGGCAGGGAGGAGAGGCCGCGGCCAGCCCCCTGGTGGAGGTCGCTGCTTTCCCAGCCCCTCGGCTCAGACATCTGTTCCCGATCCGGCTGCCGCTGAGCCTTCCTGTCGGGGATGAAAGGCAGCGGCGGGTCTGACGGCTCCTGGCCCTTCGCTGAGGCCACGGAAGAGGCGGGCTGGGACCTGGTGGCGGGTGGGGGTTGGGGGGAAGGTGGATGGTCATCAGCGGCAACAGGCATGAATCAGGGGGCTCTCACCACATGCTGAGAACCCCGCTGAGCCGGCACCCCAAATCCAGCACAATTTGTTCTTCCATAGCAGGGAAACTGAGGCGCTGAGGGTGAAATCAGGGTCACACGGCCATACCCGGCAGACGCCGGGGCCCTCCCCACTGCCCTGCACCTGGGAATGACACACGTCCCGGGCAGTCACAGGCGAGGGGGTCCAGCTTTGCGTTTGGCCGGGGTTGGGGGGATCTTGGGGGGATCTTTGTCCACTTTCTTGGATTCCTGGGGACCCCCAGCAGTGACAGGAAGACTCTCGAGTCTCTGGTCTCTGAGCAGATGCGTCCCGAGCCCCAGAGAAGGGGGCGTTGCAGGAGGAAGGTGGGTGGGTTCCTGCCTGCCCGCCCCCAGCCGGCCCCCACTGCCCCAGCGCAGGTGGCTGCTCCCCGCACCCATCCAGGCATCTCCGGAGGCTGTGGCGTCCGGCCTCCGAGGACAGGCTGGCCAGGAATGTGACGGGATTTATGCTCCGGGGACACGCCAGGGTGAAGGGCCCTGCCGGGATCTGAAGGATGGCAGGAGGCGGCCTGAGCATGAAGGACATCTCAGGTCAGGGGACAGCCCGGAGGCCGGGAGGCTGAGAGGCAACAATGGGACCCGCCCGGTGGGGCTGGCCAGCGGGAGGCCCCCGAGGGGCCCGAGGCCGGCTGGGTCTCCTGAGCTTTGGCTCCGCGGCGTCTTCCTGTCGAGTGGGTGGCCCTGTTTGCGTTGGCTGAGCCCGGCGCTGGGGGGCCAAGTCCTCCTTCCTGCTCCCTGGGGTTCTGGCTGGAATGCGGGGCCCCAGGCAGGTCTGGAGGTCAGGACAGCGGTCCTGGTCAGCCTCCACCCTCAGAAGCAGCCCCCCCCCCTTGACCCTCAGGGCCCAGCCGGCTCCGGCCGCCAGGACTGACCCAGGCGTTGCTGAAGGGGGAAGGCCAGGAAGGATGCAGACACCTCCGGACCCCCCTACCCACCCCCACTCCCTCCCCCGCTCGGGCTGCAGCCAGCTGCCCTTCACGGGGCTGGGAAGGGTCTCTCCTCCTGCTCTTTGCACATGTGATCGCACTTGGCTGTAGAGTGTCTCTTCCCGCTTCCTTCTGGACAACCCATAGCTCCTTCGTAAGCAAGGGAGGCCGCCTGTGTGCCTGTCTCTGCACCAAGCCCTGCTGACGCAACTGTGGACGGTGCTGTCTGCCCCACCCCGTTTAGGGGTGACCTCCTCCGGGAAGCCCCCCTGGATTGGGAGAGGGCCAGCCTGTGCGTTCCTGCAGCCCCTCACCCTTCCCCGTCACCGTCGGGACTGTGCTGCATGGTGGTTCGGGTTTGTGTGTGTCGGTCACGCCCCGAGCTGCGGAGGGAATGCCTGTTTTCACGGCTGGACCCCAGCGCCCAGGGCCGGCCCCCCGCGCAGTGGTGCCCCGTGAATGTTGGCCTGGCCAATGAATGGCGTAACAGCTAACATTTGATCATGTGCATGCTACATGCCTGGGACTGTTCTACGTGCTTTGCAGGCATGTACTTATGAAAGCCTATTATTGTTATGCCCGTTGTAAAAATGGGGAAACTGAGTCACTGCTTTTAAGTCGCTTACCCGGTTAATCGGGGGGAGGTTAGGTATGTGGCCAAGGCCGCAGAGCTGGTCAGTGATGGAGCCGAGATATGAACCCCAGCATGTCACCGCGGCACTTTCCCTGGGAACAGGGAGTGAGTGAACACGCGTGTGAGTGAACGGCTCCCTAGCCTTCCAGGCACACCCACTCTCCTAAGCCGTGGCCTTCCCAAGGGCCCTCCTCCTGGCCCTGCCGGCTCCTGCGCCCCCAGCTCCAGCCACTCCCCCCTCCTCCCTCCCCCTGCTCCCCCATCTCCATGCCAGCCTGCCGCCAGCGGCCTCCTCCCCAGCCCACGCCCCTGACTTGCCTGTTGGGATTGTGGTCGGCGTTCGGGACGCCACCTGCACTTCTCGCCCAGTCTCCCACCTGAGCCCTCGACCAGGTAATCTGAGCATCCTTGGACGTCACACACGACCTCAAACTTAGGGTCCAAAAGTCAAGGCACCCCTGTTCGTAGCAGTACTGTGCACAATAGCCAAAGAGTGGACGCGCCCCAGTGTCCACTGGAGAATGAACACGCAAAGTGTGGGCTCTTCATACAATGGACTCTCACTCAGCCTTCAGAGAAAGGAGATCCTGACGCCTGCCACGGCACGGACAGGATGCCGAGTGAAGTAAGCCAGGCACAGGAGGACAAATACGGTATGATGTACTTATACCAGAGGCCCAGTGCACAACATTCGTGCACAGGGGTGAAAGGGGGGGCCCCTTAGCCCGGCCTGCGCCCTCTCGCAGTCTGGGACCCCTTGGGATGTAGCAGTGCGCCAAGCAGCACCGGATCGGGGCTGGGTGCCGGGCAGCTCGCGCTCACCCCAGCCCGCTGTGCCTGCTGTGGCTGCTGAGAGAGGCTCCCGATGCCGTGGCAGCTGCGCTCGCCAGCCATGAACCCAGCTTCTGGCTGAGCGGCGCTCCCCCTGTGTGAGCGCACTGACCACCCGGGGGGCGGGGGGCGGGCAGCTCCTGCATCGAGCATCTGCCCCCTGGTGGTCAGTGTGCATCATAGCGACCGGTCGTTCTGGTTGTTCTGCCGTAACGGTCGCTTAGGCTATTATAGATGATGCCCCTAGAAGAGTCCAAATCATAGACAGAGAAGGTAGAATGGTGGGGGCCGGGGCCTGGGGTTGGGGGAGTTGTCGTGAAATTGGTAGTTTCATTTGGGGAAGATTAAGGGAGTTCTGGAGGCGGGTGAGGGCAGTGGTTGCACAACTGTGTGAATGTACTTGATGCCGGTGACCTGTGCACTTACAATGGTTAACACGGCGACTTGTATGCTGGGCTTTTAAAATGAAAAAGCGCGGCACCCTCCCCTCCCCTCGTCGCTCCAGGTGCTGCAGTAAGAGCTCAGGGGTCACTGTGACTCTTTCTCTGCCCGTTGACTTCCTCACTGACCAGATCACTAGCTCACTCTCTGGAATGTCCTTTGTGTTTGCCCTCCTCTGCGTTCCCTCGCCCCTCCTCAGTTCCCTGATTTATTGGAAGGGTCTTGAAAGTCCTGCCATCTCTGTTTGCAAACTTGTCGTTTGTATATTTCAGTCACGTCTCAGTTCAGACCGGACCCCAGAATCCTTCTTAACGCAAAGCCCTGGGCAATAATCCTATCTGATAAAGAGGAATATGCTAATTGACCATCACGCCTTCACAAAGATGGCGGCACCCACAGCCAATAAGGAGGGAATATGCTATTTGACTGCCACACCCTCAAAGATGGCAGTGCCCACAGCCACAAGATGGCGGTGCCCAGTCCCCTCAGCCCCACTGGGGTGGCAGGTGCACGGCACGGCCGGGCCCGCGCCCAGGTGGGTCCAACAGCATCGCGCGTCTGCCTCCAGAGTCCCCCAGTCCCCTTAGCCCCCCAGCTGCCCAGGGCTGCCCGAGGCTCAGGTAACCAGGGCCGGCCAAGGCTTGCACTGCTGGCAGTGGCAGCAGCAGAGGTGTGATGGGGGCGTCGCCTTCCCCTGATCACCGGGTCGCCTCCTGCCCCTGAGGGCTCCCCGACTGTGAGAGGGGGCAGGCCGGGCTGAGGGAACCCCCCCTCCAGTGCATGAATTTCCATGCACCGGGCCTCTAGTGTCAGATAAAGTCTGTTCACTCTCCAGGTTAGACAGTAGGCTTGATACTCTTGATCCACATTTGGGGTTTAGACTCTCAGCCCAAAGATGAGAGAAGTGTGATGGGCCCAGCCCTGCTCCAGCCAGGCTCTCCCGGTGCCTGGCACTGTGGTCATGGGGGTTCCCCGTCACCTAACCTGCCAAGAGCTAGGCGGGAGAGGAGGACGGGAGCCGTGGCGGCAGATGGTAGAGCTGAGGGCCCTGCTGTGCCCGCCCTGTCGGCCAGCAGCAGCTCTCTCCACCTGGTTCTAATGCCCGAGGCGGGCCGGGCAGCCTACCCACGCACTCCCAGCTCGGCTCCCCGCCCTGCCCCTCCAGCCCCACCCCCAGGCCGTGCTCCCCAGATGGCTCCAATTAAAGGGCTTTGTTTGGTTTCCATTCTCCCAAAATAAGCCTCCCTGTGCCGAGCTCCTCTGCCCGGCTGTGCGGATGTGGGCCGGCCCGGCTTGGTGACTGACAGTCCCGCTGTCACTCCTGACGGGCCCTGTGTCCCAGCTGCCGGGAGAGGACGGGGCTCGAGGAGCTGGCTGGGTGGCCGCCTTCGTGGGCACCAGCACCCCCTTCCCAGGCAGCCTGGACGGAGGGGCGCCGGTTCAGAGCAGCGACTTTGGGGAGACAGGCCTGCCGCTGACTAGACTCAGCTGTTTTCTGCGTGATGTTGGGCAAGTCCCTCATCAGTAAAACGTGCACAACGATGGGACTGTTTGGGGACGTCTCTCAAGGTACAGTGTGCGTAAAGCCCTTAGCAAGGTGCCTGGCACACAGTAGGTGCTCCCTCAGTGCTGGCTGTGTGGGGTCAGGGCTTGCAGACACACTTGTGGCCGTGTCAGCCATGTTGTTGGGCCTGCCTGTCTCAACGTGGTCACTGGATCATAAACTCCTTGAAAGTACAAATCGTGCTTCGGCCCTCCTCACGCGTTCGGCGAGCACTTAGTGAGCACCTACTATGCGCCAGGCGCTGTGCTCAGCACGAAGGATTCACAGCCCTTGTCCCAACCAGGGGGTCAAAGACTAGTGGGAGAAATAGGCAAGTGTTTACATAACAGGGTGTTCACAGCCAGGGGGGCACCCAGACCCCCCACTTCAAGGATGAGTAGCCTTCAGCCAGGGAAGTCCGTGGGAGGAGGGCGTTCTACACCCGGCGGAGGCGGAGGCGGAGGCTGGGGCATGTGGTCAGTTCACTAAACCGGTGGGATGAGCAGGGATGTGTGGGAGCCAGCCGGGTGAGGAGTGGAGGGAACAGCATTCCGGGCAGAGGGAACAGCATACTGGGCAGCCGGGGGGAGGGGGGGTAGGTAATGCCAGATCCGTGCTCTATCACGCAGTGTGGCCCCCGTTTACATTTGGGGATGACATTTTGGTCCAGCTTTCCTGCTGGGAACATACCGGAATCAACCCCACCCTGAAGCGCCATCGGCCCCCGGGTCTTATTTAATTAAATTTAATTCTTGTTGCTGCTTAGAAGACCTTGGTGTGTGTGTGGAGGGGGAGGGGGGGGGGGGGGCTCCCAGGAACCTTTTCATCACAAAGCGAGGATTAAGTTGCTTTCTTGCCTCTTCTAAGGAACTCTTGCAACAAAAAGTGCCTGCTGAGCCTCTGTGATGTTCCGGCACCTTCTCTCACCTCCGGGCGGGGCGCGGAGGAGGACACGCAGCCCGATGTTTGCAGGAAATGCCAGTGACTGTCTCTTTCCGATCACGATCAGGCGCCCAGCTGCCAGCTACCTTTTAAGCGGCTCCAGCTCCCCTCCCCGCCCCGCCCCTGCGGGAGGCTCCGGCTGTTAGATGTTTACCGGGGAGTCTGGCGGACCTGCCCCCCCCCCCCCCCCCCCCCGCTTCCTTTCCGGGGCGTGAGCGCACATCTGGGACAAGCCCCCACCTGGTTCCCCGTGGAGCCGGAGCCGCGGCAGCCACCAGGCCGCCGACCTTGGCTCCGACCTTGGCTCCGTGACCGCGCACGCGTCTTCCGGGGGACGTGGGTTCCAGTGCCAAGCTGCGCGCAACGGAACTTTGCAAAACATCGAACGTGGCAAGCCGGTCGCTTAAAAAATATTTTTTTAAAAAATGTGTTTTCTCCAGCTTTTAAATTAAAACAGGCTTCATGAGAGAAAATCGGGGAAATGCTGAACAATGAAGGGAAGACGCCACTCTGCCCCGAGGACAGTCACGCCTCCGGTTTGATGTTTCTCTTTTCTGCCCCTTCTTTAGGGCCTTGTTGGTATAATGAGGGGGTTCGGAAGGGGGAGTCCCGTGTCTTTTCCATCCCACGTTCTGACTTACGCTGTGCACGTTGGAGACCAGTTGCCGGCTGTGCCAGCGGCTGCCGTCATCCCTGAGTTACACCCTAATTTATGGGTCCCTGGTGGTTCCAGGGTCCCCCTCGGGGACCGTGTTCATGCACTTAGGTTCCTTCCCGTGTGCGAATTCCCAGCGCGGGGACTCTTGTGCCAGAGGCCAGGAACATTGGTGTGGCTCTTTATCCGTGGCACCAAACTGCATTTCCAAAGGGCTGGGATATATACACGCACAGAGGTAGATAGATATACTTATAGATACTCAGATTTTTCTTTCATTGAGGTAAAACATGTGTAACATGAAATTTGCCATCTTAACCAATTTTAGGTGTCCAGCTGAGTGCCATTAAGAAAGGAGCATTCAGTCCTAGCCGGTTTGGCCCAGTGGCTAGAGCGTCGGCCTGAGGACTGAAGGGTCCCGGGTTCGATTCCGGTCAAGGGCACGTACCTCTGTGGCAGGCTCCATCCCTAGCCCTGGTCAGGGCACGCGTGGGAGACAACCAGTCGATGTGTCTCTCTCACATGGATGTTTCTCTCTTTCTGTCTCTCCCCTCCCTTCCACTCTCTCTAAAAATCAATGGGAAAACATCCTTGGATGAGGATTAACAACAAGCAAACACACAAAAGCACAAAAAAGAGAGCACTCACATGGCTGGGCAGCCGTCACCGCCGTCCATCCACAGAACCTCCTCATCCCCCCAAGCGGAGGCTCCGTCCCCTCCAAACACTCACTCCCAGGCCCTCCCCCAGCCCCCGGCCCACCGCCTCCCCCGTCCTGTGCGTTGGGCTCCCCGGGGGGCCTCAGGCAAACGGGCGGGTGCGGCTTTTGGGGCCTGGCTGATTTCCCTCGGCACCTCATCCTCAGGGTTCGTTCCTACGGGAGCAGGTTCCGCATTTCCCTGCTTTTTGAAGCTGAGACGTGAACAGCCCGTGGGGTGGATGGACCACATTCCGTGGGTCCGTCCTCTGTTGACGGACACTGGGGTTGTGCGGTGAGCGATGCGGCCGTGAACGTGGGTGTGCCGGCAGCTCTTCAGGACCCGGCCTCCGCTCTTTTGGGTGGAGACCCAGAAGGGGAATTGCTGGATCCTGTGGTCTTTCTAGTTTAACATTTTTGAGAAACTACCAGACTTTTGCTTTGCAAATGTACCATTTTACATTCCCACCAACAGTGCACAGGGTTCCGGTTTTTCCACATCCTCACCAACGCTTATTGCCTTTTTAAAATAAAGTGATAACCATCCTGATGGACGTGAGGTCCAGTTTATAAAACTATGTAACAGCGTTAGGGAGATAGAGCGAATTCACCATGTAATTCACCCGTTTAAAATGCTCAACTCTGTGGCTCTCAGTGTATCTGCAGGGTTGTGTACCCATCACCACAGCCAGGTTTTGAAAATCTTCATCACCCCGAAAAGAAACCCTGGACCCACTAACGTCACCCCCACCCCGGGATCCCCTCCTCCCCCAGCACGTGACAACCACGAATCTACTTGCTGTCTTCACGGATTTGCCTACTTGAGACATCCTATCTAATAAAAGAGTAATATGCAGATTGACCATCACTGCAACACACAATATAGCTGCCCCCATGTGGTCAAAGATCCTGCCCCCATGTGGACACAAGATGGCCACCACAAGATGGCCTGCAAGGGAGGGCAGTTGGGAGGCACCCAGCCTGCAAGGGAGGGCAGTTGGAGGTGATCAACCCTGCAGGAGAGGGCAGTTAGGGGTGACCAGCCCGGCAGAGGAGGGAAGTTGGGGGCAAACAGGCTGGCAGCAGAGGGGTTAGGGGGCAATCAGGCTGGCAGGCAGAAGTGGTTAGGGGCAATCAGGAAGGCAGGCAGGCAAGCAGTCCTGGATTGTGAGAGGGATGTCCGACTGCCCGTTTAGGGATCCGACTGCCCACCGGGATCAGGCCTAAACGGGCAGTCAGACATCCCTCGAGGGGTCCCATATTGGAGAGGGTACAGGCTGGGCTGAGGTACAACCCCTCTCCGTGCACGAATTTCATGCACCGGGCCTCTAGTTTAATATAAGTGGCATCATATGTAATAGGCCGTCTTTCGTGATTAGCTTCTGTCATTTATCATGATATTGTCAAGGTTCATCCGTGTTGTAGCGTGTGTCGGTACAGCCGGCCCCCGGCCTTTGACGGTTTGACTTACAATTTGCCAGCTTCGCGATGGTGCGAACGAGACGCGCGTGGAGGAGAAGCCCTGCTTCGAGTTCCGAGTTTCGCTCTTTCCTCGGGGCGGCGAAGGGCGGCGGGACGCCCGTGGTGCGGGGCGGGGCCGCGAGGGGGTAGCCCGCGTCGGCAGTGTGCGGCGGTGCCGGCGTTTTCGGCTGCTGTGTCTTGTGGTTTTGCGTGCCATCGTGCCGTTCTGCTGCTTCTGGTGGAAAGAGGAAGGCAGGGGCTCTTGAGAAGAAACTCAGGGTCACTGCCCCGCTGCGGGCTAACGGGAGTGCGTGAACACGTTAAGGTGCGTTAGGCTGAGCTGCAATGGCAGGTGGCTTAGGGGTAGTAAACGCATTTTAAAAAAATATATTTTATTGATTTCAGAGAGGAAGGGAGAAGGAGAAGGAGATAGGAACATCAGTGATGAGCCCTAACCGGTTTGGCTCAGTGGATAGAGCATCAGCCTGCAGACTGAAGGGTCCCAGGTTTGATTCTGGTCAAGGGCATGTACCTTGGTTGCGGGCACATCCCCAGCAGGGGGTGTGCAGGAGGCAGCTGATTGATGTTTCTCTCTCATGGATGTTTCTAACTCTCTGTCCCTCTCCCTTCCTCTCTGTAAAAGATCAATAAAATATATTAAAATAAAAAAAGAAACATCAGTGATGAAAGAGAATCATTGATCGGCTGCCTCCTATACGCCCCACACTGGGGATGGAGCCCGCAGCCCGGGCATGTGCCCTGACCGGGAATCGAACCGTGACCTCCTGCTTCATAGGTCGGTGCTCAACCACTGAGCCACACTGGCTGGGCATAAATGCATTTTTGACTCACAGTCTTTTTGACTGGCGATGAGTTTATCTGGACGTAGCCCCGTCGTAAGTCGAGGAGCGTCTGTGCTTCGTTCCTTTTTATCCCCAAACACTGTCCCACAGTCTGAGGCTCCCGGTGGGGGCTTCCAGGTGCCGGGAGTGGTCAGTGGCCCAGGAGGGGAGCAAGGCGGGTGCCTGGCTGGGGCCGCGGGGGGGGTGCTCGGTGGAGGTGCTTTGCAGGAGGGGCGTGTGCCGAGGCTCAGAGAAGCAGGACCGCAATGGGCCGGGGGTGACGTTGGCAGATGTGGGAGGGATAGAGCGGCCTGGGAGGCCTGTGTTAAGGCTGGGGTGTCTTCCGCTGCAGGGAAAGCTTACGAGATCACCTACGTGCGCCTGAAGTTCCACACCAGCCGCCCCGAGAGCTTCGCCATCTACAAGCGCGGCCGAGCGGGCGGCCCATGGGAGCCCTACCAGTTCTACAGCGCCTCCTGCGGGAAGACCTACGGCCGGCCCGACGGCCACTACCTGCGGCCCGGCCAGGACGAGCGCGTGGCCTTCTGCACCTCCGAGTTCAGCGACATCTCCCCGCTGAGCGGGGGCAACGTGGCCTTCTCCACCCTGGAGGGCCGGCCCAGCGCCTACAACTTCGAGGAGAGCCCCGCGCTGCAGGTCGGAGCGGAGCGGGGCTGGGAGGGCGGGGGTGGAAGGGGAGGGTGTGAGGCTGGGGGTCCAGGGTAGGAGGTTGGGACTGGGCTGCGGGCGGGACACGGCCTCCAGGGACCACAGGAAAGTCTAAAGCGGCAGGACACGGAGACCCATGAGGTCCCAGGGTTTTCAGATTTTATTATTTATTTTTATTAAAATATATTTTACTGATTTCAGAGAGGAAGGGAGAGTGAGAGAGAGAGAGAAACACCAATGATGAGAGAGAATCATGGATCGGCTGCCTCCTGCACGCCCCACACTGGGGATCGAGCCCACAACCCAGGCATGGGCCGTGACTGGGAATCGAACCATGACCTCCTGGTTCAGAGGTCAACGCTCAACCACGGAGCCCCGCCGGCCGGGCTGGCTTTCAGATTTTAAACAACAGAAGCCTTTGTTGTGTCTAGACCAGTGATGGGCAGCCTTTTGAGCTTGGTGTGTCAAACTTCGCCAAAAAACTGAGCATAACTCGGGTAGTGTGTCACTTTGAGGAAAAAAACATTATTTCGCAAATGTGTCATCCTCAGGAGCAGCAAATGTTTCATCCTCGGCATGCGGCCGCGTGTCATCAGAAATGGCTATGCGTGTCAGTGCTGACACGCGTGTCATAGGTTCGCCATCACGGGTCTAGACCTTTCGTGGGCACCTGATGACGAACTTGGTGGAAGAGGGCGCTCAGGCAGACAGAGGGCCCTTCTGGCCTCCCGTGTCAGAGCCCGTGGCTCCTGGGAGCCAGGGGACAACCACCACCTCACCTGGCCCCTTCCTGTGGGGCTGGGGAAACTGAGGCCTGGGGAGGGGCTCGCGTGGTGGGAGGCCCAGACCAGAACCTGCGTGTGCTGGCTCCTTCCGGGTCCCCGGCTCGGGGCCTTGCTCCCTCCCTCTGTGGCTTTTGGAGGCAGGATCCAGGGTTTAGCCGGGGATATAGCTGCGCTGCCCGCTCCCACCCCCCTGAAGTTGCAAGGCCGCCCGCCCCGTGGGTCTCCAGGGCCTTTGCGAGGGTGAAAGAGACGGTGTGAGAGCACGAGCTGTGGACCCGGAGCCCGGGGGGGGGGGGGGTGCCCCCAGCAGCGCCTCCCGCAGAGCGCATGCAGCCCGGGGAGTGGGTCTGCCGACCTTCCGCCCGGCGGCCGCGGGCCTCCGTGTCCACAGAGCGCTCGCAGGGTGACTCGCACATCTGAGAAACGGAATTTTAAACTTTGTTTCATTTTCATGACTTTTGACTTAAATAGCCACAGGTGGCCGTGGCTGCCACGTCGGACAGTCAGCTGTAAAGTGGCCGGCACAGGGCGAGGCACACAGAGGTGCTCATTCACGCTGTGAAGCTAGAAGCCACAGCAGCTCACCCTTCTTGACCTCCGCCCCGCACTCCGGACCGGGGTCTGTCCAGAGTCACCCGAGTCCCCGCTCCAACCGCGTCCCGACTCCGTTTTAGCTGAAGTGATCGGAAGTTGCAAAAGCCCGTTGCCTGTGCACCTGGGGGCCCAGTTTGCCCTAAATGACCCTGGAGGCCTCAGGGAGGGCCCCACGCAGCTGGGCTTAGGGAGCAAGTCCTCTGTTTCCCAGCTCCTGCCCCAGGGTCTCGGGGAGATGTGGACACGGTTCCTGTTACCTTAGCAGCCTGAGGGAGCAGGCCATGGGCCAAAAGCCATGGCAGAAACCCGAGGAGGGTCGTGCGGCTGGAGACAGGAGCGGGGGATCAGGGGGTGGGGCCAGGTTGTTGCCCTCTGGGCCCCCTGGTGTGATGAGGGCGTTGGGGTAGATGCAAGAAGACAGGCTGCCTCGTGGTTAAAGCTCGGACCCAAACCCCAGCTCTGCTGTGTACCAGCTGTGCAACGTGGAGCAGAACACTTACCCTCTCTGAGCCTCAGTCTCCTCATCTGTAAAATGGGGGGACTAATGTCACTGGAAAGGGGACAGGGCCCAGAGTGGGTCTGCCTCGGGCCAGCCAGGATTGTGTGTGGGTCCTTGACTTCGTGCAGGGAAGATCTCACGGCCCGAGTCCCGTGATGTTGAGAGAACATTTAGCCGGGGACAGTAAAACAAAGGAGGGCTTAGGGCAGAGGAAGCAGCAGGAGAGCCTGGGGGGGGGGCGGGGGGGCTCTGCTTTGGCTCCTGAGAAATGTTACAGGGAAGAAGTGAGCCAAGACGGGGCTGTAGTCAGAGAGAAAGGGGGCCTTGGAGGCAGGATCCGGGGTTTAGCTGGGGATATAGCTGCGCTGCCCGCTGCTCCCCTGGTTGCGAGTCTCGTGGGGGATCCTTAGTGTTTAGGAGAAGGAGCGTCAAAAGTTCAGGCCCAAGAAAAGGCATGGGCGTGCTCTGGAGCGAGCCGGAGCTGGGATCCTTTGTCTTGAAGGTTTTGTCTCTCGTCGGTGGGTGAGAATCTCAGGGGAGGGTCTCAGCAGCATAGTCATCGGCTTTCCAGGTGCGTGTGAATCTGCTGATGCTTCAGCGTGAGCGCGGAGGGGCGTGTGGGCTGTTCTCTGGTTGGCTTTCTGCTGCGCTGCTTCTGGGGTCCGTCTGGCTCTATCGGGTTTTGTTACTTGTTCCCCGACTTCATCCATCCGTGGGTTCGGCCGGTGGCGCCAGTGGCATTAACTGGGTCTCTGTTCTCTAGCTCCCGACCAGGGTGACGAGTCTGTGTTCCCTGTGCAGGGAGGGGGTGTGAACCATGTGCTCTGTGTCCTTGGCTGGGGAAGATAAGGTCTGGAGATTCACACAGCGGCTGTGCGCTGTTCAAATCGTTTCCTTATCTCGTCTTGGTTTCCCATTCCACTGCCCAGGAATTTTCCCAGCTTCTTGCTCTCCTGACTCAGGAACAGTCCCCACTCACAAGGTTCCTGGGAGGCCCCGAGCCAGTACCCTGGCCTCCCCACCCCCGGGGCCCTCGTTAGAAATGCAGAGTCTCGGGCCCACCCGGCCTCTGAATCAGGAGGCACCTTCTTTCTTCCTTTCTTTCTTCTTTCTTTCTTTTAATATATTTTTATTGATTTCAGAGAGGAAGGGAGAGGGAGAGAGAGATAGAAGCATCAATGATGAGAGAGAATCATTGATTGGCTGCCTCCTGCATGCCCCCTACTGGGGATCAAGCCCGAAACCCAGGCATGTGCCCTTGGCTGGAATCGAACCTGGGACCCTTCAGTCCGCAGGCTGACGCTCTATCCACTGAGCCAAACCAGCTAGGGCAGGAGGCACCTTCTAACCAGATCCCTGACCGCACAGGGACATTGAGAAGTGATTCGGGAGACGGGGACAGGCATACTCCGCTGCTGAGGTGCCCGCTGAGCTTCCCGGGGCTGGGCCCCTCCTCCCCGCTGAAGCATCCTCGGCAGCAGCCCTGGGTCCCAGGCTGCGGGCTCACCAGTTGCTGAGCTCAGGGAGCCGCAGAGGCCCGCTGACCTGAGCCCTGCTGGGGCGAGGAGACAGGCCTTGCCAGGAGTTCCTTTTCTGCCCTAACGGGCCTGGCTGCGGCGGCACCAGGAGCTCCTGCGCTGAATTAAAATGCCAATTAAAATTCAGCCGAAGCGACCCGATTGTCACAAACAGCAGGCGGATGGAAATGTCAGCCTTCACGTGGTTCTCTCCCACCAGCTCTTTGGGGGAAGCGCTCATCCCGTGTTGATGGAGTGCTCGCTGCGTGGGCAGAGCCCGGGGCCGGGGCTGCAGCGAGTGAAGGGGCCCCCAGTCCCTGCTTCTGTGGGGGGCTGTTCAGTTGGGACAGGTGACTTGTCTGTGGAAGCCTGATCTTTTAAAAATACATATACATGGAGTGGCCAGATTATTATGATCTCTGAACGCATAATAATCTGGCCACTCATTGTATATCCTATATAATAAAAGGCTAATATGCAAATTGTCCCCTCAACCAGGAGTTCGACCAGCAGGCAGGCCGGCCAACCACCCATGTCTCCTCCCCCTGGCCAGGCTGGCCGGACCCCACCCATGCACGAATTCATGCACCGGGCCTCTAATACATACACACACACACACACACACACACACACACACACACACACACTGAGTGGCCAGATTATTATGCGTTCAGAGATCATAATAATATGGCCACTCAGTGTATTTTTATTGATTTCAGAGAGGAAGGGACAGAGAGAAAGAGAGAGACATCAATGATGAGAGAGAATCATTGATCAGCTGCCTCCTACACGCTCTACACTGGGACCGAGCCTGCAACCCAGGCATGTGCCCTGACGGGGAATCGAACTCTGACCTCCTGGTTCATAGGTTGACGCTCAACCCCTGATCTTCGGCATGTGATGCACCTATAAACCGAGGGCCTGCCCCACGCCAGGCCTCGCTGAGCAGGAGAGAAGGGCGCTGGGGCATGTCCTCCCCCAGCTGACCTCTAGAATGGGGGTGCAGGAGCCACTGGGAGGAGTCAGGTGACCAGACCCCACGCCCCGCTGCTGACATCGGCCATCCTCCCAACTCCCTCGTGCGCCCGGGGCTGTTCCTGGGCCCGTGTCACAGAGGGCGACGTGGATGGGCCAGGACATCGAGCAACTTCCCCCAAGTTGCACAGCCAGGCAGTGGCCTGGCACCCAGGTTGGCAGGACCCCGCACGCAGGCTCCGGCTTCGGCAGCGTCCTTGGAATGCGTCTGAGCGTGGCCTGTCCGTGTGTCCCGGAGACCCAGGGCGGCCGGCTGGGCCTCCCGCTGACGGTGGCCCTTCCTGTGCCCCCAGGAGTGGGTCACCAGCACCGACCTCCTCATCTCCCTCGACCGGCTCAACACGTTCGGGGATGACATCTTCAAGGACCCCAAGGTGCTGCAGTCCTACTACTACGCCGTGTCCGACTTCTCTGTGGGCGGCAGGTAGGTGGGAGGCGGAGGGAGCGGCAGGGTGGCTGCCACGTGGTGTCGCCCCACGGGGGTGGAGGGGCAAGAAGACACTCTGGTGCCCCAGGGGAGAGACAGGGAGCGGATCCTGGTCCCCTGGGCCCGGCATTCGAGGCCGCCTGGCTGCTCCCCGCCTCCCAGCCCACCTCCCGCAGCTCCTCCCATCAGCTGCGTCCACCACCCCATGAGGGACACGCTGGCCTGGGCACCCCCGTTCCCTCTGCCTCGAAGGCCCTTCCCCTCCCTCCCTCTTCCTCCCTCCTCCTTTCCCTCTCGCAGGCACTTTTATTCCTGCCGTGAAGTGGCATTTTCACAGCACACAGTGCGGCTCCGAGGTCCCGGCTGACAGGCCCTCACATTGCAGCCGGCCTGAGCGCCTGTGCTGTGCGTGTGGCTGGTGGCTGGTGACAGGAGCAGGCACGGATGGCTTTCCTTCCTTCCCAGCGCCCTGACTTTATAAGCAGCGCACCGTCCCCCCCACTGCCTCCCAGCACTCCTGGCGGCTGGGCCCAGCCGGGCTCCGCGCTGTTGAATGAGGCTTTGGGGCTCCTCGGTTCGGGCCGCTCCCAAGCCCCACGGCCAGCCCAGCGCCTCGGAAGGGTGGCCACGCTCGCTCGGCGCCTTTCCATGTGGGGCGTGAGGCTGTGCGGTCGGCCGGTCCTGGTCCGCCGTCCTCTGCAGCATCGGTAGTTTGTTGAAGCAGCTCCCTCCCCAGGAACAGGGACTGACATCCCAGGCGGGGTCCCGGTCCCGGGGGTGTAAGGCGGGTGAGGAGCCCGGGAGGCACGAGAGATCTTCAGCATAAACGCTCGTCGGGTTCCTCCTGGGAACGTAGCGAGGAAGACGGACGGGTTCCTGCTCCAGTCTCGGGGTGGCAGCCAGTCACCTGGAGGCAGCCTGCTCCAGGATGACAAGGACGGAGGCCCGGACAGGGGTGCACGGCCAGGGGACCCGCCCAGGCTGGAGGAGGGGAGCATTGCAGCCCACAGCCAGCCTGTGCCAGACCTGGGACGTGAGGACCCAGGAGAAGGCCTGCGGCTGGAACGGAGGGCGCGGCGGCGGCTGGCGGTTCTCAGGGCCACGGGTGTGGTTTATTTTTATCCCACAGTCAGGGCAGCTGTGTGGGGCTTTTTGGTGTGTGTTTTTAATGCATATATTTTTATTGTTTTCAGAGAGGAAGGGAGAAGGGAGGGAGGGATAGAAACATCCACGGTGAGAGAGAATCACTGATCAGCTGCCTTGTGCACACCTCACACTGGGGATCGAGCCTGCAACCCGGGCATGTGACCTCCTGGTTCATAGGTCGATGCTCAACCGCTGAGCCACACTGTCTGGGCCAGAGGGGAGCTGTTAAAGGTATGGCCAGGATAGTAATAGGGTTGTATTTTTATTTATTTTTTACTTTTAAAATATATTTTTATTGATTTCAGAGAGGAAGGGAGAGGGAGAGAAAGATAGAAACATCAACGATGAGAGAAATCATGGATCAGCTGCCTCCTTTCTGCACACCCCACACTGGGGATCGAGCCCGCAACTCGAGCATGTGCGTTGACCGGGAATTGAACCGTGACCTCCAGGTTCATAGGCCAACGCTCAACCACTGAGCTGGCCAGGCAGGGTTGGATTTTTAAAATGCCCCAGCATTTGGGAACCGCGTGGGGCAGGAGAAGAGAGAGAAACAGCCAGAATATTATTAGGGGGCGGTCATGGGAGATGGCGTTAGGGCGGGGAAAGCGTGTGGGCCCGAAAGCTATTTGGGACGGGAAGTCAGCTCGACGTGGGAGTGACGGCCTGCGGGGCAGGGAGCAGGGGGCTCCCGTGGTTCAGGGACGCCCGGGCGGCGTTGGAGAGGCGGAGAGTCTGGGAGGGACGTGGGGGCCAGCTGCCTGCACTCAATGTGTCGGCGCCTTTCAGGAAAGGCTGGGGCCTGGGAGTAAAGGGGAAAGGGGGGTGTCTGAGAGGGCCCCTCCGCTCCCTTTCCCTGCCACCCCCACATGGATTCAGGTCAAACCCGGGAGGAGGTGTTCTCCAGGGGGGGCGGATGGAGTGGGCTGCAGCGCCTGCCGTCAGGGGCTTTGGCCCAGAGAACATCTGGGCGCCAGCTGCCAGAGCCGGACCACCTCCAGGCCGGCAGCTGGCTGGGCAGGTGGCCCCGCGGCCTGTGTCCGCCCACAGTGGCCCACACGAATTTCACTCCTTCCCTCGGGGTCACAGGGCTTCATGGGGAAGGGAGGTGTTCGCAGCAACCTCTTGGGAGCACGGGTGGTCTCTCGTCCCAAGACTGCCTGGTGCCCCCTCACCTCCGCCAGAAACCCTGGGTGTTCCCTGCCCACCCTGGGCTCCCAGGGAGGCCCGGCGAGGAAGCTGTGCCCCGCGCCCTTCCCAAGCCCTGTGTCCCCAAAGCAGAGAAAGCACCGTGGGCGCTGCCCATGGTCAGGCCTCTTCAATGCCCTCGGGGGGCCGAGTGCGGGACACAGCTTATGGGGATCTAGCGAGCTGGCCAGGAACCCGGGGTCTGTGCAAAGTAGGGGAACCGGGTTCAGATTCTAGCTCTGCCACTCAGCACCCGTCACTTCATGACCTGAGCCTCCCTGTGCCCGTCTGTGAAATGGGGATAATTACGGTCCCTCCCGCCACAGCGGGGCTCCGGGGAGACCTGGGTGGGAGCTGGCCGCCATGGCCGTCCTCTAAGCAGCGTGGTTTGGCTGCTCGGACAGCCCCATGGGTATGGCCCCCAGAGCACCTCTCTGTGCCTGCCCATTCCAGCTGTCTCCTGACCTTGGGGGAGGGGGGGAGGTGGTACAAGGGCCAGGGCTGCCCTCCAAGGCAGACTCCCTGGGGACTTGAGATGAGTTGTGGGGAGTGTCCTCTGCAAGGAGCAGCCTCTTTCTCATCGGGCAGAGTCAGAGGAGAAGGACACGAGGCGCCTCCCACCCCGGCACCGCCCTGTGAGCTGGCCCACCTCAACCCCCGAGTCTCTCTCGGCCCCTGGGGGCTCCTCCTGGGCAGAAGCCTGCAGAGGCAGCCTCCCAGAGGTTGCCATTACTACCTGGTGGCCTTGGGCAACCCCTCCGTGCCTCAGTTCCTCCATCTGTGAAATGGGCTAGAGCGTGTGCCGTGCAAGGGGATTATGTGTCCACAGAGCTCAGAACCGGTTTCTGTTTCTGTCGTCCGGGCACACAGTGGGTGCTCAGTAAAACCCATCATTGAGCCATAGCAGCGGGCCCCCCGGAATGCAGGGCTTCGGCGATGAACCCCTCCTCCGCCGACCCCGTGGGGCCGCCCCGCGCTGGCGCCCTCTCGGTGCTGAGCCCCCGTCCTCCCCGTCCTCCCCCAGGTGCAAGTGTAACGGACACGCCAGCGCGTGTGGCCCTGACGCGGAGGGCCGGCTGGTCTGCCGATGCCAGCACAATACCACGGGCGCCGACTGTGAGCGCTGCCTGCCCTTCTTCCAGGACCGCCCGTGGGCGCGGGGCACAGCGGAGGCCGCCAACGAGTGTCTGCGTGAGTGTCCGGGGCCTCGGGGGGCCCGGGGTGCAGGCCGGGAAACAAACTCCCCGGGACCTGGCTGTGGGGGCTGCTCCTGGGTGGGCCGTGGCAGCTGGGACTCAGCCCCCCGCGCCGCTGCAGGGGTGAGGAGGCGCCGAAGGGGGGCAGGAGGTGGGCCTGGCATCGTCAGTGTTTCCCCCACAGCAGCCCCCCCGGACCAAGGCCCCCCCAGTGGAGGTGTTTGTTGTGGGAGCGCTGGGAGGGTCCCCTAACTTGTTCTTTTGTCTCAACGGCTGCGACCGCAGCTGCTAATGAAAGCCAGGCCACCCGGTCCCAGGGGTGCTGGGCTGCCCACCCAGCCGGTCCCACAGCCCCCGGCCGCCCTGCCATGTTCCTGCCCCTGTGATGTGGCTTGGACCACATGTGGAGAGGACGGGGCTGTCAGCCCTTCCCCGGGGACATGGGGCTGCGCACGCGGGGTGGGTAGGAGGCCCACCCCCTTCCTCCCAGCCTGGTCCCCAGCCTGTCGCCCCGATAGTCTGCGTGCTTCAGGCTCCGGTGCGTAGCGGGTGTCACCAGCACCGGCTCCCAGCGGGCTTTGCCGCCGCTGGTGGGAGTTTGGGCCCCGGGTCCTCTGTCCTCTTGGGCTCGGTCACTGGCTGCTAGAGCCGGGACAGGGCGGGCACCGCCTGTTCCGTGGGACGGTGCTGTCCGCGGGAGCTGCCAAGGGCCGCCGGGACCCTAATGGGTTCCTGCTGCCCTCGCTGGCCTGCCTCCACCAGGGAGTCCTCCCGCAGCCAAGGAGGCCGTGCTGACCGGCTCACTCGTTCCGAGCCTGGCGCCGTCTCCATGGTGAGGACACGGAAGGCCAGATGCTTCTCCCGCCACGTCCTCACCCCTGTGGTCACATCTTTGTCCTCCCAGTCACCAGCCTGGAAACGGGGGCTTTGTGCCTGACCGTTCCCCCCGCCGCCCCCCCCCGCTGCCCCTAGTCCCAGCAGCCCTGAATCCGGCCTTGTCCACATCCCTCCAGCCCATCCCTGTCCTTCTCTGCAGCCAGTGCCCCCTCACCCCTCCCTGGGCGCCCAAGCCCCCGCCTCCCTGCTGGCCGGCTTCCCGCCTGCCCTCCTCTGCCTGCGGCCCTGGGGGCTCTCGGAAGTGCAAGTGTGATTGCATTCACCTGCGTAACCCTCCCTCAGCCCCTCCTCCAAGGGGGAGTTCACTGCCCAGCCTCCCGGGTCAAGCTCTGCCGACCTCTAGCCTCTGGGCTGGCCCTGCACCCCTCCCTGTCCTGTCACACTGCACGGCGTCCCCACCCTCTTCCCTGCCCATCACAGGACACGCCCGCCCCCTGCACACACTGGGTGAATCTTGCTTCTCTGGTTCCACAGTTTATCCTCTGCTCTCACCGCCTGCCTGGGACTCTCCCCTCCCTCCCGTCCCCCTCCTGCACCGGCCGGCTCCTTCCTGCTCACCCCTCAGATGCCACAGGAGCTGTGACTCCCTCCGAGAAGGCTTGCCCCATCCCCCCAGGACAGCTGTAGGGTCCCTCCTCAGCTCCCAGCGCCTCCCCCTGCAGGGTGTCCTCGGGTGGCTGCATCTGGCCCCCATCCGTGTGCAGTGTGCACGCGGGAGCGGGGATCGTGCTGCTCGCCGGCTCCCCGCCCCTGCCCTGGGCTCACCGCAGGAGCCGTCACAGAGCCCGTCCTTAGCACGTGGGTTGTTTGAAATGAATCAGTGAGTGAATGGAGGGTGACGTGGACTCTCCATGCTTCTGAGCTACCCCATGATCCCTGGGGACCAGGTTCACACAGATCCGCAAGCGACCCTGCAGCGAGCCACACTGCCGCTCCGAGGCGGCCTGTCTGTGACTCATGACCAGGTGACTGTCCATCCTCGATTGCCTCAGAGGGTCCTGTGTTTTGGTATGTTTATTAATGGTACCCCCTCTGCTCATAAAAGTACCCTGTTTGGGAAGATGGATCAATCGGTCTCCATATCCTTGATCCAGCCGGGCCTGAACTCCATCTTTGGCCTTCCCCCGAGCTGCCTGCTCACTCCACAGAAGGAGGCTGATTGGCACGGACTCCCGTCCCGCCACATGCCACGGCCGCTGACACCCCCACCTCCTGCCCACAGCGTGCAACTGCAGCGGCCACTCGGAGCGGTGCATGTTCGACCCGCAGCTCTTCCGCAGCACGGGCCACGGCGGGCGCTGCCTCCACTGCCGGCACCACACGGCCGGGCCGCACTGCCAGCTCTGCCGCGAGAACTTCTTCCGCTGGGAGCCCCGGACGCCCTGCCAGCCCTGCGACTGCCACCCGGCCGGTGAGCGGCCTCTGCCCCAGCCGCCTGCCTCACCCCGTTCCGGCCCCTGATGCCCTGTGCCCTCCCCCCGCCCCCAGGCTCCCTGCGCCTGCAGTGTGACGACTCGGGCACCTGCACCTGCAAGGCCACCGTGACGGGCTGGAAGTGTGACCGCTGCCTGCCCGGATTCCACTCGCTCAGCGAGGGAGGCTGCAGGTGAGGGGGCGCCGCGGGGGTGGGCTGCCCAGCAGGGCACGTGGCGGGGCATTTAGACTAGATGGGCGGTTGGATGGAAGGTGCATGGATGGGTGAGTGAGTAGGTGGGTAGGTGGATGGGTACATGGACAGGTGGATGGGAGGATGCACGGATGGACGAGTGAGTGGATGGGCGCCTGGATGGACGGATGAGCGGTGGGTAGGCAGACGGGTGGCTATCCAGGTGAGCGGATGGGTCACTTCCTTGGCAAGGTGGGAGCAGTGAAGCCGGGATGCAGGCTCGTGGGCCGGTCTGCCTCCTGTCCTCTCAGGAACGGGGAAGCGTGGGGGGCTCCTTCCCAGGAGGAGGGGCTGTCCCTTTTCTGGAGTCGCTCACCTTTCCCCATGTCCTGTCTCCTTGGCAGACCCTGCGCCTGCAATCCCGCCGGCAGCCTGGGCACCTGTGACCCCCGCAGCGGGCGCTGCCGCTGCAGAGAGAACGTGGAAGGCAGCCTGTGTGACAGGTGGGCGAGCCCATCCGGTAATAAGCCTGTGAGACGTGGCCTCGGGGCTGCGGGGGTGGAGGGGCAGGGGGCATGGTCCTCGCAGACTCAGGCAACCCCCCACCTGGCACCCTTCCTGGAGCCCATGCATCTGCCACCCAGGCAGTTATCGGAAGGTTTATTACTCTGTATAGGCTGCGGCCCAGCACCACGCGTGGTTCATAGCCTTGAAAATGCATCTTTATGTTTCCAGTTCATAATCCTGAAAAGAACTAGCTGGAAAGGATAGGAGAGATCATCTAATCCAAGGACAGCAAATATATGACACCCGTACCATAGCCCTCCCATCCCACACCAGGACAGACATCACTAATGGAGCACTACCACACCCTCCCATCCCACACCAGGACAGACATCACTAATGGAGCACTACCACACCCTCCCATCCCACACCAGGACAGACATCACTAATGGAGCACTACCACACCCTCCCATCCCACACCCAGGACAGACATCACTAATGGAGCACTACCACACCCTCCCATCCCACACCCAGGGCAGACATCACTAATGGAGCACTACCACACCCTCCCATCCCACACCCAGGGCAGACATCACTAATGGAGCACTACCACACCCTCCCATCCCACACCCAGGGCAGACATCACTAATGGAGCACTACCACACCCTCCCATCTCACACCAGGACAGACATCACTAATGGAGCACTACCACACCCTCTCATCCCACACCAGCGCAGACATCACTAATGAAGCACTACCACACCCTCCCATCCCACACCCAGGGCAGACATCACTAATGGAGCACTACCACACCCTCCCATCCCACACCAGGACAGACATCACTAATGGAGCACTACCACACTCTCCCATCCCACACCAGGACAGACATCACTAATGGAGCACTACCACACCCTCCCATCCCACACCCAGGGCAGACATCACTAATGGAACACTACCACACCCTCCCATCCCACACCAGCGCAGACATCACTAATGGAGCACTACCACACTCTCCCATCTCACATCAGGACAGACATCACTAATGGAGCACTACCACACCCTCCCATCTCACACCAGGACAGACATCACTAATGGAACATTACCACACCTTCCCATCTCACACCAGGGCAGACATCACTAATGGAGCACTACCACACACACCCTCTCATCCCACACCAGCGCAGACATCACTAATGGAACACTACCACACCCTCCCATCCCACACCAGGGCAGACATCACTAATGGAACATTACCACCAGACCCTCCCCCACATCATCTCCCACCAGGGCGGACACACTAATGGGCCAGCAGTCTTCATCCTGAGCCCTGCCGTAACCTCCGAATCCGTCTCTATGCCCTGCTCCACGAAGCTAACTGCTGCGCTGAGGTTCACCTACCTGCCATCCCAGCATGGCACACATGCGCGTTTAAAGCTCACTAGGCAGAAGGACTCTGCAAAGTTTCCTCCTTCATGTGTCTGGGGCTCCGCAGTGGGGCTGGCCCACAGACGTGGTTTCCATCCTCAGGCGCACGCTGTGTTCCTGGCTCTGTCTCCGAACTCTGAAACCCTCTGCAGCCCGCGCAGGGTCTGCCGGGCCCCTGCTTCTCTGGCCGCGGGCCTGTGTGTGAAGGGTCTGACACAGCCTGACACTGTGGACTGTCCACTCCGGGCCGTCCGCGCTGGGCCCGTAGTGGTTCAGGAAGAGGCCAGCGCCAAAGCCGCATGGCAGACCCTGGCTTTGACTCTGCCCATAGCCAGCCTCAGGCTGCCCCCCCACACCACTTCCACGCATGGCCTGTGGGCCCTGGGGTGGGAACTGGACTCCCTGCTTCATCTCCTTCCCCCCGAGACCCCTCAAGTGAGGAGGCAGCCTGGAGTCAGGGAACCAGACGCCACCCGGTTCTCCCACGGCTCTGCCCCACCGCCCCGCACCCTGGGCAGGTCCTCGCTTGGAGCTGCCTGCCCGTTTGAGAGGCGGGAGCCCTGCCGACGTGTGTTCTGCGGAGCCTGCGGGCGTTGGGGCAGCAGCAGCTTCTCATGAACCAGAGTCCGCTGTCTGGGCGGCTCAGAGGGCCCCGGGCTGCAGACCGGACTGTGTTTGTTATCGCCTCTCAGGGCTCCCGGGAGGAACGGCTGATTGGGGGCTGGAGTGCGGAAAGGCAGATAAACTCGCATGTCCTGGAGCGCCAGAAAAGAAAAACAGATTTTTTTAAAAAAAAAGTGCTTAAAAACAAAAACAGGTCTAAAAAACAACCAAGAAAAACAAAAAAACAAAAACAAAACCCAGCCCAGATGGGGCCTGTGTTCCGAGGCCTGAAGGAGCTCCCCAGGCTGGAACAATCGCAGCCACAGAAATCCCCGCGGTGCCGGGTTCCAACCGGAGGCAAAATAAACTCCCCGAGTCCACCCCGGTGCACAGAGAGGAGTCAATACATACGAGGGACCAAGGGCCGCGTCTTCCCTGCAGAAGAATTCCAAATTGTTATTATCTTTTTAAATATATTTTTATTGATTTCAGAGAGGAAGGGAGAGGTAGAGAGAGATAGAAACATCAATGATGAGAGAGAATCACTGATTGGCTGCCACCTGCATGCTCCCTACTGGGGATCAAGCCCACAGCCCCGGCATGTGCCCTTGACCGGAATCGAACCTGGGACCCTTTAATCCGCAGGTCGACGCTCTGTCCACTGAGCCACACTGGCCAGGGCAGAACTCCAGCTTCCTCCTGTGGAAGGAAGGAGGGAAACAGGAAGCCATAGTTAGCATTTAAGTGACGCCGCTGGGCGGAAGCTGCTGCAATGAGTGGGCGGGACTTCAAGGAGAAACAGGATGTTCTCGTCGCCCCCAAACATCTCCCTCAAAATGCATGTTAATTTGATGGTGGTTTCAGCAATGTCCACGATTTTTTACTCACCCCGCCCCCTCCAGGAGGTGGAGCCTAACGCCCCTGGACTTGACTGGGGGCGGGATTAGTGATTTGCTTCTAGCAACTAGAGTCTGACCTTTTGTCGCGGAGAAGCCTGGCAGGCAGCACCTTAACCGAGTGGTGAAGGTCGCGTGGCCAGTGACATCACAGGGGTATCGTTTCCCACGACGTGTTGGGGCGAGAAGGCCGCTTCGCCTCCATTTCTTCCCAATCTCCATCGCCTCGGTCTAATCACGAGAAAACACCAGGCAAACCCACACCGAGGGACTCGATACAAACTAAACCGGGCCGGTGCTCTTCAAAAGTGCCGAGGTCGCGGGAGCGCAGGGGAGACGGAGCGGAGTGATGTCACACGCCCCTACGGCTGTGGGGACTGGGGAGACCGGGGACAGGGCTAAGGGCTACGCTGTGTCCCGATGGAATGTGGGAGCAGAAAAGACATTTGTGGGGAAAGGGGCGAATCCCGGTACAGCCTGGACTTTCGCAAGGAATGGGAGCCGGTGGGGACCGGTGGGGACCCCTGGCCTTGATCCGTGTCCCGTGGGAGTGTCGGGTGTGGCCACCGGGGAAGCTGGGGGAAGAGGCCCCGGGACGCTGCACCGGCTCTGCAAATCTCCCGTCAATCTGGGTAACAATGTTTTCACGTTTCCCCGGGATTCTGGACTTGCATGAGTCCAGCTGGGATCCCCGAGCCCAGCCATTCACTTGGCCCCGTGGGCACGGCCTGCTTCCATTTCAGATGTCGCCCAGGGACCTTTAACCTTCAGCCCCACAACCCAGCCGGCTGCAGCAGCTGCTTCTGCTACGGCCACTCCAAGGTGTGTGCGGCCGCTGCCGGGTTCCGGGCCCACCACGTCCTCTCCGACTTCTGCCTGGGTAAGAAGAGCCCCCAAAGCCGCCTCCGAGGGGCCTCTCCCAGCCCAGGTGGGGCCCGTCCTGCTCTGGGGGATCCTGCCGTGGTGGGAGGGTGGAGAGGGATGAGGGGCAGCCTCTGGCCCCAGCCCAGACGCCCCCCACAGGCACCCATGCCAGCCATGCAAGATGGGTCCCTCTGTGCCCACCAGCGCCTCCCTGCACCCCTCAGCTCCCTCTCGGCCCTGCCTTTTCCTCAGCCTCCAGCATCCTTTATACCTGTGGGCAAGGTTGGGTATGAGGCAGCCTTCGGATCCCGTGGGGGAATTCCCAATCACTCAAGGTCAAGATTGGCCTGCCTTGGTGTAGCCTAGTGCTGGGGGTTTAGCTCAAGCTCCTTGCCTGCATTTATTGAGCGCCTGCTGTACGCCAGGCAGTGTGCTCTTTATACGCAGGGAACCTCACGGAGTCCCCGCAGGTAGGTGCTCTCATTCCATTTTGTAGATGAGGCACCTGAGGCCCAGAAAAGGAAGGTAACGGAACCTAGTTGTTGGCACCAGGGTTTGCCAGCGTCTGAGTTTGTCTCTCAACCGCTGTGCGGGTGTTCTCTCTGGGCCCCGGGCCCAGGGTCCAGGGGTGCCGTGGTGCCCTAGGTCCCCAACTCCAGGTGGCACAGGTGCATCTTTGGAGCAGGAAAGCGTCAGAGCTCTGAACTCTGCACTAAATCCCAGCCTGCATGGACTCCTGCTGTGCCCCGCGGTGGGAGGGCCCCGGGGGTGTGAGGGGGGGGGGGGGGGGGGTCTCGGGGGGGGGGGCAACCTACATCTCCCGCAGGGAGGAGGGGAGTGTCAGCCAGAGACAGAAACTCAGGCACTGGCTCCGAGGCGCCCCAGGCGTGGGGGCAGTGCGCCCTCTGCTGGACGCCATGTGGAAAGCAGGACAGAAAGGGGCTTGGAATGGGGCACCGGAGTCTGGGGTGTTAGCCTCAGCGGGGACCCCTGGGATAGCTCCTAAGAACAGTCACCATCTGCCCTCACTCTGAGCGAGGCCCTGGTTTCGTCTCCTTATCTCACCATCACCCTCGGACAGAAGTTCTCAACCTTTTTGGTCTCCGAATTCCTTTACGCTCTTAAACATTACTGAGGCCCTCAAAAGCACTTTTATTCCTGTGGGTTGTGTATGTGGATACTTTCTGTATTAGAAATTAAAGCAGTAATTTGAAAATATCTGTTATTAAAAACAATGATAGTAAACGCACAATAAAAAATGGCACCCACCTGGGAGAAGTAACTTCTTCAAAAGTATACTTTTATTGATTTCAGAGAGGAAGGGGCAGGGAGATAGAAACATCAATGATGAGAGAGAATCATTGCTCGGCTGCCTCCTGCACGCCCCCTACTGGGGATCGAGCCTGCAACCCAGGCATGCGCCCTTGAACGGAATTGAACCCGGGACCCTTCAGTCCACAGGCCGTCGCTCGATCCACTGAGCCAAACCGGCGAGGGCAGAAGTAACTTTTTAAAAGACTAACTTTGTGAGAAGAGCGCCCCTCGTTCTCCATTTCTGCACATCGCCCTACGGTCTGGCTTCGCAGAAGTCGGCTGGTTCTCACCACAGCTTCTGCCGTTGTCTGTTGTGATGTCACACGCCTCGTGGTTTCTGGAAAACTCCACTCTGCTTGTGAGAGAGAGAGAGAGCGAGAGAGAGAGAGAGAGAGAGAGAGAGAGAGAGAACGGAAAATACAAATGCACCTTCGTGTTAGTAAGAAGGCAGTTTGACCTCATGGACCCCCCGGAGTCTCAGGGATCTCCCAGGGTATTCATACAAACGCTGAGAATTGCTGCCGGGACCACAAGTACGTCATTGTCCCCAATTTGCAGATGAGGAAATGACTTCAGAGAGGTTAAGTCACTTGCCCAGGGTCACACAGCCGGGGAGGAGCAGAACCTAGTCTGGGACCGAGGAGGCCCGGGCCTCCCCTTTCTGACTTCTTTCCCTTTCTTCACCCCTCCCTCCTCGCCCTGCAGGTGCCCCAGGTGTTGGGCCTCCATCCCATCCCCCCCGCCCCCTCCCCCGGGGTCACTTGCTCTACGCTAGACTGTGCGTGGTGTGATGGGCGAGTGTGGGCTGGACCGGGCCGGGCCGGAGGCTGGGTCCCCATTCACGCTTGACTGCTTCCTGACCGGGTGGCCTCCCTGGGTGCAGGGGCTCCTGACACGCCCTGCGAAGGACGGGGGCCGTGAGGGCGCAGGCCAGGAGGTCTCTGAAGTCCCAGCCCCCCACGTCGGGGTCGGCGGGCTGTGTCTTCATGTTTGCTCAGACCCCACCGAGGGGCAGCGCGGGCCCAGAGGTCTGACCGCACCCCAAGCAGGGCCAGGTCCCTGGGCTTTCTAGCTCCTTCTGGGGCTGCCTCCCAGCCTCAGAGCCCGCCCTGGCTCTGGGAGGGGGAGGTGAGCCGCCGGCTGTGGGCGCCAAGCCGCTGCGGGCACCGGCTCTCGTCCGCACCGGGCCTGTCGCCGGCACTGCCTCCCGCTGAGCGCAGGCCTCCGGCAGCACCCTCAGGGCCCGGGAAAGCTGAGAGGTTGAGGCCAGCCTCCCGCGTCTCACGGAGCCTGCGTGTGTGTTGCTGTCCAGGAGCCGATGGCTGGCGGGCCGGCAGCGCGGGGGACCCGGAGCAGCCCGCACGATGGAGCCCCAGGGGGCTCCTCCTGAACCCCGAAGCGGAGGAGGAGCTCACAGCACCAGGTACCTCCAGCCACAGGCAGCAGGACCGCTGGGCGTGTTCCTGCCGCTGCGCAGACACGGCCACCAGCGCCGTGGCTGCAAACAGCACAAATGTGCCTCTCGGTGTCCCGGAGTCTGGAGGGGTCCCTCCGGGCTGACATCGAGGTGTGGGCAGACCCGCGTGCCCAGAGCCCCCGAGGGAATCCACTCCCGCCTCCGCTTCCTTCCCAGGCCACTGCGCTCCTTGGCGCGGCCTCCGCCTCCGCCTGCTGAGCTGGTCCGCTTCCTCGTTTCCATCCCTCTGACGCCAACCCCGCCGCCTTCCCCTTCCATCTTTTAAGGACCCTGTGGCCACGTGGGGCCCAGCTGGGTGATCCATGTCAATCTCTGCTGTCAGGCCACTGGTGAACAACCTCATTCCACCTGCCACCTAATTGCACCTCCCCCCAGCCCACCCCCCCACCCCCAGCCGTGCAGCATAACGGATTCACGGTGCGGGGGCGGTGAGGGGGGCGGGAGTTGGGACCCAGACACCCTGAGGGGTCGTTTTCTGCCGACCACATGCCCTGCGGCGTCGGCTGGAGCCCCTGCTTCCCGGTCACAGCAGTGCCACCCAGGGCTCGGGCAGGCCACTGTCACACCCCAGGCAGTCCCCGCGCTCTTCCCATCAGCCCCTCACCCTCCACCCCCAGGCCCTGCACCCCATGCCAGAGCCGTGGGATTCCTGCAGAAGCAAGAAGTTCTAGATCTAAACCCTGTCCTTCCGCGACTCCAGCCTCAGCTCACCCAGAGCGCTGGCCAGGGAAGGAGGGCAGCGCGGGGTCCTGGGCCTCTGTGTGTGTTGCGATGCCACCGCCTCTTTCCGCTGGGAGCGCCCTCTGACTCCCGTGGAAAGCGTGGCCTCCGGGGCCGTCGGCGCCTGCTCAGTCCCCCACGTGACACGCGTCCCTGGTCCTCGCTCTGAGTCTCACTCCATCTGACGCTTGTGGTCCACGTGGCTCTGCCTGGGGGTGGGCAGCAGGCACCTCTGCGTGTGTCCTCTGCTCCCACACACACGCCTCTGTCCCACGGGCTCACCTACGAGACCCCCGGTCAGACGTGACAGCACGGAGGTCAGGACAGGGACCTCCTGGCCACAGGAGGGACCGCAGGGCACTAGCCCAGGTGTGACGGGGGTGTGGCCGGGCCCCGGAGCACCTGCTGCGCAGGGGCCTCTGCTCTCCCGCGTGCTGTCCTTCTATCTTTTTTTTTTTTTTTTTTAATATATTTTATTGATTTTTTACAGAGAGGAAGAGAGAGGGATAGAGAGCTAGAAACATCGATGATAGAGAAACACTGATCAGCTGCCTCTTGCACAACCCCTACTGGGGATGTGCCCGCAACCAAGGCACATGCCCTTGACCGGAATCGAACCCGGGACCCTTCAGTCCGCAGGCCGACGCTCTATCCACTGAGCCAAACCGGTTTCGACCTGTCCTTCTATCTTGTTCGGGTGTTGAGTTGCCAGTAAATCAGCAGCCGTTTAAATCAGGCTGATCACGTGAACACGGTCACAGCCTTCCCCTCTCGTCCTCAGGGAAGTTCCTGGGCGACCAGCGGTTCAGCTATGGGCAGCCCCTCACCCTGACCTTCCGGGTCCCTCCTGGGGGCTCCCCGCTTCCGGTGCAGCTGAGGCTGGAAGGGGCCGGCCTGGCCCTGACCCTGCCCTACTCCCGCCTGTCGGGCCCCCAGGACGCCGCGCAGCCCGGGGAGGTGCAGCTCGAGTTCCAGTGAGTGTCCCGCTCCGTCCTGAGAGGGGCCGGGGGGTCAGGTGACCCTGAGGTCCAGGCATGCTGGGAGCCCCCCCAGCCTGCCTCAGGTTCTGGTTTCTCCCCTCCCCCCCCAGGCTGCAGGAGACCTCGGAGGACGCCGACCCCCCGCTGCCCCCCTTCCACTTCCAGCGGCTGCTCGCCAACCTGACCGCCCTGCGCGTGCGGACCCGCCCCAGCCCGGCCGGTCAGTGACGGCAAGGACGCCGCAGGGGCAGCTGGGCTGGCTCCCGTGTGGCGGCCTCAGGCAGACGGTTATTGTCCCCATTTTACCACGAAGGAGCCTGAGGCCCAGGGAGGCGGGGACCTTGCCCAAAGCCGTGTAACCAGTGGGCAGCCATGGGTGCTGAGGGCAGGGGCAGGGGCCGGGCGGGTCGGGCCTGAGGATGGCAGCTCGGAGCAACAGGTGCCTGGCCAGTGAGGCAGCCAAGAGCCACTGGTGCCAGCCCGTGGTGGCAGGGTCCCCGCTGCGAGGAGCCCACTGCGTGACAGAACCCCCAGACTTGCTCCCAGGGGCTGATGGGCTCCTTCGAGGCCAGCCCTCCCTCCTCTCTGAGTCCGAGGCTTGGGGGTGGAACCCAGCCTGTTCCAGTTCCTTCTCTTTGCAGCTGTGGTTGGCTTGCCTTCACCCCCAGAACCCCCCAAAGCTCCCCTGCTCCCAGGCCACTCCCAGGCCCCCTCGCTGAGGCTCCTGGCAGGAAGTTCATTTTCACCCTTTCCAGCAGCTCCCAGCGCTTCCGTCATTCACTCAACCTCCGGTCACTCAACCTCCGGTCACTCAACCTCCGGTCACCAGGTGCCTACAGGCACTGCTTAGCCAGCCCGTGCCGGTGCTGGGGGCGAACTGGAGAGGCAGGTGGACATACTGACCCTCCATCCACCCGCCCCCGAACCCCCCCTTCCCGCGGATAACGTTCTGGGCACCTCTCTCCGGGCCCTTCTGTGTGCGTGACTTACGTCTGCACCTTTTAAATATAGAAACAGGATCGCACCGTCCAGTGCCCGGCAGCTCGCTGTTTTCAGCTCTCGCCGTGTCTCGCGGGTCGATCTCTGTCATCACCCGCGGGAAAGCCTGCCCGTCTGGGCACGTGGACCGTTCCGTGGCCCAGATGCTCCAGGAAGTTCACGCAGCCCCGTGCGTAGACGAGGAGTGGTTTCCGGTTCCCCGCCCCGCACGCAGGGCTGCAGGGCCGGGACAGAGCTGCCCGTCGGGGCTTCGTGTCCTCGCCCAAGTGTGTCCTCGGGACGGACCCCTCGCAGCGGAAACGTGAGGCCGAAGGGGGCACGTTTTACATGTTGATGCGTGCGCCACGTTTTACATGTTGATGCGTGCGCCACGTTTTCCATCAGAAAGGCTGTGCCCCACGTTCCGATGACAAGGGTCCTGCACGCCCCGCCCTCGTGGGTTCGCCGGCCCCCAGGGCCCGGTGTTCATATTCTGCCCGGAGATCCCGGTTGTTGCCGTAGGAAGGATGGTCTGATGGGAGCTCCTCTGCTGCCGGAGCAGCGCCTCCGATTGGCGTTCACACGCGCACGTGCGCGAGTGCCCCGCCGCCTGCCCCTCGCCACGGCTTTTCCCTGCCTGACGACCTGCGGGCGGTGAGCGGCACCATGGCTGTTTAATGAGCATCTTTCATGGCCCCCGAGAGAGGATGTCCTCCCGTACGTTTCCGGTTACATCTACTGCTCGTCCTGAAAACGGCCTCGTTTTCCTTTGCGATTTATTTGACTGTTTCTAAGAAATGATAAGTGTCGCACGGGCTGCCTCTGTATACGTGGGCCAGTAACCCTCAGCCTTCACGTGTGTGAATAGAAAGGTTTGGGGGAGAAACGTGTCTCTCTCTCTCTCTCTCTCTCTCTCCTCTCTCTCCCTCTCTTTCTCCCTCTCTCCCTTCGCTCCCAGGCCAAGTGCTCCTGAGGGAGGTCCGGCTCATGTCGGCCCAGCGGGGCCTCTCCCCGCCAGCCTCCTGGGTGGAGACTTGCTCCTGTCCCAAGGGGTACGTGGGCCAGTTCTGTGAAGCCTGTGCCCCGGGATACAAGAGGGAGACACCCCTGGGGGGTCCCTATGCCAACTGCGTCCCCTGCACCTGCAATCAGCATGGCAGCTGTGACCCCGACACCGGTGAGTGTCCCGGCGCCCCATCGGGGCTGCCCCCAGGACAGGGTCGGCCGGGGGCTTGTGTCAGTGCCCTCTGAACCCAGTGCCAATCAAGTGAGTCTTCGGGGTCCTCCACGCCCTGGGCGCCCTGTTAGCCACCACGTCACTGAATCCTGCAAGATTCCCCAGGGGTGCAGGACCGTTCCGGTCCCCTCTACCTGGTGAGGGGCCTAAAGCGCAGAGAGGCCACATGGCCAGTAGGTGGCAGAGCTGCTCCTCCCACAAGTTCACTCCCTGCGGTTCCTCCCCATGGACCGGAGAGGAAAGAGAAGGACCTCCCTGGAGGTCACTGGGCAGGAGGTGCTGGACGGGGCTGGGCCCAGGCCTCTCACACAGGTCGTGGGGGGTCAGCGCCCTGCTGCTGCCCGGGAGCAGGCGGGGTCTCAGAAGGGAAGCCCCTGCTCAGCTTGCCGCAGGCCCCATCGGGAGCTGACAGAGGACAGGCACCTGGGAATCGGCAGACTGGCCAGGAGGACGCACACACAGCATGGGCGGCTCCGCCCGGCTTGTGCCTGTGGCAGGCATCACCAATCGAGCCCAGATGGGGGGCTCATAATCCTACCCTGCAATGCTCCAGGCAGCCCCTACCGAGGAAGCACAGCCCACTCGTGAGATGGGACCAATCGGTCGTCCCTCAGATCCCCTGGCCATGCCACGCCTTCCTGCTCAGCACGTCCTCATGTGCCCAGTGGGCGGGGCCATTGCTGCGCACCCTGGACAGAAGGAGGCGTCATGAGCGTGTGGGTGCGGCGCCGAGGCAGGGACCGGTGGAGAGCAGGGCAGGCGTGACGGTTCTGCTTAGACCTCCCCCCCCCTCCACCACCACCCAGTTCCCTCTTTCCCCTGGGGCAGTCTTGCCAACCAGGCTCCTGACCCAGCCCCTGGCCGGGGCCTCTGTCCCCAGAGTCCCCACTCTGAGCAGACTCAGGTGCTGTGGGCTGGAGAAGGGGGTTGCAGAATCCCCCACCACCAGAAACCTGTGGGCAGGGGGCCACTGAGAACCCAGAGAGACCCCATAAACGGAGCCTCACATCACACCCAGAATTCTGGGTCTGTCCCTGTCCCACCGGACCCTGCCGTTTGGAGGACACGGAGGAAGGGAAGGGGTAACGGAGCGGAGTCGTTAGCGGCGCTGCCTGCTGGTTCGGGTGGAGGTGTGGGCATAGAACACGAGAACGAGAACTAATAATAATTCTGCGCGCCAGGGACTGTGCAGAGCACTCTGGCTGCATTAAATCCCGGGGGGAACCTTGGTGGTCAGAGCCCAGTTGAGGTTGTTGTACCCATTTTGCAGGTGAGGACACTGAGGTGCAGGGTGTGAGGCTGTGTGCCCAGGTTCACACAGTGGGCGTGAACCTGAGGTGGACTCTTCATCCCCGGGCCCTGCTGCCTCCCCCTGGGAAGGCTCCCCCCTGTTCTGCTGGCATGTGCTCTGTGACCCCCACCACCTGGAGCCCGCCCGCTGTCCCTGGAGTTTTCGTGGCTCAGACAGGGCTAAACAGGTGCTTCTCTCGTCCCTCAGGGATCTGCCAGTGCGGCCACCACACCGAGGGCCCGTCCTGTGAGCGCTGCTTGCCAGGTTTCTATGGCAACCCCTTCACGGGCCGAGCCGACGACTGTCAGCCTTGCCCGTGCCCTGGACAGTCGTCCTGCACGACCGTCCCAGAGACCAGGGAGGTGGTGTGTACCCACTGTCCCCCGGGCCAGAGAGGTGAGTGGCTCGTGCCCTGGGTCCTGCCCCTGCCTGGGCTCCAGGAGTGGGGTCCTGGGTGTGGAGTGGGACAGATGAGGGAGGGCCGGCTTAGGGGTGGCAGGCTTGACCTCTGGGGACACGGGGTCCCATGGCACCTTAGTCAGGGCCCGGCTGCTGTGGGTTCCCAGCAGAACTTGGGCCCTTGAGCATATCCGGGTGAGACTGTGAAAATCCCCAGGTCTGGGCCCAGACCCCACAGAGCCTGGCTTAGCGAGGGATGCAGCTCAGGAGTCTGTATTCCTAAGTTCCCTGGCAGATGCGTCAAGGCAGAAAACCTCGGATTATACTTGCAGCTTTTAGCCCTGGATGGTATCTGAGTGGTTAGAGCACCTGCCTGAGAACCATAAGGTCTCAGGTTTGATTCCCAGTCAAAGGCATGTAGCTGGGTTGTGGGTTCAACCCCTGGCCCTGGTCAGGGCCTGTGCGGGAAGCAACCAATCGATGTGTCTCTCTTACATCCAAGTCTCTCTCTCTCTCTCCCCCTCCCTCCCTTCCTCCTTTCCAATCTCTCTGAAAAAAATCAATGGGAAAAAAACATGCTCGGATGAGGATTAACCAAACGAAAAGAACGCTCAGCTTTTAGAAAATGCCAGCCTCCCCCATCCTCATTCCCACGCGGACGCAGCCCGCCCTGCACACCTGCGTTTTCAGACAGCTTTGCTGAGATGGCACTCGCATGCCCTGCGATTCACCCGCTAAAGTGTACAATGCAAGACCTTTTTGGTTTATTCTGTTATTAATTTTTTCAAATCATGGCAAAATGTGTAGCATAAAATTTGCCATGTTAAGCATTTTTTAAAAATATGTTTTTATTTTATTCTAGAGAGAGAGGAAAGGAGAGGGAGAGCGAGTTAGAAACATCAGTGATGAGAGAGAATGATGGATCAGCTGCCTCCTGCACGCCCCCTACTGGGGATCAAGCCCACCACCCGGGCATGTGCCCTGACCGGGATTCGAACCGTGATCTCCTGGTTCATAGGTCGATGCTCAACCACGGAGCGACACCAGCCGGGCTTAAGCATTTTTAAGTGGACAGTTCAGTGGCATTAACCGCTCTCATATTGCTGTCCAACCACCACCACCTTCCTTCTCCAGAACTTCTTTTACTTCCCCTTTTTGTATTTTCATCCTGACCCCCCCCCCCCCCCCCCCCCCCCCCCCCCGGCCACCGGCAGCCCTTCCGGGACCTCACAGCGGCCACCTGTCCTGGGAGCTGTCCTCTCCCAGGTCCCAGCGAATGGCTGGTTACCTGCGGGGCCTCCGCCTTCATCACCCCTCCGGTCTCCTCCTGCCCGTCTTATTTCACATCTATTTCAGAGTCCCGGGGCCAGGCACAGCGTCTCCCCTGACTCCCCTCAGACCCTTCTCTTCCCATTTTTTTTCTTTCTGTCTTAGTATTCCTCCTCTCCCTTTTCAAGGGTGCCTGCCTTAGTCATGTTAACTTGACTTCATCTGAACGATGAGCACTGAGTACACGGGCTCTCTCTCACGGTGACAGTGGCTGTTAATTAAATCATAAAACGAGTGATACGCATTGTAACGATCGAAACCGCCCGTAAACGCGTCAAGAGGAACATAACGTGCAGGCGGCAAGAAGAGCGTGTGCCTGTCGTCCCGCCACCCCCAGGGGACCGAGGGGCTGAGTTCTGTGGGTCCCCAGCCGTCTGTCTCCTGCAGACATACCCAAGAGGGGGACGTGGATGTTCTTTTATGTCCCATCTGTGTCCAGAGTGGACCTCCCAGGTCACAGCCCTCCAAAAGCCTCGGAGGCACCACCTTTTCTGAGACTCCCAGGGACCCCGAGGGCTGGGAGATGGGGCGGCAACCCCAGTTCAAACCCAGGAGGCAGGGCAGGAGTCGGAAAGGAACAGTCCACAGGAAGTTCAGGGCCCTGGGAGGCAGCAGAGGTAAAGGGAGCAGGAACCGCAACGAGGAAGCAGCCACAGCTCAGGTGGCACATGTGGGAGAGGAGGACGAGGAAGAGGGTGGCAGCAACACAGAAGATGGTCACAAGGAAGATGATGCAGAGAGTGACCGGGAAGACAGTGATGAAGATGAAGATGAAGAAGAAGACAATGATCAAGATGACGATGATGCAGACGATGGGTGATGATGACAAAGGTGATGATTGAGATGAAAATGGTGACAGTGAAGTGTCTGATGGTCAAGATGGTGATGAAGATGATGATGATGATGATGATGAAGGGAACAAGATGGTGATGAAGAAGATGATGATGATGATGATGATGATGATGAAGGGGACAAGATGGTGATGAAAATGATGATGATGTGATGAAGGGAACAAGATGGTGATGAAGAAGATGATGATGAAGGGGACACGATGGTGATGATGATGATGATGATGATGTTGATGAAGGGGACAAGATGGTGATGAAGATGATGATGATGTGATGAAGGGGACACGATGGTGACGAAGATGCTGCTAAGGAAGGGACGGTGGTGCTGGTCAGGATGAAGTTCATGGGTGATGATGAAGATACTGATCAAGATGATGGTGGTGGTGGTGGTGGTGGTGAAGCTGATGACCAAGGTGCTGATGAGGGGACGGTGATGACGACATGGGTGATGGGGAATAGGAGATGTCAGCCACTGCTGTTGACCGTTTACCGTGCCAGGCCCTGTGCTAGGAGCTTTGCACAGTGATCTCCCCAAACCTCTCGAGAGTCCTGCTCCACTTTGCAGATGGGGACCCCGAGTTCAGAGACGCACAGTGACTTGCCCAAGACCGCAGAGCCAGCTGACGGCTGGGCGAGGCCCCGCCCCAGGCCAGCTGACCCTGGAGCCCATGCTCTGCCCACAAAGAGACAAGGGCGCTTGCTTCGGCTCATGCCCACCCTCACCCCGGTAGACCCGGCAGGCTGGCCTTCCGCGTGCCTGCTCCTCCACACGGGCCTTTTCCTCCCCCAGGACGGCGCTGTGAGACCTGCGACGATGGCTTCTTTGGGGACCCGCTGGGCCTCTCTGGGGACCCCCAGCCCTGTCGGCGGTGCCAGTGCAGCGGGAACGTGGACCCCAACGCCGTGGGCAACTGCGACCCCCTGTCCGGCCACTGCCTGCGTTGCCTGTTCAACACGACAGGTGCTCGCTGCGAGCGCTGTCAGGAAGGCTTCTACGGCAGCGCGCTGGCCCCGCGGCCCGAGGACAAGTGTGTGTGTGAGTTCCCACCGCCTGGCCAGCCGCGCTCCCGAGGCTGTGCGGCTTCGGCCGGTCCTCGCCTTCTCTGTTGCTTGTCCAGAAAGTGACAGGGTCTGCTCTTCTCCACGCTCTCCCTTGGGATCTGACCGGCTCTGCCCTGCGATTTTCCTCCTGCCTTGGTCGTTGGCGCTCAGCTCACTCTCCACAGGGAGCGCAGGGGACTGTCCCGATGGCCTCGGCACCTGTCACATTCCCCCCCTCCCCCCCGGGCCCCAGGCAGACTGTCATGCTTCCTTCCCTCCCCACCTCCTGGTTAGCACGCAGCCCGGTGCCCCCGCTCAGAGGGCCGAGGAGCTCACCCCCCGGGGAAGGCTCCAGAGCGCTGAGGGAGTTGCTCAGCATTTGCCCCAGACTTGCTCTGGGCCCTTTCTCCAAGGGGCACGTGTCCGCTCTCTGCTGGCCTCTTGTTCTTTGGGGCCCAGGAGACCTGGGTGGAGAGTCCCAAACAGTGCGTCCAGGGGTGTGTCTGCCTGTGACCCGTGACTGAGCCTCTGGCCTTCTCTCCAGCCTGCGGGCTCACAGGGCCTCGGGGCTGCCCCTCCAGGGGTACATAGCAAATGGGCCGAGAGGGGGGCCTGGCCCTGGAGCCTCCTGTCCCAGCGCCGTGGGAGTCTGGGCTGGCGGAGCCTTCTCCACGGGCTGCCCATCGTCCCTGCAGCTCCTGGACCCCGGAGCCTGGGCAGATGCTCTCCATGGTTTCCCGACTCCCTCTCCTGCTCCCACCCCCAGCCTGCAGCTGCCACCCCGGGGGCTCAGTCAGTGCGCGGAGACCCTGCGACCCGGTGAGCGGCCAGTGCGCCTGCCTGCCTCACGTGACCGGACGGGACTGCGGCCGCTGCAGCCCAGGCTTCTACGACCTCCAGCCCGGGAGGGGCTGCCGGAGGTGGGTGGGGTGAGGCTGTGGGTGCACTGCCCCTGGGGTCCCCCCGCAGTGGAAGGCAGCACCAGGGGGCCTCCAGAGAGGGGCCTGGCTTGGAATGTGCGTCCCAGGCCCATTGCCAGGCACACGGTGTCCTACCCTGAAGGGGGACACAGGGACAGTCCCTTGGGGGTGAGACTCACGGCCCTGCCAGCCCAGGAGGCAGGCCCAGAGCAGCCCTCAGGGATGTCCAGGTGGGCAGGGGGCCGGCTTGGCGTCCGATTCCCTCCTCAGTGGCGCTGTCGCTCGGTGACTCTTTGGCCACAGCAGCACCTTGGGCAGAGCCTTCGGGGCGCAGGGGGCCCCGGGGAAATGCCGGTGAAGCAAACAGACTTCTGCTTTGCGTGACTTCTCAGAGCCTTTGCTCTGCTGAGCGCGTCCTGACTTTCCGTAGGGGCATGGTCTCCAAGAGGCCTGTGTCCCCACAGCCACTGTGTGTGGGGGGACAGCTTCCCAGGGCGCGGCTCAGGGGAAGCTGTTGGACATGGACCCACATGGGGATGGGACCTCGTGGGCAGAGGCCGAGGTCTGCAGGCCCCTCCCCAGTGGCAGCCGTGGCAGCCGGGCTGGGAGTGGCCCAGAGCTCACTCACACCCGGCCCTTCCCGGTCACAGCTGTACGTGCCACCCGCTGGGCTCCCTGGAGAACCAGTGCCACCCCGAGACTGGGCAGTGCCCCTGCCGCCCAGGCGTGGAGGGCCAGGCCTGCGACAGATGCCAGCTGGGTTTCTTCGGCTTCTCCATCAAGGGCTGCCGGGGTAAGGAAGCCGGGTCCTTCCTGGCTACCTGGGGGGTGTGGCCTGGGGTTTCTGGGCAAAGGGCCCAGGGGAAGGTGGCTGTGCAGCAGGAGAGAGAGGTCAGACCCAGGCGGGTCTCCGAGCCGATGCGCAGACGCGCTGTGCGCGAGCAGAGGTGCCGAGGGGCCGGGAATCGAGTCCCAGACGCCGCTGCTCATTCCTGTGGACCGGCTGTGCGGCTCCTCTCCGGGCCTCGGCTTCCTCGCTGTGCAGTTAGAGTGCGTGGCAGTTCCTCAGGTGCGGGAACTCGGAAACAAGCCAGCATCTCAGTCATCACCTCTGACCTCTGACCCGGTCTCTGGGGAAGGACCCAGGAGTGTGCTGGAGCTGCACAGCGGGGTCTGGAGCAGCCAGGTGTAAGGCTGCAGGGGCTGGGGCTCCGGTGTAGGTGGCTCTCAGGGCGCTCAGCGCCATCTGCCTGTCCCCCCCTCCCTCACCCCCACCCCCGCCCCCCCGCAGCCTGCAGGTGCTCCCCGCTGGGCTCTGCCTCGCCCCAATGCCACGAGAACAGCACGTGCGTGTGCAGGCCCGGCTTCGTGGGCTACAAGTGTGACCGCTGCCAGGACAACTTCTTCCTCACGGCCGACAGGGCGCGATGCCAGGAGTGCCCGTCCTGCTACGCCCTGGTGAAGGCGGAGGTGAGCCCGCCCCGCCCGGGCCCGCCCACCTCCTGTTCGTCCCAGCCAGCACCAGCTCCGGGCTGGGCACTGAACTGCCCGCTCATCCACAGTTCTCAGGGTTTCCAGGGCCACCAGCTGCCTCCTCCCCGTGCCCACCCAGCCCCCTGGCCCATGCCAACCTGGGCCAGCCCCCACCTCTGCCCTTCCCCTGCTCCTCAGTGCACAGCAGCTCCTGACCCATTTTCTTGCCGACCACCCAGGTCTCACACTTTCTCAAGTTCAACGGGAATGAGGCCACAGACGGCCCTTGGTGGGACGGGTCAGGAGGGTGATGCCCATGCTGGGCACAAGGGGAATTTCCAGCAGGGCGGCGGTGTGGTGCGGGGGTCGGGAGCATGAGCTCGGGGCCCTCCCAGCCCTATCCGTTGTCCCGTGCCCAGGCAGCTGGCAGTCCTGCTTCAGTGTCTCTCTCCTCCAACACGGAGCGGGTTCAGGCCTGCGACCCCTCACCTGAAACCAGGGAGGCCAGCTTTTGGGAGATGGTACCATAGGCAGAAAAGATGACCTGAGCCGAGTATTAGGTACCACCCCCGGCGCCTGGGCCAGCCCCTCACCAAACCCAGTGACGCACCCGCAGGAAAACGGCCGAATGTGCACCGAGGGGGCATTACGCCCACAGGCGCCTCCTTCAGCACCGTTTTGCTTCCAAATGAGTTCACGGTTATTGAACCCGATTTTGCCATCAAATCAGAACTGGGAGGCCTTACGGTTTTTCAGAGCCGTTTGGACTGTGGAGTGGAGGAGGGGCTGGGGCCCTGCCACCCCTGCCCCTTAGGGTGGTTACAGGGTGAACGTGAGCCGGTGTGTGGCCGCCAGTCGCCCCAGCTGGCTCCCAGCGAGTGCTCTGTGAATGCATACGGTCCGGATGATTTAAAGAGCGGTGCTGGGAGACGCTGCTTAGCATCCTCGCGCTGCCAGCAACTTCCCAGGCGCCCCTGCTCTGTGCCAAGTCCTGGGCATACCGCAGGCCAGGCAGGAAGTCTCCTGGGCTCCCCTTCCCAGCCCCCCTCCTTCGGCAGGACAGAGGCGTGGTAGGCTGAATGCCTGCAGGTGCTGTGGGTGGGGGGAGGGAAGGGGAAGCTCAGAGCATGGGGTGGGCAGGGCTGGTTCTCAGAGGTCTAGTGTATCCTTAGCTATGAGGCCCAGGGACCCTCAGGGAGGGCATCCCGGGCACAAGTCGGGGAGAGGGGGGCGGTGTCCAGGCAGTGTCTCCTTCCTGTCCCCTCCAGGCTGCCAAGCTGAAGGCCAGGCTGACCCTGATGGAGGGGTGGCTGCAGGGGTCTGACTGTGGAAGGCCCTGGGAGCCAATGGACTTCCTGCAGGGAGAGGCCCCTCGGGGCGACAGCTACCGGGGCCACCACCTGCTGCAAGGTATAATGGGAGGCCGGGAGGCAAGGGGAGCGCTGGCTGGGCAGACATCCCCTTTACTTTGAGGGTCCCAGCTCAGCCCCAGGAGAACCCACTTGCTGGGAGAGCCTGCCTGACATCCCTGCCACGGGGATTCCGCCCACGACACAGTCCTGCCTCCCCATGGACCTCTCCTCCAAGGTCCCTTGCCCAGTTGTAACTTCATTAGTATCAGCCTCTGCTGTAGCATCGGTCCAGCCCCCATGCCCCACCCAGATGGTCGCTCAGCGAGACTGTTAAGTCTGGGTTCGTTCTCTAATGCTCTCCCTCAACCAGTAAGCACAAGGCGCTGTCCCAGGTGCTGAACAGGTATCTCCCTGGCGTAGATATGAAAAAAAGACTTACGAACGCCAGGTGGAGTTTGGCCTGACACACTGGAATTTTGGGAGCACTGCAGGCCAATTGATGATTTTGTGAAATGTCATGTTGGTAAATACCCATACTCCTTTAGCAACCAGACATAGGGGAGCTGAGCACCGTTAGTCAAACTAATGATCAGAACAGGGAGCTGCGTGCTGCCCATGCTGAGCCCCGCTGCCACGTGCCCTGCTGGCTCGAGGCGCTTTTACCGCTGCCCCAGGTTGGGGAATTTCTTGTGGCCCTAGAAGGTCTGGGTCCTGCCAGTTCCCTGTCTGCGGCTGACTTCCTGTGTGGGGGACCTCGGGTGCCTGGGCCTCAGCCTTTGCATCTGTAAAATGGGGAGGCTCTTCCTTGGGAGCTGACTGGTGGTGCTCAGGGCTGGGGCTAGCAGTAAGCTGTGCCCAGGAAGAGTAGAGGGCACAGATGGGGTCCCCCGAGGGTGGGGGCTTCAGTGTGAAATCTCGATCGCTCTGTGACCCCCTGGATTGCGGGCTTTCTGCAGGGTTCCGGGACACCTTCCTGGTGCAGGTGACAGGCCTCGAGGGTGCCGTGAAGGCTGCCCGGGAGCGGCTGCAGGCGCTGAGCAGGAGTGCCCGCTGTGCCCAGGCCGGAGCCGACAAGACCTGCATCCAGCTGGCAGACCTGGAAGTGGCACTGGAGTCCTCGGAGGAGGAGATCCTGCATGCAGCCACCGTCCTCGCATCTCTGGTACGCCAGGGAGCGCCCTCCCCACACTGCGCCTGGGCTCAGCGCCTGGTGACCCTGGGCATGCCTCCCTTCCCTTTGGGGAGGCTCGGTTTTTTTCCTCTTCGGCCAAATGGGAGGCACGGAGAGCCTCCTCCGCGGGTCCAGTGAGATAACGTGCCGGCAGCGAGGCATAGCCAGGCAGACAGTGAGTGCCCGCGGGTGGTAGGTGTCATGACGCACTTCCACGTTCGAGGGCTCTGCTCCCCGGATGCTGGCTTCGAGCAGCATTTCTGAAGGAACTGGTGCTGCCCGGTGCTGCCCGGTAACGCAGCCAGGCGTGGCCCTGGCCCTGCAGGGATGGGCCATCAGTTCGGTTCCTCTTTTCCCTACAGGTGGCTCCTCAGGAAGTCCCCGGCCAGCCCACCAACTGGAGCCACCTGGCCACAGAGGCCCGTGTCCTCGCCAGGAGGTGAGCCCCCGGCGCTGGGGACTTGGTGAGGTCCTGCCCACGCTTTATGAGGGAGCCCAGCCCCCCTTCTTCTAAGGGTGCCAGGGCCAGGGCCAGCCCCACAGGTGTCCCCACTAGGAGGTGGAGTCAGACAAGGACCAGAGCTGCCTGGTGGGGGGAAATGTCACCCCCGTGGGAAGGATCGGTGTGAGCCCCTCCACGATGCCAGGGATGGGGTGAAAGGTACCTTGGACGACCGAAGGCACCCGAGCATCCGCTGTCTTTTTTAAATAACAGCTTTATTCCGATACAGTGTGTGCACCCCAACACTCACCCGTGTGAAGTGCACCGTCCGGTGGTTCTGAGTGTATTCACGGAGTTGCACAATCACCCCCACAATCATTTAAAACGTTTCATCACCCCGAAACACACCTGTGCCCTCGCAGTCACTCCCCATTTCTCGCCAACCTCCCCAGCCCCTGGCAACCACCAACCTACTTCCTGTCTCTATAGATTTCCCTGTTCTACACATTTCCCCTGAGGGGGGTCACACCACCCATGGCCTTTGGCTTATGGTTTCTTCCAGTTCGCAGAATGCTTTCAAGGATCGCCCAGGTGTAGCATGCCCAGTACTTCATTCCTTTCCACAACCAAGTAATGCTATCGTGTGGCTATGACACATTTCCTTTGCCAGTCGTCCATCGACGGACATTGGGGCTGTGTCATCCACTGCCTTTGAGAAGCAGCTTAAGGTCCTAAAAACCCAGAATCTGCCGCAGTCTTCCCCTCTGGCTGTACTCTAGGGACCTTAGACCCATTTCACAGATGAGGAAACAGATTCAGAGACGTGAAGCAACTTGCTTAAGGACACACAGCTTGCAAGCGAGAGAGTCGGGATTCAAACCCAGGCTCTCTTGACCACCCTCTTCTATGCTGCCTTCATTAGGGTGACCATGTAACTTACTGTCCAAGATGAGATTTTATGGGTGACGCAGGGTGCTATTCCTCATTCTTCCAGGACAACCGGTATAAACGCTATGTAACAGGGACAGGGGTGTGCCTCCCCTGCCCGTCAGTCTTTGTCACGTGTCCGGCAGAGAGGGCGCTGTGCTCTGGGATGGCAGGAGGCCCAGGCCGTGGGGGCTGTGGGTTGGGGCCCAGGCCGCTTCCTTGTGAGCCCGGGGCCATGGTTGCTGGGTATTTTCATGCAGCCACAAGGACACAGCTGCCAAGATCACGGCCACTGCACAGAGGGCTCTGCGTGCCTCCAACGCCAGTTACACGCTTCTCTGGAGGCTGGTGGAGGGCAGCGTGGCTCTGGAGGCTCAGCGGGAGCTGGAGGACAGGTGAGCCCTCCCAGGAGTGGGTGGGGGCTTGGTTTGCCTCCTGGAATCGATGGGGCCTGGCCAGAGGCGGTTGGTTCCGGACCTGGCTTCCTTTCCCTGACAGGCTATGGGGCGGGTCAGGATATGTGGGGTCTTGGGCCCGATGGCTGGTGTCACAGAGACCCAGGCATGCGTGGGGGTGCAGCTCAGCCTCTGGAGAGAAGGACAACAACTTGAACGAGGAGGATCCCCCTCTCGCCTGCAGTAACCCCAGCCCCACCCCGTGTCCCCGAGACAGCTCTTTCTCCGCCACCAGCTCCCGGCTTGGCCTCTACTTCCCTGCCGGGTGGCCTCTTTATATCTCTCTTGGTCAAAGGGTCCATGGAGACCCACCAAGATCTGCCCGAGCCCCAAGGGGACTTCCTAGATGGGAGAATCTGATTGGTCCAGCTCAGATCAGGTAGCCAGCGCTGAGCCAATCAGCATGGCTGGGGTGACCCACTCCTGTGGGGGCTCTGGCTCTCTGAGAAGGGGTGAGGGATGGGAGGGAGTCAGGTGGGGGTATCCACCCTAACAGTGCCCATGGTGGGGGGAGCAGGGTGGGGTGGGTATGGACAGCTAGACAGGACAGGAGAGCTGTTCTAGTTGGTTGATTATAGCAGCTCAGGGCTAAAAGGCCACAGAGCGGTCATGCAGCCCAGAGGTCTCCATGTCCAAGGTCACCCAAGGGCACAGCTGAGCCAAGACCCAGCCTGGGCCGCTGCCCCTTTCCCAGCACCAGGCGTTTTCCTCTGTGTGATGCCTCCCGAGGAGCCAAACATTTGCAAAACGTATGGTTCTCAAGTGGACACCCAGTGTGAGCCCTTCAGAAAAGCGCGATTGAACTGAGTGAATGAAGAAACAAGAATGTGGTCCTTCTACTGCCGGTTCCATTCATTCGGAATCGGCAGAGCGGCGGCCAGTTTCTGAGGCCAGCTGCTGGTACCCACCCACAGAGGGAGGGGAAGCGAGGAGAGGCCTCCGGACATCCAGGGCTGGGGGAGGGGCACGGGACAGTGATGGGGAAGGGAGGTCCCGCGCCCTGTTCCTCAGGCCATCTTGACTCTGTCTCTTCTCAGGTACCAGGAGGTCCAGGTGGCCCAGAAGGCTCTGGACACAGCTGTGGCCGAGGCGCTGCCCGAAGCGGAGAGGGTGCTGGCCGCCGTGCAGCAAGTCGGCGCAGACGCAACCCCGCACCTGACCTCGCTGGCCGCCCCTGCAGCACTGGTCAGAGTTCTGCATGGGGTGGGGCAGGGGAGAGCGCGGCCGCTGGGAGACCAGCGGGGCCCGGGGAGAGGCAGATCCGGGGCTTATTTTTAACCGTCGTTAAAAAACAAGATAGTCCTCCTGCAGGCTTGGCAGAGCGCCCACCTGGCAGGAGAGAGCTCGGCCCATCGAGGCTGCTGATGACCATAATAATATCAAGGCGGGCTCTTCCCCATCACCGCGCCTTAGCCACGGCACCAGGCAGACTTGGGATCGATCCCAGCTCCGCCGCTCCCGCCGTGACCTTGGCCTGGCCCGTCTCTCCCTGGGCCTCAGTTACTTGTCTGTCGGGTGGAGCTCACCCAGGGGGTCATCCGAGGGCTGCATGTCCACGGGGTGTCAGGGGGCTTGGTCAGTAACGCACAGGTGACCCTCAGTGGGTGTCGGCCTCGTCCCCTCTGTGCCTGACACCCCACATGTCTCACCTCTGGATAAATTAGCTCCATTGCATCTTCTCAGTAACCCCGCCATCCCTGAACTCAGGGACTGAACTTTGAAAAAAAAGCTGAGCTTATAGACATGCATTTGGGGCGAACCAGGGCAAGATGGACCGGCCCCAGCTGCTTACGGGGTCTTTGCTTCTCCTCGCGTGTGAAGGGGGATGCGGGGAGAGATGCCTGTGGAGAGAGACGCAGCTAGCGACGCGTCTGGCCCTCTGCGCTGGTTCCTCGGTGCTGCTGAGGCTGTTAGATTCCCAGATGCTCCTCTAGACCCAGGAAGTCCCCAGTGGCAAGTGCACCAGCCCCAGGTCCCAGCTGAGTTCTGTGGACCTGGGGGAGGAGCCGCAGGTCAGGGAGGTTAGCTGGCTTGCCCGAGGCTGCGAATCCGGCCTCCAGAGACAGGGCTGACCCTCCCCTCGCCCCCCTGCTCCCCTGGGTCCCTGCCCCTGCTCCCGCCCTCCCTGCCCCTGGTGCCTCTCACCCAGGAGAGGGTCTGCCCCGAGGCCCTTCCTGCCTGGTCCTGCCTGAGCCTCCATCTCCCTGCAGCCTCAGAATTCCCGGACCCGGGACCTGAGCCGGAAGGTGCAGGCCCTGGAGAGGACGGTCACATCCAGGGAGCGCGTGATCACGGAGGCTGCCCGGGCCCTCCAGGCGACCGCCCGCACCGCGCTGCACAAGGCGGAGCCCCTCACGCAGGTGGGCGTGTCCTTTGGGGCAGGCACCTGGGGGAGGTCGGGGCGGCCGAGGGGTGTTCTGGGAGCTGGGTTGCAGGGGAGGGAGGGGCAAAAAACAGAGTCGTTCTTTCCATCCCTCCAGGGCCTCCCCCAAAACTCCAGAGAACTCACAGCCAGCCAGGGCAGGAGACGGGGCGGACAGACAGACAGGGCAGGATGGACAGACTCACGGCAGCACCCAGGGCCACGCCCACCACCCTTATTCAGCATTAGTGACAGCTGGGATGGGTTCTCTTCATTGGTTCTTTCCTTCACCAGTTCACCTGCCCAATATTTCTAGAGCAATATATTGCTAAGCCACACAGCCCAGAAAGGGGACAGTTAAATGAGGGAATTCATCCATCAAATCCATATTCTTTTTTTGTTTGTTTTAAATATATTTTTTATTGATTTCAGAGAGGAAGGGAGAGGGAGAGAGATAGAAACATCTATGATGAGAGAGAATCATGGGTCAGCTGCCTCCTGCACGCCACCCACTGGGGATCCAGCCGGCAGCCCGGGCATGTGCCCTGACCGGGAATTGAACCCTGACCTCCTGATTCATAGGTCGACACTCACCCACTGAGCCACGCCGGCCGGGCCAAACCCATATTCTATATCTGGTCTTGTTTAGTGGCGGGGGGAGGACACTGATTTCTGTGGCGAAAGGTGTATGACACGCAGATCTGCTCCGGGAGGCACAGCGGCATTCGGAAAAGAAACCGCTTGTCCTTCCTGCGCTTTGCCGACACGTTTGTTTGCCTTCAGGCTTTCCAGGGCAGGTACCTTCTTGGGAGAGAGATTCCAGGGCTAACGTCTGTGTAATGAAACAGACCAGGTATTCTTGGTAAACGTCATAACTGTCAGAGTTTAGGTGATGTTTTGGGACCTAGTCTAGTGGGGTTTGGTGCCCAGCTGACCCGACTCCAGGCAGCGCCCCTGCACGCCACCTGCCAGCCTCTCTCTTCCCTTTGCAGCTGCAGCACGAGGCCAGAGCCGCCCTCACCCGGGCTTCCTCGTCCGTCCAGGCGGCCACAGTGACCGTCATGGGGGCGAGGACCCTGCTGGCTGACCTGGAAGGTACGCACGCCTTGCTGAGCCCTAGTCTCATGGCCGCACACATGCCCGTGACAGCCACCTGAACGGGCGTGGCTGCAGGGGACAGGAGTCCCAGTCACGTGGGCATAAACCCAGCAGACAACGGCCTCTGTCAGGACCTCTCCCGGGGCTGTTTGTCTCTCCCCATCTCACATGTTACTCACCAGGGACTCGCCCACGTGGCCATCCATCACCAGACCACCTGCAGAGCCTCCGAACCAGGCGGGGAGAGAATCTGACGCCTCCGGTCCTGGTCTGGTCCACTCTGGCCAGGGCTCCCGTTCCCAGGGACACATGTGACTGCTGTGGTCCAATGTGGAGTTGGGGCTGTGGGGAGGGACACAGGTCTTTAGCAGGGGTGTGGGTGGATGCCAGTCCAGGTCTCTCTTTGAGCTTTAGGAAAGGGAGGCTAAGCGCTCCCGTTTTACAGATGGATAGACTGAGGGGAGCGAAGGGCTTCTATCCCTGCAGCAGAGCTGAGCTGAATGGAAACCAGCCAGTATTACAGCGCTTCACCTCCGTGTCCCCCTGCATCGTGGGCTGCTGTGATGGCCTCCTTGCTCCGCCCCCTCACCCTTTATTTGTGAGCTGGATAAGGCAGGAACATACTCCGGGCCCCTGATGCCTCTTCGGGTCTGAGGCCAGAAGTCAGGCCTCTGCCATCATCTTGGTTCCTCGGCCTCCCTCCCCAGCCCCGCCCTCTGCCCATAACCGGTGGGCCCAGACCCTCTGGGCGGAGGGTGAACTGGGCAGAGCCTCCTGTTCTCTGGGCTCCTGTGTACGCCGAAGTCCCATGGGTCAGGAGGCTTCCCTTGGGAAAGGCATGGCCGTGTGTGCCTGTCTCGGATTCGTGTTTAGGAGAATGTACATTGGATGGTACATAATGATGGATGTTGGGATTTCAGAGCATTATAAGGGTGTTGCAACCCCCTCACCAGACAGGAGACTCACCTACCCTTAGCTAGGCTTGCCTCTGGTGATGGTGTGTCCCTGCCTCACAAGGCGTCACCTTCTCATTGTTGGGTGGTTCTGAGAGTAAGAAGGTTCTGGCAGGCACTAAATGGAAATGCGCCTCCCTGCACTGCGCCATCATCCCCCTCCCCTCGCCCCCCCGGGGACGCACTCAGACCTCTCACCCCAGCTTCTCTCCCCCACTCCCACCCCTTTTCAGAGACGCCCTCTCTTATCACCAGTTGGCTGGGCTCAGCTGGCATTCCGGCTGAAAGGGAACTTTGCCGAATGAAACGGGGAGCCGCCTTCCCCAGGGGGTGCTCAGGGCCCCTCGCCCACACCGTGCTCCTCCGAGAGAGGGTTTGTGTTCAAACAGGTTTCGGAAGTGCCCTGTGCCACAGCCCCCTCGGAGGCCTCACGGGGCACACCTGAGCCTCTCAAAGGCTCTGAGAAGTCCTGCCATGGAGAAACCTGCTCCACGTTATTTTATCCTCCCTGACATTTCTCCCTGACATTTATGAGCAGGTCACACACATCGCATGCATCTCTGCCTTCACTCGTGTTGTCTGAGGGTCCGGGCTGGTCAGGCACCTACAGGCTCTCACGCCTCCTGACAGCCGCGGCCGGGTTCGCAGGAACGAAGCTGCAGTTTCCTGGGCCCCAGGACCAGGCTGTGCTGAGGCGGAAGGCGGGCATCGTCCGGGGCAGGCTTCTGGCGGATGCGAAAAGGAAGACCAAGCAGGCGGAGAGGATGCTGGGAAACGCGGCGTCTGTCTCCTCCAGTGCCCAGGAAAAGGGCGAGGAAGCCGAGCTGTTGGCCAGGAACAGTGCCAAGGTCAGGGACGCCGATGTGAGGACGAGGGTGTCCCCGTGGGAGAGCCGCCCCTGCAGGCCCGCCCCGTCCCTGGATGCAACGCTGCACATACCACTCGTCCTAAGGGCTCAGGGGGTCCCGGCTCTGAGCTCCGGAGCGTCACATGGGTGATTCCTCAGGAAATAGCTGTCGCTGCTGTCCCAGGGCAGCCGAGGACCGGAGGCCCAGCTGGGTCTGTAATTTAAATCACATGACCGGGACTCCCACAGGTCTGTGTGGCCTTATTCCCTGCACCCCCAGGCTGGTCCTTTATCACTGGGCCCCAGTTCTGGCTGGCTCTGTTACACCTGTTGGTGTGATCCCCATAGTTGTCTGACCTCTAAAAGGATGGACTCTCCTCACCCTCTTGCCACCCTGTCACCCACCCCATAGCTCGCCAAAGCCCTGCTGAAGGAGGGGGAGAAGGCGCGGGGCCGTGCCAGCCGGCTCTCCAGCCAGGCGCGGGCAACGCTCCGACAGGCCTCCCAGCAGGTGCTGGCCTCGGGCGCACGGAGGCAGGAGCTGGAGGAGACTGAGCAGGTATGTGTGCCCAGCCTTCACCTGTCCCCCTGGCCCAGAGCCAGCGGGAGCCCTCGAGCGCTTCCGCCTTCCTCCTCCTGCAGGTGGGCGCTGGGCTGAGCGCGATGGAGCGGCAGATCCGGGAATCACGCACCTCCCTGGAGAAGGACGTCAAGGCCTTGTCACAGCTGCTTGCCAGGCTGGGTAAGGAGGGCCCCGGGGCCCCTCTAGGATCTTCCTGTGAGCTCTGCGAGGATAGGCTGCTCCGGCTGTTGTCCTTGTCACTCATTCATTCACTCACTCATTCATTCATGTTGGCACGATGCTTGACCTGGGGATGCAGGAGTGAACAGCACCACCTGGACCCTGCCCCTGCCCCTGCCCCTGCCCCTGCCTCTGCCCTGCCCCTGGCCCTGGGTGTCTCCGATATGCAGGGAGAATGGAGGCTATAACCCAACTCTGCTTCTCCTCAGAGGCCAGGCTCCTCAGACTTCCCTGAGGACAGTGGCCTCTCCAGGTCTTTGCTGAGAGCAGGACCTGCCCGGCAGCAGAGCTCAGCCCCTCTGCCTCTCCCTCCCCCTGGCCCAGTGCCTGCGCTGCCCGCCCTTCCACAAAGCCCTCCTGCCCAGGAAACTCGAGGCACAGGGAGCCGGGGCCAGTGGGACCCTGAGGGATGCCATTCAGGCCTTACCTCCTCGTCACCTGGCTGAGCCCTGTCCTCCTGGTGACTGTCACCCATAATGACAAGGGCCAAGTGGGTCAGGCAGCCTGCGGGCTCCATGCCACCGTCACCACCCAGTTCAAATGTGAGCACCTGGCCCCACCCCTCGTTTTAGTCTTGGGGAGGCTCCAGGAACGAGAGCTAACCCGTGCAGGGCCAGGCTAGACGCCCGCTGCCGGCCGCCCAGGTCTGTAGCCCCGCCTGGCCCTGCATCCCCCCGCACCAGCACGAGGTCTCTGTAAGTGGGCGGACATGGCGGGTTGGAGCCAGCAGGGATCATGGGACCTCACACACACTACTGCTTTATGGGTGAGGAGACAGGCTCAGGATTCACCCAAGGCCCTCTTTCTAAACCATAGTAATAATAACAACAACAAAAATTCACAGTTGCCCACCTGTCTGGGAACGTTCCAGAGTCTGCACATGAGCTTGGTGGGGTCCCCAGACTGGGCTGTCACCACAGTGCCCTCTCAGGCCCTCGCCTTCCTGGTGGGTTGTGGGCGGTCAGAATCCCGGAAGGCTGGGGCTGGGCAGGGTCTCTGCGGTGGGGCCACGCAGGCTCCTGGGCTGCCGGGAGCTGGCCCGCGCTGAGGCTCTCTGCCCCTCCGCAGAGTCGCTGGACACCCATCGAGCCCCGGCCCGGGCCCTGAATGAGACCCAGAAGGCCCTGGAGCGCCTGAAGCTGCGGCTGGGCCCGCCCGGGGCCCTGCAGGGGAAGCTGAGGCTGTTGGAGCAGGAGTCTGAGCAGCAGGAGCTGCAGATCCAGAGCTTCGAGAGCGACCTCGCCGAGGTCCGAGCCGACAAGCAGAACTTGGAGGCCATTCTACAGAGTCTGCCCGAGAGCTGCGCCAGCTGGCAGTGAGCGCTCCGGGCCAGGGCACGCACCACACCCGCAGGGGTGCCCAGAGCCTGCTGCTGCCACCCTCCCCGAGGGAACACCTCCCAGTCCATGCCGCAGCACTGCTCCAGCAGAGTCAGGGTGCATTCCGGTTCCCCCTGGCGTGTACACTCCCCCCATGCACACATAAACACGCACACCTCAGTGTCAATAACACGGACATATGTGCACATGTACATGTGTGGACACATGCCTGTGTGTGGTGCACACGTGTGCACAAGTCCATCTGTGCACATACACGTATTACGGTCAATCCACAGCTGCGTATTAAGCGCCACTGTGTGTGCACACCCTGTGGATGCTGGGAGCTGTGTCATGTTAAGGACGCTGTGGCTTTAACATGCCGCTCTCGCTCCAGGTGGGTACCTGGGAGGCCGAGATCTGAGGTGGGTTCAGCAAGAGCCAGAGCCCCAGTCCCAGAGTTACCCTCTGTCCCACTGCAGCCCTCCACCCCCCACCCCTACACACACACACACACACACACACACACACACACACACACAGCTCTGCACAACCAAGGGACAGGCAGGCCAAGACACACGGGATCCTAGGGGGGGGTCTCAGCAGTGGAGCCTGAGGCCGGGACTCCTGAGGCCATGGTGCAGCCTGCTGGGCCTGTGGGGGAGGGAGGACAGCCCTGCGGGGATCATTTGCTTCATGGGACACTTCGTTCTCAGGATCCACGAGCCCCCCTCAGCCTGTGGCCTGCCCAAAGAGCTGGGCCTCAAGGGCCAGAGGGGGCCTGGGTCAGGGGGCTCGGCTCAGGTAGCAGGGAGCTCCCCTTTGTGACCTCACTGACCCCAGATGGCCTTTGACTGATTGACACTTCCCGAACCGGCCCTGTGACTCTGTGGCCCCACCTGCCAGGAGGGAGGCCTGCTGGGTGTGGAGGCCTGCTGGGTGTGGAGGCCCTGCTGGGTGTGGAGGCCTGGCCGCCTTTCCAGTCTGTCCTGCTGGGGAATCCCCCTGTGGCCAGGCCCCTGCCCGCCTGTCCAGGACTCCCTGGCATTTCCTCCTGGCCCTCCTCCCCTTTCCCCGGGCCCTCTTCCAACAGATGGCAGGGCCTTGGCACCGGGTGCCCGCGGGGGGCCCAGGCCCCTCCCACAGCTCTTCCTGCCTCCAGCAGGGGGACAGGCAGCAGCACTTCAATTCTGTTTAACGTGGAAATAAAGGACCTCTTATTAGCCGGTGGTGCTGGCTGTGGGTACACACACACACACACACACACACACACACACACACACATGTGTGTGGCACTCCCAGCGCCCAGGGAGTGGCAGGAAGAATGTGCATGGATCCGGCCCGGCCCACACACAGCAGGAAGGTGGCAAAAGCGGAGCCCACTGGCTTGGCCAGGGTCTCACCACTGGGGGGATTTTGCTGGGACCACAGGCATCTGCCCTCTCCCCTCTGCTCCAGGGGGCTTATCAGGCAAAGTTGAGGGGCTGGGAGTTTGAAGGGTGGGGTACAGAGAGCCCTCAGCGGACCTCTGGTCCCGTCTAAAGACACCAAGGCAGGAAATGAGCTCCAAACCAAATGTCCAGCAGCAGAGAGGCTAGCGAGGGGGAGGGCCTCGGGGCAGGTCCCGGGGGCGGGGGGGGGGGTGGGGAATAGAGGGTAACTTGCCAGGCAGGAGGGTGGGCAGCAGCCCAGGGTTGGCAAGGTGAGGGCTTGGCCGCTCCCGGTCCCTCCGGAAACAGGTCGCATGGGCAGGACTCTGCAGCGCTCAGGGCTCCTGGCCAACGGCCTGCGCGGAGCTGGTTTAAGCAGAAAGGAGGAGTTCAAGTTCGAAGGACATGGGAGGGTCCCCTGGAATCCTGGGGGGAAAGAGCTGCCAAGCCTGGAGGCTGGCCTCCCGGCTGCTGGGCTGCTGACGGAGGCGTCCCTCTCCCTGGTCTCTGCCTCCGCTCGCGCCTCTTTGCTTCGCCTCTTCTCTCTGCAGAGCAGCTTCTTTGCTTGGCCTGCACTTGGTGGCAGAAGATGCCCACCGCTCCCGCCATCTCCACAGCACCCAGCTTACAGAGACCAGGTCAAATCCCTGGCAGAAACCAGCTGGAAACTTCCTGCTCCCACCGTCCTAGGAAAGGCCGACCCAGCTCGGCCAGGTCCCCCTCCCCCTGCTCAGACCAAGGGTCTCTGTATCCATCCAGGGCCGTGTAGTGAGGGCTGGGCCGTGCCAGCTCCAAACCTGCTGAGGGGGCGGGGGGGAGGGCATTCAGAGAAGAGGTGTGCTCCTCCACAGAGAACCTGCAAACCACCGAGGCTGGGCGGGGTGGGGGCCTGGGGGCGTGGTGGGCATCAGTGACCTGGCAGTGACTGGGTAGATTTGGGAGGGAGACCAAAACAGGAAGCTGTTGCCCTATAGTGAGTTTGATGATTGGCATCTGGTAGTAGGTGGTGCCAATGAGATGGGGGTTCTTTGAAGACCTCTGGGACAGGGTCTGATGCCCCCAGGCCCCTCTCCCCCCCTCTGCCCCCCGCCCTGCCACCGGCTTCTCTGCTGACAGCCTTCTGGTGCCTGCTGTTGGCATTAAACCTTTACCTGCCAAGCCCAGTCCCAGCATCCCCGACGGGTGGAGAACAGGCCTCCTCTCCATTCCACAGTGATGTTGCTGGGCCTGGTAGCTCGTGACTCACGCGGTCCGGTCATGCTTGCTGTGGTAGACACACGCTGGCCCCAGAGGTGGGGCTGCCCTTGGTGGAATGGGGCAGCTGTTGAACATCTGGCTAGCAGTGCAGCCCAGCAGCTGAGCAGTGGGAGGTGGGGTGGCCCCCGCCCTGCAGAAGGTCTGACCCAGGGCCACCCAGCCCACCTGAGCCCGGCCCGGGGAGCGAGTTCCCGGGGCTTTGCTCTAAGTGGCCTACAGGTGGAACATCTCCCCTCAACCAAGGGTGGGGACTCCCAAGCCTGCGTCCCTCCCAGCTCTGCTACCTGCTTAAACCCCGAAGGTCATGTTGTCACAGCCCCTGCTGCTGAGAGCGGCTGCTTCCTCCATTCTGCAGCCAGGAAACTGGCTCAGACACGTCAAGTGCCTCGTCCAAGGTCACACGGTTTGGCCAGATCCAAACCCTAGGGGGTGAATGAGGAAGGAGAATTCCTGGAACCAAGCCCCCGGGACATGCTCTGAGCATGTGTGTGTGGGGCGGGGAGGGACATCACTGGTGACCAGGTGTGCTGTTCGCCCAGGGCAGTCCCCGTCGATGCCTGTGACGCCAGGTGCCTGTGACACCAGCGTCATTGTTGGGAGTACCACCTCTCATTCTCCGAAATGACCCGATTTGGACAGGAAACCCCAGGGTCACCCTGTCACTCCTGCGTTCCTGCACGGTCTCTACCCCGAGTGCCACCCTTCCCGGAGCTCGAGGCTCGGGTACCGTCCACGTGGACTTGCGCCGCAGACTTCCACTTCCTGGCTCTGCTCTTCTGTAGAACGGGAGTGTGAGTCCCATTTCAGAGAGTTCTTAGAGTCAGTGACGGACATAGATCCGGCATCGATCCTGTGCACAGTGAGCGCTCAAGAAAGTCGGTTGTATTAACAAAACACAAACTCATTCTAATTTAAAAAAAAAACACACACATTTTTATTGATTTCAGATAGGAAGGGAGAGGGAGAGAGAGAAACATCAGTGATGAGACGGAATCATCCATCAGCTGCCTCCTGCACACCCCACACTGGGGATGGAGCCAGCAACCCGGTGCTGTGCCTCACGGGGGAGTGGAGCCAGGACCTCCTGGTCCGTAAGTCGATGCTCAACCACTGAGCCACACCAGCCGGGCTTGTTCTAATTGATTTAGTGTCGCTGACGTCCCAACGGCACTTTGTCATTATGCATCTCCTCTCACCCCCGACACAACTAAACGGTTTTATAGTTTTCTTTCAAGAGTGAAAAGTGAGGACGGGGGCGCACACCTCCCTTCTCAAAGTGCGCGTGGGGCGCACGGGGCGGTAGTAACGGAACGGCCCGGTGGGTGGCGCACGCCCTCCCCGCCGCCGCTCCCGCATCGGCTCCCAGCAGCTCCTCCAAGTGTGCGAACCGAGACCGCCCCCGTTTACTTTACGGGGCACCCGCGGCCGGAGCGGGAAAGGGACTCGCGAAGGTCCCGGGAAGAGCGGGGAGGGCGGTGCCCACGGGCGGCCCCGCGCGTGCACGTTCCGCGGCCTCCGGCGGAGGGGCGGGCGGCGGGCCGGGCGTCCCGCATAATAGCCGCTTTGATGCCGGCGGCCGGGCGGCGGGCGGGGAGGGAGGCGGGCCGGAGGGGAGGCCGGGAGAGGTGTGTCCGGCCGCCCGCGCCTTCCCTCCGCCCCTCGGTGCCGCCGCCACACGCCGCGGGAGCTCGAACCGGGCGCCAGTCCTTCCTGCTCGTCCCTCGCCGCGGCCGCGAAGCCCCGAGCCGGCGGGAGCCCCGCGTTCACCATGTCGGTCGCGCCCAGCAACAGGTTTCAAGGTAGGCGCCGCTCCCCCGCGCCCCTCCCCGCCCGGCGCGCCGTCCCGGGTCTCCCGGCCGCGCACGCTGTGCCCCCGCCCGCCCGCCCGCCCGCCACCTGTGCGCCCCGGCGGGCCGCGGGCTGCAGCGCGCGGGAAGTGGGCCCGGGGCCCCCCGCTTCCCGGCCGCTCTTTGTCTCCTCCAGGGGGGAAGGCGTTCGGCATGCTCAAAGCCCGGCAGGAGCGGCGGCTGGCCGAGATCAACCGGGTAAGTGCGAGCCGCCGCCTTCCTTCCCCGCCCCGCCCCGCCGCGAGGGCAGCTTGCGGGGCGCCGGAGCCGCGCGCCGCTGGTCCCCCAAAGCTTCCAGCGCCCCGCGGGGCCCACCTCCATCTGCGAGGCTGTGCCCTCCTTCCTCTTCCCCCCGTGCCGGGCTCCCCCCAATTTCCTCCCTCCTCCCCTGCCCCTGTGCCTCCAGGTAGCTTCCCCCTCACCCCCTCCACTCCGCTCTGGACCTGGCGTCTCGGGTTGCAAGTTGTTACTCTTAGACTGGGAGGCAGGGCCGGGCTGGGAGCCACGATACCAGGCACCCCCCGCCCCCCAAGCCCACCTGGGACCCGCCGCAGGAATGTCTGCTTACACGGCCCAGAGAGGCTCAGAGAGGCTAGGCGGCTGCCCAGGAAGTGGGGGTCAGGCTGGCGTTAGCGTCCCGGGCTCCAGACTGGCAGGCCAGTGCCCTCTCCACCATAGAAAATGCTGGTCTCCTACCTGCCTCACGCCCACCCTCGCGACTCTTTCCCATCCCACGTGTAGGGAAGGCTCCCCTAGAGCCTCCATGCCTTCCTGGCCGGTCCTGGTGGGTTTCTATAAAGAAAACCATCCCGCGCTGCCAGGCCCACGGTGGGAGCCCCAGAGACGTCTGTGTAGTGAGCGGTAGATTCTGGAAGATAAGGAAAAGTGTCAGAGCCTGCCGGGATTGGCCAGAGCAGAGGACGCAGCCAGCTCTGGGTCCCCACCGAGGAGTGGGCCTGGGGTCAGCAAGGGGAGCCTGGGGTCAGGGCTTGGTCCAGAACCCGCCCGAGGGGAGACCTCCGAGGATGGTGCTAGAATGATTCCCTGGGGAAGGCGTCTTCCAAGTTCCTTCCTAACTGGCTGTGGAGGCATCCCCCCTGCTGGCTTCCTCGGGGGGGGGGGGGGGGGGCTGAGCACCCAGGGTCCCAGCCCAGCTCTGAGTCCCAAAGTGGGAAGCTGGTGGGGTCAGCAGGGTCCTGGGGAGGCTGTGGGGCGGGGTCAGGCACTGCATGGTTGCAGTGTTTCAGTGGGGTGTGGGGGGGCTTGCAGTCTGGACTCCCTCTTTGGTTTTCTTGGATCGTCTAGAACTAGGCAGTCTGTCTGATTTCATCCCCCTGGCTATAGGAATTTCGGGGAGGACTCTGGGGACCCCAGGGTCCCTCACTGCCATCCCTACCCTGCCTGTTGCTGTCATCGTGAGCACAGCCGGAAGGGAGCCTGGATGTCTGGCTGGGATCTCGGGGGTCTAGGCTGTTGGGCCCCCTCCCAGGTCAGTCTGCAGCACGCAGGTCTTGGCCGCGCCTGCCCTCTGGACAGGCGCCTGGAACCCTGACCTCATACAGCCCCCTGGGCCGGGCGGGTTCCAAGCTGGCCGAGTCCACCCACAGCCGGCAGGACCTTGAGCCAGAGACAGCTGGGGATGGGGAGAGGTGACTGCAGTTGGACAAGCCGGAGGAGCTGGGAGTGTGGGACTTCCGTGCCAGCCCCGCCCGCGGAGGGGGCAGGCTGTGGGGAGGCTACAGGGTTGTTTTGGGAGGGCGACTGGGTTGGCTCGGAAAGGGGGGCTGGACTGGGCAGCGCTGGACTGGAGAGGGTGAGCAGGGAGCTGTGTCTACCCCGCTTGGGATCCCGATGCCCAGAAAGGGCAAGCATAAGGCCAACGCCACACAGAAGCCAGAGGCACAGCGTGCGGTCTAGCACCCTTTCGCTGCCCAGATGCTCCTCTGAAGCCACTGTGTGAGCCAGGCCGCTGGGCGTGGGCTCTGGGCCCCTGGAGGAAGGAGGCTCCGGGACCAAACCCGAAACTTGAGCTGCTTCCCACCGCAGAGGGTGGAGGTGGCCCCGCCAAGGCTTAGAGTCGTGAGGGGAGGGGAGGAGAGGGGAAGGGTGTTGTTGGCTCTCTGACCTTGAACCAGGCATCTGAGATAATGGTAGTCAGGGTTGTTGTGATTTTTCAGCGATGTAATCTATGTAAAGCACATAAGGAGAGCTGGCTGCTGTCACGATTGTTATCGTTGGTTTGTTTAGGGCTTAAAGGCGCAGGGAGTGGAAACCAAGGCTGAGATCTGCCCCGGCCCCTGCTGGCCGCACAGCCTTGGTCTGGACCTTGGTCTGGAAGAGCCTTGGTCTTCCCCGCCTGAAATGGGAGCCGTGGTCCCTGCCCTGCTCCGGGTCCCAACAAGCAGTGGGGGTGAGCGGATGAAGCTCTGCAGACTCGGAGGGAGTCACTCTGAGGGTCTGGGTCCGTTTCACCCATGGCCATGGCCATAGTGGAGGCTCCCTGGAGTGGACAGGTTCTAGAGGGAACCATGTGGGCAGCCACTGGCCTTCCTTTGGGGTTCAGCTTCACTGCCCCCCTGGAGTGGAGGAGGGGGGGCGCTGGACTGAGCTGCTGCCCAGCAACATCGAGGAAGTCGGAAGCTGTGAAGGACAGGGCTTCGTGCCCACTGCGTGAGCTTGGGCACCTCTGTGGCTGCTGCTGGGGCAGAGCCTAGCGGGCTGGCAGCTCTGGGGGCATCTAGGATCAACATCCCAGTTCCTCTGGGGGCTTTTCCCCCCCACTCCTCAGGGTGGGCCAGCTTCCGGAGGGCGGCAGGGCAGCTGGGTCTTAGCTGTTGTTATCAGGGATTCAGGAGTGGAAATAGACTTGGGTGGGCCCGGACGTCCTGGCCGAGCTGGATGGAAATGTACTCTTTGGGTTTCACTGTAGCTTTTGCTATCGTTTTCTGAGCACTTGGCGTGTGCCAGGCGTGCTTGGGGCATCATCTCGTGGATGGCTTACCCTGACCCTGTGAGTGTGGATTCCCATGTGATAGAAAACAAGGCTCGGAGGAGGTTGAGGCCGTTGCCTGGGTTTAAACAGCCGCACTTGCACCCAGCCTGCTCTCAGTCTCCAAGCTGGATTGGGTGTCCCCTGTGGACGCCCGCCCCCACCTCTGTGCCGCGTGTGTGTGTGTGTGTGTGTGTGTGTGTGTGTGTATGCATTCTCTGCACTGTGGAGCAGGCAGGCCAGGCGCACACCTCCTACTCCCCCCACATAGCTGACATTCTCCGAGCCCTGATGGCATGGCAGGTGACCCCAGACCAGCAGGCCCAACCTTATATGGCAACAGAACACATTCTCTCCAGCTTTGCACAGGGACAGAGAGCAGTGGTGGGGCTGGTGGGTGCCCTTATCCTTGGGACCTCGGAGGGGCATGGGGGGGGGGGGGGAGCCTGCAGGCCATGGGGGTAGGGATGCTGCAGCTTGAGCCGGCCAGAGGCCAGCATCTTTAACCAAACAGGAGGTGGGCCTGGCGCTGACCTGCATCATCTCACTGACTCCTGTCAAAGGAACGTTGGATTACAAACATGTGCCATGAGAACGTGTAAACATCGCCACGGGACACGGCTTAACCGGGCTGCCCATTTTAGAGATGAGGAAACAGAGGCTGTCAGGTGAAGTCACCTGCCCGAGGCCCTCCAGCCAGGAAGTGAGAGTCGGGAATCTGACTTCAGACGCCGCCCATGGCCTGGCCCGGCCCGTCCACCAGGTGGCCATGGCCTCGCTGTGACACAGGCCTCTCTGGCTTACCTGGATAAAGATCTCTGGCTCCTGTCCCGCCTCCCAGCCCTCCCGGGTCGAATGAAGGGCACTCAGCGTTCCCTGTAGCATTTACGTGCCTCGTGGCTATTTCAGGACCCACGTGCCATCTGTGCTGGGAAGAGCTGGGCACGACAGGCTGTGTATCTCTGCCCAGAGGGGTATCGGTCCCCAGCTCCTCCCGAGCAGCGGGGCACCTCTGAGACCTGACCCAGGCACTACGCAGGTGTGTCTTTTCCTGTGTCCTGGCAGTGCCACTGTGTCCCTGCCCAGGTGAGTGTGCCCAGCTGACATCACTGGGCAACCGTCTCTCTTGCTCTTCCTTAATATATTATAAAGGAGGTGCTGATAAGCGGCCACGTGAGCCTCCGAGGATTCAGTGTCCCCACAGGTCCAGCCAGTCACGACCTCGGTGTGGCCATGTCACAGGAAGCGGGAGATGGAATTTCTGCAGGGTCTGCGGTATTGGTGTAGCCGGTGGGGTGTTTTTCTTCAGCCGCCCCATCTGTTGGCGAGGACACGGCGTCCGGATGAGGCCCCGGAGCCGCTGTGGGGAATGTGAGCCCGCTGTCCTTGCGGGTGCATGTTACAGGCTCCGTCTACGTGCCAGGCACCAGGCTGGGCATTTGTGGCCTGGTCCTGGCCCTTTAAGAACCTGAGCGCTGCGTCAGAGGCCTGACAGCCTGGTATGGTACCACCTGGCCTGGGGGTTTGCGCCCAGGGTTTCAGCCACCAGCCCCTTGGATGGCCTCCAAGATGGTGATAGCTGCCCGTCCCAAAATTCTGCTACAGCTCATACATAAAGAGGTACCTGGAGGGCCAGGAGCAAGCATCCGGGAGCAGGTGCTAGAGGTACCGGCGCAGAAAGAGCGTGCAGTCTGGGGGAGTCGGGCAGGTGGCAGGGTCCGGGCGGCCAGCCTCTGCTGGTGTTGGAAGCAGCCCCTCCCCGGCAGGAGCGCTGGGATGGGACTCCTGTGGGCGGGGAGAGTCTGATGTGTCAGGGGTTAGGGAGGACCAAGGCGAGCAGCAGTGGCAGGTGCGGCTGCGGGCACTGTCCCCGAGGCCTGAGATGGGCGCGCTCTGCCCCGTGTGGATGGACTGTCACTGCTGGCTCAGCCAGGCGTCCAGAGTAGAGCTCGCCCTTGCAGAGGGATGGCCGTCCCCGGACTCACCGGCGGGACTTGGTGGCACAGCGTGGGACAGGGAGTTGTGGCCGGGTCCCCTCGCTGCCCTTGCCCAGCTCACCGTTCTCTCTCTGGGGCAGTGGTCGGCAAACTCAGTCAACAGAGCAAATATCAACAGTACAACGATTGAAATCTCTTTTGAGAGCCAAATTTTTTAAACTTGAACTTCTTCTAACGCCACTTCTTCAAAACAGACTCGCCCAGACCATGTGTCCCTGGATCGGGTGAGGCCTCGTGAACCTAGGCCCGGGTGAGCCCAAGTGGCCCTGGGTCTGGGAGAGGCCAAGCGTCCCTGGGTCCGGGTGAGACCATGTGTCCCTGGATCCGGGTGAGGCCTCGTGCACCTAGGCCCGGGTGAGCCCAAGTGGCCCTGGGTCTGGGAGAGGCCAAGCGTCCCTGGGTCCGGGTGAGACCATGTGTCCCTGGATCCGGGTGAGGCCTCGAGCACCTAGGCCCGGGTGAGGCCACGTGCCCCTGGGTCTGGAAAAGACCAAGCGCCCCTGGGTCCAGGTGAGACCATGTGTCCCTGGATCCGGGTGAGGCCTCGTACACCTAGGCCCGGGTGAGCCCAAGTGGCCCTGGGTCTGGGAGAGGCCAAGCGTCCCTGGGTCCGGGTGAGACCATGCGTCCCTGGATCCGGATGAGGCCTCGTGCACCTGGGCCCGGGTGAGCCCAAGTGGCCCTGGGTCTGGGAGAGGCCAAGCGTCCCTGGGTCCGGGTGAGACCATGTGTCCCTGGATCCGGGTGAGGCCTCGTGCACCTAGGTCCGGGTGAGCCCAAGTGGCCCTGGGTCTGGGAGAGGCCAAGCGTCCCTGGGTCCGGGTGAGACCATGCGTCCCTGGATCCGGGTGAGGCCTCGTGCACCTAGGCCCGGGTGAGCCCAAGTGGCCCTGGGTCTAGGAGAGGCCAAGCGTCCCTGTGTCCGGGTGAGACCATGTGTCCCTGGATCCGGGTGAGGCCTCGTGCACCTAGGCCCGGGTGAGCCCAAGTGGCCCTGGGTCTGGGAGAGGCCAAGCGTCCCTGGGTCCGGGTGAGACCATGTGTCCCTGGATCCAGATGAGGCCTCGTGCACCTAGGCCCGGGTGAGCCCAAGTGGCCCTGGGTCTGGGAGAGGCCAAGCGTCCCTGGGTCCGGGTGCGACCATGTGTCCCTGGATCCAGATGAGGCCTCGTGCACTTAGGTCCGGGTGAGCCCAAGTGGCCCTGGGTCTGGGAGAGGCCAAGCGTCCCTGGGTCCGGGTGCGACCATGTGTCCCTGGATCCAGATGAGGCCTCGTGCACCTAGGTCCGGGTGAGCCCAAGTGGCCCTGGGTCTGGGAGAGGCCAAGCGTCCCTGTGTCCGGGTGAGACCATGTGTCCCTGGATCCGGGTGAGGCCTCGTGCACCTAGGCCTGGGTGAGCCCAAGTGGCCCTGGGTCTGGGAGAGGCCAAGCGTCCCTGGGTCCGGGTGCGACCATGTGTCCCTGGATCCTGATGAGGCCTCGTGCACCTAGGTCCGGGTGAGCCCAAGTGGCCCTGGGTCTGGGAGAGGCCAAGTGTCCCTGGGTCCGGGTGCGACCATGTGTCCCTGGATCCAGATGAGGCCTCGTGCACCTAGGCCCGGGTGAGCCCAAGTGGCCCTGGGTCTGGGAGAGGCCAAACATCCCTGGGTCCAGGTGAGACCATGTGTCCCTGGATCGGGTGAGGCCTCGTGCACCTAGGCCCGGGTGAGCCCAAGTGGCCCTGGGTCTGGGAGAGGCCAAGTGTCCCTGGGTCCGGGTGAAGCCAGAGCCTGGGTCCGGGTGAGGCCGTGTGCCCCTGGATCCATCCGGGTGAGGCTGGGTCCCAGGCCCGGGTGAGACCACGCGCCCCTTGGGTATGGGTGAGGCCACGTGCCCCTTAGTCCGGGTGACGCCGTGCCCCTGGGTTCGGCCGAGACCAAACCAGAGGGAGTCGGACCTCCGTTACCGCCATTTGTCCACCATCCAGAGCTGGGGGGTCAGTGCTGACATGTACACATAAGGAACTACTGGACATTGAAATTGAGTCTCAAAAGAACTGTTGGTCCAGGGGGAAGCTCGCTACAGACTGATTCATTTGCCTGTCAGCATAACTATTATTGCTCGTCTCACATTCAGTGCTTATTAGTATATATCTAGTGACATATGATCTCGCTCATCTAGGGGAAATGATGAACAACATAGACTGAGGAACAAGAACAGAACCAGAAGCAAGGAGGCATCGATCGGACTATCGGGCCTCAGAGGGAGGATAGGGGAGGGTAGGGGGAGGGTGGGGGGAGGGGGAGAGTTCAACCAAAGGACCTGTATGCATGCATATAAGCCTATCCAACGGTTAAGTTCAACAGGGGATTGGGGCATGCGTGGGGAGAGGGGTGGGATGGGAATGGGGGGATGAGGACAAATATGTGACACCTTAATCAATAAAGAAATTAAAAAAAAAAAAAAAAAAAAAACAAAAAAAAAAAACAGACTCGCCCAGGCCGTGATATTTTGTGGAAGAGCCACACTCAAGGGGCCAAAGAGCCGCAGTTTGCCGACCACGGCTCTAGGTGATCCAAACGCAGAATGATAATTGCTATCCCTTAGGAAGGGTCTGTGTAGTTAGCTCACTTCATCCAACCCAATGAGGAGACGCTGTTATTATGACCCCATTTCACAGATGAGGAAACCGAGGCCCAGAGTGGTAAAGCAAGTTGCCCAGGGCTACAGAGCTCGTAAGTGCTGGGTCTGGGATTTGAACCCCGGCACCCGGATTCAACGTCCCTCCCTGCCCCGTTGCCCCCCACATCCTGCACTCGGAGTTTATGTGAGGCTTCCGACCACGTGGCTTTAGGCGAGACCTTTCCCATCTGAGGCCTCAGTTTCCCCAGATACTGAACAAAGAGGACCAGCTGGCTGCTCCACGTTCTGTGGCCGGGTGGATGTTTTAGTAGCTCTGTCACCATCCGGGGCCTTGCCTGTGGACACCCCGGCTTGGGGAGTGACTGCTCAGCTCACGGCTTCCTGTTTCCGACCCCAGGCTCCTGCCCGCTTGCTTTTCCTGGCTCTTTGCCAGGGACTGCCCAGGCCACCAGGCCTCTGAGCCTGCCCCTCTGCATAGCAACGGTCACTCTCGGAGCCCCTCACACCTGGAGCCTGACAGCAGTTCCTGCAGCTGGAAAAGTGTGTCACTGGGGACAGTGGGCTGGAGTGGGAGGGGGTGGGGGTAGCGTAAACACCCCCCCCCCCATACCCTGGAGGGTTCCGGGTGGGCCCTGGCTCTGGAATAACCTCCTTCTGCAGCTGCCCGGGAGGAAATAGCTCCTGGTGTTGACTGTCTTTGCTCAGAAACCTGTGGGCAGGGCAGGGAGGGAGCTGGGTGGTGAAGGGAGATAGCCCTTGGACTGTTGAAATGTCGTCATCTGGAGCAGGTTGAGCCACCTCCCTGGCCTCAGTTGTCCCATCTGTCAAGTGGGGAGGCCCCGGGAGGGGAAAGGGACATCGTGAGCAGCCTCCGTCGGGGAAGGAGGCGTGCTTCCGGTCTTTTTGCTGGGCCACGTGGTCTGGGTGATGAGCCGGGCTGTCAGCGGAGCGTGCAGATAGAAATGAACGTTCGAGGAAGGCAGGCACCAGCTCGCACTGGTTCAGCGCTTACAGGCGCCAGGCGCTGTGGTGAGGAATTTCCTTACATACCGTCATCCTCAGAACAAGCCCGTGAGATGTTTGCATCCTCCCTACAGAGGGGGAAACTGAGGCACGGGCCAGCGAGGACTTTCCACACAGCTGCTAAGTGCTTCACACCCAGGCGTGGTGGCTCCAGCGTGCCCTCTTTGGGTTCCGGCTTCTGCTTTTCTTCCGAAGGGGGCTGACCTCTCTGTCTCCTCTGCCTGGGGACCCAGAGTCGGGGCAGCCAGGGGGCCTGGAGTCTGCACAGATAGGACGCCTGCCCCCTGGGCATGGCTGGGCCCGGAGGATGGGCAGGGATGTGGGGGGCCGGCCACCTGAAGGGGAGGAAGCCGTGGGCTGTGGATAAGCAGGAACCGAGACTCCGAAGCTTGGAGGTGGGGTGGGAGCTGGCAGCCCAGCCCGTGGCTCCTGCCGCCCGCCTTCCCCGGCCCCTGCCAAAGGCGAGTCCACACAGCTGCCCAAGCCCAGGGCCAGCGAGGGCTGCCCACCCAGCCACCAGTGGGTCAGTTGCTTTTCCCACCCCTGGTCACTCTGTGGCTCAAGCATTTGTCACTTTTGGCTCTAAGAAAAAAATGTGATTCTAATCTCTGAGTCACCCGTCCCCCGCTACGCCCTCCCCCCACCCCATCTCTGTCACACATGTGCATGCGCTTTTGCAAAGCTGCCTTACCGTTTCAGGGGGTGGAGTGGAAAAAGTCATTCTGGCTAAATGGCAGGCTTCTCCATTCATTCAACAGATGTGTATTAAGGGCCTACTACGTGCTGGGTGCTAAGTACCTGGGGGGCGCAAGGCAACGAACAGGTGCTTCTAGAACTTGTGGCCGCAGGCCGGCCTCCTCCCAGCATCCTCCGACACCCACTTCCTCAGGTCACTCACCTTCCCAGCTCTGTAGGCGGAGCCCACGCGCCTCCTCTATGGACTGTAAGCCCAGCTCGGCCACTTGCTGGCTGTGCTGCTTTGAGCTCGTTACTTACCCTCTCTGAGTCTCGATTCGGTCACTCATCCTGCAGATATTTATTGAGCACCTACTATGCGGAACCTACCTTCTCACAGCGGGAGACGGACGATGGACAATACCTTTAATAAGCAATTACATGTGTTAGGAGGGGATTCGTCCCATGGGATAGAGGGAGATGCTCCGGAAGTGGAGGCGGCTGGAAGTGGAGGCAGGGGCTGCAGTGGGGTGGACGGGGTCGGCCTCATTCAGAAGGTGACAGTTGAGCAAAGGCTTGAAGGAGGCGAGGGAGAGAGCCGTGTAGAAATGTGGAGTTGCCCGGCAAGTGTGGCTCAATGGTTGATTCCTGGTCAGGGCACATGTCCGGGTTGTGGGCTTGATCCCCAGTAGGGGGCGTGCAGGAGGCAGCCAATCAATGATTCTCTCTCATCAGTGATGTTTTTCTCTTCTCTCACTCCCTCTCTCTTCCTCTCTGAAATAATAAAAATATATTAAGAAAAAAAAAAAGAGCCCTGACCGGTTTGGCTCAGTGGATAGAGCGTCGGCCTGCGGACTGAAAGGTCTCGGGTTCGATTCCGGTCAGGGGCATGTGCCTTGGTTGTGGGCACATCCCCAGTGGGAGGTGTGCAGGAGGCAGCTGAACGATGTTTCTCTCTCATCGATGTTTCTAACTCTCTCTCCCTCTTCCTTCCTCTCTGAAATAATAAAAATATATTAAGAAAAAAAACACGTGGAGATGAGAGGTGCAGGCAGGGGGCCCAGTAGCGAAGTCCCAGTGGGAGCTAGCCGGCCGGGTCGATCCAGCCAAGGGCAGTGGTTTTCACACGCCGCGGTGCGCACCGCACTCTTGTCCTTGCTCTCGCTCGCTGCCTGGTTGTTCCATGCTCATCGCTGTGATTTGCCTCCAACACCCGAGCCCATGCCCCACGCCTTGAGCCCCGTCTGCCTGGATTCCGAGAGGTGGTCAGGACACATGCCTAACGGCTCCGGCCGGGGCAGGGTTTCTGGTCGACCAGGACGTGGGAGCTGGGAGAGCCCCAGGTGCCGGCCTTGCCTGTGCCCCCCGCCGCCCGAAGGTGTCCCTGTTCCTTACCCCAAAGGCTGGGAGCCACTCCCATTCGGCCCTCTGCGGGACAGGTTTGGGGTCTGTGACCCCGGGAGGTGCCTGGTTTGCTCGGGGTCACAGACAAGAGTTCATTGTCCTACTTTGGGTCCCGGTGGAAAGAGCTCTGAGAGGCAGCCAAGGGGAAGGGAAGTCCTGGCCCGGCCAGCGGGGTAGGGCAGCCGGAGAAGGTTCCAGCTCCAGCTGAGTGGAGGCGGGGTTAGGGCGAGGCCCCGGGCCGCCCTCCACCAGGCTGCTGGGGACACAGGTCCTGGCATCTGCTAGGCCCAGGTGCCAACCCACCTGCGTTTCCTCAGCTGCTCGGACTTCAGACATATTCTTCGAGCTCTGTGGTCCTGTTCTTTCCTGTAAAACCGGTGTGATAGGGACCTAATGGCCCTCGTGTTGGCAGGCGGGTTTCTCCTTCTCTGTCAGAGGGGGCCGGGTTCACATGCAGACACGGGCCCTGGAACGGGTCAGGTTCCTCATCACTGATGCCATGTCCAATCGGCTCAGTGATGAGGGAAGTGCGGTCCAGAGAAGAGAGGGCATTTGCCGAGTCCGGTGCCGGGTGGGTACACCCTCTGCCTCCCCGCCTGCACGCCGGTTCTAGGGCGGCTTGAAGATGAGCAACGACGCCCTGTGCTGGCGGAGCAGGGGCTTACGAATGGGTAGCTTTTGTTTTAAAGCCAGATGGATGCCTGCCATCTGCCCGTCTTTGAGGGTCGAGGTCAAGGATATAGACTTCGAATGAGATGGAGCAGAAGTGAAGCTCCGGCTGTGTGAGCCTCACTTTTCTCATCTGCAAAATGGGAAACTGTTGGGCCCACTGGCGGGTCCAGAGAGAGCATGCGGGTAACTGCTTCACTCTGGGGGCTCTTGTTGGTGGCCCTGACCCTCCCTGTCCGGTTCTGAGAGGACTCATTGGAATCTCTCCCAGCACCGGAGGGGAAGGAGGGCCTGTTTGACAGGTGCGGGCACGGAGGAGAGCAGGAAGTGACCTCCCAAGCAACGCAGTCACTCTCTGGCTGGAGCAGAGACGGATAACGCGGCGGCCGCTCTGTATGGAGCACTCGCTGTGTGCCGGGAGTCATGCATGCACTCCCCTCGGATCCTCATACAAACTCCGAAGTAGCTGTGATGACAGTACCCGCTCGGAGAGAAAGCACTGGAAAACCTAGAGGGATTAGTGTGCTAGGGTCACATACCTAAGAAGTTCATGCTGGAACCAGGCGGCTTGTCTTTGGGCTCCTTGCTCCCGGGACCCCGGAGCGGGGTGCCCTGGGGGAGGCAGGTCCGTGCACCGGTCATTCCGTTTGATTGAAGGTGTTTCATCTTCTGGAGCAGACCCTCCAGGCCCCGCCCCAGCTTCTGAGCCCACGGGCTGGACTCGCACCGCCTGTCTGACCTGGCGGGAGAGGAGGCCGGGGCACTGGGCCTCCTGCAGGCGAGTCCTGCCTGCTGCCCCCTGGCTCAGCTCTGTCCTCTCGCCTCTAGGAGTTTCTCTGTGACCAGAAATACAGCGATGAAGAGGACCTGCCAGAAAAGCTCTCAGCCTTCAAAGGTGAGCGCGGCTGGCTGCCCCACCCCCCAAGCCCCCACACGTAGGATTCCTTACCCCCAAAGGGCCAGGCTGCACCCGTTTCATCCAGAATGCCCCTATTCCTGGTGGGCTGCAGAACACGGTGCCCAGTGAGAGGGGGCAGGCCCCTCCACGGCCTCCAAGCCCCCCGGGCCCCTTCACCCCTCTCCTGTAGGCCTCAGTCTGCCCCTGCCCCTCTCCCCACAGCTGGCCCGCGGGCTCAGGTTGGCTCCTGCCACCGCTGCCCAGGCCCTGCTCGCTCCGGGGCCCCAGCACACAATCAGGTCTTTGTAGCAGCCCTGGCCTCTCCCCCTCCAGCTCTCCCCTCCAGCGGGGAGCGTCGGGAGCCCCTGCGGAGAATGGACGTTTGTGTCTGCGCAGTGGGCCAGGGGGCAGAGTTTCTGCCCGTTGAATCCCAGCAGCACGGGATGAAAAGAAAACAGGCCTGGGAGCCCGCGCGCACGCGGGGAGGGGGCGCATAAAGGTCCCTCTGTTCCGCCGGCGCTTGGTTCCCGGCCAGCGGCTCAGAAAGGCGAGGAGCCCTGCACAGAGGAGCGGGCGGGCCCACCTTTCCTGCGGGGCGTGCACGCGGGGCGCCCTGGAGGACCACGCGAGCATCCTCGAGGCCGCATCCCCCCAAAGCCGGGGCACTGCGGGCTGCCTCCCTGCTCCCAGGCAGAGAACTGCCCAGTGTCCTCAGATTCCTACCCCGTGGTTGTCCGGGGCAGGACCATGGCTGAGCACGTGCAGTTGACCTGGGGGTTGTGGGCGCCCTGAACCATCCCTGGCAGCCAGGAGGGAGGGGTGCCATCTTTAACTTACAGAGAAAGTCACCCGGAGAGGGGGGGTCATGTGCCTGGGCTCACACAGCTCGCCCTGGGCAGAGTTGGGGCTTGAACCTACATATTTCTCACTCCCAAACCCCTGCTCTTAACCATTACGCGATGGTGCTTCTTACACTAAGAATATAAAAGAACTAGAACCCTGCCCTGTCACCCTCCCCTGCCAGTCATCCACAGGAGAGCCTGGCGAGGGAGGAGCAGCCCTCCCTCCCTCTAGTCACCCGTGGGTCACTCTTCAAAGGTGGCCCTGGGAAAAGGGACAGGTCTCTGCGTAGTAGGTGCTTGGTGTGGGGGGGTTGGGGGTAGGGTGGTGCCCAGTTAGAAAGGCTGGGAGCCCTGAGGCCTGAGGAGGAGCCCTGTGACCACCCAGGAGGGACATTCCAGGCCGAGGGTGGCAAGCCCAGTGGGAGCAGGTGGGGACGGGCCAGGCCCAGCAGGCCAGTGGGTGGAGCGGAGGGGACGGAGGGCGAGGCGGCTGAGAGGCGGGAGCACAGATGCTGCTGAAGGGCCCTGGGGGGACCTGGCTCTTTCGCTGGCTGCTCCGCGCAGAGGCGACCGGAGGGCCCTGCTCTCCTGGGCCGGGTGCCTGCCCGCGGCCACAGGGCTTGTGTGCACACACGGCCCCTGACAGAAGATGCCGAGGTGCTCACGTCACTCTCTCTTGCTACTGGGGTTCCCCGGACCCCTGCTTCAGGACGTTTGGTCCAGTCTGTAGGTGAGCGTGGTGGGGAGGGCAGGCCACGGGCATTCCTCCGCGAAGAGCGTTGGCTTCTCGGTGTCGCCCACGACCGAAAGGTTCCGGACCACAGGGGCTCCTTACCGGCGGTGCCCACACCTGGCTGCCCGTGAGAACCTCCGAGGCACCCCACAAGCACGCAGTTTCCGCTCCCACCCCGCCCTTCCCCGCCCCATCAGCCTCTCCGGGGTCAGAATCTAGCGTAGTCACTGTAGCCAATTGAACGCAGCCAGCGTCACCGGTGGGACCTGGAGGGAAACAGCTGTCCCGCGTGGGAGAGAGTCAGAGTGACCCCTGCACGCCTTTCCCCCTGGCGCCCACCGCAGAGGAGTGCAGGCAGGACGAGCTCAGCTAAGATGGTGGGGCTCGTGCTGAGACCCCCACGTGGATGAGGAGTTAGGCATGGGCTCCCCAAGGACCTGGCCAGTTCCCCCAGAGGAGTCGGTGAGACCCGCAGGGGCCACCCCTTTCGAAGCTAATGCCAGTCTTTGCTGTGATTTCCAGAGAAGTACATGGAGTTTGACCTGAACAACGAAGGCGAGATTGGTGAGTGAGGCTGAGTGTTGGGCCCAGGGTGCTTGGTGGGTGGACGGAGCGAAGGTCCAGGGCCGCACAGACGCGCCTGGTGGGTGAGGTGTCAGGAGCCAGAAGCACACCCCGAAGCCTTCCCGGTGGGCTGGGCCAGCTGAGCCGGGGCGGAGCGCGACTGCCTGTGCCCTGACCCAGCGCCCCCAAGCTTCTCCTCCCGTTTCCCTCCCCGACCCCTCGCTGCCCACACCTCGGCCTCCCACCCCAGGGGACCCAGCACAGAGAGGGCCACCCCCGCCGGGGCTGGAGGTGCTCAAGCTTTTGACGCCCGACCTAGGAGGCTGGCGTTTCCTGGGCCCCCAAGCCTCTCCTCCCATCTGTTCACTGTCCTGCAGTTGACAAAGTGCCTCATGTCACTGGGTCCCTCCTCCTACAGACCCTCATCCTGTCCCACCATCCAGGTGCTGCGGGTGACAAACACCCGTCCCCTGGCACTTACATTCAAGACCATATCTTGACCTTCACCAGTACAAGGCTGGTTTAATCATCCCCATTTCACAGTCGAGGAAACTGAGGCTCAGAGAGATGAAACGACTTGCTCCGGGCACGTGGTTGGTAGGCGGCAGGCCCGGGTCCCCATCCCTCCTCTGGCTCACGCTGAACTCCAGTGTTGCCGCGTTTCTACTCCTCTGTCTTCCCTCTTTCGAATATTTTTATTCTTTTTCTTCTTAAGAAAAAAAATTATCAATACATTTTCATGAGAAAAAAATTTTGGAAAGGCCAGCAAAGCACAAAGACAAATAGGCGTCACCCACAGCCCAGCGCCCAGAAATAACTGCTCTGCGCGGCTGGTGTCCTTCCACTCTTAGTTCTACTCACAAATGCTGTCTTACAGCGTTTTTAGAACCTCCTTTATTTTAAAAAGTAACATATTGTATTTTGACATGATTTACTTTTCTTTTGAAATATAATCAGTGGCTGCATAATATTCCACTGTGGGGATGGACCATAATTCATTCGGCCAACGCCCTAGGGCAGTGGTCGGCAAACTGCGGCTCTTTGGCCCCTTGAGTGTGGCTCTTCCACAAAATACCACGGCCTGGGCGAGTCTATTTTGAAGAAGTGGCATTAGAAGAAGTTTAAGTCTAAAAAATTTGGCTCTCAAAAGAAATTTCAGTCGTTGTACTGTTGATATTTGGCTCTGTTGACTAATGAGTTTGCCGACCACTGCCCTACGGCCATTGATAATCCTGCGAAGACCATCTTTGTATGTGAATCTTTGTCCACATTATTTCTTAAATCTCAGGAATGAGACATCCCGGGTCAAAGGTTTTTGAAGCATCCTGCCAAATGGCCTTCCAGAAAGTTCTTGCCAGCTTCGAGTCTGGCCAGCAGCTGTGGGAGCCCTTTCACTCCTTCCTGCGGAGGCTGCCCAGCTTTCTTTGAAATGCCCTGGACATCCTGGCACCGAGGGGTCTGGCACGGGTTCTGCCTGCCTTGCCTCTTGGGTGGGGTGAGCTGGCTACACGGCCGGCCCTAAACCTGCCTGCCGCACCCCCTCTCCTGCCATCTGCTGACCATTGTTCACGGAACAATCCCAAGGAAATTGCCTCAGATCTTGGGAGCCGGGTGGTCAGCGGCAGGACTCCTCGGGGTGGTGATTTTCTGGTGCCTCCCTTGTTTTTCTGGAATTTTGTTCTTTTGTTGGCTTTCCTGCTCTGCAGGGTATTTTTGGACTCTCTCCCTTCTGGCCAAAGTGGTGCCCTAGGACTGCAGGGTGGGCGCGGCAGATGGGAGAAGCTGCCCCTGACCCCCGGGAGATGGTGTCCATGCTTGGCCTGACCCCACCTCACTGGGCAGCGGCCTCCTGCTCCCTGGGCAGCAGGCCCAGGGCTCCCCCTAACCACGGGGAGCAGCTGCGATCACAGTGAAGAATAGCTGCTCCATCTCTGTGCGCCTGCCTCCTGCAGGTGCTTCTCGCGCATCGTCCCCCCCAATGGTCCCATCAACCCGTTTTTTTAAAAATCTATTTTTATTGATTTCAGAGAGGAAGGGAGAGGGAGAGAGAGAGGTAGAAACATCAATGGCGAGAGAGAATCATTGGTCGGCTGCCTCCTGCACGCCCCCCACTGGGGATCGGGCCCACAACCCGGGCATGTGCCCTGACTGGGAATCGAACTGTGACCTCCTGGGTCATAGGTTGATGCTCAACCCCTGAGCCACGCCAGCCGGCCCCACTGACCCATTTGACCACCGATGGGAGCAAGGGGTCAGAGAGGTTAAGGAGTTTCCCCCGGGTCCCACAGCCAGAAAACGCAGAGCTGGATTCCAACCCAAGGCCATGTGACACTAAAAGCGCAGGTCCCTAACCTCTAGTCTACCTTGCCTCCGAAGGATACGGGGAGGGAGTGATAGGTCCCTAGAGGAGCAAGGCCATGGACTGCAGTCTCCAGGGAGGGGCCGTCCGGCCAGCGTCCCCACTCGCCCCGCCGCCTGCCTCCACTTCACGGGCCTGCTTTTCCTCCCGCAGACCTGATGGCTTTAAAGAGGATGATGGAGAAGCTTGGGGTCCCCAAGACCCACCTGGAGATAAGGAAGATGATCTCGGAGGTGACAGGTGGGGTCGGCACCACCATCTCCTACCGAGACTTTGTGAACATGATGCTGGGCAAACGGTCGGCCGTCCTCAAGCTGTGAGTACCTCCCGCCTCTCCTGGGGCCTCTGAAGGCCCAGTCACTGTGTGTGGAGAGGCCCCTGGCTCGTGTGGCCGCTGGGCAGGGCTTTTCATTTCTCTGAACCTGCCTTCCTCATCTGTCGAATGTCACGCTAGCATGTACCTTGCAGGGGACAGTAGCCTGTAGCAGAGGCCTGGTAGAATCGTCACTCAGTAAGTGACAGCTGTGATGACAGTGGCAATGATGATGACCAAGCTACTGGCAAAACTTCCTGAACCTCAGTTTTCTCGTTTGTAAAGTGGCTCTACCACCCAGAGGGTGGTGTGAGCATGATGGAGTTCCACGCCGCTCTAGAGGGCGGTAGGTTGGCATGCTCTTCATCTGTAAGATAGAGATGTAATAAACATCTTTCACGAAGCGTTGTCCTGAGGATTCATGAGAAAACACACTGAGAGGTTAGCCCGGTACCTGGCTGATGGCACCGAGACCTGTGGTGGCTAAAATCACACTCCATACGCCGGGTCTTCCCCACGGAAGCTGCAGAGAAATTCCCTGCAGAGTCTTGAGGTGTTTGAGCTGAAAAGGACCTCTCTTGGCTTTCTTCAAATGAGATGAAGTCTTTTTTCAAATGTCAAATATACTGTCTCATTTTACAGAAGGGGAAGTTGAGGGTCCAGGAGGCCGAGTAACCGGCTCATGAGCCCACAGTTGGAGCTTTGCGTGTGGGTGGGACGGGGTAGGAGGTGTGGTGGGAAAAGCACCAGGTCAGATGGCCCTGGAGGGGGCAGGGGGCAGCGATCAGTGACAATGCTAGTAAAAGGACATCGAAGGTTTAGCACACATTTATTGTGTCAGGCACTTGACACTTTAGACTTATCATTTGTTAATTCAGCGAATATTTACTGAGCACCAACTATATGCAAGGAATTAGTCTAGGTGCTGGGGACACACGAGTTGCTGGCCTCCTCATGGAGCTTACATTCTAATGGCAGGAGACAAATAAAAACACCAGGTTGTCATAGTGTAGTCCAAAAATCATAAAGTGCGAAGAGGAACAGAGACGATGCGATGGCAGAGGGGGGGAGGATCTCACTGAGAAGGCGACATCTGACCAGAGCCCTGAGTGAGGAAGGTGGGAAGCGAAGAGCCATGTGAAGATCTGGGGGAAGCTTTCCGGGCAGAGGACATTGCACGTGCAAAGGCCCTGCTGCAGAATGTGCTCTTATTGTTGAGGAACAGCACGGAGGCCAGGGTGTCTGGGCCATTAGTAAGGACACTGAGTGAAGGGTAGTCTGCAGAGGTGGGCAGGGGCCAGGGACTATGGGGCCTTGTAGGCCCCAGTCAGACCAAGCATTTCGTCCTAATGTGGAGGGGTGCCACTGGAGTGCTCTCAGCTAGGGGCTGACTTTTAAAGGCCCCCTCTGGCTGCGGCAGGGGTGAGGGAGCGGGAGGCCTGTGCGGTGAGAGATGCAGATGTGGCTTGGAGAGGCTGCAGGGCAGTGGGCGGGAGCTGCTGGCATGGAGAGTGATTCTGGAGGTAGAGCCGGAAGCATGCTTACTTGCCCAGATGTGGGGTGTAGAGGAAAACAGGGAGTCCGAGGAGTCAGGTCTGAGTAATTGAGTGAGTGACTGTGCTGTTTGCTTGGCAGGAAGAGCAGGTGGGGAAGGTGGGAATCAAGAACTCAGGTTTGATGTGTTCAGGGAAGTGCCCTTCAGACAGCCAAGGGGAGAGGCGGAGGAGGGGGCTGGCGGTGCAGATCTGGAGCGCAAAGACCAGCTGTTTGTGGACGGTCGCCCTTTGGATGGGATTTAAAGCCAGGGGGACGGGAAGAGCCCAACCGGGGAATGACTGATGCCTGGACCAGCTCCAGGATGTAAGCACTTGGGCACCCTCCCTTCCCGGTGGAAACACTGAGCACCAGCGGGTCGAGTGCCTCGCTGGAGTCACCAGCTGGGAAGTAGTAGGTTGGGACTCAAATCCAGCTGTTCCCCCACCACCACCCCCCCGAGACTCCACCATGAATCCCTACCTCAACTCGCCAGACTTTCCTCTCAGAGCAGTGAGGTTTTTGAAGATCAGAAGGGCTTTTGAGCAAAGCTGTGGCCCAGCCTAGCTCCGCCTCCTCCAGGCAGCGTGGTTAGTAGAAGGTGCGTGGCCTAGGAGTCAGAGATCCTGAGTCTTGTCCTGCTTGGACTCGCCTGTGTGGCTCTGAGGAGTCACACTGCCACTTTGCCCTCAGTTTTCTCCTGTGTGAAATGGGACTGGGAGCCCCGCCCACATGGCTGCCGTCCCGGGCTCTGAGAAGACCCCACTGGAAGATGGCTGAAGGGCGCTCTGCTGAGGACCCGCAGGGGGAAGGCTGGAGGAGCTGTCCCTGGATGGGAGGGTCCTAATCCTGTTGTTTTCTTTTTTCTCCATCTCCAAACCAGAGTCATGATGTTTGAAGGAAAAGCCAAAGAGAGCAGCCCCCAGCCGGGTGGCCCCCCTCCAGAGAGAGACATTGCCAGCCTGCCCTGAGGACCCCGCCGGGACCTGCCCCTGCCTTCCCTGCCCGTTCCTCCCTCCTTATCTCGCTGCCCTCTGGACTCATGTTTTGTCTTACTTGTTTTTTTGGTCGTTGGGCATGTTTATTTGTTTCTTCAGCGCAAATTATCTGCCTTAAAGGGGATTAGGGGCCCCTCCCTCTCTTCTTCCACCCTTCTCCCCACCCCCCACGCATGCAGAAGGGCTGACATCAAACCAAAAAAACGGGAGAGGGCGAGGCCAAGGCAGGGAGGCTAGAAGCCTGTGATTCCCGCCCCGCCCGCCCCCCCCCCCCGCCCCCACTTGGAGCCATTCTTCCCAGAGGCCTCTGCACTTAGCCCCGGCTTGCTGGCCTGGCCCTGATGAGGATCTCGGTCCAACTTCAGCAGACCTTGGAGTAGGAACAAGGCTGCAGGGCCTCACTAGGGAGTCCTCAGACACTCTGAGGTTCCAGTGGTCCAGGATGTGGCCACTCACTGTCCTACCACCCACGTGACGCCCACCTCAGGCCATGCTTCTTCTCATCCTCAGTGAGCTGGCAGAAGGAGGAAGGAAGCAATCTGAGCCCTTCAAGAAGGTTCCGGAAGAAATCCTCCAGCCTTGTCCCCCTGGCCACACTTTACAGGCAGCTCAGAAGGAGTCCTGTCCCTTGCTGGGCAGCAAAGGGCTTTGGAGAGAGAGGGGAGGCCAGGGGCCTTGGGGGGGGGGGTTATCTCAGTCTAGTGCTACCTTTTAGGGAGGGTGCTGAGGGCGACAGGCTAGGAGAGTGCAGATTAAAATGCCTGTGGCGAACAGAGCACAGCTTGGCTCAGCCAACCAAGATCGGAGACACAGGAGGTCGCCTTTCCGATCCGTCTGCTTGACAATGGCTGTGCTTCCCCACTCGCCTCCCACCTTACACACTGTACTCAGTCGTGCAACAGGTATTTACCGACTGCCTTTTATAAGCTTTAAGTCTCCCCACCTTGTGCTGACACGTGCTGTGTCCACTTCTCTGTAACTCCTCTCACCCTTTCCAGATCGCCCCAAACCTGAGCTTGGGCATTGGATCAGGGTCTCCTGTGTCCTCTATTATGGACTCACACGGCTTTGCAGCCCCCGATCCACCCTGTAGGTTAACTGAACCAGTCCTCTCGTGTCACAGGTGAGGAAACTGTGGTGGCCCACAGGGGTTAAGTGCCTTGCCCGAGGTCAGGGGTTCATCAGGAGATGGAAGAGTCTGGCCTGGAGCCCAGGTGTTCAGATGCCTTACCCATGCTTCTGGGCTGCCCCCGATGAAAACAAGGGCAGGGGCAGGCTCGGAGGTCGGCACCGGGGAAGACCCAGGGCCAGGATTCCCCTTCCCAGTGCCTCTGAGTCAGCACCAGGGTTTGGGTAAGGGCCAGGCCCGCCTCCATAATTCCGCACTCGCTAGAGCTTTTCCCCTAAGCCGCTTCTCAGAACTCACGCAGGTGTCACACTCGGCCCCATGTTGGCTGAGCAGGAAATCGGCCTTGGCCCCACCTGTGTTCTGGAGTCCCTTACTCTGCCCTCTCAGGACTTAGATGCACTCATCCATTGAATATATTTATTAAGCATCTGCTATGGGCCAAGAGCTAAGAACCCAGCAGTGAAATAGACTCATATTTAGGGTCTAATGGGGAAGTCAGACCCAGACAGGGAAAAGTGAGATGAATGTTAGGAAAAAGGGGGCTCTGGGGTGACTGCACTGCAATCCTGGGGAGCCAAGCTGGGCCAAAACTAGGCAAGAGTCTTGGAGAAGCCTTTGCCCCACCTGGAGTGGAAAGGTGCTGCTGGAGCTGGAGCTGGAGCCAGCGTGGGTTCCTGTGGCTCCTCGGTGACCCATAATCAGGGGCCCGAGGAGCTGCCCTTACAGCAGCATGAGGGAGTGGAGCGGGCAGGGAATGGGAAAAGGCTAGGCCAGGTTCATCGGCTGGTCTCAACCAGTTCAGCAGCAAGAATATTTGGCCATGGCTGGCTGAGCTTCAGGCTAAGGAGCTGCTCAAATGCCCAGGCCTAGTTGAAGTTTAAACCCAGCAAAAACAGTTCTCCCTGTAAATGTAAAATCTCACCCCACCCCCTTCCCCGTCTTGGCTCCCCCCCTGCCCCCCAGCAAGATCATTAGATAAGCAACTGCCTATTCCCACCCCTCCCTTCTACCTCTCCTCTCTGGGACAGGATACCTTTGAGCAAGGTAGAGCTTTCCTTGACTACCCACCATAGTGTACCTGATCCTCACTCAGAGAGGAGGGCAGAGCCAACCAGGCTTATTTCAATAGGCCCCCCAGTTTACAAGACCACAGGAAAGGCTCCTCAAGGGAGGAGAGCCAGGGATGTGTCTGCAGCTCTGGGAAGGGCAGGCAGGAGCTCTCTCCTGGAGGGACGGGCTCAAGAATGGCCCCTGGAAAGGGGGGGTCTGCATGTATTTCAGGTTGTGGCTATTGGCTCCTGCACTCTGCTCTGACCAAGGGCTCAGCTTTTTGGATCTCCAGCTGTCTTCTCTCTGAAAGACCAAATCTAACGAATGGAACCAGAAACTTGGGGGGACTGCCAAGTGTGGCTTTGTCCCCGCGACTCAAAAGGAAGGAGTGTGTCCGGCAAGATCAGGTGGATGCAATGTGTGTGCGGCGTGCATGGGAGCGTGTGTGGTGCCGGGTATCATCTCTACATACTGGAAATAAAACAGACAAACTTACCAATGTCTTGATTGGTGTGTTCTGGGGACAGGTTCCAGGGCTCAACACATGCTGAAGAGCTAGCTAATACAGTAACTGAATGAGCGGGTCTTGTGTACCAGGCTCTGCTAAACACGGAACTTCCTTTCATAACAGCCTAAGGAGACCGGTTCTGTTGGTCATCCTTCTCTTTCTTATAAGTTAGAACTGGCGTGGAGCAGATCAATAGTTTGCTGAAAACCCAACAATTTGTCCCCTCCCACGCTCCAAGTTAGGAACCTCTGTCCTACAGCATTTTTCACATAAATCCACTACAGAATTGTCTCCGGAATAGTCGTCAATTAGCGTATCCAGAGGAAGTGAATTCTAATCCCGCCTCCGCCGCTTTCTGACCCTGGGGCCCTGGGTGACTAACTTCTGTGTGCTTCCAGTAACCTCATCCATTCAATGGCGAGGACTGAGGGGTGACTAGGATGTCTTGAAGATTATATAACACACCTAAGGTGTTTTGCGGCTTCCAGGCTTTTGCTTCGTAAATGATTACCTTGAAAGGAGCAAACAAAACTGATGTTTGGTGCCCTTTAACTCCTCCTGAGTCTCCCGTGGTGAGGCCCTGGCCCATCCACTTTATAAACGTCTTTTCTTTCACACACATCCCCCTCCAAAGCCCCTCTCAAGAGCGGCCCTGTCAATATTTGTCAAGTTCCTAACTTCCTCGAATCGGGAACCATGAATAACCACCCACAACCAAGTGTTCCTGAGGGGGTTTCCACGGAATCCTGAGCGTCGAAAGTTCAGCCGTGCGGCGTCCAAAGATAGAAACCAACACTGCCCGCTCTGGCTGTGAAAGCGGGGGCGGCACCTGGACGCTCCCGGGCGCAGGCGCGAGGGCCCCAGGGCTCCGCCCCCTGCTGCTCGAGCCAGCCAATGGGAGGGGGCGGCCGGGAGAGCGCGAGAGTTCAGACAGTCCCTCCGTCTCCCTGGACGGAAACGCGTGACGCCATCAAAGCGCGCCGGAAGTGCGGAGGCCGCTGCGCGCCGCTAGCCTGGAGCGTAGGAAGTTGGCATCGGAGCGGCCTGGGCTGTGCGGGCAAGGCCGCGCGGGGCAGCGGCGGCTGCTTCGACCACCTGAGGACGGCGCGATGGGAGACGAGATGGATGCTATGATCCCTGAGCGGGAGATGAAGGTCAGACACTGGCCACGGCCTCCCTCCCTTCCTTAGTTCCGGCGTTGCCTTGGAGGCCGGCTGAACGGCGAAGCGCGGGTGCCGGCTGCCCCGCCTCCTGCTTGAATATTTGCCGCGTTCAGAGTTTTCACCTGCAGGTCTTGGGGCACGACGGTGGTCCTGCTAGTGCCGTTTCCTCTTCCCTGCTTGGTCTCGTGCGAGCCACCTGAGTTACGCTCGCTACTTACATGTGGTGGTCGGAGTAGTGATAATAAGCTGTTTATTGAGCGTTTACTGTGTGCTACGCACTGAGTTAATCATACAGCCACCGTACGCAGTAGTTGTTAACATAGAGGAGCAAATCAAAGTTTGGGAAGTAACTTTCCCAAAGGCACATTTGACAAGGAGGCTGAAATCTAGGTGGTAGTTGTACTTTTTTTTTTTTTTTTTAACACCCTCTCCTGTTCGCTCTCACTGTACTACTTCTGTAAGGTGGTCCAGGCTTGCCTAACGCAGAGCCAGGGTTCATCGCCGGTCCTACAAAAAACTTGAGTTAATTGGAATAGAAGGACTATTTTGGTACTGGAAACGTGCCCAAGTCAGAAAACTACAGAGAGGGGCAGGTGATCCCAGTGATGGCTATCAACACCTGAGAGGGAGGAAGTTGCAGGAAGATTTTAGGCGTTGGAAACCCTAAGTACAAAAATGAAGGCTGAGAAAAGCTGTCTTTGGCTCTTAACACGTTTGGAATGTAAGCAAAAGGGAATTCACATTCTTTTCACCAAAACCTCAATTTAAAGATAAGTTTAGAATGGAAGGAAAAGAAACCCTTTTGCTAGTATAATACAACTTAACATAGTGACTGGTAAATTTATGGAGCTCTTTTTGCCAAGAAATCAATAAAAAAATATTTTTAAAAAAGAAGTGGTGCACACTGAAAATTGTCTTTGAATGCACATAGGTAAATTCGCCAAAGACTAGGTGAGTCAGGCATTGACAGGAGATTGGGGAAGGCTCTCAGGCCCTGAGTGCTAAGGAGCATGAAAATGGAAGGAAGTGAAAACTTGACCTAGGTGGGGGCCAGAGGTGGCGCCCTTGTGTCAGGGAAGCAGTGTTGTGAGGTAAGGCTCCATAGTGGATGGGTCAAGCCATGCCTGGCCTCATAGCCTGTGTTAAAGGTGTTGGACTTGTGATTGCAGGTCTTGAGCATGTAAGTCTTGACCATACATGTCCTTTTTTTTTTTTGGTGGAATTTGGTTTAGCATTTGATCCAGGTAAGTCAGTTTTTGGGATTTGGTTATCTTTCTGTGGTCATTATTTCCATACTAGAGGCCCGGTGCATGAAATTCGTGCACAGGGGTGTGTGTCCCTCAGCCCAGCCTGCACCCTCTCCAATCTGGGACATCCCTTTTACAATCCAGGACTGCTGGCTCCCAACTGCTCACCTGCCTGCCTTCCTGATTGCCCCTAACCGCTTCTGCCTGCCAGTCTGATCACCCCCTAACCACACCTTGCCAGCCTGATTGATGCCTAACTGCTCCCCTGCCAGCCTGTTTGCCCCTAACTGCCCTCCCCTGCAGGCCTGGTCACCCCTAACTGCCCTCCCCTGCAGGCCTGGTTCCCCCCGCAACTGCTCTCCCCTGCAGGCCTGGGTCCCCCCCAACTGCCCTTCCCTGCAGGCCTGGTCACCCCCAACTTCCCTCCTCTGCCGGCCTGTCACCCCTAACTGCCCTCCCCTGCAGGCTTGATCGCCCTCAACTGCCCTCCCTTGCAGGCCTGGTCCCTCCCAACTGCCCTCCCCTGCTGGCCATCTTGTGGCGGCCATCTTGTGTCCACATGCGGGCAGCCATCTTTGACCGCATGGAGGCAGCCATCTTGTGTGTTGGAGTGATGGTCAATTTGCATATTACTCTTTTATTAGATAGGATATGTTTGTTGGGTACTGCACTGGATATTCGAGCTTACAGTGTAGTTAGGTGATGCTTTCAATATTTAACAATTTATTAAGCACTACTGTGGGTCATGAGTCAATACCTACTACAAAATAGGACAAGATTATAAATAATAATAGATAATGACACCAGCTTGTGTGGAGGCTAAGACGATAAATAAACTAGAAATTCAGAAAACGAAAAGTTTAGTGTGAGCTGGATTAGTCAAGGAAGGCTTCGTGAAAGAATTTTTTAAAATTTATTTCACTGGCACTGTCCAGGTGGCTCAGTTGGTTAGAGCGTCATCCATACACCAAAAGGTTGCGGGTTTGATTACCAGTCAGGGCACATACTGGAGGCAACTAATCAGTGTTTCTCTCTTTCCCTTTCTCTCTCTAAAATCAACAAAAAATAATAATAAATTTTATTTCATTGAATAAATATTAATAAACACTGCCAAGTACCACAATATGTACAGGAAGCTTGAAAATGACTAAGCCACACAGTCCTTGGCCTCGGGGTAATATGTATTTTTGTTTTACTGGAATTGAGTCTGCTGGATTATCACAGACATGATTTAATTTCCCATTTTCCCTGAATTGACCTCGTTTTGATGTTTCCCAACAGGATTTTCAGTTTAGAGCCCTGAAGAAGGTGAGGATCTTTGACTCCCCTGAGGAGCTGCCCAGGGAACGCTCAAGTCTACTTGCCGTGTCCAACAAGTATGGCCTGGTCTTCGCTGGTGGAGCCAGTGGGTTGCACATTTTTCCCACTAAAAATCTTCTTATTCAAATTAAACCTGGAGACGATCCCAATAAGATAGGTAAGTCATTTGCTTTGTGTTGCATAGCAGGGAGGAGTGTAGTGAAGTACTAATATAGTTTCCTTCCCAAGAGCCGTTCTAATATTAAAATGAAAACTGCTGTTAGTCCTCAGGTTGAGCCCAAGAAGAAGTTCTAGGTTGGATGTTGGAAGCCTGTCTGGTTCTCTTTGGTCCTTTGTTTTTCTCTCTAGATGAGTTGTTCCTCTGAGCTCATTCTGCCCTGCACTTGTTTTTGCTCAGCTGAACCTGGCTTGTGGCTCTCCTGGAGAAGGGTTTTGCTGCATGGCTTTTTAGTTGGCACAACAGTTCCATCCAAACAAGTGGGAGTGTGTACTATTTAGAGCATTGTTGCAAAAAATATGGGTACAGGTTGGCAATATTGTGACTTACAAGAAATAATATATATATTTTTTAAAGTTTAAAAAATATATATATATATATATGTTTGGTCTTCCTCCACAATTTCTGGCTCCCAGGTCCCACAGCTCTTGGAATTTCCTAAGTGTTGGGGGGTTGGGGACTTGGGGGGAGGTTTGTTATGTTAGTGACATAATTTTGGAAAGCACCTAAGGATGGGGGTTGGTTGCCAGTTAAACCAACCTTGTGATTAGAGGACTGGAACTTTTGGTATGTCTCCCTCCCGCTACCCCCTCCCCCGACCAGGTTGAATTAATCACCAACGGCCAATGATTTGATATCCTGCCATGTCATGAAACCCTCGTGAAAACCCAGGAGGATGGTTTGGAGAGTTTCCGAGTTGGTGACCATGTGGAGACGCAGGGAGAGCTGCAAGCCTGGGGAGGGCACGGAGCGCCGCACCTTCCCGCAGACCTTGCCCTCTCTAGCCTCCCACCTGGCTGTTCTGAGTGACAGCCTTTTGTAATAGACCACTGATCCAGGCAGTAACATGCAGTATTTCTCTGAGTTCTTTGAACGGTTTTAGCAAATTATTTGAACCCACAGAAGAGGTTTTGGAACCTCTGGTTTATAGCCAGTCGGTCAGAAGTGCAGGTAACAACCTGGACTTGCAATTGGCCTTCTGAGTTGGAGGGGGTTGTTGAAGCCTTCAGTTTGTAGCCAGCTGGGCAGAAGCACGGAGACGCTGGGCTTGTGGCTGGGCTTGAAGTGTGTGTAGAGCGGGGACAGTCTTATAGGACTGAACTCTTAACCTGGAATCTGATACTGTTTCTGGGTAGATGATGTCAGAATTGAGGTGAATTCCAGACACCTGAGAATTGTGAGTGTGGGGCACACACACACACACACACACACACACCCCGGCGTGGTAGAATAGGGTCCAGGAACCCAATTTAAGAACACTGTTTTCAACAAGGGTGACAGCCACAGTTCATTTCCCCAGGTCGTATAAAGAAGAATTCCTGGAATACTTCACGCATCATTACAAATCTGTAAGAAAGCTGAGATTTATCTGCATGACTAGACACCAGGGCATGTGCATGGGTTTATGAACATTCCATTTCCTGCTTTGTCTTTTTTTATGTTTTTATAGTTGATAAAGTTCAAGGCTTGCTAGTTCCTATGAAATTCCCCATACATCACCTGGCCCTGAGCTGTGATAACCTCACACTCTCTGCGTGCATGATGTCCAGTGAATACGGTTCCATTATCGCTTTTTTTGATGTTCGCACATTCTCAAATGAGGTAAGCTACGGGCAGACTCCAGTGTCAAACGGGACCTAAAGTTTCCTGGTATTGAACCATAGCCTAGAGGTTCTTGGTTGACCCTTGAAGTCTTTTCTAGTTTAAATATGGGTTTTTTAAAAGTCCTTAATTATAGAACCATAGATGTTTGAAGTAGAAAGGACTTCAAGAGATTATTTCGTAATAGCACCTGCCCCAAACCATTTCCTACTTCATTTACACATGAGGCAGCGAAAGCCTAGGGGGCTTCAGGAGCTTTGGGTGACTTGCCCAAGACCATAGAGTGACTGGGTAATGTCGGAAGTGACACGCTGGGTCTCTGGCCTCCTACGGCGGTGTTCTTCCGTTCCCAGCGGGTTATAATGATAACAGTCCATGGTATTGAGTGCTCGTGCTGACCGTGCCAGGGCCGTACTAGTGCTTTACATGCCTTATCCTTGTTCATGCTACCAGGGCTGGACACAGTAGGTTCTGCTGTCTTCATTTTATCGATGGAGAAACAGCCCAGAGAGTTTAAGTAACTGTCCAAGGGCCCAATGCTGTTATGCAGAGCCCAGATTTTAGCCTAGTGTCTGCTTTTTTCAATGATTGTGCATTCGTGTATTCCCTGCTGGGGGTCCCTCCAGTGTGCTAGAATAATTCATTGCCATTTTCAACGTTGTGTTGACATTGTAACAAAGCGGTTGTTGTGTAGAGCTAATTATTTTTCATGTTCATCGAGAAAAGCAAACTGTAATTTGAGAAAACTTACATATTCAAAATTTTTCATCCATGCATTCATTAATTTATTTTTGCTCTGGGCATTTGTTTTAAAAGGCCAAGCAGCAGAAACGCCCATTTGCCTATCACAAGCTTTTGAAAGATGCAGGAGGCATGGTGATCGACATGAAGTGGAACCCCACTGTGCCCTCCATGGTGGCAGTGTGTCTGGCCGATGGCAGCATCGCTGTCCTACAAGTCACAGAAACAGTGAAAGTGTGCGCAACGCTTCCTTCCTCGGTCGCAGTAACGTCTGGTGGGTGATGAAGGCTTCACTCTCACATACAGTAGTGCTGATGCCTAAAAGTTAATTGCTGGGATTAAAAGCAAATGCGTCTTTTGTTATATTTTTTGTTATTTGGTAGAAGTGGAGACAGTATTCTTTATTTCCACAATTAATTTCCTTGAAGCCAAACAGCAGCCATGATTTCACTTGAATGTGCTTGGGTTTTCTGGAGAAGGAAATGTTTTGGTACCGCTGGTTTAGAACTGTGTTTTTGAGAGTAATTGTTTCTGGATCTGAAATAGTTGTACTCTGAATACCATTTGTACCTTTCGGGGGGAGCATCAGAAATATCAAATAGGAGCAAGACAGCGATTTATTGATATTCGGAAACCTCTGGTCCCTTGTCTTATCTAAAGACTGCAGTTTTGTGTACTTTCCAGCTTTCTGGGCAGTAGTACTCCATTGAAAAAGCCTTCTTATCCATCGATTCGGTGGCCCAGTGATAAATCATAATTGTATGGTCATAGTGATTTTTCTTTTTCTTACTTTGCTGGGTAAGGATGGTCCTACAGTCTTCCATGGACTGAGAACAAGAGCTAGTGATTATGTCGCTGTTTGGTACAGACCTGGTTCGCTGGTTCGCTGCGTTTTCTTCCGTTTTAACTGGTGGCATTTTCTTCTTTGCTCAGTGTGCTGGAGCCCCAAAGGAAAGCAGCTGGCAGTGGGGAAACAGAACGGAACCGTGGTCCAGTACCTCCCTGTGAGTCTTGCCTTGGATTTCCAAACCGTTCTTACGGAAGCTACCCCCTGGTTGGAGGGTGGTTCGGGGTATCTGGTGTTTTTTCAATGGAAATGTTATTTATGCTCATGGCAGCAGAGTCCTCCGTACACAAGTGAATGCAGGAAAGAGTGGAGTGTCCCTTCCCTCCCATCCATGGTCCATCTTCCAGGGCACCCTGTCTTCTGCCTAGTCACAGCCTTCCGGACTTTTCCGGATGCTCACATAGATAGTCTACGTGTGCGTGCGTTACTTTTGTTCTGCTTTTTAAATAAAATGTAATCATATTTACACAAAGTTCCCCAACTTTATATTCCCAGTTCACTCCACGAGAACAGAGCTGCAGGGGGAAAGAGCTGGTGAAAGGCTGTAGCTGTAATGCAGGAGCACGGGGTTAAAGCAGTGTTTGTCTCTGGCTGAGTCCATCTGACAGGTTCCGTTTCTCTGACTGCAGGAACAAAGACAGTGATGCTGTGTAGTCGCGTGTGCAGTCCCATCCTGTCCCTGTGGGTGTTCTGAGATAATGCTCACCATTGTTGGTTTGGGGATTATTTCATTTGACACTTATTTTTTTCAAATCTCTTTCAGACTTTGCAGGAAAAAAAAGTCATTCCTTGTCCTCCATTTTATGAGTCAGATCATCCTGTCAGAGGTAACTCATCTGCTTTTTGGGGGCTGACCTTCAATAAGGTGCTGTCTGCATTCCAGACATTTAAATCACGTGCTATACTACATGCCCACTCAGGAGAGCGTTGGTGCCTCCTCTCTGAACACTCTCCTCCTGTCGTTGTAGCAGGAATCTGGTGGACACCTGTGTCTCATGGTAGATGGCTTAAATGGGTCCTGATTTTTCACATTAGAATTGCTCACCATTTTCCCAATAAAATCCACCAGGGAAAAAAAAGTACCACTTTGGGATGAATTTGGGTTTCGGATCAATGAAATCTAGACCTTAAAGCTATAGTAGTTGGATTTTTTTATCCATAAGATGTAACTTGGTAACGTGCAGAGCTTCCCAAACAAGGAGCTTTATTGGAGTGTGTGTCTCAGTTCTAGATGTGCTGTGGATTGGGACCTATGTCTTCACAATAGTGTATGCCGCAGCGGATGGGACCCTGGAGACGTCTCCGGACGTGGTGATGGCTCTGCTCCCGGTGCGTATGTGGAAGGCTGCTGTCCTTTGAGAGTTGCAGGAGTCTTGTAATAAAGTTTGAGGCTTAGGCTTCAGTTTCCTTTTCTTTCTTGTGATGGTGCATCTTCATGTGCACCCTTGGCCTGGGGACCAAAGTTATGTTGCTGATCCGAATGAGGATCAGCTCCCCCGATGCCCAGCAAAGCCAAATACTGAATGAACATGGAGGTTTCCAATGGAGAAACTAAAGCCGTTTTATTTGCCTGCAAGGAGAATGGGAAGCTATCGCTTAAAACCTGAACTCCCTGATGGCTTTTAATCAAGGATTTTTAAAGGCAAAGGTTGAGGGGTAGAGGCTAGGGGCAGCAGAAGTGCTGGCTGTGTGGGTTCTGACTGGAGGGCCGTGGAACTTGGCCGTTTGCGGTATGACGTGATAGGGGCTTCAGCACCAGGTCTTCTTGCACAGCGGACCCCTCCCTTCTGGAAGGTTCTGGTGTTTAAGTTCCGGTCCTTTGGTTCCTTGAGGAGGGAGAACTTTGGTTCCAGGTGCAGCCCGAGGTGGTGGTCCCTCCGCACTGCTTTGGCTGCGTGACTTGCGGTGTTGGTCTGTCTTCTGAAAGGCGCCTCGGTGTCTTGTCAGAAACAGGACAGGGCCATTTTGAGCTGGTTCTGAAGCTACTATATGGTTTCTGCTTCGAGCACGCACTATTGTGATCATGCTGTGAAAAAGATTGTAAAACTTGCTTTTGTTTAAGCTGTAAACTGAGTCTTAGTAGATGTTAACTTGATAAGACATTTTAGAAGAGCAAGAAAATAGCCTGGCTTTTAAAATGCTCTCACTTACTTATTCATCAGCCTTGTATCCAGTGCCTGCAGTGTGCTGGGCGATGCTTTAAAGCTGAGAATACAGCGTCCTTGCTCTTGTGGATCTGACATTCTAGTGAATGTGCCAGTCCAAAGATAAGCATGGCATCGGGGAAGGATAAGGGTGATGGAGGAAATAAAGCGGGCAAGTGAAGGGCCAGTGCTGGCCCGGTGCAGTGAGATGGGGTGTTCGAGGAGGGCCTCTGAGGAGGGGCCATTGGAGCAGGGAACCAAGTGAAATGAGGGAGGGAGTCCTGTTGAAGAAAGAAAAGAACGCTAGTATCTGCACAGTCTTACTAAACTGCAATAGCATTGAAACAAAGACTAATGAGGCCGGGCTTGTATTTCCAAATCATACTCGCTTTAAAAGTCCAGAAAAACATTTGAAAATACAGAAATAAATGTCTGAATGCAATAAAAGTGAGAGTTACACTTCCATTCTGTTTTGCAACCTTGCTTTAACTTAGTAGTAAATTGCAGGCAAATTTCTATGTCAAATGAAATGTGACTTGGCTTTCAACAGATTGATGTAGCTCTGTTTTGAACTTGGGTTCCTGATACAGTTGAATTTCTGAAATATGTTTACGGTTACACCTCGCCCAACTACACGTCTGTGTTCTGAGCACTGCACCGTGCGACATCATCATAGAGTCTGCACTTGCCCAAACCCAGTGGTCTACCTACCGCACCCCTCGTTGCTCTGTAGGGGAGGGAGGATAACCCTCATGCCAAGTAGACATTTTGGGGTGGCAGATTCTGTTCCCCTACAGCTCCTAGGTTACAGACCTGTTCAGCATGTCATTGTACTGCACACTGTAGGCAGCCGTGACACAGTGGTAAGTATTTGTGTTACCATACTGATGGCTAAGGTGTTCTGGCTACAGTGTTACTAGTCGATAGGAATTCTTCAGCTTTAGTGTAATCTTATGGGACCACCATCCTAACGTGTGGTCTGTTGTTTGAAATGTCGTTATGCAACTCATGAATGTATTAAATGAATTCCTTATTTCAAGATATCATTAAGATTTCTATTTCCGGGAATAATATTAATACTAGCATGTATTTATTGAGGGCTCAGCTCACTTTCCTTGTACTGGGCTAAACTTTGTATGTATCATTTCGTTTCACATTTACAACAGCCTCTGCTGTCGTTTAGTAGCTATGTTACATGTGTGAGAAGACTGAGAATCAGAGGTGGAGTAATCTGTCCATGTTCGCCCACAGCCAGAAAGTGACAGGCAGTTGGAGTTCCGTTTGGTTGGCGGCCATCGCTCCTGTTCCTTGTATTACACGCTGCTGCCTTTATATCGTGTCTGTACATGTGGACATAGGTTTTTGAGCAAATTTTCTCATAAAACTTAAATGGTTTTCTCATTTGAGAGCCATTCACTGTGTAGGACTAAGGGAAAGTCGCACCTGAGATTTTTCCTCATTCTGTTTGTTGTAGAAAAAAGATGAAAAGCACCCAGAGGTGTTCGTGAACTTCATGGAGCCCTGCTACGGCTGCTGCACGGAGAGGCAGCACCACTACTACCTCAGTCACGTGGAGGAATGGTGAGCCGCCGGCTAGGACATGCCCCCCCCCCCCCCCCCCCCCCACCCCCCCCGCGGCTCTGCAGTTGTTTGTGTAAGAGGAAAGCAGAGGCTGAGGGGCCAGGGACATATTTGCAGCCGATGCTAGTTAATGCCTTTCCGGCTCCTCCTCTAGGTTCCCAGCCTTGAATTCTTTAGCTCAGATATGTGCTAATCTTAAAAATCCCCTTTTCTTAACAGCCCAGTGACAGTTTGTGAAAATACTGATATTCAAGGTGCATATTAAAAGTTGCCCTTGAGCCCAGGCCAGTGTGGCTCAGTGGCTAGAGTGTCAGCCAGCGCACCGAAGGGTCTCAGGTTCAATACCCAGTCAAGGCCACGTATCTAGGTTGCAGGTTCAGTCTTTGCCCCGTTTGGGGCCCGCGCAGGAGGCAACCAATGGATGTTTCTCTCTCTCACATCGATGTTCCTCTCCCCACCCCCTTTCCTACTCTCTCTAAAAATCAGTGGGGAAAATATCCTCAGGTGAGAATTAACAGAGAAAGAAATAAAGACGAGCTGCCCTCTGGGAGCTCCCTGGGAGAGAGGGCTTGAAGCCAGGCGCCTGTTCCTCTACCCCAGTGGTCGGCAAACTCAGTCAACAGAGCGGCAAACCACGGCTCGCGAGACGCAGTTTGCCAACCACTGCTGTACCCGGACTGCTCCGTCTGGAGGACTGTGTGCTCACTGGGGATTCCGACTAGATTCTGCGTGGCTCTCCCTTGTCTTAGGTCAGTAGGTAGTTGACCAAGTGCCCAGGGATTTGTCCTGTGAGCCAAGAGTTAAGATTTACATCTGAGAATCTCACCTTTCTTCAACCGTAGAAAATGTGCTTTCCTCCCTGACACCTCCAGGCGATCCTCACAGCTGTGTCCACGGGCTCAGGTTGGGCTAGAATCGCTCTGTGCTTTAATGTAACGTCTCCTGGTTTTGTTCTCTGAAGGGATTTAGTGCTGGCGGCATCTGCGGCTTCCACAGAAGTTAGCATCCTTGCCCGACAGAGCGACCAGGTAAATTCCTCTCGTTCGTCACTTCTGGGGGGGACTTCTGAGAAAGGTGTTGGAGGGAATTAATTATGCGGGTAAGAATTAAATGAGGTCACATCCCTTTTAATGAGCTCCCGGGTGAGAGCAAAGCTTAAATGACCAAGTGCCCTGGGATATTGCACTGGACAGACACAGGTGTCAGAATTAGTTCTTTGGTGTCAGAGAAAGCGCTCTGTTCTCCTCGGATCCATCCGCGGTGTGTGGGCCAAACGCCCTATATAATCAGCCTCCACCAGGAGCGCACCTGGTGTGTAGGAGGGTTCCCCTGCCTGGTTCTGTTTTACCAGCGTCATTTCCTTCCCGTTACTTGAAGCTGCCCTTCTATTCAATGGACTGTAGCCCATCCTTGGTAAAGCAGGAGCAACACGCAGGTGCTACCAGACTGTCACGCACCCAAAGCCGAGAATGCCTGTGCACAGGAGCACCCCCTTCCTCCTCTCGTTTGCCCTCCTGGCGGGCAGGAGCGGGGCTGTGGCAGCTGATGAAGAGGCACCACAGAGGAGACGTGATGAAAGGGAAACTCTCTTTCAAACTCTGCCTTGAGCTTTAAAATGTTTGTGCACCCCCCACACACACTTATGGCCCTTCCCCCACTCAGCATCTGTCCATCACTGGGTGGCAAGGCTCTCGCTGTAAGTGCATGGTTGTCAGAGTGTCGAGGTGGGCCACTTTGGGGTCAGAGGTCAGAGGTCAGCAGTCCAGTTTACTCTTGGATTGACTTCAATAATGATTTCCTGATAGACAAATATTTTATGTATTCACACATTAAAAATACACCATTTTCTTTGCTTTTTATCAAAATCATTTATGTTCATGGAGCAGGGCTTATAAATGAAAAAATCACCCCTGCCTCTCCCCATCTGGGTGCAGTTTTGTTCTGTAGAGGGGACCATTTTTAACCTGTGAGTTTTTCCTTCCAATGATTACCTCCTTATTCCTAAGTAACGACTTGCTTTCTCACGAGTTACTCATGATTAGTTTTAGCCCTTACTGGCTGTTAAGGCAGATGAGGATTTAGCTCACATACAACCTTCTTCCTCTTCTATTGATTACCTTTGTCACTTGCATTTTACCCTCATTTCTGATGCTGCCACCACACTCTGTACCTCCTGATCTTCCCTTTTGTGAGAGGAATGTCTCAGCAGCCCACCCTGGCCTTGAGCTCCCCTTCCCTACCCCACCTCCGGCTGTTACCGTGTGCCTTTCCCAGTACCGCGCTGTCACTGTGCTTTGTGGTCTGTAATGATTAAGTCTTCATTTTGTCTACAGGTTGTTTTTCAAAGTTGAAGTCAAGTTTGTTGACATTATTATGAATGCGCGTGTTACTCATGCCTTAGCTAAGCCATGGAACGTGATTCTGTTCCCTTGCCTGGACAGCTGCTTGTTTTTCTCGGTTACTCATTGAACACTTCCCTTTGATTCGTGTTGCCGGTTTTGGTCAATGCTGAAAGTCAGACAAAATGTTAGTGATTTTTAAAAGTCAGAAATCATTTGTTGGAAGGAACAGAGCCCACTCAAACATACTTAAGGAAAGGGGGAGTGTTTGGAATGTCTTAGTGGTTTCTCAGAGGCAGGAGGATGGACCCATGTGGGGCACTCACACCGGAACTGGGAAGACGAGAACTAAGGTTACCTGCCCAACTGTATAGGTTTCCTACACAAGGCTGCCGGAGGGGTCTGCGGGGGTCCTGGTCGCAATCCCAGGCTCCAGGGGCAGGCGTGACTGGCTGGGTGCAGCGATTGGGTTTACCCGGCAAGCTCAGCGTTCTGCCTGGCTGGGGTGGGCAGTAGGCACTGTTCATGCACAGGCGGGGACTTGGTGCCCCAGAGCAGAGGGAAGGGTTGATTTGGAAAATTAACCTCTTGCTTCATGGGATAGTCGTGACTTTTAGACTCTCTCCCCAGATTTCAGTCTCGGTCCACACCTAAGTCTACCCAAGCGAGTTGTCCTTTCTCTCATGTCTGCACAGTGCGGGAGGAGCCAGCGCAGAGCTCTGACCGCCGTGCATTTTCTCTGCTTCTCTTTTTCAGATTAATTGGGAATCGTGGCTCCTTGAGGATTCCAGTCGAGCTGAACTGCCTGTGACAGACAAGAACGATGACTCCTTGCCCGTGGGAGTGGCCATAGACTATACCAACCAGGTGGAAATTGCCATCAGTAAGTGTAGCCTGACATCACTCAGCACATCATTTCTGACTCTGGTTAACATTAAGTCCAGTTCTCAATGTTCCTGGCGGAACCTGCTCTGCTGGGCACCGTGAACTGGTATGGTAGCACATTGCTCCTTGAAGCCCATGTGACAGCACATGTGACAGCACTGAACTAATTGTCATGGACACTTAGGGGAGAAACCGGGGCCAGACGCACTCGCATCTGCCTGTATCTTTAAACTTGAGAACATGGTGGAAGTCCAGGGTTTCAGTTTTGTTTCTCTGCCCATTCCAGTTCCCCAGTGACCTGCCCAGGGAGCAGTGCCCTAGGCCGGTTCTGTGTAGCGGCCCTTGGTTTGAAGGCACGGATTGGAAATGGAGACCTCAGGCGCGTGGCCTCTGAACTGGGCCTGAGTGTGTGCTCTGCGTGGAGCTGCTCCCGGCTGGAGCTGGGCAGGGCTGCAGTCCCGTGGACCGCGCCAGTGCAGCGAAGCCATGTTCTTTGGTGCTTCCGTTAGAGAGGGTCCCCGTCGGGCACCGCGATGTTCCTTATCCTTTCCCGGGTTATTGGTGTGATTAGCTCTTTTACTCCAGTTCTCTTGAAGTCTTACTTGACAAAATCTGTGCTTGTGATTCAGCTGAGAGTGAGTATAGCTTGACTCACCTTTGTGCCTACTCTGTGTTTTCTAAAGAGTCTAGGCCAGTGATGGCGAACCTATGACACGCGTGTCAGCACTGACACGCGTAGCCATTTCTGATGACACGCGGCCGCATGCCGAGGATGAAACATTTGCTGCTCCTGAGGATGAAACATTTGCGACTAGAGTCTTGGAGTTAGTTTTTTCCTCAAAGTGACACACTACCCGAGTTACGCTCTGTTTTTTGGCGAAGTTTGACACACCAAGCTCTAAAGGTTGCCCATCACTGGTCTAGTCTCACTCTTCTACCTAACCAGCCACTTCCTGGAGACTCCTGTCTTGGTCAGGGGAGCGCTCGGGAAAATCCAGGGAGCTTTAGGAGAGTCCGAGCTGCTCCCGGACGGCCGGGCCTCTGTGCGGGCCTAGCGGTCGGTGGCCATCGATGAGGAGCCTCCATGCGGGCCTGGCAGACGGTGGCCATCCGACCCAGGCAGCGGCTCTGGGAAGGGTGAGTGGGGGACAGCTGTTGAGACTTGGACCGAGGGAGCTGCCTGGAGCTGAGGGCAGTCAGCCCTTCTGGCTCGGGCCGTCTTTCCCTCTTTCTTCACTTTCGTTTTCTTCTTTAACAGCTGATGAGAAGACTCTCCCTCCGGCTCCGGTTCTTCTGTTACTCTCGACAGATGGTGTGCTCTGTCCATTTTACATGATCAACCAGAATCCCGGGGTGAGGGCCCTCATCAAGACACCGGAGCCGCTCCCGTTGGAGGGAGAGCGCCAGCCCAGGTCGTCAGGTATGTCTCCCCTTTGCCAGAAAGGGGCGCCATGGGCCAGTAGGGCTCTTCCCAAGGAGGGAAATATGTGAGAATACAGTTATCTCGGGACAGTCATTCTTACTGCGTCGGGGACTCATTTTTTCTTAGAATAAACATGCACACACTTGCCTTCCCTCACTCACAAGCTGTGTTCTCCACTCTGTACTTCACTTCAGAGGAAAAGGAAGCTGGGCCAGATGGGCCCCATCAGGTAGTTTACCAACAATCCCCTATTGTAGGACTGTGCGGTATATGGTCAGAATCCTACGGGCAGGTTTAATCCAGAGGGATTGCTTAAGTAAATGACTGTACATTCATACACTGAGTGCCTTGTAACTATTGGGAATGATATGTATGGACAAGGAAAGAGTTAGTGGAATATATCATAAAAAGCACTATCTACTGTATGACTCCTTTTTTATGAGAAAAATATGTGCATAAAAATACTTAAAAGATTGATTTTTAAAATAAAAATAGTGGTTATTTCCGGTGGTGGGAACATGGGCATTTTATTTTCTTTTGTTTATATTTCATTTTCTTCAGGTTTGTTTTTTTCCTCTTTAAAAATCCTACTTAAGTGATATATGTTTATTGGAGAAAAATTAGAAAATATAGAAGCAGGATAACGTAAGAGCCCATCGTCAAGCAGTAGCCACAGTCAGCATTTGGTACAGAATCTTCATGAGCATAAACGCACACATACAAATGCTAATTTGTATTTTCAAATTTTTCGCAGTGCAGTTGTATCACTTCTGAGAACAAAATAGAAAACATTTTCAAAGGGGATTGTTTCCTATTTTGAAATTTCACTAATATTTCTCTTTTTGGATTCTGTGAGTATATAACTTTTAAGAATTTCTCTTCAAGTGTGTCTAAAAATGCTTATAACGTAACCAAATTCGTATCTAAGAAACAGTGTGTTGACCAGGTGGGCTGGGTAAGGTTGACAGTACTTTGGGTGTATTCCCGCGAGGCTTCCATATGCAGGGTGAGTTGTGCATCGTCAGTGGAGCCAGATGCGTGGCTCCTACCGTTGGCAGTGAGACCCCAGTAATAACCAGCTGGCCTGCATAGACTGTGCCGCCTTGTTGTGTTGGGACACCTCATTGGCTGCAGGGTGTGTACCGAGTTGTTCCTGTAAGTGGTCCTGAGTACCATGAACGGCCTGCACCCGCTGGCCTGGTCCGCCTGTAACACGCAGTGCGCCCTGTGAAGGCAGGAGCTGTGGGCGAGGTTTGTTTCTGAACACAGCTCAGTGCGAGGACTTGGCTACGAGCCCATTAAACCCGGGGCTCAAGCCGAGGCCAGAAACTCCCTCTTCCCGGGCGCTTGGTCCAGAGGTAACAAGTTCAGGTGGCGGAAGGGGGCCCTGCAGGGAGGAAGGGCCCGCCAGCTCCAGCCGCAGCCTCTTGTGGGCTCAGAAGACATAGTGGGCCCTGTCCCAGGGATGCTGGGTTGAATGGTCAGCGGGAGCAGTGAGGTTTTCAAAGGGTCCGTTGTATTTCCTGTGGAACAGACTTCTCACGGCCTTCGAATATGCGTAGAAGTGACTAACCTTTATGTGTGTCTTCAAAGAAGTGAGCTCGCTGTGCTGGCTCCATAGTTACTGTGTAAAAGAAGTATTAACAGGACAGATGTGCTTGCAGGGTTATACTTTCATAGAAGTGATCGTTCCAAAACAGTGTTTTCATACTTGCATCCTAAGTATTTCGTTGCTTTAGACATAGTGGGTCAACTGTCTCAACCATTTGGAAGACCAAGACCCATTAATATAAAAGTACAACAAAAAATATTGCTTTCTTATCTAGTTAGTTAATTTAGACAGTTAACATGTTGACTTTACAGAAAGTAGATATCATTTTAAACCTGCCTTTTGGGGTATTCTCTTTGATTGTTTTTTTCATAAACATCTTTCTTCCTAGATGTATTCATACTGTATATATCATTGGAATGCAAGTTTATAACTTAAATTATAAGCATTTTCCAGACTCTTACATAATCTTATGATTCATTTAAAAGAGTGACTGTTTAATATTCCATTGAATATTTTTTGCATTTGGGTTGTGTTAAATGTCTTTCATTTTTAAAAATTATTTTCATAGGCTTTATTCTTAGAAGTGAGTTTACTGGGTCCATTCTTTTATGATTTTTGAGACAAAATGCTAAAATATTTTCTAAGGGACTGCTAAATTAGGTACATATTAGTAGTAAAAAAATTTCAGGTTCATTTTACCCTTCCTAACATAGGGTTATAGATATTTAATTTTTAGTAATTTAGAGGACAGTGATTGGCCTCATTTAAATTTACATTTCTTTTATTAGAGAGATTAAGTACTAGTATATTTACTTTTTGTGAATTAGTTTCCCAGCTTTTGTCTATTAGAGTCTTAAAATTTTCAAATCTCAATTTGTATTCATTCTTGCTGCAGATTTTTTTAATTTACCATTTGGTTATTTGGTAACTATCTTTTTATATAGTCAAATCTTAATCCTTTTTGCTTCTTACTTTTTTAAAAATATATTTTATTGATTTTTTACAGAGAGGAAGGGAGTGGGATATAGAGTTAGAAACATCCATGAGCGAGAAACATCGATCAGCTGCCTCTTGCATACCCCCTACTGGGGATGTGCCCGCAACCAAGGTACATGCCCTTGACCGGAATCAAACCTGGGACCTTCCAGTCCGCAGGCCAACGCTCTATCCACTGAGCCAAACCTGTTAGGGCTGTGGTTCTTTTTAAAAATATATTTTTATGGATTCCAGAGAGGGAGGGAGAAATAGAAACATCAATGATGAGAGAGAATTATTGATTAGCTGCCTCCTGCACACCCTCTACTGGGGATTGAGCCTCCAACCTGGGCATGTGCCCTGACGGAATAAACCATGACCTCCTGGTTCATAGGTTGATGCTCAACCACTGAGCAACATCAGCTGGGCCGTTTTGTCATTTCTGAATTTATTAAGTGAACCTCTCAGAGACTCAACTCATTTTTGCCTCCTTTGTTTGAGATGCAGTGTACTTGTGCTTTTGTGTGTATTTTTATTCACCTGAACTGGCTTTCAGTGACTTACAGGTAGAGATCTGAATTACAAGTGTTCCTGATTGGGATGAAATGTCGCAGGATGACTTGCTTTTCACATTGCGAAGTGTACTTTTTCTGTGTTACTCAGCTGGGCATCCATGAAGTGCTGTTAGTCTAATGTCTTTCCCCGTTTCCTTTTCCTTCAAAGTTCTGTAATCTTCTGTGGAGCGTTTGCTGTGGAACGTGAACCAGCACCTCCATCTCCTGTGTTTCTTTCTCCTTCATGCACCAGGACCTTTATTTCTGGCTTCCTTCTGCCACAGACCCTTTCCGCTGGCCTTCTGTCATGTGGCCCTCTGCCGTTACCGTGCTAACTCGTCCCTTCCTTTCCCCCATCTCTTCACTGCAGGAAGTATTCCCACGACCCCAACCTCGCCAGTCCCGCAGAAACCCGAGGCTTCAGCCGCTGCAGCTCCTGTCTCCGTTCCACCTTCCCTGCCGGCTGCTCCCGCCGCCACCTTCTCTCTGCCCTCTGCCGTGGGGGCCTCTGCCGCCTTCTCCTTTGGTTCTCCGTCCTTGAAATCATCTGGGTCTGTTGCTGGGGAGCCCCCTCCGTACCCCAGTGGATCTGACGCTTCCAAGGCAGCAGTGGGCTCCGGTGCAGCCACCTTTTCATTCGCTCCTCCTCAAACCCCCCTGGCGCCCACCCCCGCGGCCTCTCCGATGGCCCCCGCCGCCGCTTCGTTCTCCTTTGGATCCTCGGGATTTAAGCCTGCCTTGGAGAGCACACCAATGCCAAGTGCGTCCACTCCCGGCCTTGGATTGAAGCCCTCCTTCCCACCCTCAGCCTCTGCTGTCAAGCTCAACCTCGGCGACAAGTGAGTGGCACTGAGTTTGATTTTTCCGCAGGGCGGGTGGGAGTGCCCATGTCATTCACCGAAAACAGCTGCTGCGATTGCAGTTACTCAGTGATTTTCCAGGGGGTTTCTTGTTTGTTTGTTTGTTTTTCATTTTTTTCCCAAGTAATACTAGCAAATGGCAAAAATCCAAATAACAAAAGGTTTGCATTTCATTTGTGTCCAGAAGGGTCTCTTAGATTTTTTTTTAATTATTATTATTAGAGGTTTATATTTAAATACTTTTTTGCTTCTTCAGGTTTCAAATGTAGGAGATACCCCTTATTTAAAAAAAGTAGCCATACAAAGTATATATGCTGTAGGGGAAGTGAATCTCTTGTCCACCCTTGACTCTCTGCACTGTTTTCTATGCGGCCACCAGTGACTGGGTGAAATTGTATTCACATCGGATACAATGACTCCTGCTTGGCAGCCCTGTGGCTTCTCATTGCTCTCAGTACAGCCCAAACTTCGTAATGTGGTATCCCAGTTCCCTCCAGATCTGGATCTACCAGCTCACTCATCTTACTTTTTACTCTTTATCTGCTGGTGGTGGTCTCCCCACTAGACTGTAAGCCTCTTGAACGAAGTGATTCCTTAGACCTCGGAGCCCTTCCCAACACAGCCATCTGGTGTAAACACTACGGCACTGCCACACTCATCTGGACTCTCTAGTGGCTGTGGAGGTGGTGTTACCGCCGTTGTCACTGCTGCCACCATTGTGATTGCCGATGGCATTTTAATTTCTTGTCCCAGTCATCTAATGCTGGATGTTAGATTGTCTCCAGACGTTTGCTCTTTAGGGGAAGCTTCCCTGACATTCCCCGAGACTGCACATCCCAAAGAGGGCGACCTGCTTCCCTCTTCCTCCTCCACTCCCCAGAGGCTGTGGTCTCCCACACGAGTTCTCAGTCATGTTGTTGGGAAAAGAGGGAACTGAACTCCCCTAAGCGTAATTGAGTCCCACCCTTTTTGCTCTACTCAGCTTGATAGAGTAGAAAATATTTCATATCATGGTAGTCTTAGTTTCGTTTTCCTGTTAAGTATTTATTTGGTATTTTTATTGACTAACTCATTCCTAAATAAGCAGATCAGATCAATGTTTCTTGCAGCTTTCACCTTTTATAAAAAGTGGCTGAACATTTACATTTCTCGAGGGCTAAAAGGTACGGATAGTAGGTTATCCTTTGATGACTGCTCATGAGCAGCGTGGGAGAGTCTTCAGCAGGCTGTTCTGATGCATTCGGGCTGCCGTCCTCAGGTTCACTGCCGTGGCTGCCTCTGCTCCTAACAGCTCACCGAGCACCCCCCCGATGCTGCCCTTCTCCGCCTCCAAGCCAGCTTCTTCCGGACCTCTCAGCCACCCCACGCCCCTCTCAGCAGCATCCGGCTCCGTGTCAGCCAAGTCCTCCGCCTCCCCCTCAGCATCAGGTACGGTTTAAATACACTGCTTTAGAGCTCAGTCCTGAATTCTCAGATTAGCATCTCTAGGTAGTTAAGAAGCCCAGCTAAGGTAGTTGGACTTAGTTGTTTTTTCGTGCCTTCTGTGTCTCACACTGACGTGCTGTGGCACACACTCTGCTCTCTGCGTTGGGAGGGTTCGCAGTGGCCTCAGGGCTGCCATGCCTTCTCCGACATTCCTCCTGTGCACTTGACACTGGATGATGTGAGTTGTTGTCCAGCCTTGGTCTTCCCTGGGAGCCTGCCCCCTGTGAGGGGCCAGAACAGAACATTTCTCTAAGCCGCGGTGGCTGTCACACTATTGCCTGTAGTGGCTGTCTTGAATTTTCACACTCAGCCCTACTGTAATTAGATTTATTAAATAAAGATCATAGTGGGAATAATTATTATAGCCAGGTTGAATTAAAGTTCATTATGAAACTCCATAAGCAAATTACCTTTTTTTTCCTATCAAACCTGCAGAAATGTTGCAAAAATTATATAATGAATACTATAACCTTCACCAAAATTCAACACTTGCTAACATTGTGCACCATTTGTTTTAATACATTTATTCCTAAAACCTTTGAGAGTTAATTACAACATGAAACACTTCACATCTAAGTACTTCAGTGTATCTTCTAAAAACAAGGGCACACAATCCATTATCACTGCAGGAAATTTAACAATAACCTACCCCCATGTGCACATTTCCACCGTTATCCCCATAATGGAGCCAATCAGGGATCACAGTATATTCCAGCTGGGTCTCAGGCTCAGTCTCCTACATTTGCCACCTTTTTGTCTTCCCGGCACTGACATTTGGAAGAGGTCAGGCCAGTAGGCTTGTGGACGGTCCCTCACTTTGGACCTAGTTGCCCTGCATGATGAGGTTCAGGTTAAGCGTTTTGAGCAGTAACACCACGTAGGTGACGCACATCACACCGCACGATTGGTGTCCTGACACAGTGGTGTTCTTTGGTCCGTTGGTTAAGGTGGCGTTTGCCAGACCTGTCTCCGTTTTTAACTTGGTTATTGTCATAAATGCCAGTGGTAATGCCTAGCCAGACATCTAGGTAACCATTTGGTGTTTGTGTGACGGGAATAATTTTATTTTGGTAAATGTCAAGCAGGCATTGAGCTATGAGATGCCTGAAATCATCTCTCTTCGCCTGCTGCTCAGGAGAAAGGGCTGCATTGCGGAGTTTGCCAGTCACCTCACGCTAGGACTTTTCGGGACGTTCTGAAGGCATCGTATAGGACCCAAACGTTCAGAAGCCTTGCCTTAGTCTTTTCACGTCTCTATGGTTTGGGAGAAAAAACTGGAGTCTTAGTGCACATTTACTTTATCACTTTCTGCTGCTCACCACCCAGATCTGCCCCACCCTGTGCCATTATTTAATTCTTAAAGTTGGGGGGGGGGGGTCCTAATTTATTGGCTCTCAGTCCCAGTTGCACACTAGACTCATGGGGGATCCATCCCCTAGTAGTGTAATCAGACTTTCTGAAGTGACACTTGGGGTTTTGGTGTGTGTGTATTTTTATTTTTAGTATTTCATTTTTATCCTCACCTGAGGACATGCTTAGAGAGAGGGAGGGAGGGTGGAGGAGAGAGAGAAAGAAAATCAGTCTGAGGGAGAAACATCGATTGGTTGCCTTCTGCACGCTCCCCAACTGCATCAAACTCGTAACCCAGGTATGGACCCTGACTGGGAATTGAACTGCCAGCCTTTCGGTGCACACGCAGGCCAGACGGTGTTTGTTTTCTTTAAAAGTTCCCCCTATGACTCTAACTCGCAGCGGGTGAGCCCAGGAGGGTCCCGCGACCCTGTGAGTTCTTACAGGTGATGGGGTCATTGGTCTCATCTTCCGGTTTAAACTGTCCCCAGCTCCCTGAGGTGCACTGGAGCCTCTGTGAGGAGGAAGGAGGGGCCAGGTGACTGGCCTGGGCCTGCCCACAAGTCCTCCTGCCTGTGATCAGAGACACGCTAGTTTTATCTGCTTTACGAAAGAATTTCCCATCTAAAAATGTAAGGCTTGCTTTTTAGTTACCTTGGAACGGGGGCTAACACAACTGTGGGCATCACTCTTGCTAACCACAATCATGAAAGGGGCCAGGGACAATGAGAACTGGGCTGTTGTTTGAGGAAAGGGCACCTGTGATGGGAGAAGTAGCGGGAGTGAGTGCTGGCTGGCTGTTTTAACTGGCGTCTTGTTCTGGCAGGGCGATCTGCGCATGGCGGCCCAGGCCCAGTGTCCGCACTGGGGCAGAAATCGCCCAGGATAACCGCTCCGGCGGCGAAGACGGGCTCTCCCCAGGTACTTGAACCTCACTCGCAGTCCTGTGCTTGCTCATTACTGCCCCTGCAGGCCTGTTTATAAAACGGGTTTTTGTGTTTTAGAATCTACACTTTCGCAATAGTTCTTAGGACTCTGTGGTGGGAAATAGGTGAGTTTTGCATATTTGTAATGTGTGCTCTGTGCTCACATTACAAATGTATCTCAGCTCCCGAGTCTGCGTCATTTCCTCTGCTGGTTACTGAGCTTATGCAGGACCTGATGCTCTCCGTTTGTTGTAGTCTCTTGTCTGAAAATACTGTGGCATCTGATTTTTCTCTTCTTCTCAAAGTAATCAATTCTATCCAGTGCCCCTTTTCCTCACCATCTCGGTTGATTTTGCTTACTTAACTTTTATTGACATATGATACACATAGGGAAAAAGGTACTTACGTGAGACACACACACTTGAATGAATTGTCACCAGCTGGATACACCTGGGTAACCAGCACTCAGATTGAGAAATGGAACATGACCAGGACCCCACAATGCCCCTCGTCTGTGCCCTTCTACTTGCTACCTTGCCAAAGGGGCTCAGCTGTCATAATTTCTGACAGTGCAGCTTAGCTTAGCCTGTATGTACCTTCTATAAATGGAGTCACACGGCATGTATTCTTGTATCTGGCTGTTTTGCTCAACATTATGTTGGTGATGTCTATCCGTATCATATGGGGTGACTACCCTACATGTGTTCATTCCGTCTCAGTGGGCATTCCAGTAGCTCCCAGATCTGAGTTACTGTGAATAGTGTTGCAGTAACCTTGCTAGGTGATGTTTTGGATGAACAAACGTATGCATTTCTGTTGAATAAATATCCACGTGTGGAATTGCTGGTCCTGGACGATGCCTTTATTTCTCTTAATTCCCAGGCATGTATGCAAGTTCAGCTGTTCTATGTCCTCCCCAATCTTGGTATTTTTCATCGTTTATTGTTGGTGTATTTTGTGGTTTCAACTTGTATTTCCCTGATGACCAGTAAATTGAGTTTTTCCATATGATTATTGGCCATGTGAATATGGGTGACTGTTCAAGATTTTTTACTCATTTTTCTATTGGGTTTTCTGTCTTTTTCTTAGTGATTTGTAAGAGTTAGTTCCGTGTGTGTGTGTGTGTGTGTGTGTATGTACACACACACGCACACACACCCATGTAATGTAACTACTTAGTCTGTGAATTGCCTTTTCATTCTTTTTATGGTTTCTTTTGATGACTGCAAGTTCTTAATTTTAAAATAGTTTCATATATCAATTTTTATTTTGTGATTAGTGCTTTCTGTGTTCCATTTTAGAAGTCATTTCCTATTCCAAGGTAAAAAAGATATTTTCCTTATTTTTTTATTTTTCAATTACAGTTTACTTTCAGTATTATTTTGTGTTAGTTTTAGGTGTACAGCATAGTGGTTAGACAGCCAAATACTTTACAAAGTGTTCCCCTCCTATGTTTATCTAAAAGCTTTATAATCTCTTCATATTTAGATCTACAGTCTGTCATCTCAGTTTATTTTTATGGTTTACCTTAAAGATGATTTTATGTCAGTTTCCCACTAGATTATTTTAGTCTCCTCAGAACAGGAGTCATGTCTCTCCTTCTGTCTCTCTCCCAGCCACCCCCACCTCCCTCAGCACAGCACGGGCACAGAGTAAATAGTTCTCAGGCCTGGCTTTTGGCACAATGCAGGACACATGGTGGTTTTTAAGTAAATGTTTGCTGTTTTAATGAGTACTTATACTTTTTTTTAAAACTGTTAATTGCTATAGGTATTAAATAATTGAGACGTCATCTCAAATTATAGCATTTCTGATGCAGGATTCTTGGTTTCTCTCTCCCAGAACTTATTCCTCTCCTAGTATTCCATTTCCTTAAATAGGAAACCAGGTGTTTGCTCCAGCCCCAAACTCAGAGTCCCTCCCCCAGTCTGTTCTAGCAAGTCTTTCTCAGCTCACACTGACGTGGTGTAGGTCATAAATCCACAGCTCCCATCCCCCTGCTAACGTCACGAGTCAGGCCGTTACCATCTCTTACCTGGTCAGCCTCCTGCTGATCTCCCTGTTTGTGCTCCTCCCTCTCACTGCTTAGCAGCAGGAAGGATCTTTTATAATCCTAAATTAAAGAGAAGCTTACACTCTCCTCACACTTCACCAGGAACTTTGCACCACACTTAGAATGAAATCCAGACTTCGTGGGGTAGCCCTGCGTGATCTGCCCTGCCCTTTCCAGCTCCCACCCTGACCTCCCTGTGTCGCACTGACTTCCTCTCTTCCCTGCGTCATGCCGCGTCTTGCATGCCTCAGCTTCTGTGCACGCGCTCTTTTCACTGCCTGGAAGGTGCTTCCCCAGACCTTCCCGTAGCTTTCTCCTTCACTCCGGGCCTCAGGTCACAGGCAGCCTCTCTGGGCCATCTCACCTCAAGTAGTCCCCCTTTTATTCTCTTTATGTGTCCCTGTTTCCTACTCCAGATCACTGTCACCAGCTGAAATTTATCTGATTGTTTTACTTTTTATTAGTCGTTTTATCCCAGTAGAAGAGACGTTCCCTGAGTGTAGGGATCTCATTTATCTTGTTAACCTTTTCTCCACTGTCTAAACATGCCTTCTACCAAGCAGATACCTGGTAAATACGGGCTCAAAGGAATGAATGACGGAACGATGGCTGTTACAAGAGTGGCGCCACCTGTGACAGGCGTGGAACCCACTGCTTCAAGAAGCCGTGCTTGGAGTGTTGGGTACATTTAAATATCTTGCCTTCCATTTCAGGCGAAATCACTTCCGGCTCCTGGGACAGAAAAGCAGGGACATCAGTGGAAAGAGTCAGACCCTGTAATCGTTGGAATTGGCGAGGAGGTAAACTTGCTCCTGCATGTTTTTCCCCAAGCAGTGCAGACGCCCGCATGGCTGTTCCATTCTGGCTTTGAGCCTTGGAGTGTCCCAAGAGTCTGTGCTGCCAGTGAGCCCAGTAGCAGTGACATTACTGCTGTGCCACTCGCCCTAAGAAGTCTCCTTGTGTGTGGCTTCTGCAGATCGCGCACTTTCAGAAGGAGCTGGAAGAGCTGAAAGCTCGAACTGCGAAAGCCTGTTTCCAGGTGGGCACCCCTGAGGAGATGAGGACGCTGCGGACAGAATCGGATGACCTGCACGGCTTTCTTCTGGAGATTAAAGAGACCACAGAGGTTGGTGTCTGGGGGTCTTCCGGAGTTGACTGCACGTTGACATTGTGCTCCTGGTACTCCAGGGGCGTGTATGCTTTTTTCTTCAAGTCACCAGTGTTGTTTCTTACGTGTGAGAGTCGTTCACGGAGGAATGCCCAAGTTCAAATTCTACCTTTAGCACTTAATAAACTAGATGACTTTGGGCAAGTTAATCTAGCTGCTCTGTTTCGGTTTTCTCATGGGAAGTGGAATGCTATATGTCTACCCTGTTGACACAGGGCACTCCGTAAAAGTGCCTGTTGGTAGGTAGGATTTGGAAATTGACTTTGGAGTGTTTGAAAGGGGAAGTTCTCCAGGTGTTCGCAGGGACTGTCTTCAGTAAGATTACAGCTCCTGTTAATACTTATTCTTTGCCTTTTCAATTATTAGAAATGGTTTCTTCCTTCTTTAAAAAAAAAAATAGATTTTTATTGATTTCAGAGAGGAAGGGAGAGTGAGAGAGAGAGAGAAATATCAATGATAAGAATTACTGATTGGCTGCCTCGTGCACACCCCCTACTGGGGATCAAACTTTGACCTCCTGGTTCATAGGTCTATGTTCAACCACTGAGCCACGCCAGCCAAGCAGAAATGGTTTCTTAATGAGAAGAAAAATAATTTTTTAAATGAATATTGATTGGTAGACTAAAAAAGAGAAAAAAGAAAAAGAAATTGCCCTAACCAGTTTGGATCAGTGGTTGGAGCATCAGCCCGTGGACTGAAGGGTCCCGGGTTTGATTCTGGTCAAGGGCACATACTTCTGTTACAGGCTCGATCCCTCGCCCCAGTCAGGGCACATGCGGGAGGCAACTAATCAATGTGTCTCTTTCACATCAATGTTTCTCTCTCTAAAAATCAGTGGAGAAAATAACCTCAGATGAAGATTAACACAACACAAAATTACAAGGGAAATAAAGAACATTGGTGTCTTGCTCTAAGCAGTGAAATTCTTTTTTTGCATGACTATTAACTGTATTCAGATGTTCACCATGTTAACTATTTGAGAAGCACCACCTTCCTTGATCCAGAACAGGAAGGCTACCTAATTTCTTAGAAATACCGCTTTTTGTATCAGTACATCCTTATTCCTTTCATAGTCTCTTCATGGAGATATAAGTACCCTGAAAACCACTCTGCTTGAGGGCTTTGCTGGTGTGGAAGAAGCCAGAGAACAGAGTGAGAGGAACCGTGACTCGGGATACCTGCACTTGCTCTACAGGAGACCCCTGGACCCCAGGAGTGAGGCGCAGCTCCAGGTAGGGGCCAGCAGAGCGCGCTGGCAGCGGGGCCTCCGCCGTTCTCCTCCTCGAGGCATGGGTTTGGCCGACTGTCTTATGAAGTGGCTTCCTTCCTGTGAATAATTTCCCTGTTCCCCGTAGACGTCCTTAACTGATGAAGAAAATGGGACTCTTCCACGTGATGCTTTTTGAATTAAACAAAAATAGAATTCCTAATTAAACCTTCTGCTTGGTAGACAGTATGCTGTTGAAAAAGATACATTTAGAAATAAGTCATGAATAATAACCATTAAAGTAGCAACTACTCATTGAGCACCAGGTACTCTGCGGGGCGTTTTCTACCCATTATTTCTAGTCTTTAAAACCAGCTGCTCTGTAAGACTCGGGCTTCCGATCCCAGCGTACAGGTGAGGAAGGTGAGCCTCAGAGGCAGGGGTGGTGGTAGGAGTGGAACCAGAATCAAGACCTCCTCTTGCCCGGCTCTTTCCTGTGTGCCATAATTTAGCAGCGCTACTTTTCTCAGTAATTTTCAATTAATTATTCTTATTCTCTATCTTCGTGAAATCTGGATTTTGTTTTCAACTTTCAATTTATTCCCAATTGTTGTACCATAGCTTGGTGGGGGTCATCCCCACTTCCTTGCATTTGCCTAGAATCCCTGTAGAAGTGGGGCACAGAGGGCAGTGCTGGTCATGCTCACCCAGCACGTGAGGGTCTCTGAGTGTGAGGAACCCCCTCCTGCCCAGAAAACCCGCCGTCCACGTGTCTCACCTGATACACTTTCTGACAGTAGGAAAAGGGAAGACACAGTCCCTCCGCCCAGAAAGGTGGGAGCCCTGGCTGTGCCCACAGCGCTGTGGGATCCCTCGATGCTCCTCCACTGGGGACGCTAACCCTCCTAGCGAGGGAGTGCTAGCCATGGCCTGCACTCCTCATCTAGTTACACTTGCTTCCCACTGCCTTTTCACCTCTTGCTCTGCGTCCAAACTAAAAGAAAAGCATACGGCTACTGGGCAACACTCGCCCATTCAGAAAGAAGTCAGTTTCTCTTTTCACAGTGCTCAGTAGGTCCGAGTAGCTAGCATGTATTAGTTCATGCCTGTACAAAAGCAATGTCCTGGAAGTACCCGAGTCTCGCCACTAATCGGCACTGGACCCTTGAGCCTGGACAGTCTGGCTCAGAGCCTGTGCTCTTGACCACGACACTACAACGTGTGGCCCCCACAGCTGGCTCCGTGGCGGTGGGGAGGATGAATGCACGAATGCAGTGTGGACTGTGTTCCTGTGGGATCACAGACGGGGAGCAGCTGAGCCACAGGGAAGTGTTTGTGACGGGCCTCGAAAGAAGCGGGGTGTTCTGGGAGATGCAGTCAGGAGAGCACGCGGGAGCTAATCGCGGAGGTCTCGTTGCGCCGAGAGTTCAGAGAGAGGGCCTCCCGTCGCCAGGTGTCGGCTGAAATTTGTATTTGATGCTGAGGTTACTGCTACTTCCTGGAACCAGCTTGACTCTCTTTAATGACATTTCCTCTTTTTCAGTTGGGACATACAACCTGACCCAAGAATAACTTTAAGCTACATTTAAGCACAGTAGGATCTTTGTGCAGATGCAGAGAGCTTTCCCTGTGCGTGCACATCGTCTTCCTTTGCTTATACATTTAGTGGACTGGTTCGTCTTTATTGTTCATTTTTGAAAGTCAAGTTGTATAGCACGAAGGTTAACACTGGATCAAAATGTAAACAAAATTATTGCAGGCCTAAAATAAGTTAATAGATAAGAATTTTAATACACTTTCTAGTGTTGGTGCTATTTTTTTTGTTTTGGAGAAGAAATGAAATTTTCTCAATTGGTGAGATGACTTCTGTGTTCTGAATAAATTGGTTCAGAATTATTTTCAACACTGTTTTGTAGGATAATTTTGTGTCTAATGCAGTTAATTTCATGGGTGGGAGAGCAAAAACTAAGTGGATGCTCTGTTGGCGTACCAGAGCGCAGCGGAAAATTCCTAGGCCAGGCTGAGATACTTCAGAGGAACTGAAAAATGAGAACTAAGCAGGAACTTCTGTTCCCTAGAGGCCCTGGGCCGACACCCATTCTGTTTCTGTTTCTTTACACCACCTCTCTGTCACACCCTCAAAAGGTTGAGTTTCTGGATTTCATTTGTATTATAATGTTCTGATGATTATGTTAAAACCTAGTATGTTTTCTTTGTTCATTATGGTTCTCAATATAAAAATAATTGAAAATTATCTTGATTGTTTTGATACATCTTTCTCCAAGCTACTGGAAAATGGAGTCATTTTCTTTTCTTGTAGGAAATTCGGCGCCTTCATCAATATGTGAAGTTTGCTGTTCAAGATGTGAATGATGTCCTAGACTTGGAGTGGGATCAGCATCTGGAACAAAAGAGAAAACAAAAGTGAGTGAGGTCCCATCCCCCACTGGTGGCAGGAGATAGTGCTGCTGCCTTTTCAAAAGCTTTAGGAACATGGATAAAACCCTGAAATGTTAATTCTCATCGACCCTGGCATTCTGCTTCCAGATATTTGTTCTGCAGACACAATAGCAGTGCTCACAACTGTGTGCATCAGAGAATTTATATCTCGGCTCAGCTTACTCGTGATGCAGACAAATTGGATTAACCTTGCTTACCCACGGCTTAGAGGAGGGGCTCAAAGTCTGGTCTCTTTCTCTTAATACAGACATAACCATGGACTAGCATGTTCTCCAAATAGCACATTAAAGATACAGGGAGTGTACAAGATGGTAATTATATAACTACTAGAGGCCTGGTGCATGGATTTGTGCACCGATGGGGTCCCTCGGCCTGGCCTGCGCCCTCTCGCAATCCAGGACCCCTTGGGGGATGTCAGAGAGCCAGTTTTGGCCCGATCCCTGCAGGCCAGACCGAGGGACCCTACCGGTGCACAAATCCATGCACCAGGCCTCTAGTATGCATATAAAATCTTTGGTTAATCTCTTCCCACCCTCCCCCTTCCCCCTTCCCTCTGAGATTCATCAGTTTGTTCCATGTTTCCATACCTGTGGTTTCTGCTCCTGCATTGAGCGCCTGCCCCCTGGTGGTCAGTGCGCATCATAGCTACCGGCTGGTGGATTAGGCTTTTTTTTAAAATATATTTTATTGATGTTTTACAGAGAGGAAGGGAGAGCGAGAGAGAGAGTTAGAAACATCAATGAGAGAGAAACATCAATCAGCTGCCTCCTGCACACCCCCCACTGGGAATATGCCTGCAGCCAAGGTACATACATGCCCTTGACCGGAATCAAACCCGGGACCCTTGAGTCCACAGGCTGACGCTCTATCCACTGAGCCAAACCAGTTAGGGCCGATTAGGCTTTTATATATATAGATTATTAGATACAATATATGTAATATGAAAAAGGTAAGACAAGACAAAATACTGGGTGATCTCAACATGGAGAACTAAACATTGAAAAGAGGCTGGAAATTAATCCGACAATATAATCACAGATACAGCTGCGAGATAGAGTTAAGAGGAATTTTTTCTTTATACTCTTTTGTATATTCCAAGTTTTCTTTTTAAGGAAACATTCCTGATTAGTGTGGCTAATTAGAAGGACAAGAGGAATGATGACAAAGGTATGACAAGGAACAGAATGCAGTACATTGTAAGAATAGTCGAGTGCCAACAAGAAATTGGAAAAACAGATCAGCCCTCCACACACTCCATATTGAAACACCTACACTTGATCAGTGGATTAGCCATGTGGGGAAACAAACCAGGAAATGACCTGTTTACCTGTTTATAAAGCTGGGGGATCACAGAACTTTTAAGTGGGGCAACCTTGGTGGGATGTCAGGGGCAGGGCCAGAATGTGCTTAAAGTTCAGTGAGCAGAATTGAATGCATTATATTGTACCACCTGGAGAGTGGCTTTGTGCCCAACCTGAGGAATCTGCTCGGAACATAGGTAGGGGAGATGGAGGTGAGTGTTGGTCCCTCGGACACTGTGGGGAGGATTCCTCACCTGTGGCTGGAGCACCTGGCCCTGGGGCAGCGGGTCCCCAGTGGAGATTTCACAGCTCACTCCCTAGTTCTGAGTCCGTTCGGCCACATGGAGAGGACGGCGTGACCAGCAGTGTGCGTGTCCTGCTCTGCTTGACAGTTAGATTTCTCTCTCAGAACGGGGAAGCCGGGCTCGCTTCTCCTTTATGACAGCTCTGTGCTGTCTAATGTGCTTTATTTTTAATTCCCTTTATGCAGAGCTCAGCTTCTTAAGTCTACACAGTTTTCTAGTGTTTCTGCTTACGTCTTTCTATAAGTATTACCTTGTACCCTGTTGAAATGTGTTTTTAAACATTTATCTTGATCCCAGCTGTGTGACTCAGTGGTTGAGGGTTGACCTGTGAACCAGGAGGTCACAACACGGTTTGATTCCTGGTCAAGGCACATGCCCAGGTTGTAGACTCAATCCCCAGTGAGAGGCAAGCAGGAGGCAGCCAGTCAATGATTCTCTCATCATTGATGATTCTATCTCTCTCTCCCTCTCCCTTCCTCTTTGAAATAAAAAATATTTTTTAAAATAAAAAATAAATTTTTTTTTTTATTTTGAACTAACCTGTCACCCGAAGGAAAGGGAGCCAGCCCTTCCTTGTTGCAGTTCCTGGGGTGGGTGCTCCCTGCTGCTCCAAGGTCAAGGGCATGTACCTTGGTTTTATCCATGTTCCTAAATCTTGTGCTCTCTCCCCCACTGATTCATGGCAGCATGTGAAGAGATGACTGACTCCCATCGGCTTTCCTGGGCCTTTTCTTTTTATTGAATGTGATTTACACACAGGAAGTGCACATGTCCTAAGTATGTTGCTGAATGAATCTGTCCCCTGTTGTTGACACGTCTCCCACCCTGTTCTACCCAGGGCCTCTGGGATTGTGCAGTTTGCTGCAGGCCTGGCCTTCCTCAGTATGTTGTAGCCTCGTTTGCTTTCGTCTCTTTTTTATGTTCTTGCATTTCCTGATGCCTTGTGTCCACTAGTGACTCTCTGTTTTAGTCTTCTCACTGTTATAGTTGTAGTCTCTTCTTCTTCTTCTGTGGGTGGTTTCTTCACTTGAACCGCTCACATGGACTTCTTTCTCATTGCTGTCAACAGGCGCCTGCTTGTGCCAGAGCGAGAGACGCTGTTTAACACCCTGGCCAACAACCGGGAGATCATCAACCAGCAGAGGAAGAGGTTGAACTGCCTGGTGGACAGTCTGCAGCAGCTGCGGCTTTACAACCAGACTTCCCAGTGGCGCCTCCCCTCGGGGGTGCCTCCCCAGAGCAGCACTCACAGGTGTGCGGAGAGCGGGTCTCTTCGCTACTTGCACTCAGTCATGTGGCTGAGTGAATGGATACGTATCGGGGAGTACGGTGGAATCGTCTTAAAGTGCTTCAGATGTGGGTTTGAAAGTGACCTGTGTGACCCTGGTCAGGTTCCTCACCCTCTGATCCTCTTCCTTTGTTTAAAAACTGGGGATAACAATATATGCCTCTCGGGGTTGTTGGGGAGTTAAATTAAGTCTAGAAAGCATCCAGTAGTGCATGTGATGAAACAGGTGCTCAATAGATAATAGTAGACGCTGGCAACAGTATTGTTTTATTGAAAATTAACTGATAGGATTAGGTTGACTGACTTGTTTCAAAGTTTAGGTTTGTCATTTTGCTTAAGTGGGGGAACTTTCAGACCCTCGCAGTTCGGCAGTCTACCCTTGACGTTTCCCGGGTGGTTTTGTGTTTCGCCTTTAAGCCAGAGGTGTAGGTGTTCATTGCCCCTTCTGCTAAAGCTCTCTCAGTGCGTGTACTGGGAGGTGGTGGTGGGGGGGGGGTATGATGTTAAGGTTGCCATCTCTTTCCTTTGGGATTGATCACATCGATTGGTCAGATGGCCTGTTTCTGAATGGGGGATGCTCATTTCTTGCGCTTATATTTAGGACAATGCACGCCCACCCCTCAGATTTCTCTGGTCATAGTTGGTTTCTATATGACGCTATCCCATTCCAGTTTTGACAGTGACCTGGAAAGCCTGCGCAATGCTTTGTTGAAAACCACCATAGAGTCTCACACCAAACCCTTGCCGAAAGTACCAGGTAAGTGCGTTCTTCCCAGTCCTTTAACCTTTGGTTTGCTGTCTTCTGCTGACCGGGTTGTAAGCATTTACGGGCTCATGAATTTCTTGCAGCTAAACTGTCCCCTGTGAAACAGGCACAACTGAGAAACTTCCTGGCCAAGAGGAAGACCCCACCAGTGAGATCCACTGCTCCAGGTACAGGAGCGGGGCCTGGACTTTTTAGCGCAAACCAAGCAGCACATGGTGTGTGTGTGTGGGTGGGGGTGGGGGGGGGCGGGGGTCTGTCTGTGTCTGTTTTCCTTTGGTTCTGAATAGGAGCTGGAGAAAATGGCCCTAGAATCTGTGTGCGTCTGAAGGCTGGAGCTGGAGCTGCTCGGCCAAGCCGCCCGCGCGGTGGTTGTGGCTCTTGCTCCCTGTTTTCTGCAGCCCTCGGACCGAGTGCCAGTGCTTCCCAAGGGTTTGGGGCGCTGAGCTGGCTCCACAGTTTGGAGCCTCTGCTTTAGAGAGTTGACTTCCCTGATTTGTGTGGGGTTTGAGGAAGATGGTATTTGTAAAAAGGCTTCTTCTTTTTTTAAGAAGATAGAGAAAAACCCACTGATTAGGGAATGATGGCTAAAAACACTTGCTGAAAAGAAGCCATATAACCAGTGAATAAAACCTGTTTTTGCTATTAAATTACCTAGATAACCGTGTTATACACAGCTTCAGGCATAGTGGTGCTTTGCTTTTGTGCTTGTATCTGCTTTTCTTTTTTGAAATTCTGTTTTGAGTTGAAACTGGTTTTTTTTTTAATACCAACAGCAAATTATTTTTTTGGTAATTAAAATAGGACAGAAATTTAATCTTACTGTACCGCCATTTATTAATTTTTCTGTAATCATAAAGCTAAATTAGGTAAGGTAATCGTCACAGGCAAGTGAAATCTTTTTAACAATCATTTCCATTATCTAAACTACTTTCTCTTAGTAGGTAATTGGAAAAATAGAACAAAGAATAAAAGTTACTCTTATCCCTCAACCCAAATATGTCATCAACTATGTCATTTTGGTTTACTCTTAAAATTTTTTCTTTATATATATAAATTTGATTTTTTGAAAATGAGATTGGGACTCTGACATTTATAATTTTGTACTTTTATGTTTCTTAATTAGAAACTTACAAACCTTTACTGTAAAAGAGAAAATGACAAGTGTTGGTGAGGCTGTGGACAGATTGGCCCCTGTGCACTATTAGTAGGAGTGGAAAATGGTGCTGCACTATAGAACGCAGCTGGTGGTTCCTCAAGAAACTAAACAATTACCATAGCATCCAGCAGTCCCACGCGTGGGTATCTACCCCAAAGACTGGGAAGTAGGAACCCAAACAGTATTCTGTACATTCGTGCTCATGGCAGCATTATTCACAATAGCTGGAAGGAAGAGCAGGACAAACCTCCAATGGATTGAGTAGATACACAAAATAGGGGGTACATGCATCTTAAAAAGGAAGGACATTCTGACATGCTACACTCTGGATGCAACTTGAGGATATTCTGCTAAGGAAAAAGCCACTCCCAAAAAGGCAAATATTGTCTGAGTCTACTTTTGTGAGTAAGCAGAGCAGTCAGATTCAGTGACAGAATAGAACGGTGGGCGCCAGAGGCCAAGGGGAAGAGCAGAATGGGGAGTTGGTTTTATGGGGACAGTATTTTTAGACCTGATTCATTCAAAAGAGTCGTTAGATTTAGCTGGAAATGTCCAAGGCAGTCGGGACTGAGGCCCTTCTGTTTGACCAGTTTGCATGAGGCCTGTTCTTAGAAATGACTGTTGGAAAAGGGACGGCAGTGGTGCGACTGTTCCCCGTGGTGCGACCGTTCCCCGTGGTGTGGGAGCTTCTCTGTTACTTTTCTGACACGTTGTTACTCTGCCTGTGAGATCCGCCGAGGGCCCCAGCTCCCCGCTTTCACACCAGCCTTCATTCTGCCTCTCACTTCGCATGTGTTTGTTTCACAGTCAAAGTGTTCTCGTTACGTGGCTCGGAATTTCAAAGCCCCATTTGAGCAAAGACCCAAAACCATCTTTATTCACATTCGACAATAGCTGCTTCCACTTAAAATGAGTAATAATTAAGTCATTTTGCAGATTGGCTATTGGTCTGTCCACAGTGAAAATTACACAGCCCTTGGGCGGCTTCATTACTAACTTGGGTTTTGTTTGGGGCTTTGTAGCCAGCCTGTCTCGGTCAGCCTTCCTGTCTCAGAGATACTACGAAGACTTGGATGAAGCCAGCTCAACGTCATCCATCTCCCAGTCTTTGGAGAATGAGGACACGCGGGCACCCTGTAAAGATGACGATGCCGGGACCCAGGTCCCTCGCCATGCCCCCGTGGTGCGCACTCCCTCCATCCAGCCCGGTCTCTTGCCCCAGGCGGCGGCTCCTTTTGCTAAATCTCACCTGAGTCATGGTCCACCCGGCGTGCTGGGAGCTTCAGGTAAGGAAACAAGGAGACAGGAAACTCTAAACCCCCCCCCCCGCACCCCCCATTAGGCTGGAACTCAGGAAGGAGCTGGAGCTGGGTTTTATACTATCACCCCACCGAGTTGTTGGTTCTGGCCCATTCCTGCCGATAGTCCAGAAATTTGAAGACAGTCCAGAGGAGGTGTGTGCCCTTAGAAGCAGTTGGTGGGACATTGTGAGGCAGAGAGACCGAGGCTGACACTGTCACAGCTTTGCTGTTGCGTCCGGTGTGCGCTTATTTAGAAGGTCTTTCCGGGAGGAATGGCAGGAGCTGTTTGCCTCCATGCGAAGCAGCGTCCACCCCGTGCCCTGCACATCCCAGCTCCTGCCGCGTTCTGCCCGGCTCGCCAGCACGCCCGTGCTCCTGGTCAGTGTCGCCTCACTGCGGTGACTGGCGTCAGCGTCGGGCTGTGCACTGAAGTGGCTTCTGACAGAGCAAACGAGCAGCGTGCGATAGGGATGGAGAGGTCTTAGGAGAGGAGCGTGGGAAATCTGTCAGATTGATCTGTGTTGGCATAAGGGTTCCATTTCCGTCGGTGTCCAGGAAATGGTCGGGCAGAGCAGCGATTTTCGACCTGTGTGCCGCAGGAATTTGTAAAACGTGTCATACCTGGACTGTGACAGCACACAACACAGCAATAGCTGCCTGGTGTGAACGAATCAAAATTACAGCTATTTTTTGTCAGCTTGGCAAAAAACCTACATTTTGGTGTGCCACAGAATTTTGGTGATCAGTTTATGTGTGCCATGAGATGAAACAGCTGAAAATCGCTGATGTGAAGTATCTTAGTTAGTAGAGGCCGGCAGGCAGATTGCATTGGCATCTTTGAAAGATGTGGATGCCAGCCTGTCTGGTTACTGGTACTTTCCTAAGTTTTTAATCTTAGCGTTTTCCCTGCAACCGAACATGGAGACTTGACCATTTTAACTTTGGTGTTTTCCTCTTCTCGGACCCACTTTTTCCCCTCAGCGTCTACGTCTGCCAGCAAAATCATTCCTCAAGGGGCCGACAGCACAATGCTCGCAACCAAAACCGTGAAGCACGGCGCGCCGGGCCCCTCCCACACCATCCCAGCTCCGCAGGCGGCCGCTGCGGCAGCACTGAGACGCCAGATGGCCAGCCAGGCGCCAGGTGAGAGTGCGGCCCACACCTGTGCAGGGGCTGGGGTGAGCTGTCTGAGTCTCGGGCTGGGGTGGCAGGTGCCAGCTAGCGCCTGGCTCCGCTGCCGTTCAGAACGAAGACTGCTGTGCAGCCTCTCTGCTGGCGGAAAGGGTTCCCAGGAAGCAGACTTCTTGTAGGGGAGGTGCTAGGTCTGCCACATCCAGGTAAGCAGGAAAGCTGGTTTTTGGTGAAGTGCGAATCCCTGCCTTGCAACAATGTCTGCTCTGAGCCCACCATCTTTGCAGTTACATCACCTGGGAGCATTCAGATTGTCTTGTGGTATCTTAGGACTCCCGCTGCCCTGGGAGGTGGGTATTAGTGTGCCCGTTTTGCTTTTGAGTGATGTGACCTTCAGAGAGGGAAGGTGACCCGTCTGATGAGAAGCAGAACCAGTTCCCAACCCGAGGTTTGCCCCTTGCAATACAGCTGCTGCTTGGGGTGGCAGCTGTGGCTGTTACAGGCGGGAACTCTAGCGAGCCCGGCATTTGGTCAGTGTTCGTGGCTGTCCACGTTTTCTGCACCGGGACTTCTGGGTAGCTGGCCTCAAGGACTTCACTTGTTCTCCATCTGTACAAGCCAGTGGTTTTGCGTGCGCCCCCCCCCCCCCCCACCCGGCACACACCCCCTCCTTACTCCCCAGCAGTTGGCAGTGTTGGTGGTAGAGCCCAGGAGTGAGGAGTGCTGCAAAAAAATCTTTTAAAAAATTTATTTTTTTTTTTTATTTTTTTTTTTTTTTGCATATCATGGGTCACTTTTCTTAAAAGCATGATTACTATAATTGGCAGCAATTTACATGTTATCTTACTCGGTAGCTGTTTTCAAAGAAAAAGGGCCAGGACGTCACAGCAGAGGAAAGTAATACATTCACAGCCATGTGAACGTCTAGGCTGGTTTAGGTGAGGTCCTGCTGCTGAGCTTCGTGGCTTCAAGTAACGAAGTCCTTTCATTCTAAAAGGTACCCGATTCCCTGCTCTGCTCTTTCTCTCTTCATCTCCTACTCTGTTACACCAGTGCGTTACAGGACCACGGGACAGTGAGACTGTAGTTCTGTCTGGCAAGAGCCCTCCCAGGAGGTTAATTTCCAAAGGGACCTTCACATGTTATTGCTGAGCCTCGGGACAGAGCCAGTCACACTAACGTGAAGGTTGTCCGAGTGCATGGATGTGTGTGTGCAAGTGTGGGAGCCCATCCAGTCCGAAAGGGAAAGAATGAGCAAGTACGATAGGTGTGGTCAATTTCATCTTGACCTTCACAGCTCACACATTAAATATGTAACGTCACTCTCCCTTCGAGCACCTCTTCCTTCCATTAGAGCCGCTGAGTTACAAATTGCTCTTTGTTATACCAATGGCGCTAGAAGGACGGGGGGAAAAGAGCATTATGTAAGTTTCCTTCAAAAGACACGGTCACCTCCCGAATTTCCTCTCTCCTGGGCAGAGTAACTAATGCACTGCACACCCTTCGTGACCAAGACCCCTTTTGACTCGCCTGTATAACATGGCTTGGACTTTAATGCACAGGACACCCCCACAACAAAGGATTATCGAGCCCCAAAATTTCAGTACTGCCAAAGTTGAGAAATAAATATTTTTGTTTTAGCTGAATAAAATTATTTTTTCATTTTATCTCTGCTTGGAACACATATCAATTTAGACAGGTTTTTTTTTTTTAAGACTAAAAAGACATGGTGGTTTGATTTAGACAAAAGAGAATTACCATTATACAGTGATAAAAAATTTCTAAGAAAAGTTCAAATATTAAAACCCTTATCAAGGCATCTAAACTAGATGTGAAAGACATAAGATAACTTGAAGGTACCTTTGAGGCTTCTGAAAGAATAGAATCCTTTGATGTTTCCTTTAAATATTAAATATCCTTTAAATACTGCCTGGACCCAGCAGCGTCCTGGCCTTGTGCTGAACAGGCCGCACATCACGCTGATAGCGCTGATTATTTATAAACTGGAAATCTGCCAGGAGGTCGGATTATCCCGCTGTCAGCAGGAGGGGGTGTGATTCTGTTGTCATTTGGAAGCAGAAATTTCTAAGGCGTAGGCACCTTTGAATGTGCAAGATGAGGATGTGCAGTCGTAGGCAGGAAGTCCCCGTTGCTGCTCTGAAGGAGGGGGGAGAGCGAGCTGCCACAGACCCACGTCCCACCCAGGCTGCCGCTTTCAGTTTGGCCAAATACGTAGTTAGAAGAGATCCGAGAGCTTTGCTCCGGCCTTCTTAATAGTTAGTTTTAAAATATCACTAAGTTCTGGAATTCAGTTTAAGCTGTAAGACACAGAAAGAGATGTGAAAGCTGACAAGCCTGAGATGGGTAAGTAGGTGTCAGATTAATCCCAGTTGCCATTCCTTAATTCAGGCCTCTCGGCCTCCCCCATTCTTGTCTAGGCTCCATTTCCCACATTTTAATTCACCGTGTCTGTCTCACCAAGCCGTGCGCTCCTTTAGAGAAGAAACTGTATGTTAGACATTTTTTGGTATTCCCATTCCCAGCACCTAACAGTCTGGCAATAAAAAGCCCATGTGAAGGAATGGTTGAATGAGAGAGTGGGGGCTGGGAAAATCCTTAGTCTGAACTATGCTAATGCTCTAGCTCTTTCTGCCCTTTTCCAAGGTGAGCAAACAACTTGGCAGGCAATCTCAGCTCTGCTCTCTAAATCTGCCCAGGGAATCTTTTTCCCTGAACGAGGGCAGTTGATTAAATTGCATGCATCTTCATCTCATAATCCTTATGAATGGAGGCCAGGTGTTCACTGAACACAGCGCTGCAGAGCTGCCTAGAGTAGCTGTGCTTTCGCTAATAGGGTTGCAATCTGCTTGGGTTTCTGTCCTGGTGGTTTACGTAAGGCTAGACTTTTTGATCCCTTATTGCGATTAATATGCCTCTCTGTTCTCTGTTTCAATAGCTGTAAGTACTTTGACCGAATCAACTTTGAAGACTGTCCCTCAAGTGGTAAATGTGCAGGAATTGAAGAATAACCCTTCATCTACAGCGATGGGGTATGTTACGCCTTTATAGCTGTGTACATCAGCCAGGGAATTACTTGTAATAGCGAGGGACTGCCTGCAGGGAGCAGCATTGCCGCCAGCACAGGGCACAGGGAGGCTATTTTTCCTGTAGAGCCTCAGGTTCTAAGCGGGGTGGACAGCTAATCTTGGATACACGATTGGGTTTTCAGGAGATTGTCATCTTCAACTTGCCAGTGACAGGTACTTCCTGAGCCTCTAAAGCAGGCGTCCTCACACTACGGCCCGCGGGCCACATGCGGGTGTTTTTGCCGTTTTGTTTTTTTACTTCAAAATAACATATGTGCAGTGTGCATAGGAATTTGTTCATAGTTTTTTTTTAAACTATAGTCCGGCCCTCCAACGGTCTGAGGGACAGTGAACTGGCCCCCTGTTTAAAAAGTTTGAGGACCCTGTATGGGAGTGGGGTGGGGTGGGGGGCAATGGTAAGATATGTACACATATAATACCTTAATATATATATATATAAAAAGTTTGAGGACCCCTGCTCTAAAGCCTGTGCCATGTGTCCGTCTATGTGTGCTATGCAGGAGGGCTATGAAGTCGGGGGTGGGACTTGGTTTTTTTACATGTGTATTTTTTATATTCGCGGGGTTCCAGAGTTGATGCTTCAGTTCTCATGGAGACTTGATTCTGCAAACTCAGTGGTGATCTTGAGATTAACAGTCTCCTCCTTCGTCTCCTCTCTCAGGCATTGCTGTTCTTTCAAGTTTCTCTTGCCTTTTGTATGAAAAGAACAAAAACGAAACAGTCTTAAAAGGCAGCAGCTCTGCTTGGAGACTCGCAGCTTCTCTTCGCTGCTGTATCTGAGGGCGGGGGCATCGCCGCTGCTGGAGCCTGCTTCTCTTTCGTCTGGGTCTCTGTTTAGAATCCACGGCGCTGGCTCCGCTCCCGGTTCCGCAGCACCGTCCACAGTCTGCCTTCCGCCGTTGCTCTGCGTGTATCGTAGCTGTGGACTCGGTGGTCCCGCCCAGCCTCCCCGGCGGCACAGGAGAGAGGCGAGGGACTTTCCTCGGGTTGAGTGTAGGGATCGTGGTGACCAGTGTCATTCAGGGATTTAGTGTCTGGTGCCCATGGTTAGTCCAGCGGCAAGAAGAGCAGCCACAGACCCTGTGTCTCTCCCACGTGGTGCCCGCTCTCTCCCCCACCGGGTCTGCTCCCCGGTCTGCCTCCCTAGTCCACTGCCTTCTCCTTTCCACATTGGTCCACTTATCAACACAGTCCGTCCCAGGAATTTCTTCATTATCTCGGGCACACTAAAGCCAAAAACAAGCCTACCCACATTGTATCTTGTAGTGACCTTGACGCTTTGGTATGCTATTTAGGCCAAGATGGCATTTGTGGTTGTTGAGAACTTCTCAAGGGAAAAAACTGTTTCGGGTTTGGGAATTGTAGCCAGATTCCTCGGAGAAGGAAGGCAAAGGAAAGCCGCTGACCGGCCAAGTGGCTTCGTGGGGGAAGCCAGGAAGTGGGGGTTTCTGAGACATTGCAGTCGCTAGCCAGGATGAGAACCAGCTCTCGGTGATCTCACCTCGCCTTTTCTCAGGCTTTTCCCTCGAATGGGTCAGCTGCGCTGATCTGAGAGAGGGGCTTTGTTGGAAGAGCAGTTCTGAGTTTGCCTTTTTCTGATTTAAGAAAAGTAGACACAAAAGTTCAGAAGGAATCTTGAAGAAACTTTTCCTTCCTTTCCCCAGAGTTCGACTCCGGCACAGTGATTTCATGTGTCTGCCCAGCAGGGTGCCTGGAGTGTAGTTCCTTTTTAATGACCACTTACCAGGTAACAAGTAAACTCCAAGCATAATCAGGAAGTGGGCATTGGTGTTTACCGCCTCCCCCAGGAAAAAAGCTTCAGAGGGAAATGCATTCGTTATCAGATTCTGTGAAGCAGTAGTTCTTAGATGTATTTTAAATATTTAATGTTGCATTTAACTTTCTTAGAGTAGTATCATAAGAGATTAACCAGAAGATGAGCTTACCTGTTTCTGCCCTTGGCATATCTTACGTTCATCGGCTTCATCCACTTCTGTTCATTAACTAACCGCCCTGCGTTAAGGGAGAGGGTTTACCTGGAGCAAACCTGGGGCCGGCGGACTCCGTGCGGAGCTCAGTCACCTGGTTCAGCAGAGTCGGGGGTAACTGCGATGCTGCCCTGGGTGTTAAGGGCACAGCAGTGAGTAAGTCACACCAATGCCTGCTTTCGTGGCACTTATTTTAGCAAGCAGACAGCCGCTACTCTACCAGTTGCACAACGTTATTTCACTGCAGTGTAGTGAGCTCAGAGGGAGCGGGACCAGCAGCTGAGAAAGCACAGAACGCGCGGGCTGGTGGAGTCGGGGGCGGAGGCGGGTGGGGAAGCGCTGTTTTAGTTAAACAGTGGCCAGAAAGAAGTTCCCGGTGAAGACTGCAGAGGAGTGCTGATCCGAGGGCTGGAATGCGTGACGGCAGATCCGGGCACGGACGGTGTTGGACGTGAAGTTGGAAGAAGGCCCTTGTGGCCAGAGGCCCGGCAGGAAGTGGGGAGGGAAGAGAGGGGCTGGATGAGGTGGGAGGTTTGGCTGGTTGGTTTGTTTTCACTAACACACACCAGACACATCATTCCTTTCAGGAATTTTGTTGTTCATGCGCTCATTTTTCACTCCCAACAAATGAGCGTGTTCTGTATGCCGCACACTGTTCTAGGTGCTGGGGATAAAGCAGCTCACTAAACAGACCACAAAAACCCACCCTGCCCTAGTCACAGGAAGACGGAGAAGTGAAATAAATTAGATATGTCGTGTTTTAGATGGTGATAGGTCTGATGGAGAAAATTGCAGTAGAAAGGGGTGTAGGACTGTTGTCTGGGCTGGGTTGCAGTTTTAAATAGTGTGGCCCAGGCAGGCGGGTGTTTCTCCCCCCTGGTTAATGGCTACATGTTGTAGCATATGTCAGACCCTGTTTCTTTCACCTCAAGCTGGATTTTTTTTTTTTTGTCTTACGTAATGTTTTACCTTCCGGTGGCTTTTGACACTTGACATTTGGATAAAGATCAAAGGCCAGAGAGCAGGTCTCATGGATATCCTAAGGAAACAGCTCCAGGCACAGGCCTGTGGTGGGAGTGTGTCTGGCAGGCTCAGGAAAGAGCCAGGTGGCCGCTGGAGGGAGAAAGGAGCCCTGGAGATGGGGTCAGGGTCAGGGTGCGGGCGGGCGGGTGGGGCTCACGACCTGGTTCAGCTTGCCAGCTGGGTCAAGACCTGGTTGACCTTGGATGTTTTTTGAGCAGTTGAGTGATCTGATTTATTTTTTGGTTTATTTTTTTAACTTTTGCAGTTTTTTTAATCTCTGTTGTTGAGAGTATTACATATGTCCCCTTTTTTCTCCCATTGACCTCTCGCCTCTCCACTCCCCACCCCCTCCACTAGGCCTTCACCACCCTGTTGTCTGTGTCTATGGGTTATGCATATACGCATATGAGTTCATTGGTTGATCTCTCCCCCCGACCCTCCCCTGCCTTCCCTGTGAGGTTTGGCAGCACATATACTAAAATTGGAACAATACAGAGAAGATTAGCATGGCCCCTGCACAACGATGGCAACTTTAGCAGTGTTTTAATATTGAGGCATAATTTACAAACAGTAAAACTCATCTTTTTCTAATTGTAAAATTCTTATGAGCTTTGATAAATGCAAATAGTTGTATACGACCTATGGTTTAGCAGGAAGCGCTGATTCTTATCTTGAGACTAGATCAAAGGGGCTGGGGTGGGGGATGGTAGAAACTAGGAGACCAGTTAGGAAGCTTTTCCTTTTTTATGGTGGTAAAATATACATAGAACAGAAGTGACACCTTAACCATTTTTAAGTGTATAATTCAGTGACATTAAGTACAGGTAGTGTTTATTTCCAGAGCTTTGTCATCCATCCCTCCCTGAAACTGTCTCTCCATTAAACAACAACTGTTCACTCTCCCTTCCCTCCATCCCTGGTAGCCTCTATTCTACTTTCTGTCTCTAATAATTTGCCTATTGTAGGAACCTCGTATAATTGGAATCCTTTTGGGTCTGGCTCATTTCACTTGAATTTTCAAGATTCATTCATGTTGTAGCATCTGTCAGAATTTCATGCCTTTTACGACTGGATAGTACTTCATCGTGTGCATATTCCCACTCCTCTGTTGACGAACACTTGGCTGTTGTGAATAATGCCACAGTGAGCATTGGTGTACGAGTATCCGTTTAAGCCCCTGCTTTTAGTTATTTTGGATAATGTTTTAGGAGTGGAATTGCTAGATTACCCAGTACTTCTTTTTAGCTTTTTGAGCTAAATGTAGTTCAAACTGTTTCACAAAGCGGCTGCTCCTTTTTACATTCCCAACAACAGTGGGTGAGGGTCCCAATTTCCCTACATCCTCACCAGCATTTATCATTTTTATGATAGCCATCCTAGTGCATATTAAATGTTATCATTGTGGGGGTTTTATTATTATTTATTTTAATCCTCCTGGGGGGGTTAAATATTTTTATTGATTTTAGAGAGAGGAAGGGAAAGAAAGAAACATTGGTCGATGCCTCACTCATGGGAATCGAACCCACAACCTTTTGGTGTGACAGATGCTGCTCCCACAAACTGAGCGACCTGGCCAGGACTCATTGTGGTTTTGATAGGCATTTCCTAGTCATTAGTCATTAGTTGGGCATCTGTTTGTGTGCTCATTGGTCATTTGTATTTTCTTTGGAGAAATGTCTATTTAGATCCCATGCACATTTTTTAAATCAGTGAAGACTCAAAGATATATATCTTTCTTGATTTGAGAGAGAGAGAGAACCATTTATTCGTTGCTTCCTGTACACACCCCAATGGGGGATCAAACCTGCAACCTAGGTATGTGCCCTGACCAAAAATCAGACTTGCAACGTGGTGTCCAGGACAGTGCTCCAACCACCTGAGCCGCCCAGCCAGGGCATTTGCCCGTTTTTTGCTGGGCTTTTTTCTCGGTTGTTAGATAGTCTAGATTCGGGTCCCTTGGGTATATAGTTTGCAAATATTGTGCCCTAACCGGTTTGGCTCAGTGGATAGAGCGTCGGCCTGCGGACTGAAGGGTCCCTGGTTTGATTCCGGTCAAGGGCATGTACCCTGGCTGCAGGCACATCCCCAGTAGGAGGTGTGCAGAGGCAGCTGATCGATGTTTCTCTCTCATTGATGTTTCTAACTCTCTATCCCTTTTTCTTCCTCTCTGTAAAAATTCAATAAAATATATTTTAAAACATATGTATGTATGTGTATGTGTGTGTATGTGTATATACATATATACACACACATATGTATATGTACATATATATACATATGTGTGTGTGTGTGTGTGTGTGTATTGTTCACCCATTCTTTGAGTGGTTTTTTTTCTTGATAGTGTCCTAGACACGTTAAGTTTTTAATTTTGATGAAATTTAGGCGTGGTTCATTTTATGGTTTTAGCTCTTGCACTTAGTCTTGGATCCATTTTGAATTAATTTTTGTCAGTAGTGTGTTGTGTTCTGCTTGCTCTTGGATCATGGTGGATCGACGTAGCTGGTTTGTGAGCTGGTTGCACTGAAGTGCGTTGCTCTGCAGGGCTGTCAACCGGCCCAGTGTGCAGGGGGCTTGGGATACTCACGAGAGGTATAGCATTTCACAAGCAAATGGAACAGTGATTATACTCAGTCTGTTTCGTGTATGATTTAATATACCATCGTGTCATAACTAAATTGGGGGTGGAAAAAATGGTCCAAATTGGATGAACTTGCTGCTTCTATTTTTTATTTCTAGTTTCTTTTTTGCTTTTCTCTGCATTCGCATGGAAGATTTTCGTTTCCCTTGTGGTTCTCCTGAGCCCAAACCACTTCTCTGCCCCAGTCGGCTGTGTCTGCTCAGGGATCTCCGTCCCAGCGGCCTCACTCACACATTCCTTTTCTCTGCTGGAGACTCGCAGAGGCGAGGGAGCGCTGTAGCTGTGTACCTGATGGTTAGACTATCTCGGGGGAGCAGGAAGGTGTTTCTTCAGAGAGACGCCGTTGGTAGCTTTTGTCTTCAGTGGAAGAACAAAGGGAGTTTCGTTGCACTGAAAATAACTCCGTTATCTCTTCGCTGTCAGTCCGGAAAGGTGGTGCGGGAAGGTTCCTGTGATTCCAGCAGAGACTCTCGAGGTGCTTGTGAGGTGGTTCATTTTTCTGCCAGGCATGGGCTTTTTTTGTCTTTCCTCTTCCGAGTTCAATTTTTTTTAATTTATTTATTTTTATTGATTTGAGAGAGAGAATCATTGATTTGTTGTTCGACTTATGTTTGCATTCATTAATTGATTCTTGTATGTGCCCTGACTGAGGATCAAACCCGCAACCTTGACATACCGGGGCGATGCTCTTGCCAACCCGGCCAGTGCCTCCAAGGTGATGTTTTTATGGAAAGATATTAATCCTCCTAACTTTAGGGAGGTATCTGAAAAATCAGACCAGATCCTATAGCTACAACCACTGTACGTACCAATCAAAGTCACTCAGGACTGAGAACAGATCATTTGATTTAAAAAATTGCTCCCAAGAGCCACCAATAGAGCTCAACCCACAGGTTGAGAACCGCGGCTGTAGGGCCTAAGACCATCGGAAAACACAGATACTTACATCACGATTCATAACAGCAGCAAAATTACAGTTATGAAGTAGCAACGAAAATGATTTTATGGTTGGGGGTCACCACAACATGAACTGTATTAAAGGGTCGCGGCATTAGAAAGGTTGAGAACCACTGGCCTAGTTAGAACTTTTTTTAGGATTGCAGGAAGAAAATAAGTGTTAAGTATACTGCTTTGACTTTTATGTTAAAGACCCAGATTTCATTTAAAGATTCATTCTTGAATCTGAAAAATGTCAAATGACTTTGGTTAGGGTCCAGACATCTATAATGTGATAGGAAAGAATTGATATTATTTGCTGGACTAGAGGTTGCCTCAAGGTGAATGTCATTTCCCCAGTCATGCCTTTCCCTTGAGTGTTTGCTCATGTTTTTCAGTTCTCCGGTGTCACACTCCACAGCCAAAACTCCTCACCCAGGGCCGACTCCGGGGGCTGCGAATAACCAAGCCAAGCAGGTACGTCGCTGGTTTTCCTTGTTGACAGCCACGCAGGGTCACTGAGACAACCCTCTTAGGAGTCCTCACTTTGCTTTACATGAACCATAAGTCCTTGCCCCACAGTTTAGCCAGTCTTGACGTAGCAGGCTGGTCAGGACCCGCCATTATCTCATAGGCCACTTGCCCGTCTGCATCTAGCAATCGTGGGTCATCGTTTAATGCTGTATATTTATATGGAGTATTTGGATTTGCAGTTACTTTCATTTAACATTACCTTAGTTAACCCACGCAACGGCCGTGTGCAGTAGACAGGAGAGGGCTTTAGATATACTTCCCTCATGGAGAGGCCGAGACTCACGTGACTAAGGCAGGCGCACCCCTCTAGGAAATGGTGAACCAGAGCTGGGACCCCAGCCTTCCCACTTCTTCCCATCATGCTTTTCTCGTTATACCTTTCAGGGTTCGTGTCTGCGGGAGAGGTTCTCTTGCTTTCTCCTGCATGCTGGCTTTCAGAGCTCGCCTATTCTGTGATGTTTGTTATGTCTACTTCCAGGCTTTTGCCTGGTAAACATTGTCTCCTACAAAAATAGGTTATGTTGTCAGCAGTTAAATAATAGCAGATGGCTGAAAGGTAGGCCAGGCTGTGGCTGCGGCTTCCCCTGAGAAGCCGGGTGCTCTGCCACCCTCCTCTGAGGCGGTGGGATTAGGTTGAACACCGGAACTTGCCGATTGTGAGTTCTCAGGCATGGCTCTCTGTCCCTTCTTTGCTGTGACTTAAATGACATTTAAGCATTTAGCATTTGGTCCCTCTTCTGGAAGTTTCCACATTCACCTTGGAGGACACAGGGCAAGGCATCACTCGTAACCAACAAGAGTAAAGAAACGTTGCCTGGAGGTGGATACCAGTCAAACAGTTTTGCTTTTTCACTTCAGTATAAATGTTTTGAGAACCAGAACGCATTTAACTCATTTACTGCTTCTTTCACTCGTCTACCAAACTTTCCAGTGTCTTCTGTGTGCCAGGCCCTGTGCCGGACACCGAGAAGATGGCCACAGACAGACGGGCATGGGCCTGCTTCCTGGTCACTTGCAGAATGAATATCCCATGCTCTGATATGATCTTACATGTGTCAGACAATTAAAATATTGACTTACCTTGGAACTAAAAAAAAAAGTTAAACTCAATAAATGGGTTTATGCTTGTTTATTATAAACTGTGTTATCATTTTACATGTTCCTCTATTCCAAAGGATGGTTAGCAGCTTCACACATACGTTTTGCTTGTGTTCTCTTGTAGGGATCGCTAATAAATTCCCTAAAGCTGTCTGGGCCCACATCAGCCTCCGGTCAATTGTCATCCGGTGATAAAGCTTCAGGTCAGTTTGCATTTTTGTTTTAGTTAAAATAAAGGTGAAAGAACTGCTCCAGCTTAGGTAACGGTTCTGGATCACAAAGACAGCCAGCAGAGGAGGCCAAGTGCAGAGACACTCGGACGGCCTTGGCTGGGGAAGAATCTCCAGGACATTAGTGGCCCTTCCACAGCTGCTCACGTCTGAAATTGGAGAGCAGTGGGCGAAGCTTTCCTGTAGAAGTTTTTCTTAAAAAGGGGCCGTAGCGTTGTCCTCACCTGCTTATGGATGACCAGTTCAGAGAGGAGTGGATCGGAACATTGGACTCAGTTTCTTCTAAAAGGAATAAAAATTCTTAGTCCACAATGACAATTCAAAAGCCAGTTAAAGGAAAGTAAAATGATCTCTTACAATGTGAGAGTTCAAAGTAGATGTAATGTCAATATTAAAAGATGTTTTGACTTCGTGTACTTTCAACACTCACTCAAGCAGAATCATTTACTAAGATTAGTTTTACCATAGGTCTTGGACCAGGCATCCACTTGCCCAGGGACACTTGAGGCAGGAGTATGCTTTTGTGTATATGAACCTCAATACGGGATCTTCTCAGCCCCCCTTTTGTGGGCTGCTGTTCTGTCGCCCACTGGCTGTGGCCTGTGTGCCGTCTGCTCCAGAGATCTTGTGCCGCCCGCAGTCCGGCGTTGTCACCACATTCGACTCCGGCCTTGCTTTTGATCCGTGGTTTCCAGTGCGTCTTCAGGCTGATTCTGGTAGAGATGCTGAGCTTCACACGCCAGCAGACCGCTTTCCAGACCCCTCAGTCATACACCCACTCAGCTGTCTCTGTCGTCATGCTTTCTGTTGGATATTGGGTTTATCTTCCTAAATGTTCCTTGCACTCAGCAGAAAAACCATTACTGTGTAACCAGAGTTGTATTCTAGAATGTGGATGAAGGCAGGGCCACAGTTGTTACAGTCTGCCTCACGTGACAGGAAGGTGTGCAGCACTCCTGGACCAGGATCTAAAGCCTCACGTTAGAGGAGAATTTCAGTAGAATTGTCAGAGACTTTTGAATCAAGTTAAGCAAGTTCTTTCTATTTCTGTCTAATATCTTAGAAAAGTATTTTGAAAGATCGTTTATCCTAACTTCTTTCAAGAACTTCATGGAGAGCTTTTTTACTCCTCAAGAGAAGATGAGGGGCTCGAAGGGCCCTTGCTTCGTGCGAGTCTTACGCAGTTAGCATGACTGGCAAAGGGGCTTTGGAGAGGGGCACCGAGTGGTGACTGAGGTACTCTTGCATTGCTAGGTGTTTGCTTCTGCATCCACTCGCTGGATAATCAAACGAATAGGACTTTTTTTTTTAGGGTGGGGGTCCCTAAGAAATACTGTTTAAGAATTTGCCCAAAATTTCCTTTAAAAAAAAAAGTGTATCTGAAACCTCAGTAGACGAGTTCTCTTTCTATATAGTAAAAGGCTAATATGCAAATTGACCAAATGGCAGACGGACCGGTCGCTATGACACACACTGACCACCAGGGGGCAGACACTCAACGCAGGGGGAGCGCCGCTCAGCCAGAAGCTGGGCTCACGGCTGGCGAGCGCGGCTGCGATGGCGGGAGCCTCTCCTGCCTCTGTGGCAGCACTAAGGGTGTCCAGCTGCTGGCTTTCCGTCGATATGCCCCGAGGGCTGCCAGACTGCGAGATGGCGCAGGCCGGGCCAGTCTATTGGAGATAGATAGTGTAGCAAGTGAGAGCTGCCCGCTAAGTCCCCCGTTCCAGAGATGATAACCCTCAATGATGTGGTATGTATCTCCTGAGGTTACTTCATTGTTGGTTTTTTAAACAAAATTAGGCATAGCCTGTCTGTATTCATCAGAGGCCGTTTCTCCCCTTCACGCCCCCTCCCCACCACAGTCAGCATCCTGGTCATGTTCGCAGAGCTGCCGCAGCTCTCCCTCCTGCCATGGCCACCAGCTCTGCTGCTAGTTAGGTTCTTCCTGAGGTTTCGGATTGTAAGCAGCGCTGCACTGCGTGTCCTTGTCCACAGCACATTGTTTTATATTGTGATGTTTGCCCTATACTCACTCAGAAAGTATTACATTTTTATGGTTTGGTTTGGGCTTCTTTAAATGTGCTTTTCTCCTTCCCTTCCCCCTTTGAAAGTAGAGTAATTGGGAAAGACTGAAGATAACACCCCAACTGTTAACAAGTAGTAGCAGCGAGAGTGACTGTGGGGAGGATGACGGATTGCATTAACTTTCTGCGCGTCCCTGTATTGCAGCCATCTTATCACCTCCATCATTTAAAAAAGGAAGCTGTGATTGTTAAATGCAGAAATACTGCTATGGAAAATACAGAAACGGAGGGAGGACACAAGTAACATGAGGTCACTCCTCAGAGACATTTAGTCACTCTAACCCATTTCCTTTGGATTTCTCCCTTTCGGTATATATTACTTTTCAGTAGTTATCAAGCTACTTTGAAAGCTTTAATTTCAGCTGCACTAGAATTATTGTGACCTCTTCCTGGGAAGGAGGTTGTGGCGGTCTTGGTCTGGAATTAACGTGACAGAGCCAAAGGGCAAGGTCCGAGACCTTGAGTGTGACTTAGGCCCCGTGCCCCCCTTGGTTGTATGGGATGCGCGTTGGGCCTGCAGGCCTGGGGCCCCTCTCTGTGCACCACACAGCCGCGCTGCAAGGATTACAAACTGGAACCGTGTTTCTAACTGGCTTTTGTAATGTTCTTTTTTTTTTCCTTCCTGATTTCAGGGCCAGGGGCAACCAAGATAGAAACCGCTGTGACTTCTACTCCATCTTCTGTCGGGCAGTTCAGCAAGCCTTTCTCGTTTTCTTCTTCAGGGTCAGTAATAAGCTTACGTTTTGTGGGAAGTCACTTACCAGATAGCTTCCCCAAGTCTCACGGTCAGTGAGATGCTTATCAAATGTGCATGAGCCCAGACTTCTTATCACTGCAGTAATACATCTGATGATATTAGCTTCATGTCCTGATAGGAATCTATTTCCCCTTTTCAATTCAAGGTTATGCATGTGTTATTACAGGATGAGCCTCATTTTCTCTGGGTGATGGGTCTGTGCCAACTTCCATGCTTGGCCTAGTCTGTCATGCTGAGCTGTTTTCATTCTGGCACCATTTGGGGACTAGATCAACGCTGGGATTGGCTTTACTGATCGGAGAGGTCAGCGTGCTAAACTTCTGAGAGGCGGCAAGGACTCCAGCTTGGGGAAGGTGCTCACACTGGAGCCTTGAAAGCTGCCAAGCATCCTCTCCCCGTGGAGGTGGGGTAGACTGTGCGGCGGAGATGAAACCTGCCGTTCTTACTTTCTCTTCATGGCGAATCATGTTTTATACTTCCCAATGGTAGTGGGGAGCAGATTTTAAAAAGCAGGTTGGTGCCAGGAGCTAGTGCATCTTTTAAACGCTAATTATTCACCTTTACCTCATGAACTGATACTCTTCTTCCCATTTTTAAGGAGGCCAAAGCCTTATCCATTAGGCAACTGGGGCTTCTTCTTCCCATTTTTAAAATAAGCTGAAAAGGTTGGGTCATTGGGTCAGTGGCTTATCTCTGTATATAAAATTTCTTCACCAAGGTTGAGACAGAGAAAAAGGGTTTTTCTTAAATGTGATACAGTGTTTAATACAACATTTTAGATGGTCTTTGTCCATTAGACAAAGGCCATGATGGGCAAAAAAAAAATCTAAATTCTTACATTGTTTACTACATTTAATATGCTTGGTCCCTTATCTTACCTAATAAAAGAGAAAAATGCTAATTGACCATACCTTCACTACGCCCATAGCCAATCAGAGCGAGTATGCAAATTAACCAAACAAAGATGGCGGTTAATTTGCATATGCAGGTGCAGAGCGGAGTGAAGCCTGCTATGAGGGGAAGGGGGGCAGCGGAGGGAGCTACTTGAGTGGTGCTTCAGACAGAAGTGAGGACGTGCTGGCTCCGGGCGGCCCAGAGCAGGGAGTGGGGCTTGCCGACTCTGGGTGGCTGGGGAGCAGTGACTTGCCAGCTCTGGGCGGCCGGGGAGCGGTGACTTGTTGGCTCCCAGGCTCTGGGGAGGGAGCGGGGACTTGCCAGCTCCTGGGCGGCTGGGAGTGAAGCCAGGGGCCTATTCTTGCACGAATATCGTGCAATGGGCCTCTAGTATTTTAATATTTTTTATTGCTTTCAGAGAGGGAGAGAGATAGATAGAAGCATCACTGATGAGAGAGAATCATTGATCGGCTGCCTCCTGCACACCCCACACTGATGATTGAGCCTGCAACTCAGGCTTGTGCATTCACCTGGAATCAAACTGTGACTTCCTGGTTCATGGGTCAGTGCTCAACCACTGAGCCACACTGGCCGGGAGGTCCCTTATATTTTAAAACTAGACTGATCTAAATTTGCTACTTGAGCTTTTATCACATGAATAGTCTCTTCTGGCTCACTCTTGGACCGGCTTTTCCTTGGCAGTGGTGTCTTTACTCCCAGTGCAGAGAGAGAGAGGACATGAAAGGCGTCAGAAACGTTTCTGAACCAAGTGTTCCCCGCCCAGGTCCAAGGGTTGTGTCAGAACCGCAGAGACAGTGGCTTCCATGTCAGGCTCCCCATGGTGTCCCCTAGTAACGCGGCACTGTCCTGACCCGCTCTGTGATATTGGGGTGGCTTATGAGAGGTTCTCCCTAGCCGGCCTGTCTTGTCTCCTTCACCAGGCGGCCCACGCTCTCGCCGCCATTCCCCATACACATCCCTGTGCGTTTCCACTCCTCCCTTGTCTTCCTTGAGCTAGGTCCCCACCCGAACCTCTGCCTGGGGAAGCCAGCCATCCCTCCAGGCTTCCCATGCTGCTCCCTCTGCTCCCCCACAGATTGCCTCCCCCAGCTTAGGTCTTGGGGCGGCTCACTGCGCCGCAGAAATGTGCTTTTCCTCTGTTGTGTATCTGAGATTGTAAGTTCCTGGAGAGGTCGTGTGAGTGCATTACACAATGTAAGACTGACTGGGGGGCGGGGGGCCTTGGGGCGGTTCCTGGTTAACCTCTCTTCTCCCACTCCCCAGGACTGGCTTTAATTTTGGGGTGATCACGCCGACACCGCCGTCCACTTTCGCTGCCGCACAAGGTACCGTCTCTGCTGCACACATGACCTTTGTGTGCCCCCGAGCACGGGCAGGGGTTCTGACCGATGTGTTGACCTTTTGCTCTGAGTCCTGCCTAGAGCATTCGCAGTGAGTGTGGCGGTATTCTCCATTAGAGCCGGCCGGTCCCTAGCTGGCTCTGCCAGGGATGTCCCCGAGGGAAGCACAGGTGGGAAAGGAAGAGGAGACGCCTTTTTATTTCTCTTTTGGGAGAATGTGTTAATTTCTTGTATTCTAGATGTGGTGTGTTTGTTGTGACTTAATGGTCATGGAAAGAATAGTGTGCTTTTCACCCCAGGGAGATGGCTCAGACCGAGGGATCCGTTCTGTCCTCCCCACCCAAGGAGGCTGCTGTCGGAACCAGCCGTCCCTGACTGCATCGAGGGGGAGAGAGACTGGCTTAGAAATAGTCAGCGGAGATGCGCCGGGTCAGATTCTGCTAAATCCGACTCATCTCCTAATTTCTTTGTCTTACTAGGGGCAGCACCCCCTGCTAAAGAGTCCAGCCAGCCGGACACATTCCCGTTCGGTGCGGGAGGCAAACCTTTATCTGAGGCCACCCCCGAAAGCTCGTCTCCCTCCACAGTGACAGCAGCGCCCACCACCACCGGAGCCGCCGGTGCTCCCGCAGGAGAGCCGGCTCCGCCGGGCAGCCGGCCTGCGGCCCCTCCTGGAATTGCTCTCTCCTCCCCTCCCAGCAAGTTGGAAGCTGCGCCGTCTAAGGCGGGGGAGCTCCTCTTTCCAAGTTCTCTGGCTGGCGAGACTCTGGGGAGTTTCTCAGGACTGCGGGTCGGCCAAGCAGAGGACTCCACAAAGCCAGCCAGTAAGGCTCCCTCCACCAGCCTGAGTGGCGCACAACCAGCCAAGACTCCCCTCGTCTCCTCGGCGTTTAACTTTGGGGGCCCTCCCGCGCTGGGGAAGCCCGCGGAGCCTCCCTTGACCTCCTCCGTGACCGTCACCACGGTGGCTCCAGCAGCCAGCACCAGCACCAGCAGTGCCTCCACTGGTGTCTTTGGCGGCCTGCCCCTCCCCAGCGCAGGGGCCTCTGGGGTCCTCGGTTTTGGCGGGATGTCTCTGAGTGGCAGCAAGACTGGTTTTTCGTTTGGGAGTCAGCCCACGAGTGGTACAGTGCCCCCATCTGCCCCACCTCCGGCCACCACTGCCACTCCCCTTCCCACATCGTTCTCCACCTTGTCATTCGGTGGCCTCCTCAGTTCAGCGTCTGCTCCCACCCTGCCTGTGCCCTCTGCGAAAAGCACAGAGGAGGCGCCGTCCCCATCTTTGTCCGAGAAGCTGGGCACCAGTGAGACCGCAGCGTCAGCAGCCTCGCTTCTGGGGCCACAGCAGTCAGCGCCGCTTCCCCAGGCTCCTCTGCAGACCCCCGACCCCGTGAAGAAGGAGCCTGCTCCTGCCCAGCCCACAGGCAGCAGCCCGGACGCCGCGGCACCGAGTTCCAGTCTCCCGGCACCTTCTGCAGAGGCCACGGCAGCCGCCACCGGGGTCCCCGACGTCAAGACGGAACCAGCTTCTCCTCCCTCCCTTTCCGCGCCTGGGCAGCCGGCTGTCACCGCAGCTCCAACCCCGAGTGCAGGCCCTGTGCCCGCAGAAGCACCAAGTGCCCCCCCCACCGCCAGTGCTGCTTCCAGCGCTGCTCCAAGCCCCGCTGCGGACTCGGTGGCGTTTGGCACTGTCACCTCTGGTTCCTCTGTCTTCACTCAGCCACCTGCTGCCAGCTCCAGCTCCGCTTTCAGCCAGCTCCCCGGCAGCACGGCCTCCACCCCCTCGGCCACCCCCGTGTTCGGGCAGGCGGCAGCCAGCACCGCACCGAGCCTGTTCGGGCAGCAGACGGGCAGCACAGCCAGCACGGCCACCGCCACGCCGCCGGCCAGCAGCTCGGGGTTCGGCAGCCCCGCTTTTGGCACGTCGGCCACAGGGGTCTTCGGGCAGACGGCCTTCGGGCAGGCCCCGGCCTTCGGGCAGTCGACAAGCAGCCCCGCGAGCAGCTTCTCCTTCAGCCAGCCTGGCTTCAGCTCCGGGTCCGCCTTTGGGCAGTCCGTGTCCGCCCCTTCCACGTCCACCAGCGGGAACGTCTTCGGTGCCTCTTCGAGCGCCAGCAGCTCCATCTCCTTCTCGTTCGGCCAGTCTTCTGCCAACACCGGCGCGGGGGTGTTCGGCCAGAGCAGCCCGCCTGCGTTTGGGCAGAGCCCGGGCTTCGGACAAGGAGGCTCTGTGTTTGGTGGCACCTCGGCCACCACCACGACAGCATCATCCTCTGGGTTCAGCTTCTGTCAAGGGTCAGGTAAGAATTGATGGAAGGTTTTTATCTTCCTCTCCTCTGCAGTGTTTGAAACCTTTGCAGCAAACCGTACTACCTTTGTAATGGAAGGGAAAACGAAAACAGCTGAAGTCCAGAAGGGAGCGAGGGTGCTGGTGTCTGGGGAACGCCTTTGGCCGAGTCACTGTCGGTCCAGTTCTGCTTCTCAGGAAGTGCTCCCCTCTCCCAGCCACCAGGGTGCCAAGTTCATGGGTAAAAAAAAAGAAGCTTAAGGTCAGCAAGTAATGAGTGACTCAGAAATGGGAAATTTTTAAGTCAGAAGGTACTTTGGAGGTCATTATGCCCAAACTGTCAGGCCGTAAGCGGACCGATCCCTGTGGTGAGTGCTCGGAGAACCGGCCCTGCACCGCTCCTCCCGGGCCACGCCCTGCCAGCCCGCCTGCTCCCTCCACGCTGACTTCCCGCCAGAGGGCAGATACCGACATTTGAAAAGTTTGCTTTTTTCTATTTTCAATGTTGTAATTTAAAAAAAAACAAAACACAAATCTTAAAATATTTAAAAGTAAAACATAATCCTCCCTATTGCTTATCTCATTTTAGCAGCTCCTTTTACTTCTAAAAGTTAGTAATAGGCGGACCAATTTGAAAATCTTTTCCTAAGCCTCTCTCTGATAGTTATCTTATGAAAGGCATTTCTTCCTCGAGTAGGCTCTGGGGGAAACAAGGATTGTTGATTTCTTGGTAGGCAGGAACTGCTAACTCATTCCTTTGGTGATAATTTATTTGAAAATGGTTCATAGTTTTTTAGAAAGGAGATCTTTTCTTTCCTTTCTTCAACAAATGTCTGTTCATCTCCCACTGCATTTGGCTGCAAGGACACAGTGGGAAAGACAGTTTTAAAACCCACTTGATGGCCTGTGAAGAGGCCAGGTGCCCGATGGGAGTGATGGGAAATGTGATCATGTGATCTAGAGAATGGGCAGGGAAGAGGCCCTGTGAGTCTCGGAGGGAGTCGGTGTTACACCATCTCCAGTGCATCCTTTGTTCAGTCAACACTTGAGAGTCCCTCATACACACGTGTGATCAAACTACCTCATCATGATCACAAGCCTCTGAAGAAATCCTCTTTCACACAGTAGCTATGGATCAGTCCCTGGGCAGTCCCTCCACCCCCAGGCAGAAATGGAGACTGCCTGAGCTCCCCGCCTCGACCAAGGACAGAAATGAGAATGGAACTCCTGCTTTCTACTCCTTACAGGGCGCTTGTGATAACATACAGCTCTGCCTGGTCTCCCCAGGCCCTGCTCAGCCCAGCCCCTCAGCCATGTTGTGCCACGCCAAAGAAAGATAAACTGCCCTGCATGAATCTGGTCTTTGAGGTTGGAGGAAACCGGGGAGTAGAAATGTTCATGACGTTCAGTCATTGGGAAGACTTGTGGGCAGTGAAGTCCAGGGAACAGCTGCTCTGAGTGTACCATCTTGGTGCCTACCCCCTGGGGTTCGGTAGGAGGCAGGATTCAGCCCTTGAGACTTTGGAATTTATTATACTATTAAAAATACTATTATAAAGTGTTAGCGATGCAAAAAGATTCTTATTTACAAACTAGATGCACGAAGATTCGTGCAAGAATGGGCCTTCCTTCCCCTGGCTGCTGGCACTGCCTTCGCTCCAGCCTGGAGCCGCCTTTCCGCCGTCCCATGCTGTCCAGAGGCCCTGAGCAGCTGGGGTGGTGCGGAACGCCCCCAGCCGCTTGGCACCTGTGTATGCAAATCAACCCGCCATCTTTGTTGGGTTAATTTGCATACTCACTCCTGATTGGCTGGTGGGCGTCACGAGTTATGGTCAATTTGCAGCTTACTCTTTTATTAGTGTAGATCATTTTCTTCATTTCCTAGATAGGAAGCCACATTTTATTCATGGGCTGATTTATTGTTGGTTATCTTAGCATACCAAAAAGCCATTCTAAAAAAACAAAACTCCACTTTGTTGTTGTAAGACTTCCAATTTGGACTTTTGTTCTTTTTATTTTATAGGTTTTGGGTCCAGTAATGCTGGTTCTTTGTTTGGTCAAGCAGCCAATACTAGTGGGACAGTGTTTGGCCAGGTGAGTATGTATGTTCGCCTCTTTATGTCAGCTCCACCCACCCCATCCTCCTTGCTGCAGGTACTGTAGTCAGTTTGTGTTGCCCACCTAACCCAGGAAGCAGCCTGTGTGCTTCTCAAGCCCCGCCTTCCTAGCTCACTTAGGGACACGGAAGTCTCAGCCTCTGATTCGAGAGAATTGCTATAATTTTCATCCTGCTTTGAAAGCACATCGCCTGATTTCCATCCATCTTCCGCCTGTTCTGTTAGGCCAGGGGTTGGCAAACGAGGGCCACGGACTAAACCCACTCCTTGGCCTTGATTTTTGTTTTTTTGTGTGTATTTTTTAAGGTCATTGACCTAAGAACAGTTGTTACCTTTCCAAATGGTTACTTAAACAAAAAGAAGAAAAATATGCTTCTTTTGGTGACCTAAGCTATTTCAGTGTGTCCAGCTAGTGGTTATCTGTGCTGGGCGTGGTGGTAGGGCTTTATACAATTGACTCCTGTAATCATTAGTGCTTCTGAAGGCACATGCTGTTACTGTCCCCACGTGACAGGTGAGGACACTGGGGACCCAGCGAGGCTACTGCTTTAGACCACTGTACCCGCATCAGGAGGCCTTCGGAGGAAAGGCACTCGGACCTATTGGCAATGACTGACTTTCTGAAGGGGGTTGTATTGTCCATAGTTCATCAAGCGGTGGGCACATTCTTTGTTTCTGCACATCTTCAGTGAGAGACTTTCTGTATCGTCTTCTTCCTTTGAAGTCGGAGTCCTTGCTCTAGTCAGGGATCCTTGGCAGAGAGAAGTGAAACCTCTCAGCTCCAGTGTCTGGTGATGGCGGTTCGAGCATTCCAATCACGCTCCCACGGAAAACAGCTAAAATGCTAGGTGAAACGTAAACACCACAGTTTTTAAAGCACTGAGAAGCTGACAGGGTGTTTTGCCACGTTAAAAGAAAAAGGGAACCTCTGGGAGTGAGTGGAACACAGAACCCAGTTTTGCCCTGAGAGCATTTACTACTATAATTTGAATTTCCTATTTTAATAACTGGGAAGGGCAAAGGAGCAGAACTCACTAACCAAGCTCTGCACAAAGTGAGAGCTCCTCCCCACAATGAGCTGGGACTCAGATTCACCGGCCTCAGCATGCGGGTGGCCTGGCGTGGTCCTGGGAGGTGGTGTCTGCAGGTGCATGGCAGAGCAGCAGACACTGGAGAAAAATAACTTTACTCTCAGCCTCAAATCATTAAATGTATTAAAGCACAGTCGGCATACAGTATTATATTAGTTTCAGGTACAGTTACAACGTAGTGATTCGGCGTTTGTCTGTCTTACAATGTGCTCACCACACTGAGTCTAGAAACCATCTGTTACCACATAAACTTGTCACACTATTATTGGTTATATTCTCCTCATATCAAATAATTTCTAAGGACACTGATTTCCAGGCCTAAATTAGTCATAAAGGGAAACAAGTAATTATGATCAAGAATAAACGTCAGACAAACATTTGCAAAGACTTCCTAGACTGTAAAACAGCTGTGTTTTACGCGTTTAAAAGAAATGAAAGACAAACTTGAAAGTACCAATAAAGAATAGGAAATTGCAAGAAGTGTCATAGCAGCTTTGAAAAAGAACCAAATGGAACTTGTAGAAAAATATAACAAGTAAAATTTAATACCAGTAGATTAGACCCAGGTGAAGAGAACAGTCATATGCTAGACCAGGGGTCAGCAAACTTGTGTGAAGAGCCACGTAGTAAACATTTAGACTTGGAGGGCATGATTTGTTTCCGTGAAGCTTCACTTACAAAAACACAGCAGATTGGATTTGGCCTGTGGACTATATATAGTTGGCTGACCCTTGAACTAGAAGGTAATTCAGATTAAGTTATCTGGTCTGCTTCATGGAGAACAAAGAAAAATGGGAGATGCAAAAGAAAGTAAAAACCCTAAAAGAGGGTATCTAAAATACATTTAATCTGAAGGAAGAGAAAAAGACAGAAATTTCCAAAACCAATAGAAAACAGCCACAGATTCAGAAGTCAGACAAATGCCAAGCAGAATGTATAAAAGAAAATTGACTCCAAGATCTATCATAGTTAAGCTGCAGAATTACGGAAATAAAATGTTAAAAATACTCAGAGACAAAAAGACAGGTTATTTTCAGAGGAGTTGGACTGACAGCTCACTTCTCGGCCGTGACAAAGTTAGAGACAGTCTACCGAGAAAAAAAATACCTTTATTGGCTGTAATGGAATCAAAGCATTTTTTTAGACAGATACTGAGAGAATCTATGCCTAGAAGGCTTCAAGGAAATTCTAAAGAAAGTTATTCAGGCAGAAGGAAAATTTGACCTCGTTAAAATGACAGCTTTCTTAATTTTAGCATAAAACAAGCCAGGAACCAGGAAAATTGTAGCATGTAGGACCAAAAGAATAATTGTATTCAGAATATATAAACAATACAAATGAAAAGAAAAGACAACTATACCGCCACCAACATGGCTAAAATGGACAGGCTGACAACACCCGGTGTTGGTGAAGCAGAGACGGCAGGCGCACCCACGTGTTGCTAATGTGGGCTCAGTCCCCCTTTGAAAACCGCCGGGTCCTATCCAGACCAGACACACAGAATCCCTGTTGGACCAGCAAATCCACTGCGAGGTGTGGAGCCAGCGGGAATGAGTGCCTTTGTTCAGAGCACGTGGTCAGAGTGTTCGTCGTGTGTTCATAAACGCCAAACATAGGAAACAGCCCCAGTGCTTCTTGCTGGAGAAGGAGTTGAGTCACTGTGGTGTGTTCATACTGGGGAGACTGGAGAGCAGTAAAGAAAAAGCGCTCCTGTACGAAACAAAGTGGGTGCATCCCGCGGGCATAGCGTTAGGTGAAAGCAGCCGGACTCAAGAGCACATGCTGGTGGTACATGTACCCAGAGGCACTGACGGCAGGGACTCCGCGTTACTCGCAATGGCCAAAAGGGAGAAGCAACCCAAGTGTCCTTCAGCAGGTGACGGGATAAACAGAATATGACCACACACATACAGTGGAATATTACTCAGCCTTCAAAAGGAATGAAGGTCTGGTTCCTATTACATGTGGTAGACCTTGCCTGCATGATGCTAGTTAAAATAAGCCCCTTCTAAAAGAACAAATGCTATAGGGTTTGACTCATATGACACATTTAGGATAGGTTAAATAACAAGTAATCGCTTAAGAATGACTACATACATGGAGAATTATTGTTAGGAGTATAGAATTTCTGTTTGAAATGATGAAAAAGTTCTAGAAATGGATAGTGGTGATGGTTGCACAACAGTGATTGTACTTAATGCCAGTGAATTGTGCTCTTAAAGTGGTAAGTTTTATAATATCTGTGTTTACCACAATAAAAAATAAAGCTAAAAAATTATTTTCAAAACAGAAAAAGAATAGGAAATTAATAGAGCCAAAAATTAGACTAGAGAGGACCGACGGGCAGGGGAGGAGGGAGTGGGGCGTTATTACTTAATGCTTACAGAATTTTGGTGTGGTGATGAGAAAATGTTGGGAATAAGTCGTGGTGATGGTTGTACAGCATTGTGACTGTAATTAATGCCACTGCGTTGTATATTTTAACATGGTTAAAATGGCAAGTTTTATGTTATATATATATTTTTTTCCAAAACCATTGAATTATATACTTTAAATCAGTGAGTTTTGAGGTATATGAATTATATCCCAATAATTATTTTGTTTTAAAGAAACAAATTGGGGTCTGAAAGACGTGCAGGGACAACAGTAATTTGTGGAGTGTAAAATCTCCGTGGCCACCCTCCCCCGCTTTTGCTGAGAAAAAGGAAGTCAGGGCAGGACTGAAAAAGGACAGAACTGGCAGCTTGGACTCCCCTGTGCCTGGAGCTGTTGAGTCCAAATGCTGCAGCCCAGCTGCCTCGGGGCCCAGGCTCAATGCGGAAGAAGACCCGTGGCCTAAACCCCGAGCACAGATGGGCCACCCAGAGGCGGCACTCGGTCCCCATCCGCTCAGGCTTAGTGAAGTCCGAAGGATGGCCTCCTCACTTCAGGGCACAGATGAAAAAGAGGGCTCCCTCTCTCCAGAAAAAGCATGAGGTGTTCTTCAGCCACCGCGCACTGTGTCTTTTATGTACAAGATCAGTATACCGTCCCCCCCCTCCCAAATAACTAACATATGAAGTAGCAAAAACAAAAAGGGAATCCTATTTTGGAAACAGCAAGAAACAAACTGTCGATGATCCAGACAATTGGAACTATCAGGCAAAGACTTTAAAATAGCTATTGTACTCCAGGATTTACAAGAAAATAAAGGAATGTTTGATAGGAATCTCGGCAAACAAATGGGACAGACAGCAGTGGTCTGTATCTGAAGTTTACATCTAGCACCTGAAGTATGTGATTAGGCAGGTGAACAGCAGAGCGAATACCGCAGAAGAACAGGGCCTTTGAAGACATGTCAACAGGAATTATCTAGCATGCAGCTCGGAGAGACGGGGAAAAGGACGTAGAGGCAACAGTATCAGCAGTCCAGCGTGTCTGTGATCAGAGTCCCAGAGAAGAGATGACAGATGGGATAGAAAAAAACATTTGAAGAAACTGTGGCCAATCTTTACCAAGTTTGTTGAAAAACAGGAATCCACAAATCTAAGAACCTGTGAATCCCAAACAGAATAAATACCAGAAAACCACACCTCGACACATCATAGTTAAGCGTCTGAAAAACAATTGGTAAATTTTAAAGCAGCTAAAGAAAAAAGAGGACATAAGGGATTGTGTGGCTTTAACGAGATAGGAAATATATGACAACCGTAGCAACAGTCTTCGCTACCTCGGAGTAGGCCAGTGGCTCTCGAGCAGCACCGGCTCGTCCCCAGGGGAATTTCACAAGCACAGTGTCGGGGGCATGTTTGGTGCTCATGAGTGGGGGAGTCTCCGGGCACCTAGCGATGCTGCTCACCACCCCCAGCCCTCCAGAACAAAGAATTACCCAGCCCAGATGTCAGCAGTGCTACGTGAGAAGCCATGAGGTAGACAAAGATTTCTTAGATCACAGAACACACTAACCGTCAAAGAAGAAAATGGAAAAACTGGACTTCATTAAAATTACAAACTAATGCTCATCAAAAGACTTGCCATAAAAAAGGAAAAGGCAGGGCATAGACGGGAAGAAAATATTTATGACACATATCAAACCAGAGGGCTTCCGTCTAGAATATACTGTGTGGTGCTAAAGTAGGTTTACATATGGAAAGTAATACACTGATTAATAAATAATAATACAAGAATAAACTTTGACGTACTCACAACTGTAAAACTACTTTTGCCCCACCCATGTGTAAAGAATTATAAGTCAAAAATAAAAAGACAGCTCGGTTTTAAAAATAAGCAAAATACTTGGACAGATACTTTACAAAAGAGGATATGTGAGTGGCCCATAAGCACATGAACACTAGCTCAGCATTGTTAGTCATCAGAGAAATGCAAATTAAAGCCACAGTGAGACACTCCCTCACACCCGCTAGAATTGTTGAAATTGAAGAACAAACTGTCGCATGTGGGAGAGCTCTAGAGCAGCTAGCTCTCCGAGTGCATTGCTGTGAGTGTGAAACCGTGTGGTCACTCTGGAGAGTCATCGGCAGGTCCTTAAGTGAAATACACACTGATTTTATGGTTTGGCCATCGGTCCTAGGTATTTACCGAAAAGAAAAGAAAATACATGTTCACAGAAAGGCTGGTATAAGAATGTCCGTGGCAGCTTTGTTTACAATGATGATCATGGCCACACCCGGAGACAGCCCAGCTGTTCATCCCCCGGAGGCAGTCAGCACTGCGTCCTCACAGTGGAGGCTCAGCTGCAGAGCGGGAGGGGCTGCGTGCAGCAGCGTGGGTGAACCTCAGGAGAACCCCAGGTCAGCTGGGCAAGAAAAGGAAGTGGCAGGCATCCCAATTGGAAAGGCAGCAGCAGAACTATCTGCAGATGATGCGCTGGGGAAAATCCTAAGGAATCCAGTGAAAAACTATTCGGACTAATAAATGGGCTCAGTGAGTTTGTAGGACACAAGATCAATATATAAAAATCAATTATTTTTCATATACTTGCATAGGATCTAAAAATTAAGAAAATTCCATTTCTGATAGCATCAAAAATTAAAATACTTAAAAATAAATTTAACAAAAGAAGTGCAAAACCTATTCTGAATATTACAAAACGTTGTTTAAAAGAATTCACGATGATCTAAGTAAATGGAAGGACATCCGGTGATCATGGATCGGAAGAGTTAATATTGTTACAGTGACAATGCTTAGCGAGTAGATTTATAGAACCACAGCTGACCCAATTAACCATTCACCAAGAATTCCGTGTAAGACAGACCCAGGTGCCTGTTTATCTCATGGAATCAAACTTTATTAACACTTTGATTTCAGGTTGTTCTAAAGTCTAAGAAAAGAGTAAAACGGCAGCGAATCAGGAAAGATGATTTAGGGAACAGCTGCCTGGAGAATTCTCCTGAATGTCTCTTACGGTTGTTTCTTCGAGTTAGGATCACGTCATGTTCACACATTGAGATTGGTTGATAGGACTCGTAAGTCTCTTTCCCTTGGATGTTTCCTCAGAATTCAGTGGTTGAACGAAGCAGTGTGTGTCCTGGAGTCCCCTGGGGTCTGGTTGCTGTCGCTTCCCCACGCAGAGCCTCCAGCCTACCCTGCTCCTCTGCCCTCTGCTGCGGCCTGTGGAGTGGTGCTGGGTCTGGGGCCCGATGAGATTCAGGCTGGGTTCTTTCTCTTTTTTCTCTTTTCTTTTCTTTTCTTTTCTTTTCTTTTCTTTTCTTTTCTTTTGGCAATATAAGGCTGGATCTTGAACACTAACTCCCTACTTCATCATATAAAGGAATTGTTCGTTTTCTAGACACGATAATGGTATTATGGTTATGGTTTATATTTTAGAGATTATATAGGAAAATCAGTGGATGAAATGATACTGGGTTTTCTTCATACTGATAAAGGATGAGGGGAAGTAAAAGGAGGTATAGGGAACACTCAAGCGGCTCTGAGTTAATTGCTGAAGCCGGGTGATGGGTATATAGAGGGTTCATTATACTCTTCTGTCTGATTTTTGTATATGTTTGAGAGTTTCCATAATTTAAAGTTTTAAAAACAATTATTTTTAGCAATTAAAACCAATTGGACTCTCTCTAACCCAATTATGAGGACGTAGTAACTGTCCATTCACTCAAAACGCCGAGGGAATGAATGAGCGGGAAGAGTCGTTTATTCTCCTTATTTCGTGAGGGGGCTGCACCACTCCACCCAGCTTTGGAGGCCCCGAGAGGTTCTGAGACAAGCAGCCCAGTTCTAAAAGCCCATCGCGTTCTCCATTATCAGCCCAGGGGGTCATCTCACACTTAGCTCTGCTATTGATGGTCCCTCAGATCTGGCACTGGTCCTTCTAAAACCAATTTCCAGACAGAAACGAAGCGTGGTGCCTGACACAGCTGTGAGTCAGCGCACCCTAAGTTAGCAGCGTCCTCGCGGGCAGGATCTGCGTGCTTGGACGGAATGCAGCTGTGGTCGCCATTTCAACAATGGAGCTAATTTAAGCCGCCTCCGCGGCCCTGGGAAAGTCATTATGAAATACAAGTGCTCGAACCGGGAGAAAAGGCAGCATAGTCACTGAGCAGCAGTGGCCGCTGAGTTCAGCCAAACACGAGAGGAATCGGAATAAGGTGCCCAGGACAGCCTAGGGATGTCCCTACACCCGTTCACGTGGAGGAACTCTGGAGGGGTGGCCTTCCTGCCTCTGGCGTCGTGTCAGCAGAGACCGCAGGCAGCAGGGCAGAGACCTTTAAAGTTCCCACCAGCCCGCCGGCGTGGCTCAGTGGTTGAGTGTCAACCTATGAACCAAGAGGTTACAGTGTGATTCCCGGTCAGGGCACAGGGCACAGGCCCGGGTTGTGGGCTCCATCCCCAGTGCGGGGCCTGCAGGAGGCAGCCGACCGGTGATTCTCTCTGATCATTGATGTGTTTGTCTCTCTGAAATCAACCAGTAAATATATGTGTGTAAGTTTCAGTTCCCACCCACCATCAGTCATGTTTTCCGGGGCCGCGAGTGGGGGCTGCTGAGCACTTGGATGTGCAGGAAGGCTCTGTGCCCGAGCCCAGCTCCTCTGGTGGCGAGAGCATCCGCCCCAGAGCTAATCAGCCCTGCTTTTCCGCTCCTGCCAGCTGTGAGCGCCTCCTGTCCGCCGATGTGGCCTGCGCTCAGTGACCTCTCACCCTCTGCTTCCTGCCCCTTTTCTTTTTCAGCAGTCACCGTCCTCCAGTGGCGGCGTGTTTGGGTCTGGCGGCGCTGGAAGAGGGGGAGGCTTCTTCAGCGGCCTTGGAGGGAAACCCAGCCAGGACGCAGCCAACAAAAACCCATTCAGCGCGGCCAGCGGGGGCTTCGGCTCCACAGCCACCCCAAGTAAGTGGAGAAAGTTCTCCAACCCTCCCCCCGAATGCCAGTGCCATCGCTTCTCGGCCTTTTGCCTAAGATCAAGTGTAAAATATCTACCCCAACGCAGTGTGATCTGTTGGATTTTGGTTTTTAGTTTTAGTTTCTTAATGACATGTCCTGTATAATCATGGAAAGATATCAGAGCTGCAGGGAGAGGGTTGAAATGACGTGGGATGGATGCGGGCCGACAGGCCTAAGTGCGAGCGGCCGAGCACGCTGGGTGTGCTGGGGGCGGGCATGTCTGGGGCTTCATTTGTGTCACACTCTGAACTGACTCTAAGCCCAGCTGCTGTCAGAAGGGGCGCCCGACAGTGGGGCCTTCGTTACTTCTTTGTCTTATTTCAAGTGAAGCCGCATCTCTGCTGGCACTTCCTTCTCCAGCTCATTGTTAAAGCGCTTTATTGATCTGTCTCTGCATGGTTGGAAATGAAAGAAATTTATTTGTTTAAATCTTTAAATATATATATATATATCTCCTGCTGCTGATGGGGCTGAGAGGGGAGGTTGGGACCCTGTCCTCTTAGTCTTAGCTTCGCCCATGCAATATGCTACACAGAAGGCTCCTCTGTGAACCGAGAGCGCATGCCCCACAGACAGAACAGATACTTCCTCAGTGCTGTCAGCTCCTGTAGCTAAAACAACTCCTGAGTCCCCTGGATTCCCAGGTCTGTTATTTTGAGGTCACTGTCCGACTGGGAGTATAAAAAGAGAGATCATGGTCAAGAGACACGTGCCTCTTCATCTGTACCATTATGTCATCAGAGGTTTGGTTCTGCAGCCTGCAGCCTGCCAGGAAGAAGGTAGAATCCTAGAATGAAGGGCTTTTAGAAATCGAGTCTAGTAGTTTTCAAAAACTGATTCTGCAGATGAACTCGTACGCAGAATCCTGACTTGCAAGACAGATAAAACCAGCTTGCTCAGAAGCGGGGGTCAGAACCAGAGCCACCCCTGGGTGTTCCCCCCCCCCCACCCCCCCCCAGCTGTCGGCAGAGCTCAGGGCTCCCTGCACAGACTGAAAGCACGGTCCTTGCACAGCACTCTCCCTTTCCCCAATCAGAACAAGCTCAGTGGTTCAGTGATTTGTTTTGGGGTTTTGTTTTTTAAATATATTTCCATTGATTTCAGAGAGGAAGGGAGAGGGAGACAGAAACATCAGTGATGAAAGAGAATCATTGATTGGTTGCCTCCTGCACACTCCCCACCGGGGAGCAAGCCCTCAGCCCGGGCATGTGCCCTGACCAGGAATTGAACCGTGACCTCCTGCTTCATAGGTTGACACTCAAGCACTGAGCCACACTTGCCAGGTTTATTTTGTCACAAAGCCAGAAAGTGGCAGGTCTGGAATTCAGCTGCATCTTACACAATGTGCCAGACAGCCTCTGGCACCGAACAGGCACTTGGTAACATGCTCGGCAGAAATGTGGCTTTACCCTCCAGGTAGGTGATCTCCTGCGAGATTGTGTTACTAGCCTATTTTGTTCAAACGTAGGCGGGGCACATCCTTGAAAAAATTCCTTTCCTTCTGGCTGATTCATCCCTCAAAGCCACAGCTCTTACCTGTCAAAGGATTGCCTTCTCCCCGGGGGCTGGGCCGGCTCAGGAGCGCGGCTGTGCAACCTCTCCCAGCTCCACGCTCAGCGGCTGCAGGAGAGTTTGTTTACAGCGCACACCGAACGGGGGCTCCCCAGCCTGTTGTCCACTGGCACGCCGTGTTTCTAATTCTGTGATTCTGGTTTAAAATAAGCGCATCTATTCTTGGTACCAGACACCTGCTGGTCTCCATCTCCTGACCGTGGGCAGTTGTTCCCAGCAGTTGACTCGTGTGCCTCGGGGAAATTGAAGTGCCTCTGAAAGGGTACAGGAACGACTTAACATTTTTTTGTTTTTAAAAACTAAGTGTGGGACTTGATGGTGATAGAGACAGGAGCCTGTGTCGCCTACAGGATAAGAGCCCCAGAACTAAGAAAGCTGCTGCAGATCGCCGGGCAGCCTCCCTCCTTGGGGACTGCAGCACTGGACACTCTGAGCACCACTCTTCCCTGGGCTGTGGACGGCAGTCCGGCTCCTCCCTGCCTCAGCCCTTCCCTTCTCTCCGGCCTCTGCACTGTGGGTGTGTTCCCCATCGTCCTGGGTGTGACAGTAGGCTCCAAACCCCTGCTTCCAGTCTCCCCGCTGGGGTCTGAAATCCTTACCAGAGAGAGTGGCTTAAGATTCTGCTTTCATTTGCCACTATCCCTACTCACACCCTTTGGCAGCATCCCGCCGCCGCCGGCAAAAAACCCAACTCCTTAGGCTGAACTTCAGGGCTCCTTGAGCTGGCTCCAACGTGCTTTGCTTTTTTCTTAAAACAATTTTTAATTCTTTTTTTTTTTGAGAGAGAGAGATTCGTTGTTCCACTTATTCATGCATTCATTGGTTGCTTCTTGTATGTGCCCTGACAGGGGATCAAACCCGTAACCTTGACATATCAGGATGATGCTCTAATTAACAGCTATCTGGCCAGAGCCCCAACATACTTTTCTGACTTTGATTCAGTTCCCCCAACACATCCTCCCTGCTACTCCCTCCACGCACCTGAACCTGCCCGTCCTTTACGGGTGAATGTAAGTCTCTTCCTGTGGGTAGCGTGGCTTCAGGGTCACAGGGGCCCACAGTGACTTCCTGTCGGAATCCTGGGGCCCTCGTGTTCTGTTCCTTGACGAGACGTGGAGCAGAAGGGTCTGATCACTTCTTACAACAGTACTCTTCGGAGTGGCCGCCCCATTTTGGATGCGGACTTAGGGAGGTACCAGTGGCATAGCCAGAGCTCAGTCTGGATGTGTTTCCAGGGCTCTGCTCCATCACGTTGCCTCCTGGGATCTTGCTGGCCTGGCAGTGACGTCAGCCCTCCCAGGTGTGCTCGTTGCTCCTGGCATTACACATGCCCCTTGCAGACACGTTATCTGAGCACACATCGAGCTTCCGGCAGTTCCCTCTGTGACACTGAGGGTCAGCCCTCAGGAGGGACTGGAACTACGCGATGACTGAGAGATGAGCTGTGAGCACCGCATGCCGAGGCCCGCACGCTGCACAGGTTTCTTCCTGTCTTCCCGAGACAGTACCCAGGCACGCTGAACCCCTGGGGTCGTTTCCGTCCACACCACAGTAAGGACCTACTGCCTCCCGAGTGTGTCTGAGCGTATGTCTGAGGACAGGGATGGCGCCGTCCTCGGCACCTTCTTTGTGTCGGGGCCTGGGCGACTCCTGTGAGGAGGAAGCAGCCAGCTGATGGGAATCTGTTGGGCTCACAAGGCTCCCTGCCCAGCTGTCTCTTAAGAAAATGTCCTGGAAAGTGTCCTGGGCGGGTGCTTCTCAGTCCCTTTCCCATCTCAGTGGGGGTTGTCCTCGTGAGTGCCTGGAGCCCCGCAGAGTGGACGGGACCTGGTCTCTGCGGTGATATTTACACGGTAAGGTTAGGGGATGCTAGCATTTTTGCCAAATCAAAGACCAGTGAGGATCGGTGTGCCCGCAGCGGGGGCGGGGCCCAGCAGACGCCCGTTTCACCTGCACTGCCTGCCCCGCGCCTGCCTCCCCTCCAGCTGGTCGTCCAGTGGCTCCACGGAGACCAGTTTTCTTCTTCCTGGCCAGCTTACTCAGGAATCTTGGAGTGAAACGCTGTTCTAGCAACCAAGAGAGGCTCGACCACTTTTTCAAGAACTAGAGACTCTGATTTGGGAGCCATAGGAGACAGCGGAGAGACACGCAGACCACAGAAACGGCAGCAGACGGGGGTTCCGCCACTTGGTTTCAGAGCAGCGTAAATAACTCCCGAAACGTCCCCTACGCTGGGCTCCCTTTGCGACTGCAAATGACAGCTGCCACACCGTGCACGTTCTCGATATCTTCGCAAAATGGGCAGGGTTTCGTGTCCCGCAGCTGACCTGCTCTGTCTTGTTGTATTGACCATGATTGGCGCGGCAGGAGGAGCGTTAGAGACGGGAAGTGGTATTTCGGGAGGACCTCGCACGGGCCGGCCAAGGTGCCCTGCGCACACCACCTCCTTAACTCCTCGCCGCAGCTCTGCGTGCTCACAGCTGCTGTCCCCGTTTTCCGTGTGCGGGACGAGGGCTCAGGAAAATTAGTCCTTGCCCAGCATCATGGCTCTGAGGTACTCTAAGCCAGATCTGAATGCAGAACGCGTGCTTGTTCCGTTATAATGTGCTATGAAAACTTAAAGACAAAGGATTCTTAAGGAGATAGAGGGATAAAAAGCCCAAACACGTCGGAATGCTCTCTGGCCTCTGGGGACTTTAAGTCTCCCAACATTGTCCCGGTGAAGTCGTTTCACCTCTGTATTTTGAGTTTCTCTAAGAGGAGATCTAGCCCCTAATCTTGCCTGTGTATTTGTTTGCTGTTTGAAATTCTGCATCGTTAGCACAAAGGCGGAAAATGGCAGGCCCCTGTTCTTGAAACGCCAAGTTAGAGGAAAGACTGCGACGCCCGTTTTCGTCTCCAGTGTCCAATGGACTGCCATTGAAGGAGTCACAGGTGACCTCCCGTTAGCTCATCGCGGGAAGGGTCGGACTGTTCGAGGGGACTTCCGCAGGGATATACCCCACGCGAGGGTCAGCCACTCCCACTGTCAGGGCCCAGCTCTCAAACGGTCCCAGCAGTTTCAGAGAGCCAGTGACCATGTGGTCTGAGGCTCTGTTATTGGGGCCTGGAAATTGGAGGTGGCCGTGTCCCTGAGGGAAGGCTGCTCACTTCCTTACAGTTGAAGCATTAACAGTCGCATCTCATACGGTGGGATCGACAGCAGAGCGAGATGGGGGCCTCAGATTGACAGGTTAGTGGTGGACGGCCTCTTCAGGCAGCTGACTTTGAGTGTGAGTGACCCCTCTCCACCCCCTCCCTTCCATCGCCTTCACTGAGCACCTGCCAGGGAAGCCTGCATCATGCAGCTGTTTGTACTTCTCACGTGGGGGCATAGACTCGGCTCTCCTTCACCCACTCAGAGCTTGTCGTTGCAGCCTATTTATGCCTCTGCCTTTGGGCATCGACCCCATTTCAGGATAGCTTCTCTCCGCCTTCTGTGGGTACAAACTCATTTTATTTTATTTTTTACTAGAGGCCCGGTGCACGAATTTGTGCACGGGTGGGGTCCGGCCATCCCGTTCCCTGGGGGCCAATTGGGGCCTGGCTGGCAGGAGGGAGGGGACACGGGAGGTGGGCCAGTGGCCGGGGGGGGGGGGGTGCAGGAGGTTGAGGGGGGCCGATCGACCCCATCCGGCTGGTTGGCCACCACAGTGTGCATCAATCATAGTGACCGGTCCTTGCGCCGTTCCAGTCACTTGGCTTTTATATATATAGATTTTTTTTTTTTTTTAATCCTCACCTGAGGATATTTTTCCTATTGATTGAGAGAAACACATCGATTGGTTGCCTCCTGCATGAGTTCCAACCAGGGCCCAGGCAGGGGAGGAGCCTATAACCGAGGTACATGCCCTTGACTGGAATAGAACCCAGGACCCTTTGGTCTGCAGGTCAATTCCAGTGGTCGGCAAACTGCGGCTCGTGAGCCACATGCGGCTCTTTGGCCCCTTGAGTGTGGCTCTTCCACAAAATACCACGTGCCCTAATTAAGTTAATAACAATGTACCTACCTATATAGTTTTAAGTTTAAAAAATTTGGCTCTCAAAAGAAATTTCAGTCGTTGTACTGTTGATATTTGGCTCTGTTGACTAATGAGTTTGCCGACCACTGCTCTATTCACTGAGCCAAACGGGCTAGGGCTACAAACTCATTTTAATAAAACACCCGTCTATACATGGTGGGGAATTGAACACATACTTCTCAGCCGTCTCGGTTTTAGTAGTTAGTTTCCTGTCATGTTGGAGCAGACTCGATGTGTGTGAAGGAGTGACCCACTAGATAAGCATCTGGAGCTTAGCTGAACTCTGAAAAAGAGGAAGTCCGGCTGGAAGTCTGCTGGCCTCTCTTCCGGCCTCAGAACATCCCTGGCTCCGTCGGATCAGAGGTCGGAGCCCCAGGGTTTTGTTTGTCCGCCTTCTCTCAGCAGACGTGAGTATAAAAGCTGCGCTGGAGCCATGTGCTTGGCTTGGATTTGCTCAGGTGGCATTCTGGCGTGAGGCTGCGCTGTTGGTCCCCGTGGGCAGGCGGGCCAGGACCTGCGGGAGCGCAGCTGAGTTTCGGTGCCGGAGAACTGCGTCGGGAAGTCCTGAGCCCGGACACCCATGTAATTAAATCCGGCCTTTAAGACCCATGCAAATCGGAGAAGGCGCCCATGGCTCTTCAGCTCAGCTCCCTGAATGATCGACTCCCGGTCACTCCTCCCTTCTCCCAAACACCCAGCCGAGGTTCCTGCCGTCTCTGTTGAGAAGTAATTGAGGACATTATCCCCCCCTCTGACCTCCCTCACGCGTGTCTTCCATTTCGTCAGATACCTCCAGCCTGTTCGGAAACAGTGGGGCCAAGACGTTCGGTGGCTTTGCCAGCTCGTCGTTTGGAGAGCAGAAACCTGCTGGCACCTTCAGCGCTGGAGGAGGAAGCGTGGCGTCCCAAGGCTTCGGGTTCTCCTCTCCGAATAAGACAGGTACTGGGGTCCTGCCCGCTGAGGGGGAGTCGCCCGCGCTCAGGTGTATGGATGCAGGAAGGAGGGAGCGCTCTCTAGAGTGGTTCCCGAGGGAGGAGGATGGGAGCATGGATGAAGTGACTCCGCTTTATTTTCACTTTTACTGAGCATCCAGTGTGTTCCTCACACTGTCCTAGGTCTCCTGAGAAATGTTAAAAAGCACAGAATGCATCTGTGTCACCCTTAAGAGAACTCAGAGTCTTCCTAGGGAAGAAAACGTAAACAGGTAGCGAGTGCAGGATGACAGAGTAAGGGAACACAGAAGAAAGCGATCGCTAAAGTGTAAGCATGGAAGTGTCCCGAGTCGCATTTGCTCGGAGCCCATTGCCTGTCGCAGGCCGAACAGACTATTCAACTTCTGTCTGTATCATTCTGCCTTCTTTCCCAAGTCACTTGTTTTTTGTTTTTAATTGAGTATAATAAACAAATACATTAGATATACTAGTACAGTACATGTACATATAAAACATCAAATATTCACATTTCATAAGTTAATTTTCACAATTGGAAATACCCATGTAATCGAGAATAAAGAACATTGCTAGCACTACTTCTTACCCCAGCATTACTTTTACAGTATACATTTCTGAATGGTAACTTTTTATAATCATGGATTGCATTTAGAATTAAAATTTTTAAAGAACATTGTATATTTAGACACAAAAACATACTTCATTTCTGTCAGCTGCCTCCTCTGTCCTATTTCTGTCTCTGGAATCTGCATGGGTCTGCCTTCCTGCCCCTGTTGCATGGACAATTGTGTGAAAGGACTTGTTTTAAGGCACAAGGCAGAGGAGGGATGTTTACTGAGAAAGCGGTTCCTTCAAGCAGGCTCCCAGGGGTGAGCGGCAGGACACTCCCTCGCTCGGATGTGTGCGAGACTGAAATTCTGCTAGTGCCAGGGGAAGGTCCCACCTGGGGACCAGATGTGTAGGTGGCTCAGGATCCCACCTGGGGACCAGATGTGTAGGTGGCTCAGGATCCCACCTGGGGACCAGATGTGTAGGTGGCTCAGGATCCCACCTGGGGACCAGATGTGTAGGTGACTCAGGATCCCACCTGGGGACCAGATGTGTAAGTGACTCAGGATCCCACCTGGGGACCAGATGTGTAGGTGGCTCAGGATCCCACCTGGGGACCAGATGTGTAGGTGGCTCAGGATCCCACCTGGGGACCAGATGTGTAGGTGGCTCAGGATCCCACCTGGGGACCAGATGTGTAGGTGGCTCTGGTTTCCACCTGGGGACCAGATGTATAGGTGGCTCTGGATCCCACCTGGGGACCAGATGTATAGGTGGCTCTGGATCCCACCTGGGGACCAGATGTGTAGGTGGCTCTGGATCCCACCTGGGGACCAGATGTGTAAGTGACTCAGGATCCCACCTGGGGACCAGATGTGTAGGTGGCTCTGGATCCCACCTGGGGACCAGATGTATAGGTGGCTCTGGATCCCACCTGGGGACCAGATGTGTAGGTGGCTCTGATGCAGGACCGCCCCATTAGCATCTGGAACCCACCGCTTGGAGCACAGTTGCTGTGGTTCCCACATGCACTGCGCACCTTCCCTCAGGCCTGTGGCCGGCAGGTTTAGGTGTTCTCTGGCGGCCAGTTTTGGGTGTTCTTTTCCTAGAATTTGAAATGGACGAGAAATGGGCATTGCCACTCTTTTTTGCCCCAACCTTCCCGGCAGTGAATGATTTTAAAATGAAAGGGCTACAGACTCGTTCCTTGTTAACCAGGCAAACACTACTTGACTACGAGATTTTAGTTCATTAATTATCAAGACTGTTTTTAAGGAACCTGATAATGTTTTCTTTGACTGGTGTGTTTTCTTATATATTGTCCCTTATCCTGGGATCAGGTTGTTGATTGGAGAATCTGATGCTTTTAATTTTTCAATCTTAAAGAAAACGTACCTCCCTTTCAGAATATTTTTTCTACTTGATTTTTTGCCCCATAAAACCACCTAGTTCGAGGACTGGAACAGAGAAAGCCACCTGGCAAATGCCTGAGATGAATGAGCAAGTGACCAGGAGGGGAAGCCTGCTCTCCTGCTTCGGGACTTCGGGAGCTCACGTCCGTTTCAGGGAGCTGCTTCTGTGGGAAGCAGGAACAGTCTGACCCTGCTTTCTGCCAAGGAGCCAGCCTTCCTCTCTAAGAGGGACTCGATGCTGGCTTGGAGGCATCTCTGAAAAACTCCAAAAGTGCCCATCCTCCCTCAGAACGATTGCATTAGGAAGTATGCTGCTGGAGATACTTGAGGGGAGGGTGGGGGGGAGGACAGGAGGAGGGACAGGCTGAAATGACCAGGCTGCCCGGGTCCATGGGGTTCACCCCGCTGCTCCCCTGCCAGAGTTGCTGGGATAATGGCGGGGGGACCTCCCGTACTGGTTAGATGCTAGGTGGTCTTTGAGTCACTCAGCCTTGTTCTAGTCCCAGCTGCACCATTTACCTGCCGGCTGGACTCAGACACGGGACATCTTCACAGCCTCCGTTTGCTCACCTGGATAAGTAGGGATTCCAGGTTTTGGGGTGGATTAAAGCAGACTGGTCTACAGCAGCTGGCACGTGAAGGGCCCTCAGTAAACCAGATAGTTCAGTGTCATTGATGATTAGCACATTTCTGTTTCTTCAGGGGGAGAAAGTCGTGAAAATAAGGCAACTAATAAAATCAAACCCCGCGAGTCAATCTTCAGAAATAAGACCAGAATGACTGTTCCCTTCCCGTCTCCCTGCCGTGACCCGGGCGTGGGGAGTTGTGTGTGCTTGTGTTGGTGTGTGTTTTCATCTCCTCTCCCCCTCCAGTGAACTTTCTGTGTCATTGTGACTTCTCATTTTTCACTCCCTTCCACCCAGAAGCCGGCACAACGTGGAGTGCAAGGCACTAGCCCCAGCCCCAGCCGGGTGTCTAGGAAGAGAGTGTAACTGGATCTGTGGTCAGTGCTGAATAATTCAGCGGCAGGGTTTTAGCGCTTTTTCTTTTCCAGTCCGTTATATTCGTAGCCCAGCAGTGCCCATTAGCATAGCCTGGAGTTTCACTCAAGGTTTTAAAGTTCAGGATGTTAACCCAAACCTGAGCCTTAGCAAAAAGTCTCTTCTCGGTGGTGCAGCCACTACAAATGGCCCACCAGCGAATAACGGGTCGGAAAGAGCAGCGAACCAGACCTGCCGCTGGCCGGTCCTCCCGGTCCAGGGGGCAGAGGCTGGCGGTGGGTGAGGCCAGGCTGGCCCTCTCGGCAGATGCGCTGCAGCTTCCCTTTCTGGAAGGGGCGGGAAGAGGCCCCGCTCTCCGCAGGCTAGTCGCGCCTTGCTTGCCTCGGCCGCCATCATTCCCTTCAGTGTGTGGCTCCAGGCCAGTACTCGTTCTGGGAAGTATTCCCCCTCAGGGCACATTTCTTGTACTGTTTTGTTCATTTCATTCCACAGACTCCCACCGAGGGTCTCTGGAGAGCCAGGAAGGATTTCAGCAGTGTCAGGGGTTTGGGGACCCTGCTCGGGCAGAAGGACAGTCCTCTTCCCGCCTGCTGGGCATGTCGGCCAGTCCAGCGGCCCCGGGCCCGCCTGGCCCTCTTCTGCGCTGGGCCGGCCGCCGTGTGACCACAGTCGTGCAGCAGCCCTCCTCCCGGGAAAAAATGCGGGTGCTGCTTTATGGAGGAGTAGCCCCTGGCCGCAGAGGGGAAGCATTTAAAAATTTCTTCTGGACACAGAGAGAGAGAGACGGTGGTGAGAGACGGGAGAGCCATTAGCTGTAAATAAATGAAAAGGCCTGGCTGAGCGCCAGCGCCGAGCCGCTCACCTCGGCTGTCGCCCATTCATTCTCCCCGAGAGCGACTCGAGCATCTGAGGCTGTGCCTCGCCTGCGGAGCTGAGCGATGACCTGTCTGTCATCTCCGACTGCGGGCAGGCGTTGGAGTTGCGGAGAATGGCTTCGCCAGGAGTCTCACTCAGTGCAGCCAGGCAGGAAGGGACCGGAAATGCACCACGTTGGTTCCGGGTGGCGATCTGATTTGACAAGACGTGGAGCTAACAGGCCCAGCTTACCTCTGGGAGGGGCCGGGAGCTCAAGACAAATATGGGGTCTGCGGGGTTCTTAGAATTCCGGGGAGCTGTCCCGAGTGGACCCCAGACCTCTGCTCGAGCCGGGGGAGGTGGCTTGGTGACTGGGTTTGCTTTGGGTTTAATTGGTGTTTTGCTGCCTGAAGGGGTGTTGCCCTTTGCTGGGGTTCTTTGTGTTTGGATTCTAACGTATTTTCCCCTTTTCTTCCTCTTGATTTGGTTTCTCACTGCTCATTGTCTCTTCCTGTCCCCTCCTTTCTCCCTGTTCTGTTTGTTTGCCTCTGTTTTGCTCAGGTGGCTTCGGTGCTGCTCCAGTGTTTGGCAGCCCTCCTACTTTTGGGGGATCCCCTGGGTTTGGAGGGGTGCCAGCATTCGGTTCAGCCCCAGCCTTTACAAGCCCTCTGGGCTCGACGGGAGGCAAAGTGTTCGGAGAGGGTACTGCGGCTGCCAGCGCAGGAGGATTCGGGTAAGCGCCCAGGGAGGGGACCCAGGGACCCCACAAGTCAGGCCGAGCCACTGTGTGGAGCAGGGCTAACGGGGCCGGCTGGAGGTTTCCAGGGTGACATCCCCGAGGAGCCATTGCCGTCCCCTTTGTGCGGGCCCTCGTCTCTGGCCCACAGACATCGGAGGAGCCCCCGCTGCGGTTTGAGAGAGGCCCTCTCCGCGGCGGGAGTGGGCAGCGAGGACAGGGCCACGCTGCTCGTGCGTGTAGATGACACCTCACCTCGGCGTGAGAAGTAGACAGGGTCAAGGTCAAGGCCCAGGGAGTAGGCAAATAAAGGGCAGGGGGGTGTCGATAAATGAGAAATGCTGAAATGGTGGAATAAAACTGAAGAATTACTGAAGACAGAAAGAGCAAAACATGTAGACTGCTCCATTTCCAGTGGCCTGCAGGGGACACACTGGACAAGCTGGGTCGCGTCGCGTGGGCTGTCACTGTTCCCCAGAGCGCAGGTGGTTGCTCGGGGCTCTGGCTGCTGGTGCAAACCAAGCACGCGCCCTCGTGTGTCGTGCGGCCTGAGACCACGAGGCTGCCTGAGGCCCGGCCGCAGGGGCAGCGGCGCTGATTGCGGTTCCTCCCCGGCCCAGGTTCGGCGGCAGCAGCACCACGTCCTTTGGCACCCTCGCTGGTCAGAACGCGCCCACCTTCGGGTCGCTGTCGCAGCAGACTTCCGGCTTCGGGACCCAGAGCGGGGGCTTCTCCGGCTTCGGGTCGGGCACAGGAGGTAGGCCGACAGCAGACGCCCCTCGCCAAAGAGATGCGTGGTGTGCCCAGCTTTCGGCGCCGCGTTGTAAAAGCTGGAAGTGCTTGCCGGGCAGGATGTGGGGGGTTTGGTTTTCAGAGCGTGTTTTCTAGGTTTAAAGTAGACTTGTAACATGGTGCCATTTATACCAAGTATTTCTCAAGATTTGAGAAGGCAAGATAATAATCATCTCCCTAGATATTGGTTCAAAAACCCAAGCCAGCCAACAAAATAAGCTGTAGAGACCTCCCGAAACGCCTTTCGTTCCGGGAGCGCCTGCTGCTGCAGGAGTGGAGCGCCATGCTCTGCTCTGTCCGCGCAGCTCGCTCTGAGGCTCCGACGCCGGCGCCGTTGCTGTTGTGCAGACGAAGACACAAAACTCCGGGGCCACTTGCCCGCAGCGAGCAGCAGAGCCAGGCCCGAACCCCCGGGCCTGCTTCTCCGGTCGCACGGAGGGGAAGCAAGTGGGTGGGAACATGAGAAAGCACGCTTTCCTGACCAGACGGCCTGTGTGGCCCGGTGGGGCTCCGTGAGGCGGCCCGGCCAGAGACCCTCTGCCCACCCCGGCGGGGAGGAGGGAGGAGCCCTAGGGGAACAGGCAGCCCGCCTCCCTGCCCGGCCTGCAGGAGGCGCTCCGTGGGGATGAAGTGAGGGGGTCTGGCCGAGGGTCCACCTTTGTCTTCAAGTGTGTGTGTGTTTTAACTCCACCCTTTCCCTCTTTTCCAGGATTCAGCTTTGGATCATCGAACTCGTAAGTGTCTCCAGTTTTGAATCATTAAATAGGATGGAAGAGTGTGTGGCCTGGGGAAACACTGGACCACTAATGTTTGCTCTGTGTGCACACGCTTCCTGTGTAAAAGCTCGTCCTGGAAGCATGGGGCTCTGCAGCAGGTTTGGGCTGTTGTGAATTGGCCCTTCGAGGCAGGGATGTGGCAGGAGGTGCCAGGTCGCGCCTTGTCCAGAGCCGTGTGCAAGAGGGGAAGGGGCTTCCGGTCAGCAGAGCCTGGGAGGCAGGACTGGGTCCCAGGCCCATTCGCCTTGTTTTGTGATCACTCTGCTTCTGAGGAGAATTGGAAGACAGTGAAAACTCGGGGCCCGGACTTGGCACCAGGCCGTCGCGTGCCGGAAGCTGACCTGCCTCCCCGGCGCTTCCTTGCAGGTCGGTCCAGGGCTTTGGTGGCTGGAGAAGCTGAGTGGGCATCATGCTCCTTTCGGTTCCGTGACCATCGGCGTCCTCAGCTCCTCGTCACTGAGCAGCCGGAAGCAGCCCTTAAAGCGGACGTTCTCGTTGGCGCGCCCAGACAGACGGAAACAACTCGGCGGACGCGCTTGGTTGATGTTTCATGTGGCTTGTCCCCCCTCTGCCCCTGTTATTAAACTGGTCGGTGTGTTTGCATACAAAATGTAAGTGGGGGTTTTTGTTTTCATTTTTTAAAATCTATTTTTATTGATTTCAAAGAGGAAGGGAGAGGGAAAGATAGAAACATCAATGATGAGAGAATCATGGATCGGCTGCCTCCTGCCTGCCCCCCACTGGGGATCCAGCCCACAACCTGGGCATGTGCCGTGACCTCCTGGATCATAAGTTGATGCTCAACCACTGAACCACGCCCGTGGGGCTGTAAGTGGGTTTTTCAGGTCACAGCCAAGGACAGACGTCTCCTCGTTGCTGTGGCTCTGAGGCACCGGTGCGCCTTCCCTCGGCCAGCAGGACGTCTTCAACGCCAAGCACGGTGTAGGCCAGTCTCCCCGTCTGCTCGGACCCAGGGCTCCGCACAGTCGTTGTACTGTGGGCCGCTTGTCACCTGCCGAGGCAGTGACTCGTATCCTCCCTGTGTCCTTTTTGCTGGTGTGTGTCGGGACCCTCGGTGCCGGCTTTTTGACGGGTGGCGGGGAAGAAACTCACTTGCACAGGCGTCAGCGGCGTTTCGGGAGAGGTCGTAGCCCCTCAGAGGTTAGGGAGCCGGAGACAAGCCTGGAACACCAGTGGCCTGAGGCCGCGGGCTGTCCGCGGAGCGGGCCCAGCTCCTCTCCTCGGCCCTCAGCGCGTGTCCCACAGCTGACGTCTGCCCCGGAGGAAGGCACGCGGATGACGAGAAGACAGCCCTTATCTCCGTAAGTGACGGTGACATCGGTACACACGCTGGCCCACCGTTAACCACAGTGCGGTGACCCTGCGCAGGCCGGGGCCGAGGAGACGGGCTACTTCCTGGTGTCACAGCAGAGCGTTGGCGAGGCCGGTCCAGAGGCCCGACCTTCAGTGTCTGCAGTGCCGGGCGGGTCTCAGGTCTGCGCCGTCTCCTTTCTCAGGCGGCGATATGGCAGCGGCTGACCAGGGCCCCTCACAGCCCAGTAGGGGTGGGGTCCCGTTATCTGTCCGCCCAGAACATGGCCGCGCTTCAGCTGCACTCGTTAGCAGGGAACGTTGGAAAGGACAGTTGTTCATCTCACGCGCTGGGAAACTAAAACGCTGAAATGTTTTACTGACGCTGTGCACGCTGGGGAAGGAGGGGCTCACCGAGACCCGTGAGCCGCAGCCTAGCTGCTGGTCCCGCTCTGCTGTGCCGTGGTCTGACCCCACGATGGCACTGGGCGCCGAGTGCAGGCTGCTCCCACCGCAGAGGAGTGCGGTGCACCCACAGCCCCGGGGACGCACCCCGAGTGTGGTCTGCCCCCCTGTTCTCCCAAGGCCCCGCAGCCACGGAGCAGGGGCAGTGCCCAGTCGCGCACAGCCAGGCCCGGGCGGTCCCTGCACGTGCAGCTCCCTAGTCCACACAGGAGCCGTCCTCAGACAAAGGGACTTGGATTTTGATGGGCAGCTCATGATGGGCCTCGCTTGAAAGGGAGCGTGTGTCATCCTGTCGACCAACACGCAGACCCAGCCAGGCTCCTGCCCATCTGTCCCCCGGAGGCGCTTTTTTATAAATAGAAGCTGGTTCGGCCTAAACCCTTGACCTCAAATTCTCTGCTTAATCCTCCGTCGAGGCGGCATGTGGCAGTGCTCCACCGGCGTATCAGCTGTGCACGCCGATAACGCCCAGCACGCACCTCGGCGGGGAATGCGGTGCTGGCGTGGGGGCCCTCTCCGCTCCTTTTTTGGGGTCGGTTACACTGGTAGGTGGCAGAGGTCATCTCAGAGCGCAGCCAGCGGGCAGCCCCTGAAACCCAAGCTTCCGGGTGTGGGCTGGGAATGCGCTGTGGCTCCAGCCTGCCCCGGGAGAAGCCAGTGGGGCGGGAGCCTTCCCCGCGGGGGTGGGCAGGGCTGGGCCCCAGTGAGGAGAAGGGACCACAGCTGCTCAGGAGGCTGCCCCCACCCCAGCCCTCGGGGCCGCCGTCACAGTTGGCTTCGCTGTGTCCCTTGAGTAACTTGGGAAAGGCCGGAAGGAAAGGGGGTGGTTAATGAGCTGGTGGTTTGCTTGGCTTTTCTCCATGTAAACGTTGTGTTCATGACCAGAGCCTCCGATGGCAGCAGTGACAGGCCAGGAGTCGGGGTTCCCAGGCACAGGAAGAGCCCCATGACACCTGGGCGTGGTCACGTCCCCTTCCTGCTGATGCACCTGAGGGCGGTCCCCTGGCCCCGTCCTGCCCACCCGCTGCCCGCCTTCAGTTCTGCTTTCTCGCCTGGCAGCCTCCAGAGGCGTTTCAGGTCAGGCTCTCCGGAAAGGGCGTGCAGCTGCCGCGGACCCGACCTCCGT